>NC_089979.1:100261735-100892235 GCF_036417845.1 Apteryx mantelli
GTTTCTTCTAAGCTTTTTGGCTGTCTGGCAAGCTATATAACTTCCTTATTGCTGTTTGCTGCCTGATTTCTATGTGCCTTTAGGGCTGTGTAGTTACCCTGTTGTAGGCCATGCTTTTATATAAAAAGCCTGGCATTTAGCTAAGCTTGCTGGATACTCCTTTATCACCCCTCTCAGTTTAACTGCAGCCAGATGCACCTCCTCTCCCAACTCGTAAAGCACTAAGTGCTGTAGTGCTAATGCCTGAGGAGGCGATCAAAGGCCCTCGAGATGGCTGCTCCAGAGCTAAACAGTGAGCAGTTTCCTGCAGTCATGGCATACACCTCGCCTCACCGCGCCCCCCCCCGCCCCCTTGTTTTTGATGCTTTTTCCAGGGCTTGGTCCGGTAACCCAAAACACCTTGCTTTCCCGGGGTGGGGGAGGATAAAGGAGGGGTGCGCTGTGATCCCCAGGGTGCATGGTGCATTGCAACCCCAAAAAGTGCATTTCACTCATGGTGTTTCAGATTGGCCTAGCAGAGTTTCAATATATTATTTTCTATCAGGGAAAGAGTTGGGCTAAGTGGGCTGAGGTAGTGTGTCTTGGAAGCCTGCCGCTTCCTGCGACTGCGGGGAGGTGCGTGTATTTTCCCTAAGCAAATGCAGGACACCTTGGTGCTCTGGAACTGGTCTCTCTGCTGCTGGCAGCAGCGTCTCAAGTCATTAAGGTAGGAAGGACTTGATGTAGATTCACCCAGTTTTCCTCATGCCTGCTGTTGCGCTCACTCATCGTGTTTTCCTCGGCTCAGACAATAGCACAGGCCTATGCGCGTTGCGTCTGTGTGCAACTGGTATAGATTTCTCAACGGGAAGGTGTGCATGTCCTGGGCTTTATGCAAACCTGCTCTTAATTACAAAGAAATTGAAATTAAGCAGTCTTCTGAGTCCCTCTCTCTGCAGGGAGGTAAGGATCTCAAAAACCATCAGGTTCGCTCTGTTTCCTGGCTTTGGCTGGCTACACCAATATTTGTGTTGCAAACACTGAGGAAATGTTATGTTTGATCAGTCATTTTTCATTACTTAGAACAACATGTCCTCTGGTAAGTCTTTTAAAAGAAATGCCCTTTTCTTTCTTTTTTTTTTTTTTGGTTCGTTTTTTAAAAGTCTGCATATAGGTTCTAAAAAGACCTGGTAACCTCTCTTCAGTTTGCTGATCCCATGGGATACGCCAGGTTGCTATCCGCTCTGTAAGGCTGCGAAGAGGCACGGCTGGCAGCGGATGTGCCCCAGGCCCATCCAGCAGCTGTGGCAGGAGCGCCACCGGGCTCCTGCCCAAGCCCTGCTCTAAAAGCTGCAGCAAGAGCCCAGACCACAAATAGCATATACAGCCCTCGTCAAGGCCTGTTGAAAAGCAGCCTTTTTCCATACTCTCCTGGAGCATCACTTGTGTGAAGGGCTGCTATCTGGCATGCGCTGTGCCGACCAAGGGCTGTGCTTTTGTTTTGGCTCTCATTCGCAGGAATGGCTGCGTTTGGGCTGCGGGGTCTTGGAGTTGCCCAAAAAACATGTGAGATGTGCAGTGCGGCATGGGGGCTGGACACCATGCAGCGAATGCCTGCAGCAGTTGCAGCTCCTTCTGCTGAGCGTTTTTAGCAGGCCACCGCGTGTGTAGTATTCTCTATATCCTAAATGGCAGTATAACAATCCACATGTGATTGAAGGTCAACTTCAGACACTGCTTTGCACCAGAGCAGCTTAAGTTTATGACTTTACCTGCAGTAAAAGTTACTTTGTCCTCAATGCACTCAGCCCTGCCTGTTTTAACTAGGCAGACTTGCAAGTGCTGGATTTGATATTTAGTTAATTGAAGTCCCATGTAGCCTGATGAGAGGTAACATAAATGTGGTGCATAGATCGTACGTGTCCCTGTTGAAGGAAGCATGGAAATGCAGCACCTCACAACTATGGGAGACGCAGAGGCGTCAGGTTTCTGGGGTAGCAGACTTTGTCTCTGCCCTGCAGATCCCACAGTGCCGTAGAGAGCTCGAGCCTTTCCTTCCAGAGCCTTTGACCCTGCAAGGAGTAACGCTTAGCTGTGAAATGTCTCCCCTGCACGGATTTCATTCACAAATACCAGAGCTGCTTTAATATTTTTTATGGCGATAGCAGGTGATGTTGCTCCTGGCTGGCTGTTATTGTGTGCCGAGGAGAAGCTGAGGGGCTGGCTCCAGTTGGGGTCTGCCCCTGCTGGGGGGGGAGGCTGTAGCACCTCGCGGGCAGAGGGAAGCAGAGCACCCAGCCCTGCAAGCCACCTGGCATTGTAGCAGAAGTGAGCTGCTGGACTGGGCGAGAGCATTTTAATTTACAATTTATTCACGTAGACACAATACCTTCCTCTGCCCTGCAGCCCAGTTCTCCCAGCTAGTTGCAGCGCAGCTGGGCAGCTGGTGAGGGACAGTTGTCAGTCTTGCCATCTAAGGGGTTATTTCCCCAATGTCTCTTTCTTTCATTCTCCTCAGGTCCGTTGTCTCGCTATATATACACGACTGATATACACGTGTGCAAAGGCTTTCTTGTAGTTATGCATGTTGCCAGGGCTAAAGTTCGGGCTGGTGTCTGCCATGCTGTCTGCCACTGCTAAGTGGAGACAGATGCTACTGGAGGTGTCCATACTAACAGAGGGTAGTTAGTGCTTTTTTGCTGGCTTCTCAGAGGAGCTCAAAGCTGTTTGACACCCAGTAAGCTGAGAGCGCCATGTCGACTTGCCTGTCCGCTAGCCTGGAGTTGTGATGTGTTGAAAATAGGGCAACAAAGTCACACAAATCCTGCTTCTTATAATCAGCTTGGAAGCTTTGGTTGTGAAGCTGCACGTGCTTTCTTAATAAAAGTAAAATAAAAAATAAATGGCCTTCATTAGACCAAGATTTTTTTTTTTCTTTCAGCAATGATGCTAGGGGAATTGCACACCCTTCTTTGCATTTACCTAAGAGTTATGAAGTGGAAAGGGACGTGCTATAGGCCAGCCAGCGTGTCCCATGATCCTGGGTTTGCAGGCAGGGCACACCAGTGTGCCCCAAAACCAGCGTCATTTCCTTCGGTCTCCCCGACTAATTGCTGAGCAGCGTCTTCTCCTCCCGTGTTTCCCATCACACGCAGGGGATGCAGAATGGTGAGGGTGGCAGGAGAGCGGGTGAAAAACATGGAGAAGCGGGCAGTTGGCACCCATGTAGCACATTGGTACCAGGAGCTTCCAGAGCAGTCCCAGTGCGGCTGTGTGCAATTCATCTGCCCCATGCAAAATGGGGGGTGGCTTGTGGCAGATGAATGCTAACATCTGAAGTATATGTCTGGATTTATAAACAGACTGATTTAAATATGAAGTAACTTGTCCAACCCATTCTGAATTTACGTGTGTGCGAGTTGTTGGTTTTCCTTAGGAGCCCCTCTCGGCTGTAGATCGATGCATCTGAAAAAGGGGAAAAAAGCCCTACAACTTAGTTCAGCTTTAATATTTCAGGAGGTAAAATCTGCCCCCAGTTAAGTTTCCAAGACGCTTCCAGCTTACCAGGGCTTGCTTGGTGCAATGTATCAAAGTGTAATGTGGGCCGGTGAGCACAGGAAGTAAATCAATATTCCTGATAACTCTCCCTGCTCTCTGCAGCGGACCCCATTGCTCACCTGGTCACTGTGCACGTGCTGACATGTGTCTGACAGCTGCCAGTCAAACCTGGGAGGGAGCATCTGAGCTGGGCCCTGGTGCCAGTGTCCGGGATGCGACTGAGTCCCGGATTCTGGCCTGTGAGGCAGGGAAGGATTTTTCAAAACATATATGAAAAGGGGCAGAGTTACTTTTTCAAAGAAAAATTTTTGTTTGGCATAACGGGAAGTGAGCAGTAATTCAGTCGTTTGCCCCTGTGCTGACCATGCATAACTCCGGCTCTTGGGGTGCAGGAGTGAAAGATTAAAAAAATATATTTTCACAGGTTGCAGAGTAATCAGCAAAGCAAAGAGCCTCCCTGCTGGCCTCAGGCAGGTGGGAAGGTGTTAACGCCTGGGCTGCTGGTCACCTGTGAGCACCTCAAACTGGGAAGCCCCCTTTGGGAGCTGCTCAGAGAGAAAGGGGGCCTTGAAAATATCAAGCATTTGGCTGAAAAAGAGAGTGAACTCCCTATCATTATTGCAAGTGTTGTTCATACAGAGTAATTGCCCTCCATTGCTCTGTCCTCTTGCTATAATGTCATTTCCAGGGCTCTTCTCAAAATGAAGCTTTTTCTCAGGTATGAGTAGTTCACTTGTTCCCCAAGTTAAACTTTTTAATACACTTACTCATATTTTCCTTTTTGAAGTTTACTTGAAATGTTTTCATGAACCATAGATACCTGAGGGCTCCATCAGAGGACAGGAGGAAACAAATTTATCAGAAAAATTATTTTGCAGTTGCCTTTGCAGAAGCAAGTAAATAGCTCCACAGGGTTGCCCATAGTAGTAAAAGATGCTAGATGGTTGTGTGATGGAAAAGTGTTTTCATTCATCCATTCAACCGAGTGATCCCAGCGTCAATAAAAACTGTAATTTAGACATTCCCATTACTACGTTTGGAAGCAGACAGACACACACACATGCACACATATGCATTGACTATTTATGCATGCCTCGCCACACTGTTGCTTTATTTTCTTACCATCTTTCACCTAGGCATTAGCTTTTTGCCTCATTTCCTAATTAAGTCATCTGTAAATGTCAAGAGCGTGCTAATCCTCTTTTCCAGGTCATTCATGAGGATGTTAAAAAAGATTCATCCTAAACTGCTCCCTCTAAGCTTTCCTCCCTACCTCCCTTGACCTAAAGGCTGCAAGCAAAGACTGATTTACCAAGCAGATGGCTGAGCCTTCTCCATGGCCACTACTTTTGTGGGTGAGGTCTGGTGAAATAGGTTCATCTCTAAGTACGCCTCCCACACCTCCTCTTGTCAGCATTCTTGCCAAGGTCGGGGGGCCTTAGCAGCAGGATATTTCAAGGCAGCATCAGTCCTTCACAGCTCCCTGCCGGCCAAGAGATGACTGTGTGCCTAAGACCTTTGCTGAATGGGGATGTAACCTAAGTTGCAGTTACTCATGTAATAGGTTTGCTTTAAAAATCTGGCAGTTACTCCTCCCAAATGAAGCCTTTGTTTGATACAGCTGCATATGATGGCTGCTGGGGTGAACCTTTTAAAAAGATGGTCTAAATCACCACAGAATCTTGTGGGAGTTGGGCAGTTCTCCTGTAGTACCTTCAAATTTGCCTTAGCTGTATTTCTTACAAGAAAGTAAACTATCAATTTGTATGAGCTAGAAGCTCGTAGAGCACTATTCTATCTTATTCAGTAACATTTTGTTTCCTTTTTGCTTTTTTTTGTTTGTTTGTTTGTTTTGGCCACTGACAGATTGTCCAGAGATTGCCACTAAATTGTCTATTATAATGCATTGGTGTCTCTTCTGAATTGATGTGCTTAATTCAGAACCTAGCAGCATTTGAAAACAGTTCAAATTGCATATATTTAATCTGACAATGTGTTGTCTGGTTCTGCAGCTTTCTTCAGTTCCCTCTGGAGTACACCCAGAATAGCTCAGTGTCATCAGCAAATCTTGTAAGTGAAGCTAGATTTCAGCTAATGGAGAGCTGTTTATGGACCTTGGTGCATTCCAGATTTGTTTTAAACATTCATGTAATGGTTAATTGAGGACCATGCAGCTTTGGTTTTAAGCCAGTGTTTAGATGCTAATAGCAAAGTATTTTCATTCCTGTCCTGCATGGCTCTGTTATCCTCTGTACCATGAACCTTGGTCCAGCCCAAGAGACTTGAACAGTTCTTGAGTGGAGGCAGCCTCCAGTGCTGACAGGCAGCTTGCTGGGACCTCCATGTTCCTGGGCCTGGTTTTCCTGCTGCACAAAGTGCTTAAAGACTTCAAATCAGCTTAAAAAATGTTTCTCTTATTTTCCTAACTCTTAAGCCAGTCCCCTAGGACTTTGCCTAGATTGCAAGCATCAAAGAACTGATTAAAAAAAGCTATGGGCTCTCCTGACTCCATATCAAACACTTCATAACCTTTTTGTTAGGCAGGTATTAGCTTTCCTTGAGCTATGAAGATTTATGGGTATAAGAGGATAGTATTTCTTTTGTGCGCCAAAAGCTGTATTTTTTTGCTGAAACCAAAAGTTCTTTTAGGCCTTATTGTGTGCAGTAGGGATGCTTTTTGTCACTATTAGCTGTACATTGGTGGTATGTGTCATTGGCTTCTCTCTTACTGTGACAGGTCCCACTACCGTACTACCAGTACCTTGCTGTGTTTGCACAGTAGGTGAATGTTTTGTGAGAAGGTTGGATTTCCCAAACACGTACAGACAACAGGTGGGTGCAGCCTGCTAAGCTGGTGTTTGTGCACAGGTATTTACCCTGTCTGCTCCTGGCCAGGAACCAAGCTGCATGAAATGAACAGTGGCACCCCACTCTTGCCCTTGATTTTTCAGCAGCAGGCTGTTTGTCACGCAAGCAAGTCTCCTGCCGTGGTGGGGAAAGAGCAGTGGGAGTCTTTGAGACGACAGCTGGGAACAGCCAAGTCTTGTCAGAGCCATGCAGCCCTCTTTCATGGCCAGTGCATGTTGCACTTTGGACAACCCTGTCCTAAAGAATACACATCTGCTACCAGCGCTTTTGGTGACTGGCAAAAAGAGCAGCAGCCCAGAGGTGCACGAAAATGCCAAGTGAATGAAAACCCCTGTGGACACAGGTGTGTATGTGAAGAAAGGGAACAGGTTGAATGGGCAAGAGGTCCTTTGCATTTCACTTAGGACCATTAAGGGCACTTTGATTAAATGATTAAATTTTGCATGTCACAGCCATAAAATGTTATTGTCCCTGCCAGTTAAGAGAACTCCACTAAATGTGCAGGAGGCAAGAGGATTTTCTATCCGGCTCCTGTGGTCCAGCCATCAGACTAGAGAGAGGGAGAGGAGCCCTCGCAGCTCAGTAATCTTTGGCTGAGGTACGGCTCTACCTAGCTTTCAGACCCTGCTAGACCTGGACAACAAACTGTAAGCAGAGATCAACAGAGGAAGGGAAAAAGTGAGTGATTAATTTTAGTCCTAAGTGAGGAAAGAAGTAGGAGGTTGGAGCGCTGCCAAGACAGCCAAAGGAAAGCGTGTTGGAAGTCTTGTTGACTTGATTTGTCCAAATTTCTTCTCTCTGTGCCTTATCAAGCCTTTTCCTCTAACAAGATTATTTCTATTTCCCTTGAGCTTAAATTTACCTCAGGTCATCCACATGGGATCATTTAATTTTCCACATTGCTGGTAGTCTTCCAATTCATTTTAGGTTTTTTTGTTTGTTTGTTTTTTCCAGAAGGACATGCTCAGTTAGTAAGACCTTGACTCTTGTTTTGGTGCAAACAATTTCTGGCTGAATAGTTTGTATTTTGAAACATGTAGAAACTCTCGAAGTATTCAAAGCCATACATTTCAGATGTGTGCTCTTATATATTCACCCCAAGACTTGCACTTAAAATGTGCACAGAGTGCATGTTCAACTGAAAGACTGCTTTTAGTGGGGCAGCTTTGGAAGGAGGAGGTGTCAATGCACACTGATAAATAGAACATAGCTCAGCAGGTAAGGAAGCATGTCTGGGATACCGTGGTGCAAAGATAACTGCTGTCTTCTTTCTTTTATTCCTCTCAAGGGACTCGAGATGCAGGAATTTGTGCAAGTAACTTGATTAGTTAGTAGGAATCTCAAACTGAGTACTAGCTAAGACCACTCAACCAACAGGACAAAGGATTGTGACTGAGATCTGTAATATAATCATGTAATAACCTACTCTGTATGAAACTAGAAACTCTGAACTCTTTGGTAACAAGTTCACTGACAGAGCCAAGTTTCCCATCTACATGTAGAAGTTGATGAAGAGCAGTTTTCTTGGCTTTTTAATAATACAAGGAAAATATTGGTAATGTGTCTGTGCATTAGGGTCAGAATTCCCCAACTTCACTGTCTGCATTTGGACACCTATGTAAAAGTGTTCCCCTTCGGTGATGCAGAGAAGTCCTTGCTAATGAAATACTGCTCATGGGCCTAAGACCTCCATTCTGGTAAGCAGAGCAGATATAACGGCATTGTCCATGGAAATTTGTTGATGATCCAGAAAAATAGTTTTGTAGTTCTTCGGGCTAGATGATACTAGAGATAATAGCTTCAGCGTTACCCATGTGTCCCCAGATTGCTTTTTGTGGAGATCTAGCCTAGGTTGGTACTGAGCAAATCATTGTTACTAAGTAGTTTGGTCTAAAGCAAATACATTTTGCTTCTGTCAAGTAAAGGTATTTGCATGCTTGATACACACATGTGTTGTCCTGAACTAATTGCCATCCTTCTGATGGTTCTGCTTTGAAAGGGAGGAGTTAGGAGGTTGCCATATACTGCCACCTTTAGAGATGGACCCTTCAGAGACAATTCCTGCATGTCTGGCAGAACGACAAGTAAGGTCTTAATCACTTCAATGTGTATATGAATCCCTTCCCAAATACATGTCTTTGCTCATGGCTGGCTGGAATTTCTTGGTGGAAATGATCTCTGTTTCTTTCTGATGGTGTAGTTAGCTGTTTTCAGATGGGAAAAATAGAAAACGGTAGGCAATCTGCCCCTCCTGTGCCTGGGGTAAGAAGTCTAGGGCATAGGGCACCTGAACTGCAAACACTTTGCAAAACCTTCGATGGCTGCCTTCTGGGTGCTGTGTGGACCCTGGGTTTCAGGTGAGGGCTTTGGGTTGCCTGCTGAAGGGAACCAGGAGGGAGACCTTGTGCCTTCTGCGCTGCTATTATTCCCTAGATTAAATATTTCATCTCCTTGGGCTATTCAATGGGTGCTGCTCACAAGCAGCAAATTTGGCCTGTGCCAGCAGTCTTCTATGCTAGTTTTGGGTGGTCTCAGGCTTTGGTGGCACAGAAACACTGCAATTTCAGCACTTTTGCCTCATATACTCAACCTTATGTCTCTGAATTTTCCAGCTTTGGCTGTCAGAGGTAGGCATTTGCTTATCTAATCTCAAAACTTGTTTTCTGCAACTCTGATGAAACATGTTTTTTTATGTTAGGGTCTTGTTTGATTTGTTTTGTACTGCCTTGCAGTCTTTGGGAAGGGATGGAGTCAGTCTTGTGCTGCTACACATTATTTTAGTGCAGTGCTGGTTGCCATATCCTATTTATTCTGGATGGGCAAGGACAAGGTGGTAGAGGTCTTAGAAAATTTAAATCTTACATTTTCTTTGCTGAGGCCAGTTTTCCCCTCCTGAGGATTATATCACAGGGAAAAATCCACAGTAAAGATATTTGGAGCAGAAGTCCAGTCTGTGCAATGTGCCTATGGAGGTATATCCCTGAATCCCTTTTCAGTTATGAAATAGGAAAGCATATATAAAATGAGGAAAAAGCAAACAGATTTTCTCAGCTGTATACTAACCTCTGAGCTGTTTACTTACACGTGTAATAACTTGAGACCTGGCTGTGCTGCAGTCACTGAACTCCATCATAGGGATGAAATGAGAGTTGCTTTCATGAAAAATTTCTTTGACCCATCTGCAGGCAGAGTCAGTGCAGGCCTTTTATCTTGTCTTCATATCCTGCTGAGATAGAAGTGCTGAAGCCAGAACCTGTTGAAATGAAACGATTTGCTGTCTATTTTGTCACCATAAATGTGTTGTGGAGAGGAAGCAGTTGAGGTTGGTGACTCCAAAAAGTCATCCCAGCATGAGTGTTTGATGCTGGACTGCCAGACATCTTTTAAATCAGCTCTTATAATCCTTGGAGATGCCATAAAGCAAGCAGACAGAGTCAGCTCCAACTTCTATATGCTTTGCTAACAATACAAACACCTATTTTATGTAAACTTTCATTTCACTTCTTGGAGCAGGTTTACAGGGAGCAAATAACAAATAAACCTTATATGAGTCAAGCTGGATATGGTGATTTGATGCTGGTTCTGCTTTTTCAGCTGCACTGGCCATGGGAAAAAATTAAACCTTTCTTGAAGAGGAATATGCTTCTAATTCCTAGGTGTAGAGAAAAGGCCTTGAAAATACAAAGTCTCTGATATATTGAGCATTGCTTGAGAGCACAAATTGCAAAAAGTATCTCAGAGAGGTGTGAAACATCCCCTTCCTTGTAATCAAGGGATGCAAATGAAGCAATGTTACTTAGCATTAGAATTGACTAACGCTGACAGCTGAAGTTCAGATAAAATTATCACCTACCACTGGAATATTTGAGACTGTAAAACGTGATGTGCACTCACTTTGGAGTCATCTCTACCTGCTGAATGGTTTAAAGAAGGGAACTTCTCCATAAAGAAGAAGGGCAAGTCTATTCTTCCCCAGCAGCTGGTGTGTGTCATCAGTTACATGTTGAGGCCAGTTTTGCTACTAGCACAAACTAATACTAACTCCATTAATACCAGTGAATATAATAAGATCCAGCTGATTTATACCAGCAGGCGTTGCTTTTGTCCGTTGCAGCCAGATGAGCTAGTTCCTATAGGCATTGTAGGGACCTTAACATCTAAACACTTGCATGGCATCAGGGCAACCCAGGTGGTGCTGCCCAAGAGGTAGGTCCACCTGGACAGCAAGCAGTACCTGGTCCTGCTACCATGTCAGAGCAGGCTCCTTCGGAAAGCTCTCAGCTGTTGCCACGCAAGTGCCATGTTGTGCTGTGGAGATGCTCTTAACAGCCGAAATAGCAAGTTCTTTACTCAGGCAGAAGTGATTTACCAGGTTATAAACACAAACCTACCAAAATTGGTTTTGATGCCTTGTTAACAGCAGCAGCCAGCTGAATGGCTCTCAGCTGTGCCAGGAGAGTGAGCCAAACCAGCCATGGAGGTAAGGATACTAAATCAGTAGAGGAAATTGGTCCCAGTGAACACCAGCTTGGCCAAACTCCCCCTGCAAATTGACACCATCGACACTGAGAAACATAAATTTCCTAAAATGGGAGGAGCGACTTGTTCTGCCATCACTAGCAGCCAAAAGCTCACACTCATGAGATTGAATTAGCAAAGCTGCTACCTTTATGATGCTACAGTTGAAGGTTCTCCAGGGAACGCACTGACTCATAAGAGTAGTGTTGCTCATCCTTTTCAGCCTGTACAGGCGAACAACATGCGCAAAAGTGTGACACACTCTGCATTTGCATTGCAAGCAGCAGGGTGTGGGGGAGGTACAATTGTTCCAAATACTAACCCTGGTGTCATGAACAAATTGAGATGCTGATCGATTCCAGGATTCAGAATGCGAGTGTTTGCATTAGTTAAATCAGCAGCCTAATTTTCTATGAATTTTGGATTTCTCATTTTACTTCTCATTTTATTTTTTTGAATGAAATGTCATAAGTGGAGCTGAGCAAGTAACAAGTTGGGGAGGAGGAAGGGACGATTGGTAGCTGGACCGAAAAATTAGAAGGGAAAATTGTTCTGTTGCACTCTTTTGGGTTTTTTCTTTGTCCTCAAAATGAAAAAAAATTAAAATCAATTTGAGTCCAGACAAGGCCTTCCGTTCAGCTTGAAACCTTCTGTGTGAAGGTTTTGGGTTATTATTATTCTGTGGATCCATTTTCTCAATTTATATTTTAAAAAAAAGAGGCTATTTGCAGGGGAAAATATGAAAGGGCAGAAATAAATTGCTTTATTGGGAAAGCTAAGACAAATTGTTTTAACACTTTCAAATCCTTCCCCTCCCTGTCCCTCAGTTTTTGGCAAAAGGTGTTCACTTGATTTGCTCTGAATTTGTGGATTCTTTTAGTGGAGATTTGTGTTTCTGGTATGTTTTATTATACATCCATGTCAATTCAGTCAGCACCTAGTAATAAAGGAGAGAATAATAAGGATCTGTTTTCATAACTGTCAGAAGAATTTTTAGAAATTTGTCTTTCTACTTTCTCATTCATTGAAATTTCCTTCCCTTGACTCACTGTATCCAAGGGCAAAACCAGAGGGTGTCCTCTGGGCTCCCTTCACAGGCAGTGATGGACAAGGCGGTCGCTGCCCACAGGGCCATCATGTCTGGCCCAGCTGCCTACCTAAGGGGGGACAGGTTGTCTCTCTCGTCCCTCACCCCATCCATTGGCGCTGGCTTCATGGGAAAGGATGAAGTAGCTTGTTCCTCTTCTCAGAGGAAATGCTATTTTCAGGACAGAAATAGCTATTCTGCTTTCACAGGCTGCCTGATAAGGATCCTTCCTCCTGAGAGAGTACATTTCCTAAAGATCTCTCCTGGCCTGTTTCAGAGTGGGTTCGGTAAGACTTTGGCAGAGTACTTGAAGAGCTCTTGTTCAGGAAGCCCCCAACCTTCCCCAAGGCTGTATGTAGCTGGGCAGCGTATGCTATGTACCTTTATTTAACAGGGTTATTTGGACCCTTCCGTGGCCACGTAGTTTTGTTACCTTGTGTTTGCTGTAGGAGAAGCAGAAGGCTCAGCAGAAAAGATCTGTGTGCTGCACGGCACCAGATTAAAGACAGGGAGAAGCCTGGACAGGCTGCCCTTTGCCTGTGGTTTTTTGCTTTGTTTCATCAACTGTTTTCTCATCGGTTTGATTCATGCCACTTAAACATAGACACAAATAGCAGTATATAAACCATAGCCATGGAATTACCATAGTCAAATTTCCCCTGGTATCTAAGTGCATCCTCTCTGCTTCTCCCAAAACAAAAACTCACCAACCTTTAGAAGAAAACATATGTCTAGTAAGGCACAGTAGAAAATGAAGCTTCTCCTATTCTGTTCCGGCTGAAGGGCCACAGCTTGCCCCTTTGGTGGTGGTATCCTCCAAAAGAAAGGTAATTCCTCAGGCAACCGGGTCAGGTAGAGGACTTCGGTTAAAACCTATTTGATGAAGGAACTAGAGCACCTGTGATTGCTTAGAAAATGTGCTGAAATTGCAATAATGTGTCTTGTGATAAATTTTTCAGCAGTTGTGCCCTTGCTTCTCACTGTACTTACACAGACTCTTGACATGTGCAAAAGTAGATAAATCATGGGTAAGAAATTGAAGTCTTTGTTGTCTAGTAATACACAGTTTAGAAAAAGATGAGGCTTGTAAACAGCCTGTGTGCTGGAAATATTTATCAGCAGTTATATTTTAGTTACTGACACACACATGGATTTGCTAGAAGAGCTTTTCGCCTTGGGGGTCCCATTACTGAGGTACTTGCATATTTTCCCAGTTGATCTTCCACTAGTTGGAATAAGGAACATTTCCTTTGGTCTTAGACTAAGATAAAAATTGAGGAAAATGTGCTCTAGACAAGCAACATAGAAATGTGAAAGATTGTGGGAACAAGGGAGGTCAGACCAGGACAGTATAACAGGGTATGTTTCACATCTTCACTCCTTCAAGATGCAGCACTTCTTGGAGGGTTACAGTCGATTTGGAAACCACAGGTCCCAGCCCGGTGTTGTGCCACACCATGCTCTTGTCGTTCATTTGCAGAAATTTGACTACTGGAAACGATATACGTTAAATTCCATATTCTCTCACCTAAAACATACTATGCTGAAAGTACCATTGCTTAATTTCTCTCTCTCCTTTGAGCTTGATTTCAGAATAAGTTTCCTAGTTCATTCAAGTTTGCCATGAACCAGAAAATGCCTTAAAAAAATAACGTGTATATAGATATATGTGTGTGTGTGTGTATATGTATGTATGTATATATTCAAAGGGAAAGATTTAGATGAAAATATGATGGACAGAGCATCACCCTCCACCCTCACATTTTCAACTGATTCCTCCCAATGACTAGAAATACAATATTATGTGCGTTGCTTGCTGGGATTCTCAGTTTCTAGGTCTCATTTTTGAGTTGGTTTATGTGCTCCTTTGGTAGTCCAGGTTTAGCTGTATTTTTATCATGAACCAGATGTCAGGAGAGTGCAAGTCCCTTGCTGTTGAAAACATCCTTCTTTAACCTCTGCTTGCAAGAGAAACTGAAAACTGCACAGTACAAACAACACATTTTCTTTACTGTTTAACATAGAAACTGCATTATAAACCATGACATTTTCCTTTTGCCCCAAACAGCTGCTCGCACTTTTAGTTTTTATTTTTTAATGTGTAGTAGGAAGAACCAGGAAAAATTTCATCTGTGTTTCACTTTTTATGGCAACACTTATTGCTAAGACTTCTTCTGTTACAAATTTATGTTGAGTGTTCTGTAAATTAATATTATTTTAATGTGAGCTCTTAACTTTTTTCCCCTGGGATATAACACATTTTCCAAAGTATTTTGTAGTCTTTCTCTCAAGTATTTTCTCTAATGAAATCCAGTCTATTTCCAGTCTTTATTTTCTGTATTGCCACTTCTCCTTTGCTGCTGTCCCCTTTGAAGGAAAAAAGGAGTGGCAGAATGAGATAGAGGTGAGGAGAAATAAAAAATCCAGCCCCTCTCAGGGGTAAGTTGCACACTTTGAAATCGGTACATTTGGAAACCTTCAAAAAGAAAATGTTAAAGTATGTGATTTCCCTCATCCCTTCTACTGACAGTCTCTAATGATGTGTTTCGGTAGCATTTTAAATTCAATCTATAGAGTAGAGCAAAAAGATAATTATCATTCTGAGGTTTTAAACTGCTTCCTAGCAAGATTCAGGGGGGAGTCCCAGGCAGATTGCGCTCATCTTTGCAAGGGGGAGTGGAGGACAGCAACTGTTTTTTGCAGTGGCTCTTGCAGTCTGGAGCTGGCGTTGTGTTAGGATGTGTTCGTTAAAGCAGAACAATCACAGCAGGGGGGTGGGAGGGAAGGTGCCTCACTTCTAAATTCATCTAGATATTTTCAGTCAAACACAGATTTTGGCCCTAGTTTGCTGTGATGAAGGCAGTTTGGGGAGTCAAGCCCAGGTACCTCCTTCAGGCTTTCCTTTAGTAATTTACCATAGTGATGGAGGAGTGGGTGTCAGCAGCTTTGGCCGTATATTGCTTTTTAAAGTTCTGTTGGCTCTGGCTGGATTTATTTCAGTGGACATGCTAAAGAGTTGCAGCAAGATTGTATTCACAAAGATCATATGTGGATGCAGATAAGGCAAGATAAACGATGCTCTCATCTCTGTATCTTTTTTTCTGTAAAACAGAAGCAAAGGAATACAGGCAATTCCCTGTGTTCACTCATAGATGGCACTAGCGAGTCTTGAAATTCTTTCCTTCAGAAACTAAGTAAAATCGTTTTTACTTTTCTACCAATAGGTGGAACTAGCAATGTCTTTGTTATGTTACAGCCTGAAAAAATGAGCAACGCTTTCCTCTTCTCAGCAAAATGCACACAATCCTCCTCCGTGGAGCACCCCGATTTCCCCACCAACACCTCCCAAAGAGCAACCTTCTCCCCCAAAACAACGAGCAGTATTGAGGTTATTTCAATGAGGCTGCCCAGGGCAGGCTAGCAGAGGGAAAGGAAGGAATGGATATGATTTGGAAAGCAGGAGGCTGGTATTCTCCCTTTCCCACAGGAAGGAGCTGGGGTCCCCAGGAGCTTAGCCTTATTTCTCATTTTTATCAATCTAGCTGTCCATTTGAAAAGCAAACTTTGTATGTAGCGCAGCCCAGGGACCATCCTGCCTGCCAGCTGCTCTCAAGTGTGTTCATTCCCTTCTTATTGGTATTCTTGTGATAATGCTCAATGCAGTAAAATTAGGCCAAACGGTCTAATTTCATCACACTTTTAATTAGGTCACATTCACCTCTGATGGCTAAACTTAGCTAGTGGCCTCCTTAGTCTTGCAGCTTTTTTGCTTCCTATACAATGCAGATGTTGCTGTTTTGATTGGAAATGATCAAGATGCAGGACTGCCGGCTCCTGGATTGATATTGCTGGAAGGATGCGCTTCAGGAGCAGGCGAATGAGCCAGTGTCCAAAATGAAAGGGCGTACTAACAGCCTCTGAAAGGGCGAATACATCTCCGGCTAATGTGAAGCAAGGGTGCTAGGATGAATGGGGCTGTGTGTGCATCTCCCTGCCTTTTGGTGAACTGAATGCATTAGGCAGGCTGAAAGGTTTATCAGTTCCCATTCTTGGCTGAGGGAGTTTTTCCTTTGACAGAATAAGGGAAGAGACCCGGAAGTCATGAGCTGTGCTTTTCTGGCCTCATGTTCCTCGGTTGCCTGTCAGTGATGGTTACGTACATCTGTGTGCCCGGGGGGGGGCCTGAAATTCAAACAAGTGGGGAAAAAATTCCTATTGGAAAGAATTAGCAGAGCAACCTGGTGAAAAACTCGGCAAGCCAGCACGCTTGCAGATACTCTGCAGCACTGAAAATGAACGTAATAGCCAGTTACATTCCCACCCTATAGATTCATGGTGCTTGACTGGGCAACACAGGTGCCTTGTACACAAGGTAATTTATCGACTGCCTGCTGCTGCCTGGTAGGAATCCTCTTCTGTCTCCCAGAGGCCGCAAATGGGGCCAGGGACAATGCTGCTTTGCATCCGACAGCCTTGCTGCACAGGTGGGATGTGTAGGGACTGCCCAAGGCGCTCTGCATTTAGGAAAGCATTGCAAGCCCTGAAATGGTGTGCTTGCATCTGCTTTGGCGAGCTTGGCTGTAGGGTCATGGCTGGGGCAGATGGCTTCTGGCCGTGGGAGCATTTCACTCCCCACCGAAACAGTCTGGATGGTCCTTCTCGTGATGCTAGTATTTCATTTTGATTTGGGCCCCCAACAGGTATATCTGGGGGAAAAGAAAGTTGGGGGAAACCCCCCCCCCTTTTTTTTTTTAATATAACTTTGCAATAGAGAAATGTTTCATTTTGTTTTTAAGAATGATTTTTCTTGAGGGCTTTTTTTTCTGTTTTTAACTTCTTTCTCTGTATTACCTTGACTTTCAGCACTGTCCCTCTGTATGACACCTGTAATACTAATTTGTCCATTTTCACTGTCTGCAGTAAAAAGAAGATAAGTACTGAAAAGAAGAGTGAATAGTAATGAACAGGAATGTGCTTGTTTCCAATGACAGTGAAGCTGGTAGGCCAAAACATATCAATATAGACCACAAAAGGACCAAGTCTGTGATACTGAAGTTCACTATGTCTATAAAATTTGATAGCCTGTCTCCGCCCCCCCAGTCTGGACTTCTCTGCAGAGTTACTCCAGAACTTTGCTCTTTTGATAGTTAGAAACCTTTAATTTCCAGCCTGTTCATTTATGGCCACTTTATTCCAATTTGTTCTTATGTTAACAATATTATTAGCTTTGCTAGCCTCTTCTCTTGGAGCTTGAGTTGGTTTACTTTTCAAAGTGGAGCGCCGAGCTGATGTCCTTTTACGCTCTGAAGAAGTATAGGATTGTAAAATAGCATCCACCATATTACCTTAAAAAGGCTATTTTGTCATATAGCAAAAGAAAGCTTGTTCAGAGAGTGGCCAGGAGTTTCATGGAGGAAAGACGCTCGCTCAGGCAGCGTGTCGGTGCAGCTCAGTACAACTCTGCTCAGTCTGCTGGAAGATCTAATGTTTTTTTGCACCATCCTCATCACACTCATATTAGTAATGCAATATGTTTCCTTAGCAAGATCATTTGGGAAGCAATTTCTTGCTGTACGGATTGAGTGGGCAAAGGCTTCCTCATCCCACTAAAACCTTAATTTCAATACATTTCCTATTCTACATCAAGGAACCTGCAAATCTATCTCCAAAAATGAGAGCATTGCCTAGTCCAGAGTAGCACCCTACCTACTGCTTAGCAAAGTCCTTTAAAGGTCCAATATTCAGGTTCAAGTCCTCACTCTGCCGTGCTGCAAAGCAAGGTTTAAGCCCTAGTTGCTCGTTTGCTGTCATTTGGTTGACGGTTGCGCAGTGGCTCGGGGAGCATCTGCTGGTTGCATTGGCCGCACTTGGAAATCTCCCCCCCAAGCGTGAGCAACTTTGCTGTGAAACACTGCTGTTTGGAGGAATCATGCTGAATGATGGTGTTGGACTGAGGAGCTCTTCAGCGAGGGTGGGCAGAAGCGTGCGCAGGGTGGGGACCTCAAGCGTTGTGTGTCAGTAAACTTTTCCCCTCATGGAGAGTCCTGGGGAAAGCTGATTAAATGCCTGAACCTGCAGCGCATGGAGTGCCCTTGACTTCTCCTGAAGCCAGGGATAAATGAGAGCTGCTTAGTGCTTCCCCGGCAGGAGGACATCGGCCCCAAGACAAGTCGCTGGTGCTTTTTGTAAACACAAAGTGGCTGCATGACAGGCAGCAGGAGGTGGTGGAGGAGCGCCTCTGGCCACCCAGGCCGCCGACTGCGTGTGTGCTCCTTAATGAGCCAGGAATCCACCCGAAATCAATACAGGCTCTTCCTGGGCAAAGCTTGAGAGTAAGATCGTGTCCCAGCTATTCAATACTGCTGCTTTCACATGCAGAAGTGTCCCCCCACCCTCCTGCCCCGCACCCTTGAAATGCTGCAGTAAATAGTAATGTCAAGGAAAAAAAACCCCAATGTTTCTGAATGAGGAGAATGACTGAACTTTTTAGTTTTTTAGTTCATTGAATGTGAATTAAAAAGCTAAATGATTCTGGGGCAGAGAATGTTTGTGTTATTAGCTATTGTGTGAAGTGTGTTTTGACATTGCTTCATTAGTACTTATATAAAAGTGTAAGTTTCTGCATGCAATATTTTAGAGACAGTCTACTTTAAAAAATCACATCTGCTTGAATTTCTTTTAAGCTCTTACTGCTGCAAGTAACATTTAACTGAAAGACATTAAAGGGGGAAAAACCCTTATACTTTAAGTTGGAGATTAAGTATTTCATTATATTTTGTACAAATGTTCCTATTTGTGTTTCCCTGCTGTAGAGGAAAAAGAAATATTTTAAAGAAATGGAAATACCCAGCTGGCATCGCAGCTGACAAAGGGAAGATACAGAAGCTTCCCTAAACTCCTTTCTCAGATTTTAATTTTAAGTCAACTGTCCCTTTAAGAGAAAAAAAAGTTTGTTTGTTCTTGCACTGATGTGGCTCAACAGCCATCCCCATCTAGCACCAGTATGTAATGTGAGCTGCTACCTTGGGTTCATAAAAGAAACCCTAAAGTTACACAGTCCAAAGGGAAGACAAGATGTTGTCCTGGGTGTGTGTACTACTGCCCCAGTAAACAGAAACCGAGACTTTTGATAATCGAGAGTATTACTAAGATAGTAAAAGTTCGTGGAATCTGTAACCAGAGAGAGTTTAGATACACAGTAATTAACCATGAAATTATGATCTCGGCTAATAAAGAAGTGCCAAGATTCATTCAACTAATTTCGGAGGCTTTTTTCACAGCCATTAAAAAGACACATAGGAGAAAAATGATCTTATCTGTGGTCCCTCCTCCCACTGAGCAAGTGAGTGATTGCCATTACTTTCCAAGCTGATTTGTCCCTAATTACATTCATTGGTAAAAAGATAAGACAGTTCAGGGTATAAAAATTAAATAAGGAGCCGGATTCTTTGGTGTTGGCTGTTCACAGTAGTGTTACAGAGAATTTATATGCAAAGATCAAAGATGGGGAAACTCCAGCCAAGAGGTGTAATATTATGGTCTCGGAGACAGTTTAGCGGCCTGACTCTACTTCTGCAGAACCACCTGGAAATTTTCTGGAATTTGATTCATCTATGATTTTTGCGTTTTTGGGGTATTTTTTTTTCTCTCTCTCTCCTCTCCAGCAAGGCTGTTCAGAAAATCAGAGGACTCTGATTAGACCTGTGGCAGCTGAAAGTGTGTGTGGGTGCTCCAAGCTATTCACAGTGGCTGTGGGCTGGAACACAAGAGTGGGTGAAGTTTTTGCCGCAGAGGAAAAAGCATTTTAAAAAGAGGCAAATAAATTAAATAGAGACCATACCATCTTTGAGCGTTTTTTGTGTGTGTGTGCATGTGTGTGTTCCCTGAGAACTGCACCTCAGCTTTTTATTTCATGAAATGCCTGTCTTACTGACTGCTGTAAAACTGCTTTTCCAGGGTTGAATCACATCAAGTTAAAATTAAGTATGATAGCACAGAAATTAAAAAGGTAGGTAAGATGGGCAAGCTGAGGAGGCACAAAACTACTGTTCAACTGACAAGGGTTAGCACAAAAAAGGCTCCTGACCCAGGAGTGACATGCCCAAGGGTAGCAGCAGAGGTAAGACCTGTTCTGGCAGGGAACAAAAAATGAGATACAGGCTGGGGGTGGCCTGCAGCCACTCCACAAAGGGGCCGTGGACAGCTTGGGGCTGAATCCTGAAAAAGAGGTAGAAGTATTTCAGGCAGAGGAACATGAGGGCGCTTCTTAGCGAGGGTAGGAGATGCAAGCGTGGATAGACTTTGACTATATTTTTTGCGTGAACGTGCTGATTTAGGGCTTGTTTTAGGTTTAGATCATGAAAAATTAGGTTTAGTGAACACAAACTCACAGTTAAATCCTGCCTTCAATTTGGGGGGGGGAAGCTGTTTGTTTGTGAATCTCTGAGCACAAAAGGGAAACAGACTTGCTGACAGCTTTGAACACCTGGTGCATTGGTGAAATTCGAAGGCAATTCTGTTTTAATAAGTGACAACAGGAACATGAGTAGCAAACTGCCTGCAAAGCATGACTTTGCTGTGATGAGAGCATTTCCCAACTGTTTTTATAAACAATTACCACTGCCCCGGACAAAGCGACTTCAGGATGATGATTTTTTTTTTTTTAGTATGGTGGGACCAATGAATTGAAGGCCCAAGCTGCTTTCTCTAGAAAATAGAATTACAAAAATTACAAAAATTTGTGAGATGAGACCAAGGCTGGGATTTTTCAGGAGCACCTCTGCTGCGCTCGGTGCTCTACGCCAGTGGCAACACTGTGAGTCACTTTTCAGGGAATAATAGCCCCAAGTTCTCCTCTGTGGTGCTTTCACACAATTTACATTAATTTGCGAACACAGCTCGCTTGTACGGGATAAGCTGCTTATCAAGGTGACATGCAGCCTTTGTAGCTTCACACGAAATCTGTGACAATTAGAAGATTTTCTGTTTTACCTATTTCCACTCTGGAAAAGCTAAATGTGGCAAATCAAGATAAAATATTGACCTGTCTGTGAAAATAAATGTGATTCAGTTTGAAGGACAGGAGGTTCTTTACACAGGAAGAACATGACATGCTTTTTTATAACTGATGTTTTGCAGGCCTAAGGTTAATGTGCAGTCTGAATCAGTTATCAATTTAGATTTTTTTTTCCTGTGGGACCAGCAGCAAATCATCTATTTTCATTCATACTGCAAGGTATGTGTTATAATAAATTAATGGCCTCACTTCTCCTGTGCTGTTTTAGGAAGGAAAAAAGCAGTAAGTCAGAAAGATTGATGTTCTGGTTGCTTTTTTTTTTTTGTTATTGTTTGTTTTATTTTCTATTTGAATAGCTAGAACCATGCAAGTTGGACAAACAGGTTACATCAAATAAATTATTTCTATTGCATGCCAGGAGCAAGACAGAGATCTTATTTCTTTCAGTATTCCAGTTTTTTGATTGGCTGAAATGCAGCTGCTGCTGCTACTGCCAAGACCTTCAGCCACCCTGAAAAGCTACTGTTGGGTGTGTGACTTCTGACAGCTTTAAAGCCTTTTATTATCTTTTGATGTCAGTGGGGAGCAGGGAGAGAACTGTAGCACCCAGACACTCTCAAGCTTGTCCTGGGGGTAGTTTTTTTATTAATATTTTATGTTTTCTCAAGCTGCCGTTTCATTGTGTTTCCCTTTTCTCTGGTACCTGGCCATGCTGTTCAAGGTCTTTGCTGCCGTGGGCGCTTTGGACTGTTGTGATTCTAGCGGGCCCTTGTAACTCTGAGCGGCGCTGGCTGTGGCACTTGGCATTTGAGGCAAACATTATTTTTCTAAAGCTAATCTTTTGTTCTACAATTGTTCTGGCTAAATAGCATGCTCAGCAGTTTAAATGCACAGCATATCCAAGAGGCATTGAGTTCTTCGCAAATGTAAAAACAAACAAACAAAAAAATGTTTTTCTTAAGCTACAGATTTATTGAGATTACAATTGGGATTTTGGCCCCGAAACATTGCAAACTGGATGGGTTCTCACAACATTTTAGCTTTCTTTTCCTCTTGCATTAAAGCCCTGGGGCCACCAGCTGTAGGGTTAGACCTAAATTATGGGGCGGACACCAAATACATCTGCAGAACCTCTGTGCTATTGTCTACCACAAAGCCGAAGGTGCTGATATTGAGCTGAGTATGCGGGGACTTTATGGAGGAAGGGGAAGGTCTTGCAGATCTACTCTCATGGGTCTCAGTGGAGCTCAGTGAATGGTTAATGGTGTCTCCCCCATGGGCATAGCACCTTCTTTTCTCCTCACCTGCCTCCTAGGCAGGCACTGAGATCTGCCTGAGGACAAGACCTTGCCACTCTCCAGCGAGGTACCTGCATTCCCAGTACCTCTTCCTCTGACTGCCCGGAGAGCCAGGCAACCTCTGCTCTAAGTCTTTCCTCTCAGGTGGGTTCCCTGCCACCAGCCTCCCCGGCTCTCTTTTTGTGGGGATGGACTGTCACAGTGCACTGGGACTGCAGATACAGCCCTGGCAGATGTGTCCATAGTGTGCAGGATCCCGGCTGGGTGTGGAGCAGCTCATGCCAGAGCACACGAGCTAGAGCATATTCCAGCATGGGATTGCCAGTGCAGTTGGTTGCTAGGCTAGAAATGATCTCCCCTTAAACGTGTCAGAAATGCATGAGTAAACTTCCCATGTTTATTCCCTACCTTTATTTCTTTTCATATTCAGGCAGTCAGTATGGGTTTTAGCTTTTTTATCCCAGCTGGCAGTGTTTAGGCTTGATGTTGTTATTAACTCTACTGGATTGCAAAGTGCTTCTGTGAAGGACGCTGTCTGAATGCGCAGCAACGTTATTTATTAGTGCGCGTGCTTGCACACTGATCATGAAGGACAAGATGATTTCTGTTGAAGCTGGGAAAAGATAGCACAGGGATCATTTGTTCAGGCAGAAAGTAACCTTGAAAGCACCAAGAGAGGGTGAAGTTGCCTCTCTTGATGGGAAGGGGTGGGGAACTTCACTGTACTTGAGCAAAAGTGAGCAACATTTAGTGAATATTAATAGAGAGGAGGATAAATCTCTATTTTAAGGCCATGTTGTGGTTGTATTGTATCTTCACATTCAAGGCTCTGTCCTTTACCACAGATAATTAGCATATCTGTACTGCTTTTATATAAACATGCTCAGGATGAATGATGCAAGAGCTTTGCATCTGGGCATATTTATCTGTCTTTTATAAATAAATGTGCTCAGTATTTATAGTGGTTTATGTATGTGTATACATATTATTATAACTATGTATATACTATATTATTACTAGTTTGCCAATTAGTTGTATTATAAATCCATAAGAGGATAATACTGTAGTAGTTTCCATATTAACAGGTAAATTCTCACTATTCGGAGTAGAATAAATGTCCAGCCCATTTCACAGTAAGGAGGTACTTAAAGTACAGCTGCAGATACAGGATGGTTAGTTATTTTTCATCTACCTGTAGTTTGTCAGAAGTGTTCTGAAGGTACCTTTTTTTCCTCAAAAGGCACTGATTCAGCTAAGCTGAAAACTCTTGGGAAACTGAACAATTTGTTGTCATAAAGTTGAAAGGTGTTTTTGTTTTTTGTTTTTAATGTGGTAGAAATAAGAGGGTTTTGATGAAATTAGCATTTCCTATAGAGTGATAGAATCACAGAAGTTTGGGCTTCCATTCCATCCATTTCATCAGAACGAAGTGTAATTTTGATTTGTTTCTGTAGAAAATAAGTCTTTCTTTTTTGTCTGTTTTGTTTTGTTTTGTTCTGATTCCGACGAAGCAAACAGAACCTGGAGAAATCAAAACTTGCAATGGAGTGAGGATTGTGAGTTTTCCTGACCCCATTTCTCGCATAATTGACTGAGCTTTGATTTGATGAAAACCTGACAAACACTTCCCCTGGTTTCTGTGGGTTTTGCATCCAGCAAGGCGAGTGCTGCACCCGCTTCAAGGTCCTGTAACACAAAATGTGTGCAGAATGCAACTGCCTCTGAAGATGCCCCCACACAATGTGAATGTGAGCAGCTCTGCAGCATAGAGCAGCACCAGGCTCTGAAGAGGTACATCCTGAATCACAAACAGTGCCTGTATCAAACCAAGCCACCAGAAATCAGGAGTTCCTGCTTCCTTGTCTCTTCTCTGGCCCCGAGGCTGAGACGTGTTTCTGGCAGCCATCCAGGCAGGTAGGGAAAGAGAAGCAATTGCTGGCAGCCGGCTGCAGCTCTGTTCAGAGGGGTCACTTGTAAGACAGACGTATACAAGAGCTTGCCTGGATTTTTTTTTCTTCCTAATTAGGTGATTTGTGACTATATTCTTATCAGTGACCTGTTAATGCATCTGTAACCATTCTCATTAGCTTCTGAGTTATCTGAGGGATTTGCCTAATGAGAATATGCTCTATCAGGACATCAGATGCATTACACACTAGCTCTCACTGGCAATATACCTTCCAGGGATGCTGTAGTAAATATGAGGCTTGGTGGGGGAGGTGAAATAGGCTGCATGGAATAGATGCATTCACTGATCCCATAGAGCAGTTTCCGATACTCTGATTCATCAATAAATCTGAAGGGTGGGTTCGAGCTGTTAGTGTTTCAGAGAGGCTCCATGCCGTCCGAAAGGAGAAGGTCGTGGCACTGGGCAGATGACCATGAAGGCAAGCGGAAGAGATGGGCTAGAGCTGGGAGGGTGTTTGCTGTGTCCTGCAAATGCTTAGCTGATGCTGCCTTATGAAAGAGAGAGGCGCTAGTCTTGCTCTGTACTATGGAAATCACATGAAGCGTCCCAAAGTTACACTAGCGGAGCTGAGATCAGAGCCTGACTGTATGTGTATTTGGCCTAACTTGCATGCATACAGTGAGACAAGGCACTGACTAAACCATGGAATGAAAAGAAAATCCAGTTGTGGGGCTACAGGAGTTCGGATCTATTGTGCGTTTTTAATGTCAGGTACTAGACAGAAATGCCTAATGCTTAGGGTTATCTGGAAAAGTCCCACAGGGTACAACATGAAGAACAAAGAAGGGTAATTCTGATGGAGCAGCGGCACCGCATACCACTTAAAACCAGCTGAATCTAGCACTACTTGAGCAATGTGTTCATTATTATGGCAGTAATTATTTTAAGACTTATGTTTTGGTCTATCCATTATTTAGAAGTGTCAGCTTTCAACAATTACAAAAAAAAAAAAAAGGACTCTAATTTCAGTACAGCAAATAGTTAGAAAATGAGCCACGGAATATTATGAGCCATGAAGTATTTATTTTGATTCCTTAAAGTGGTGCAGAAATTAGACTTCTAAAGGCTATTTGATGAGAACAAGAAAGACCTGAGGGAAATTGAATCATATACGAGAGAGAAACTGATTCTTCTCTGCCTTGCTGTCTGCCATAGTCCTCAGTACTTGTGCAAATGATCGGTAAAATGCTGTCAGATCAGAAAGGCTCCATTCTATACAAATATAAAAGATGCCACAAAGAGAAAACTTGCAGAGGATCTGTCCACACTGCCCAAGCACATCCCTGATGGCCACTTCCACCTTGCAGCCCAAGCTGGGACAGTAATTTGCGGTGAACTGATGTAGCGTAGGTCTAAATGGTATCTTGGAGGCATAAGGTCCTGCTGTGATGAGCAGAGGCCCTTAGCTTGTGTTCAACGACACTTTAATTTGGTGGCATTGCAACTAGGTGAGCTCATGCAATGTTCTTGCAAAGTATTATGTCTATGCATCCTGTGGTGGTTGCATGCCGAGCTCGATGGGGTTGGATCTCGCCAGCAGTGTGTTACTCTGGTGCTCCACCACCCTCTCCAAGCCTCTCTTGTGGCCTCATCTGGGGACAGAGGAGGTCAGTGATGGCAGGTGTGCTGTGGATGTGCTGAGGTCACCATCAGCTGTAAGACATGTTGCCTTCTCCAGCACCGTTCTGGAGAGGCAGAACTGCTTACCTTGTCACACTGCTCGCTATGCAGGCAGTGTGATGACCTTTCAGCTAACAGTGGCTTTCACCGTTTCCTTCAAAGCTGATAAAATTGCTGTCCCCCATTAGTCCTCCATTGGCAGCGTTACTAATATACCTGGGCTATTTCTGCTCCATTGTGCTTATTGAACACGGCCCCTAATTGTATGAATCCTCGCTGGTGTCAAGCAGCAGGGCTGGGGGGGTGTGTGGGGAAGGCAGAGAGCTGCTCTGCAGCAGGGGACAAGGTTAAAAGTGATGGCAAGGCAGCTTGGTCCTGAATTAATGCAAGTGTGCTTGATTGCTTGATCTGCTGCCAAGTTACTCCCAGGCTGGAGTGGAAGCAAGGCCTGGAACGGGCATACAGAGCCGAAGGAAGCTCATTTGCAAGCAGAGGACTGTAGAGGAAAAAAACCGCTTCTCCCTGGATGTCTCTTGTTTCACCCCTCTTTCTGTCTCTCCTTCCACTTTTACCCTCTCTGTTTTTTTGAACCCAAGGCACTTGAAACTGGCAGCCATCAGTGGAGGCAACACACTGTGGTTTCAGCCAGAGCCCTGAAAGTGGGTGAAATACCACTGTATGTTTTGGTTCTCCTGTTCTTGCAGTGCAGATTAGCCTCTTTTTTTGCTTTGGGTAGCTTCGTATTCAGTTTGTCCCAGGAGAGAGAGTTAAGGCTTGCATTGTGAATATATTAGCTACATACATCTCCTTTGTGAAGTGTCAGTTTTGTCTCTTCATCATCAGATTCCTCCACCCTTTCCAGAATTGAACTCTAAATATATTCTCATTTAGCAGTCAAAAAAATTCATTTTGCAAATGCTGAGGCTATTCCCTCTCTGCCTGTAGTTCCTGAGCAGCCAAGTGCCAACAGCCGGACTGTTTCTCAAGCAATACATCCATGTTTGGGGACTGAGGGTTGAAGGAAGAACCACTCTTACCCTGCTGTGAGGAAAGAGCTTGGCTACACCTTGAGTTCAGACTTTGGGGGACCAGAAGGCAAATTGTGCCAGCTGCTTTTTCCTCACAGCTGGAGTATGGGGAGCAGGCAGAAAAGCAAATTACACTCAGTATGAACAAGCAAGGAGCAGGACCACTCCACGCATTCCCTGAGGTGCAGTCAGTTCCTTGTACGTGCTCTCCTTGCTCAGGTTATGGCCAAGCCACAGCACAGCCCACCAGCGTGGTGTCAGCAGCCTTGTAAGGTACCTCCAGAGGGAGGTCTGGGGGTCTAAACACATTGTCAGGCAATACCAAATGCTAGTTATTAGTGTGTTAACCACATGAACTCCATCCTGCAGCTTCTCTGTTGTCTTGTATGGGCAGTTCATAAGCTGAGCTTCCACTGGCACTGGTGGGAACTGGTGGTCCATTGAGACTCTATATGCAGAGAGAAAAGCAGGCCTCAGAGTTCCCCAGCATCTATATTCAGTGCTGCCCTTAATTTAGATTTTGGTTGCTTTGTGGCTTTTGCAACCTGCATTAGTGCTGTTTGCAGCTGTTCATCCCCTCTATTAGGATCTTTATATTCCTGTCTTTCGCATGCTGCGGGAAGGCAGGCAGGAGCGACATATCCCCGGAAATGCGAAGGAGTGCAGTAATGTCAGTGCCAGCAGACAGAGAGGGACTAACACACAGATAGAGCAATTTAGCTGCGCTGAGCCAAGGGCTCACTTCAGTCGAACAGAGCCAGCTATAAACTTTGCTTCTTAGTAAGTGCCTTTATATTATTGGTTCATATCAGCTAAATAAGGGTGCTTTGGCAGAACCATTAAAGCTAGGGAGGTTTATGACTTTCAGCAGGATTGCACGCAGCTTTGACTGAAAATATGCCCTTTGGCTATGATCTTAAAACCACTTAAATATGTGAGAAGAGGTCTTCCCCTCACCCCCCTTTTTTTAAACGTTGTGCAATTAATAAATGGAGACATTCAGCCAGCTTTGAGGCTAAATCCCCCCCCCCCCCCCCCGTTAGATGTGGAACGTGGCACTTGGATAAATGGCTTAAACAAAGGACTGTGGTTATCTTGCCAATAAGGTGCTAATAAGGATTCTCCACATCGTTTCAAACGCTAAAGCTTATGTAGGGACAGGAATAACTTAATGGCTTCAATACAATAGTGTGTTCAGCCAAAAGAGGACCTGGAAAATTAACACTGATTTAAAATGAAGACCAGTTCAAGTGAGCAAATACCCTGGCTAGGTATGCTTTTTAAAATAGGACCATGTTTGCTTTTGGCAGGTACAGCAACACTCAAGCTGAAGTGGTTCTGCTTGCTCGATTTGTTCTATTCAGTTTATCTGGTAGGAAGGAGCTTACAAGGGATTTGAGACCTAGAACTATCTGAGATGATTTTTTAAAATTATTATTATTATTTGGTGTATGAGCTCAGATATAATTCTGCCCGCATGTCCTCCTCTGTTCTTTGGGTAGAGTTGTATATGCCAAACTCCTGAAATTTTAGGGGAGCTATGTGTGCCTGTCTGATTATGCATATCTGTGTATGCGTTATTGAAAATCTGGCACTTTTTTCCATTGCTGTCATCAAACCAGCTGGATTTGACCAATCAAAAAAATGTTCCTCAAGCTATGGCAAAGAAGCAAAGCTACACCCCAAATAAAGCAATAGGCTCATGATACTAAATCTGGGGATTTTTTCCTCTGAATATGTAAAATTGGCATGCAATTTGCAAAAAACAAAACAAAACAAAAGAAAAAACACCACCACCAATAAAAAAAACCAAACCCCCTGAATTCTCAAATCATACATCTTTCAAATCCCATTAGGAATGATCAGAAATTAACATGCATGTAATTTTTTTTTTTCTAGCAGTTGTTGCTATCTAATTTACAAGAAAAAATGAATTCTGCTTTTTCCAGACAAATTACTTCTCTTATTTAAGGGACAAAAGACATACTAGAGGTATTTCATTTCTTCATCCTCCTATCTTTTAAAAAAAACATTAATACTTATCTCTCAGCATTTCCTCTAAAGCAACTGTGTTATGGAGTGTTTAACAGTTTTGTCTTCTTTAGTTAATTCCCAGGCCAATAGTGCCTTGGACTTTTTACAGTGTTCCTCGCCTGAGGGTCCCAGAGCTCTTAACCAGCAAGTTTAAATACAACTTCACATTACCATGAGTAAAGAAAGGGAATGAAAGCAAAATTATTTCTGACCAAGATCACAAAGCCCCATTAATAGTGTTTGTCTATCTGGTCATTCCATCTTTTGGAAAAAGGCATTGAGAAAAGGCATGTTCTGGAGAGCTTCTAATATGTATGGACTCTCTTTGCTGTCTGATTAATGAGTTTGAGATTTCTTTGAGTGAGAAGTTACGCAGTCCATGCTGTTGCTGTATAGAGGTGCTAAATGGACTTTTTCCATCTTCTGCAATACATGTTACAGAAAAGAGTCACAGTGGTTTGGAGTTTTGTTCACAAAGTTTCCTGATTTGGTAAATTAGTTGGATACAGGGAGTGATTACCCAGAAAATCTTAGGCTGATATATTCAACCTAATGTGGCATAATAATTAGCCAAATGAGGGAATCAAATCAGAGGCTGGTGGTGATTCTCTGCATCTATTTCACAGAATCACAGAATGGTTGAGGTCGGAAAGGACGTCTGGAGATCATCTAGTCCAACCACCCTGCTCAAGCAGGGTCACCTAGAGCACATTGTACAGAATTGCGTCCAGGCGGGTTTTGAATATCTCCAGAGAAGGAGACTCCACAACCTCTTGGGGCAACCTGTTCCAGTGCTCTGTCACCTATTTGGTATAACTCAAGAAGAAAGAGTCCCTGAACACTGTGCTATGTGTGTACCTTGAACCTTACAGAAAAGACGCCTCGAGCCAGAGTCACAGACATGGACCTACCTGCAGGTGGAATATTAGCTAGCCTTCTGACCAGCTCAGATCTGGAAATATGCCTTACAGAAATACAAGTTACAGGCCAGGGATACTTCTCTCTTCTGCAGCAGAGTCCCATAGACCTTCAGTGGCTCCACCCCCAGAGATGCATCCTCTAACGGGAGAGTAAAAGAGAGGTTCTGCAATTTTGTCCCACCATGGCATAATTGTGACAGTAGTGCTTTTTTTCACAGGTTCATTGATAAAGTAACTGTAAATAAAATTGGACTTCTAAACGTTGAAAGGACTGGGCCTAAAACTAAAATTGACCTTTGAGGTGAACTTTTGATGTGCACTGGGATGCAAGGTGACACAGCAGTGAGGCAAATCCAAGATCAGCCTAGCTGCAGTTGTTAATGGCCTAATCCAGGGCCCAAATAACATAACTGGAAGGCTTTCCCTGGCCTCCCTGATTCCATAACAAACTGTTATTGGAAAGAGTGGAATTTGAATATTTAGGGACATCCAGAAAACCATATAAATTGGGGCAAACCAGAGATAATCCTGAGGATGCCAAGCTATGTGTAGTAAGTCACTATGTGGTGGTGAGTCAAGACAGGTAGTCCTTTCAGCTCACTATCAAAAAACAAAAATAAAAGCTGATTCATCTGACAGGTAACAGAAATCTCTGTTGGTTTTGAGAGCATTATCTCTGCCTAGTTTCATAGCTGTGCCCTCTTTAGTTAGCAATATGTGGTGGATTAACATTTTAAGATTTCACAGAGGAATAATTAATATGCTAATGTTGTTGGTAGTAATCTACATAAAAGCTTTATAACAAATTTGGTGGTTTAGCCTGACCAGAACAATTTAAAAGCTTCAAATACGCAATTGCTTCCCTTCAGGAAAAGGTATCTCTAATATCAATGCCACAACAAACTGCTTATTATGAGCACCATCAGTAAAATAGAGAAGGGCACTGAACTAGTAAAATTTCAATAGAAATGCAGCTTTGTTTTATTTAATAGCCCTCTTCCTGGAGAACATGTGCAAGTGGAGGAGAGGTAGCATAGCTTGAAAGGTAGACAGTGTGCAAAGCCTGCAGTCGGGAGAGGATCCAGCTTTTGCCAGGCCCATTGCCTGACAGCTGCAGGGTGAATATCCGCAGTCAGTCCTGGAGCTGATGTTTCCCATGTGCTGCCTGCACAAGATGGAGTTAGCCTGAACCAGAAAGAGCAAGAGGTAAGATCATCTCTTCCATGTTGCACTGTCTGACTGCAACTCAAAGCCATAGCACTGTGTAGAAAATGTCTGAAGTCTTTCATTCTTTAATTGGATGTTGGATTTTTTGCACCAATGTTTCAGCAGGAATGAAACCTTCCTTTCTCTCTACAATACTTTTCCTGTTATTGGAAGCCCACTAAGGGCTTCCAGTACACACGGCTACTCCAGTCAAACTATGGAATTTGCAAATGACCAGAGGAACTCATAATCCTGGCTATTTCAGAAAAATAGATGAAACTCAGAGGACACAGTGTTTGACTTCTAAAGTCTACACATGAGGAGGAAAACATGTGCACCTGCGAACATGAACTGGAGAGAAGGAGGTAGTTGAAGGAAAAAAAAAAAAATCCAACAAGGACATATTTCAGTAGGATTAAATAATGTTGTCCCGAGAGTTCACCCAATAGTAGAAAGGTATACGTTTTATAATGAAATACAGTGTCTTTCCCCACCATAAGTACTCACATTGCAACATCCAATGTAACTTATTTCTCCCCTATACATAAAGGAGAATGCTAAAAGCAAAACAGTGACAAGCTGCTATTGGGCAGTTGCTGTTCACTACTCCAGATGCAGATGAGTACCTCTAACCTAGTTTTGTAAATCAAAATCATTCAGGCTTAGTCCTGACTATGTTTACCCGTGTGTCTGAATGCTAATCCAAACCTAATATCTGACATCTTTTAGGGTTCTAGAGGAGGGAGGTCTCTAGGGATAAGATGCAAGGACTGGAAATCAGACATGCTTGAAATCCTTGGAGGGAGAGCTTTGCATCCATGCAAACCTGTTTATAATGATAGGTTTTGGTTTCTTACTTGATACAGGTTTATGTTAGGAATTTACATAGCCAGGTGCTGTAAATATAAATCAGTACCTGAATGCTCATTTAAGAAAAATAAACTGTTGCAGATATTCCAGTGGGAAAGCTAGAGTATACTTTTCAAGATCCCTAAAGCCAAGAAATTCTCATCTGCTTCATTTAAGAGGCAATAGATATTTGTTTTTGTTCTAGGAGGCGGAGGCACTAAATCAGAAGGGATTTAGGAAGATTCCATCTTGCAGAACTCAAGGGAATTCGGCATATGCTGCACATAATAAACTCAAATTCAGCACTTTGTACTGTTGTTCTCTGTTGTTTTCTGGCTGTACTCTGCCTTGATTGAGACAAAGCTACCTTTGCAAATGGCACTTTGGGTTCTTCGCCAGGGAACGGTAATGGTAATGGTAATGACAGGTCTTATTGCAAAGACATAGTAAGGTTAATCAAAAAGTAGATGATGAGATCCTAAACCCTTTTTAAGCTGAGCTGTGTAAATATGGATATAAGGCTGCTGAATGGCTATTTTGCATTATGGCTACCAATGACTGTGAAGGTCAGTGATGAAGAATAAGCTGATATTCTCCATACCGTGTGTCCTAGGAGCTGCTACTGTATTGGGGCAATGAAATACAACATTCTACCTGTTACCACCTACCATTTTGTTAAACTGGGCTTCAACTGTAGAAAACATTAAGTAAAACTAATTTCAGTCAATATTTAATATGTTAATTTACCAGTTTCTCCGGCCTTCCCGTCCTGTATATGACCCTGGTTGCCTCCCTATGTTGAACTTCTTGCTTTATTCTTGTCCCTCTGCCAGTTTTCCAGCACTGCTGCCTCTGAGCTAGAAGTAGCATTTCTCAGAACTGTGCAGGGAGGAGAAGTTGTCTGGTCTGTCTGTGGCAAGAGTGGGATGTAGGAAGGAGCTATGGAAAGCTGGTACGTGGAACGTAACGGGGCAGAGAAAAAGCAATAGGTATGCATATTATCTAGGAAAGAGGTTTTCTGTGTGGTTTGCACAAGAGCTAGCACATGCTATCAGGTGGCTTCAGGTCCATGTCCCTGTTTTGGTGGTAGTGTAGTAGGTGTAGCACCCATCAATCAAGTCTTATTGACACAGTATCATATTTTGTGTCCAAATACTTAATATAGCAAGGGATCCTATATGTGTGTAAAAATAAATGTATAGAAAAGAGGGTAATTTTCATTCAGCTGTTTATCTGATTGGTATTACTATCAAAAAGTAATTGGTATCACCAAAAATGATTTTTATAGTTCATTACATCAGATTCATATAGACTTATCTAGTTTTTATGTATCGTGTTAGTAGGTTTGTTTGTTCCACATGGCTACAGGTTTGCACAAGTTATAGGGTTTTGTTTTTTTTTTCTTTTTCTGAGGAGTTTTCATTATTCCTAATAGTTTCCTGTCAGGTACTGTGCTTCTGTATGCTAGTTTTTCAAGTGCACTTGCCAACACAGCACTTATCAATATAGCAAATCAAGATCCACTCTGACATATCTGTTTTAAACAAATTGCATCCCCATTTTCCTTAGAGGACCCCTTGGGAAATAGTCTGTTGCTGGAAATTTGGAAATAGGTTTTCATGTATAAGCTCTCAGCTGCTTTGCGCTTCGTCCTATTTATTTGCTATGACCAACACTGCAGACTTCCTGCTGGAGAGAAAACGGGGAACCAGCCCCTACAGCCAGGTAGCTTACAGTGAAAGTTTGTAGCTGAGTGGATATTTGCTCCTGGAGTGGAAATTGCTTGGCAGAATCAGCTACTGACTATCAGCATTTATTTTTATGGTATATTTTTAAGAAGCCTTTCAACAGATGATGGGTTGTCTGATTGAAACAGGCACACTTTTTGACATGTTGAAGGCAATATCAGGATGTATTGATCCAGGAGGCAAAGAAGGAGTAGGACAAAGCTGAGATCAATTTTTGCCTCAAGGGACAATTAAGTTTGTTATCAGACAAAGAGAGGAGTTTAGCTATTGAGTGCCTCTCTATTAAATGAAAAAAGGGGTGAGGCAGACCTGTCAATGTGTGAGTGCCAAGGTGATTTCCTCCCTTCCCTTGCTTCTTAGCATAAATGTTTTATGATTAAAAGTTAGTGACAGACAAATTGCAAAACTGACCAGATGTTTCAGATAGCCAGGTAACTAAGGGAATTGAGCCATGTTAGACAATCCTATCAAATTCACTCAGCAGATGCTATAAAATAGTGCTCTAATGAACAATATGGCACTCTGAAGTGCTTCCACCTCTGCCTGAATTGTAAATGGGATTTTTTTTTTTCACTGACCTAGATCTGTGGAGCTACAAAACCTTCACTGGGGTGGATGGCATGATGCCCAGCACAGAGCCTTCCCAACTCCTCTTTGGGAATATGCTGCTTAGCATTAGACCTCTGTGCCCACAGAAGGTAATACTTGTAGGTAGGTAAGGGTCTCTGCTATGGTGCTGGAGTCTAGATAAGTGCAGCATAAGGTTTGTGCTGGCCTTCTGCACAAGGGTAAAATCACAGACAGAGAATAATGTGTTTTTGCTGCATATGATGCTCTTCAGCCTACTATCTACCAAATGTAAACATTTGATTTTCTGTCAAATTGAAATCTTGACCCTTCAGTGGATTCACCGGAGGGGAGAAAAAAAAAGGGGGGGGGATGCAAATGAAAATATCCTTATTGAAGTGACCCAAAGTCTAGACAAAGCTGTTGGGCTAAAGCCATTTGGGTGTCAATAATTCTTGTAATACTCTGTGCAGACATGAATTCTAGTCATTTCATGAAACAGAAAATATTTGCCAAAATGCCTTTATTCTTTTATTTTCAAAGAACCTTTGCTACAAATAATGAAGTCATCTTGATTCCCATTCCTATGTTAACATTGATTACTTGGGATGATTACTTGGAACTTTTTAATTTTATTGATTGACTTTCTCTGAAAGCAGACAGACAACTATCAGCAACACCCTAGCCTAATGTGATCTTTCCTCAGAGCTTTAAGATGGGCTAAAGGTGAGTTAAAGTGCTGTGAAATGCCAAGGGCAGGGTCATAATTTTATGACGGAAATCTGTCTTGGAGGCTAGGTCTATTCCAAAACATAAAACACAACCCTCATTTCAGTTAAAAGGCCTAAATAATTGAGGGTGGAATTCAGTATCTGACCATGCTGAAACCCCAGGCCCCACCTTAAGAGGCGACAAGGAGTTCTGCTGACTCTCAGAAGTCCTTTACAGTCCAGGGAGGCTGAGGGTTCAGGTGCACGTTCGAGCACCCGTGTGTCAGCAGAGCCGTGCTACCCAGCTGGATGTGTCCCTGGCCTACGACCAACAGTAGACCTGGTGTTGAACAACCACTTGCAGTGAAAAGGCGCGAAGCTGAAGAGTGTTACTTCCCATCACCTCTGACTAGGGGCTTGCATGCAAGTGGGAAGTGGTTCAACCATAAGTGTTAACTTATTAAGCCATGATGATTTAATTGTGAATCTGAGCCCTCTGTCTCTGTTCGGCAGAGGCTATAGGTTCCTAAGTTGTTCAGGAACTTCTGACAATTTTACCCTATGCGTTAATAAAGAAAGATTCACATGGAAGCTTCAGAAGTGCCCAACCCTCCATGTATCTTATGTCACCTTCTAATAGTCTGGAAAACTTTTAAAATCACAACAAGCATGCCAGAATGACCACTTTCAGTAAAGAGCCATTAATGTTACTCACTAAAAGTAATTTGCATCGCAAGAAATAAAGTAGGAGGTGTTCACTGTGTAGACGAGTTTTTTAAATTAAGCTCTTTATATCATTCCAGGAGCCTAAGACCCAATTTTCTCTTCCTCATTCAAGATTTAATCAACACCTGCAGAGATGGCATTGTGTTATTTGTGTTCACAGAGATCTGAATGCACCTCCCTTAACTAATGGGCTATAAGGTTTTGTACTGATAAATCTGAAACTTCTGTATGTGCTTATAAGTTAGCAGTTAGGAAGTTAGCAGCATAATGGATTAAAGAATGATAGACTTCCCCGAAGTGTAAGGCAATCATAAGCAGAGGACTTGCATTGCCTTTGAAGAGCGAGTATTCTGTTGCAAGCTGACAGAAAAACTAGGACTCAATACAAATGCCAAGCATGGTGGGTTTTATTTGTAATCTTTATCTGACTCAAAGTATGGGATACATCTAATTTAATTTAAAATTTCTTAAAAGTGAGGGTCTGGTGTAGGCAAGTTATCTGGGCTTTTCCTACAGTCAGTGAAGAATAACAGGCAGCTTCAGATGAAGATTTACTTTTTTGTTCTTAGGATGGGAGTGGACTGTCTGTTGAGAGTACTTGTGTTTGTTCGTTGACCATAAATAGGCTGTATGGACCATAGGGTTCAGGACAAGGAACTTAGAGCTAGGTGCTTATTTTTTCTGACATCTGTAAGTCAGGCGGGATCTTAGCCCAAAATAAAGGGCTTCTGAAATAAAAATACTGGAGACAAACAAGTCTTTGGGTGGCACAAAAAGTGTTGCTTAGTGTGATTGGAAAGAAACCCTAGAAAGAAAAGAAAGATTTCAAAGAAGATGTGTGTGATGTAGACTACAAGGCTCAGTGCCATTCCCCACACATCTGGCATCATTTTAGGTACCGCAAACCACCCGTGGGGCTCCTGTAATTCGGGGTAATGTCCTGCTAGCCCAGGTAGATATCTTGGATGCTTTATAACATCACAAAAGGCAGCAGAAGCACATGCTTAAGTGACTACCCCATCCGTCGTCATACTGCATACTCTGCAACCCTGGCTGCGTTAAGCAGGGATTTGGAATGACGCAGTCTCTGAGTTGTTTAGCCACCCCTATGAAAGGGTCTAGTTATGTCAGAGACACTGTTTTCTTCAGTACAGCTTATTTCTCTGGAGCAGTGGTCACAACATGCAAAATCACAGCTTCTTAAAATGCCTCAGCTCTACAAGTGCTTTGCTGGCATGGAACTGGAGACAAAATACCTGCAGTTTTCAAAATGAAGCCCTGGCCAAGGTTTATAATTGGCAGGGTGTGGAATATTTTGAAAGTTTCTATTATTCTTGCTCTTTGAGTAAGGTACAAACCTTTCCAGACACAGAGAGTTTCTCTTAAGTTTCTGTGTCAATATGAGATTTCTCCTTAACAGCATTCGAAATCCCAGGTGTAGCTTCATTTTGTATTCATGTCTAGGAAGGGATTTAGGCTGAAAAGCAGAACTGTGCATTAGAGTGTCTCTCATTGCTTTGTCAGAAAAGGCTACATTGCAGCAGGATGCTGAAAAATTGGTTGTAACAAACCAAAGGACATGGGAAACAAAATACCTCCACTATCCTCCCAAATGCCCTGTCCTGTTCCTTGTGCAGTGATATGCAATCCTGAGACACTTTTGACATCTGCAAAAACACAAAAGAAGCAACAACTGGTATCTTCATTTGAAGAAGGCAAAAACAGTCCCTATTTTCTTCTCCCATGTGTAAGGGGAAAAAAAGCAGTGTTTTCCTTTCTTCAGGTTACACCTTTTGTAGTTCGTCTTTTCCCAGGCTAAACCAGCTTAGATTATTTCAAATGAGTTCACACAAAGTCACTAGGGGAACTGTCAGAAGGATAAAAAGAAATTAAAAATGATTAGTGAGCTATTAAGTGCAGAACGAAGGAGCTTCAGAGTTTGACCCTGTGCTTGAAGGCACTCTGGTTATATCTATACACACGTACACACATACTCCTGATCCACTGAGATGAAATATCAGTGGCAAAAGCAAACAAGAAAACTTCGGAGAGATTTGCTACCAAGCAAGTCAGTGTTAGCAAAAATGTCAACAGGGCAAACAAAAGCACAACCCCCCTGCTTAAAATATTTATCACAAAAAGCAGGGCCTATGCAGATTGCCCCCAAATTAGAGATGTTTCTGAAATGCGAGTGGCATACTAGGAGTGCCCATGGTCTGTATCTGTAGGAGCTAAGTAGTATTTCTTTAGGCATAGGCTTTGCAAGGGCTGCTTCTCTGGAGTGTCCAGCTGCCTTCGTCCTGCTTTCCTTACACATCTACCAGTGATGGAGAGACATGGACCAGGCTGCAGAGGTCTCTCTGGCCTCCTGATCCTTCACAGTAACTAATATCAGCTAGATCAGTGAATGTTGCAGTTGACTGTAAGGACCAAGCTGCAATTGTCCTGCCCTGCAGCTGAAGATACCTTCTCCAGGGGTAAGGAGCAAGCTGTTGCAGTCCCTGGCACTAGTCACTAGGAAGCACACACAACACACAGTCAGCTGTGTTGCAGGTGAGTTCATCATCTGCTAGAGTTGGACACCCTGAGCATGGAAAGACAGCTGAATTTTGCATTGCTGCAATGAGCAAACCAACCCACAGAGCTGCTCTTCCCAGAACTACTGAGGATCTGGGGACCAGACCCAGCTCAATGCTCAGCGACTTGTCCCTTTCTAACCACTTGTCAGTTTCTGCCTGCTGTTTCTTTTCCTTTTGTTTTCATTTAAGCATGTGTTGAAGCACTGAAGCGACTTGTTGCTCTGCTATGATCACCAGCTGCTCAAGCCTATATGGCACACAAGCATTTTTGGTACTTGGATGTGAAGATATTTTTGGCTTTATTGCAAACTGGCAGATGGCAATTTCTCCCTTTCTGACAGCACATAACACATCCTCAGCAAGTTATTTTAGCCAAAAAAAATGAAAACAGATTATGTGTTTTAGGTAACCTGAGTTTGTTTTGACCAAACTTGAGGCTCTTTCCTGCCCTCTTTCTTCATCGTTATCTCGTTTTTGTTCCACAGGACCTGGGAATGGCTTCAGCCCTCTGCAAGCTCTCGTTATCTGTGGACAGCATTAACAGCTGCCTGGCAAGGCCATTGTCATGTGCAGGTACCCACCAAGTTTGCACCATTTCTCTGTACTCTTTGCCATTTCCTTTCCGCTTTGTTGAAAAAAACGTCGTCTTGCAATACTTATTCCTCCAACAAACAGCATTGTTTACATGTCCTGTGCTGAGTCAGAAAATGACAATATATATCAAATATACAAGGTAATTGCATACCAACTGCAGTATTAAAGAGCCATTATAGTTGCCAAGTAAAGCACTACAATGCTAGAAAGTGTGTGGGGAGGGTAGCTTTCTCTGTGTGTTGATGGTGACAACCCTGTGTTGCATGACAGCACTGCATTATCCCCACAAAGCTTTGGCCACTGCACAGAATGCACAGTCCCCGGTTCATGAGCCGGCACTCAACTTCTGCTGCTGTTTTATTGTTTAATGGGCTATTTACCAAATGCTATACAAGCTCAGTTCTAAAAAATGAGTTATTCATTTCTTTGCGGGCCTTTATGTGCCATTTATTACTCCAACACTCAGTGCTTGACAAACATTTTCACAGTGCTCCTGTGGGTCAGGGATGAACTATGATCGTTCCTGCCTGGAGACCCAAGGTCCTTCCATGCACACGCTGACGGTGCCAGCACCCCCTCTGAGCAGGGCCTGAGCGCAGCCTCCCACACCCTGCCTGTGCAATTTGGCTGTCGTGGCTCAGGCTGAGCACCCTGGCAGTCATCACCCAGCAGTCGAGGGCTGTTCTCAGGAAGGAAACAAGCCCCTAGTCACATATATGATTCATTCCAACCCTTGGGCCTCAGTGATGGGTCTTAACACAAAATCTAATTTAGTATCTTAAGTCAAGGAGATGCCTTTCTAGGAAGGTGTAGGGTCATTACAACTTTTAACGTGAGTCACCTTGGATTACTTTAGCGATAGGTAGGTCACCAAGCCAGTAGGGCTGCTTGGCAGTAGTGCCTGATCTGCAGCTGGGTTTCCAGGAAACTTGCTGCATGGGTTCTGCCCATGCTGGTCACAGCGTAAAATCCTGGCGGACCCAAAGCTATGAGAGCTGAGGAGTGGTCCAGCTCAGAAATTGCTTTAAAATGTCATTATCTGCTATTTTTCCCCCTTTTCTTACATTCAAGGCTTTTCTTTTTCTCCCTCATTTAAAGCTGACTGAAATACAAAAATCCATCTTGTAGACATTTTGCCATGTCAGACTGCATCTTTGCCCTGAACTTTGTATTCTTTCATGGCCAGATAAAATCAAACACTTGATTTTATTTCAAGTCATTCCAGTAATTTTTAGTATGATTAGTATGACTTAAAAACAGTGTTTGGTTTCTGTAAAATTGATTTTGTCTGTGGGAAAAAAAGTTTTATCAATTTTTTTTCCCCTGTTTTGTCGCACTCTATCTGTGGCTGTTTTCCTGTCACCCTGACAACTGCAAGGCTAAATGCTGAGCATCAAAAAGCCTCTTCTTTCAACCTGCGCTATGAAAAGTCCCCTCTGCTAGCTGGAGTGATTACTGTCACTCTGATTATTGCCTGATGACCAGATTGTTCTGCCTCTAAAAAGACGGTAGGAGTATTCTTCTATGTGCATTCTTCTAAATGAATGTGCTCAGGATGTAATTGTCATTGATGATGTTGTGTTACCATCAGGGTGATCTGACTGCTCAAATTTTCTCCTTTGAAATATTTGTATTTTTCTGAGGCTTTTAACTAGATGAAAATTTTTTCACTTTCAGTGTGTGCTCTCTACCCACCCCTTTGAATTTCCCTTATTCCATATTCTGTGGATACATATGCCAGCCCAAAGCAAGAAGCTTTTTGCTGAGAATCCATATTATATATTTCCTTTGCTGAGAATCCATATTATGTTTCCTATATGTTATAAATGCTAGTCTGGACTTAGGAGAACTGGACCCAGTTGCCTGAAGCATAGTCAGGTCAGGGTTTTTTAATCTTCACTAGGGCGTTCACTCAAAAGTCAATAAAATATAAATTAAGCAGTTGGAGTTATGTGGTTGAAACCAGTTACAGAAATGGTAAATATTCATGATCTCTATGTTGCTTTCTTATTTCTGTATATGCTTAAAATAAGAAACACTAAGCAAGGCTTTCAAAATTGTACACATAACACGGTATCAGCAACACACACATGACTCTTGAAAGCCTCCTTGCTGCATGTGAGAAGTAATAGGAGAAAAAGTGAGCTGTGGAGAAATGATTTCCTATTGAATTTTTTGTATTTATTTAACACAGCTGTTTATTGTTATGAACAATAGCTGCTATCAACCTAAAGGAATGCAACCAACCATGCATTTAGCTGCTGAAGCAGAAAAGCTTGCCTGTTTGTAAGCAGGGAATGTTATAAACATTTATACGCTATCCAACTGTGGGGGTTTTAAGCAGCTGTTTTGCATCAATAGTATATGTGTGCAAACAACACCCCCCCCCCCACTCCATTTTGCAGCCTTTCTAAATCAGAGCTGTATCCCTCAGCTGTGAGAGTGTGGGTATTTCTACAGAAATGCCAAAGTGTTTCTGGAGAAAGCAAAGGGCACCACGTGCCGCTCCTACCAGTCTTGGGGGCAACATGCCAGGGATGGCTCAGGATTCAGGCGCCAGCATCTTTCCCCTGCACTAAGCTCAGCAGCATGTCCTGGCTGGCCAGGGTGGTTTTATTAGTGATATTTCTAGAGCTGGAGCTGCAATAAAGCACCAAGTGCTAACTCCCACAAACAATGCATGATTAATGCCCCAGACGGGGCAGGCTGCTATAAAATTGCAAATTGTGGTTTTGGTTTGATGATCCTGATTTGGAGAGCAAAGTACCTGCCAAGAGTGCCTTTAATGGAGGCGGCCCTGGGACTCCCCTCTGGACTGGGGCTGCAAGAGGAGGAGAGTGATAAACTCCCAGGGGAGAAAATAAAAGCTGTGGGAATCTGAGGAAGGTTAAATGACTGAACAGAAAGGAGGAAGGACAGGAGTTGTTTATGGTTTAATATTCTCTTACCCACCGACTTTCTCCACTGCTGTTTTAAGAATCCTGATGGAGCCGCTGCCACAAACGTGCACAAAACCAGGTTTTTGGAAGTCAGCTAGAGGAGGGATCTGAGAAAGCATTAGGTTCCTTTTCCATTTCAAACACAAATTGTTTCTTTTGCCCTTTCCTTGGTAATTCATTTTCTTAGACGAAGCAGCTCTTGCATTATTTATAAAACCTGAGCAGTTTCCTCTGTGTTTCTGCTTTGCTTTGGTGCAAGTGTATCTGCTACAGCGTGAATTTGCTACAGGCTTCTCCTGCCGTGTATTGGGAATGGGGCTTGGTGCGTGCCCCATTGGGGTTCTGAAACAGAAACATCACAACAAGGGCAAATTCAGATTATTTTCTGTTGCTTTTCGCAATGGAGCGTAGAGAACTGTAGCTGTTTACAGAGCTAGAGCCCCTCGTGGTTCCCCAAGAATATAATCACTTAAGCCCACACCCAATTTGGGAAAACTCAGATCAAAAGGGATCTGTGTAATGGGACGTTCTCATTCCACAATGAAAATGTTATGCATGTTATGTTCTCCCCAACACAGCAAAGTCTGGTGGTTTGACAGCTTTCGGTTGTAATTTTATTTCAATGCTTTTGCTTGGCCTCATAATTTTAATGGTATTTTCATTTGTTTATTTAAGTACCCACTGAAAACATTTTTGGTAGGTACCGTCTTAGTAAAACCAAGAAAACAAGGAAGTACATTGGCGCACATGTTCTGACTGTCACATCAATTCTCCTTTTTTCTTGAAAAACCCTAAATGAAAGCTGACACAGCATTAATAACTGACTGTCAGTGTAATTAATATGAAGAGGAGACACACTTCCCAAAGGAACACCTAATCCTCTTCACTCCTGTTTATCACTGCAGCTTAGTAGTAAACAAATCCATGTTTATTTTGTTCTGTGAAACCTGTGCACTGTTATTTCAAAAAACGAGGCTGGTTCTTGCAAACACTTACTCCCATAGTTACCAAGTGTACTTTTCATAGAGCTAAATAACAACTGTGCATCTGGGAAAGTGTTTTTTTGTTTTTTTAATAACCTGCTGGAACTTTTCTGCTGTTGCAAGCATTCCCAAGGTGGTCACGCGTGCCACCCAAACCCAACTCTTGTCCCAGGCGGCGATGCTGTGAGGAGCCCTTTGGGCACCTGGACACTGCAAGGGTGGGCAATCAGCACCCATGGTTTGGTCATCAGCCAAAGTCTCTGTTATGAGACCTCCAAAGAGGCTGTCACTGCCATTTCCCTCCAGTCAAGGGTTAAGAGGATGAGAAAATTTGCTGGAAAATGAGCGGTGCTTATCTGGACATGGAATAACAGCGCTCATTATAAACACCAAGGCGCACACAGAAAGTTTAATAACAGTACATTAATGGAATGCTTTAAATGCAGGTTGCTTGGAGAGATTTTTTAATGTCTGAAAGGTCACTTCTATCAAAAATATTGATCTGTCTGCCAGTCACTCTAAAGATATTCCAGATGCAATTGTAAATATGTTATGTTGAGATAGTGTCTGATATTTCAAACAGGGATGCAGGGCACAGAGTAAGTGTGTTGCCAGGTTTCTGTGAGGATACAGTGGCTGAATCTACTGGATGCTGGATTCCAAAACCTTTGCTGTGCTGTTCCACCTGGAAGAGACGCACTCATGGCTTTACTGGCGAGGTAACCACTCCAGCACGCGTAATTTCATACCACAAAATCATCAAGGTGACCTGTTCCAACGGGTGATGGTCTTTCATCCAGGTCTTTCATTACGACTCTGCTATGCTGACATTATTGACATTATTGACAGCTCGCTCTGCACTGGGTATCACATCCACTTGCCAGGCAGAGGAAACAAAAACTAAGGTGCCTGCAAGACAGAGCCACCCTCAGAGAAGTAGTAGTGGTGGAGAGGAGACCAAACCAAGAGGTTACTGTTAGACCATTTCCACACTTGAGGCCCCAAAGGAGGCCCCACAAGGACGGTTGGCTGAGATGCACATACCGTTGACTTTAATGATACGTGTGGAGGAGCGTAACACTGTATTCTGGAGCCATGAGGATTTCTGCAGAGGTCTTGTCTCAGGGGATGTTGCTGCAAGGTTTGACAAGTCCATGTTTCCAGGCAAACTGAAAGTGTTCTGCATGGCTCCACAAGTGACCAACTGCTGCAGAAGGTATGTGTAGTTTGTATTTTCCTTTCAAACAATGCAAAACTTGCCAAAATTCTTAGATCTTGGATGTCTATTGAAATGAATACTTCAGTTAGGAAACTTAATCTTACCGTGTGCTGGCAGAACAGGCCTCGTGTTCACTACTTTTCCTGGATGTGCTGTTGGGTGGGATAGGGAACACTTACAGCAGACTGTAAGAAGATTCTTCCATGTAGAAGGCTTTGACAGGAGATAAGTTTGCAAAGGAATAACCAGCAGCAAAAACTAGGAAATATGATGTTCTCATCAGAACTGGAAGTGATGTTTCTTTTCCCTTTCCGTTTTTTTTCTTTTCTTTTTTCTTCCTCTCCCATCACATGTAGATGATTTGTTCTGACAGTGGATGAGAAAGTGTTGAAGTTTTCTCTCAAGTGGAGGAGAGTTTGGTGCATCTTTGCTTCTATTTTCAGTATCATATTCTCTCCTGTATCACGCTGCAGATGTCTAATGACCATCCAAGGTGTACCCCTACAAATATACACAGTGGGCTGATAGATACAGTCATCCATTAGCAAGTAAAAATAATGAATAGTAGATTATAAAGGAATAAATAGTAAATCAATGCCATTTACAGGACATATAAAACTATTTTGTGAATGGTCACAGGGTCATTAAATTTTAAACTGTGGAGTTTGCTATAGCTATGCATATTAGGTACATGTATATGTTTTAACCAGGAACTAGCAGGTTCCCTTTCTTAATGAAGGAAAATTTTGCCTTCCTTTGCTGAGGACGCCATAAAGTGTAACATTTCTTTGATTACTTTTCCTGCACTACTAGAATCCAAACAAGAACCTTTTAATTTATTGTTTAACTTTAGAATTAGTATCTTGTTTGTTTATAGAAATATTACACCTTAAGGTATTCAGTAAAAGCCATAAACTTGTAAATCTAAGTATTCTCATACTATTAAAAAGAAAGCAAATAATTATTTTGAGTAGGCCTTTACAAATCCATTCTTAATGAACAAAATATTGTTAGTGAACGTCTTACTGATTTTTGTGCGTGTGAATTTTATTCTCACACTGTTGAAATGCTCTATTCAGTAGAATAAATAAATCTTAAATGAAAATCTAAAGCTCCTATAGATCTTGGGAAACAATCTTCAGGCGTGTTTGGCTTTATTTTGTCACAAGTAAAACCTATACCTGAAAGGGAGAAGATGAGGAGATGACAGTGAATTACAATTGCTGCCACTGAGAAAGTGTTTAGCTGCAAAGACTGTGGGTGAAATAGATTTGATGGAGAAGAAAAATGAAATGTAGATATAACATCAGGAAAGAAGAAATATATAGCAAACAATTTCCCAAGGATATCAAAATATAGCAGGCAGGTTTTAATATGGTCTATTTGTATATTTTTTATATTTTTTATTAAAATTTTGGTTATGATTTATCTTCCAAGCTGTTCCCAGAAAGACACAGATAAACCACATCATATGTACTGTATGATAAATATGACTGGAAAAAGTCTTAATCGAATGAGTTAGTATAGTTAAAAAAAAATTCTTCAGCACATGATATTTGTTTTGCTTGTCGTTACTGTTTCTTAAAGCTCTGAGGAATTCAGTAATACCTTTTCAGCTAGTACTTTTTATTTTTCAGCAATTCATTTTTTCATGCCATAGATGCATGTGTTTGTGGAAGTGTCCACAGAATAGATATTATGCACAAAAATACTTTAAAAAAGAAATTAAGATTATTAATCCAAGGGCTCAACAGAAATGGCAAATTAATCCCACCTTATCTAAATATGTGCCATGATACCTAAACAAATTTGCACGTAGGGCCATGATTTATATCTCGATTTTACTTTTTTTCCTCCCACTTCTGACAAATCTTCTTTCCTTGGAGCCTCTCTTCAGAAATCTTTCCAAGTGTTGTCGTTTGACCTTGATCCACTTGCTTGCCTGGTAAATCCCATTCAGTCTTCACCTGATTTCTGGGACCCGCCCCCCTTTTGACTGCCACCCAGGGCCACCGGTCTCTGTTCCCATCCACCTCCTGATGCTGCCATCCAGCAGCCACATCTCTCTTGTCTCTATTTCCCAATTTCCACGCTGGGCATTTTTCCCTTCAGCCCATTTCCCCTCATCAAAATCTTTCCTCTTCCCCCCCCGCACTCCCAACCTTCCTGTTGCAGTTATCACAGGGATGGCACATCTCCCATCCGGTGGTGTTCCCCTGCCAAACTTCAAGCCCTCTACAGCCTAGGGGTATCAGGGCTTTATACTAAGGGTCATGTTAAAAACCATCAGTGTCACCCCAGCAGCTGAAATTCTTCCTGGTCCCCATCCCCTCCCCAAAAAGTCAGTGTGAGTAAATAGCCAGCATGGAATATTTCAGGCCAAATAGGAAATAATGGAAAGGAATGGCTTCTGATGGGACTCATGAAGCAGCCTTTGTAACAGGAAATGGACCAGCATTTATATGTTTATAAACTACTTTCTATAAATATTTTACCGTGATTTTTAGATTAACTGCATTTTTGCTGTTTGGAATAGTATCATACAACTGTATGTATGCCAGCTGCTACAAACAGAAGTGGATGTGTTTGAAGGGATTTGAACTGCAGGTTGAGCACATATGTATGTACACACAAATATGTGCATGTGCTTAGGCTAATCCTGATTTATTCTTTTAAAGAAAATTTTTCTGGCTTAGATGTAAGTTTTTGATTCATTCACTGGCTCTTTTATTTATTCATGTAGTTTCATTCTACACCCTTTAGCTATCACAAATATTTTATATGATGGTACTTAATTGTGTTCATCCACCAGAAATGTTTATTGAAAATTAAAATGTTCCTGTTCATTTCTTTTGGGAGATAGGCACATTGAATAGATTCATTTTTATTATGAACATGAGAAAATGGACCTCCATAGCATGACAAAAATGTTTAAATTAGTAGTTGTATTGCTAGAAATCCTACCCGAGGTGATCAGGCTTTAATGGATGTTCCACTTTAGCCCCTGCCAGCTCACTAACAGTCCTAATACTTGAGCTTTATCTCCATTATCAGTTTAATGAACCGGAAAAAAAAAAAAAAGATCAAATTAAACTTATGCAAACCTTCAGTGAAGATGTGCTGAGACTCATTTAAAATAAGGTGAATCCATTAAGCAAAGAGTAAACTGCCCTACGAAGCTTTCGTGTTGGTAAAGCCCATTCCTTCATTTTCCTGGGGGAAAAAAAAGCGATCAAGGAGGAGAAATCAGGAATCCCACAACATACTGTGTTAGAAGAACAGATGAAGGGTGTTTTCATTTTAACACATCCCACTGCAACATGTTAATGCCTGCTGAGTGAGTTTAACAGCCTGCACAGCTGGTTAGGGACCCAGTCCTCAAAGCTGGCCACAACTTTTCCTTCTCTGCTGGGGCTCAAGGGGAGAATTTGTGATGGGGAGGGAGTAGTGGAGAGGCATTGCCCATAGGGCAAGTGTGTAGTGGAGAAACGCTCTTCCCAACCATGACCTGCTGAACCTCTGGGTCCCAGCTCAGCATCTAGGGGTGGTATTGCCATTTGGGCTCCAACTGACTCTGCTCCTCATGTTCTTACCAGGTTGGGCTGGGGGGGAAAATACCTATTTTGTGTGTAGCTGCACATTTAAGCCTGTGTACAGCATGCCCTTGACCCTGAAAGACAGTTAACAGAAGATGGTTTGTTTTTGAATTTAATGGGCCTGTCCTAGGGGGAACCAAATGTTGGGTGTCTTCAGCTGCCAATAAATTCATTTATGCCTGAATTAAAATGAAAGACAGTTAGTTACATGGCAGGTTCTCCCAGGCAGATGCTGATCCAAAGGCTGGGTTTGATTCACAATTGGATATGCAACAGTTGACTCTGAAACCCTTAGCCTGGAAATAGATTTGGTCCCAGACATTGCATTCTTCCCAGTATTTCACTGTTTGAATACCTTCCATTCTGTGATACAGCTATTTACTGTCTCCTTGTGCCAGAATTGGGAATATTGGTGGCCAAATGGAAATGATTTTATTTTTCTTTGGGTTTCAGTAACCTGGTTGCATCAAATTAGTCATAACCATCTTGTATTAGCAGAGTTTTTACCAGAAATGTAATTCTCATGCTTGAAATTAGATTAATATGTGTGAAATGTCATCTTTTGCTGCAACAGTTTTGCCCACTGGCCACAGTCAAAGAAAATCAGCAAAGGGAACTCCCCTCTGAGCTCCAAAATCAGAATGGAGAAATGGGAAAACTTGAAGATGTTTAAAGATTTTTACGGTTTGCCCTCGGCTCTGTATTTCATAGGGACTGGCCCCATGTAGAAGCAAAGGCAGGTGAAATATCCTGAATTCAAGATACAAGTGTTTTTGGTAGCTTCATTTGGAATTACAACAAGCCCCTCAGAGGGAGCATGGCACGTATTGGCAAATGTTAAACATTTTAGAACTCAGTGCATCTCTCTTCTCTATACATCCATGCATCACAGCTGTGAAAAAGTGACGTTTAGTCATAAGTTCAAGCCACATGCCCAGCATTTCCCAACTGGCAAGTTCTTAATCACGTTAACATTCATATCCGCTTGCTTCCATGTTCCTAAAATGAAGATTAATTTTCACCATGCCAAAGTTCTGAATGTCACAGGATTTCTGTAGTCATCATTCACGACACTCTTCAGTAAGTAGCAGCAAAAACATTTCCAGCGGCTGGTATGGAAATGTGGAGGGTTATGAGGAATTACTGCATGATCTAGCCCAATGTCTTGATAAATATAATTTTATAAACCCTTTTCTTAAATTTTGAAGCAGAAATATGGTTTCTAAAATTTGCAATGTGTGTTCTGTTCCTGATTAGTGTCTTCAGTGAAGAGAATGACTGGGAGAATACTAGTAGGTAGTGAAGATAAATTGGTATAAATTGGAAAGAAAAGACCCTAAGTTCTGAGTAAGAATTGTGCTTAGTGGTATAATTCGGGGCGGGGGGGAGAGGGAGGGAGGATATTCATGACTTATACTAACAATAAGGAAAAAGGACTTAAAATACTGTAGCAGCTTTATTAATGTAGCTATTAATTCATTTTTTATGATGTATATGAAGAAAGATGGATTATCTCATAAATATCCTTTCCTAAAGGCTGTGCAGTAATTGAATGATGAACGAGGCAGTGGTTGCAGCAGCAGGTAGGAACAGGGAAAATGTCGCTGTGCAGAAGGAGATCATGAATGCTCTGCACTGAGAAACCAAGCAGCACAGGCTGCATGTTGCCGTGGTGGCTTTCAACCTCTCCATGCAACTGCTGGAGCTGTTTTTCCCATTTCTCCTCATTTCTTGTCGAAGAGGTATTACAGGCACGCTCAGTGAGCTCACTAAGACCAAGTGACAGTGAAGCAGGCCAGGTAACAGCAAGTTTGATGGCTACTGCAGTGTGTGTTGATATACGATTAGTTTCTGAGCTGCTGTTTCAGCCACCGTGCAATCTTTCCAGAATATGGATATTTGCTGTCTTTTTTTTTCTCTCAAGAAAATAGTCTAAACCCTGCAGTCGTCTTCTTAAATGCCCTGTCTTTTCAGTATGAGGAGAGGGCTAAAGAGGCTGTTTTCTGCAAAGATTTGGATGTGCTGCTGATGAAAAGGTAAAGCTCAAACTTAGTGCCAATGGCACTGAGGCCTCTTAAGCTGCTGTTATGGGACTTACTTGTCCCAAAGCCAGTCTTAGCAGACACTTCTAAGTGGCCTTTACTTCCTCTTCCTTCACACGGTGAGACTTTCACAAGCAAAACCACACCGAGGTGATTCAGGTTCAGACATCCAGCTTAGCCGGTGCTCATTTATTAACAGCAGTCAGGTTCAGGGCATACTGGTGCTGCGGCAGCTCTGCATCACTCTTGGCTTGCTCAGACTGCTTCTGCCCAGCCAGAGCCCTCTAAAAATGCAGGAGTGGTGGCAGCTCGAAGGGGGACTTGTGCCATTCCCACAGTGTCATAACACTTGGTGTTATGACCAATTTGAAAGCTTTCAGTAAGGTCCTTCTCAGTGTATGTCATCTCCTTGGGACCATGGACAGTGGAGGTCTTGTCACCTTCCACGCTGCCCCTTTGGCAGGTGGTGTGGCTAGTGCTCAGCACCATGTGCCCTGCTGTCAGCAGGGGAGGTCCCACCTGTGTTTTCCTGCCCCTTCACTTACACTGCTGCAAGGCAGGCACAGAGACCTGAAACCACAGGTAGGGAGAGGGACTAAGACTTCATTTCCAGCAACAGTAGAGTTTCAGGTGACCTTAAACTGATGCAGAAATTACACCCTCCATACTAATATGAGATTATTGTGACTTTGAAGATACTTGGCAGAATTGGTCCATTTGAGCTATGACTTCATTTACGGGGGTCACATCCTAGAAGTATAAAGTTCAGCTTTTGATCTGGCCATCATGATAGCATGCCAGTTTATGACTATTTCTCCAGTTATCTTCTAGCAAGCACGTTCCATGTGTGCTTAACCAAAGTTCTGGTGTCTTATTGCCGTTGCATCATTGTAGTCCCTGTTGTAGTCAGGGGCTACTGAGCATTGAGCCTGATGGAGTCTGTCATAGCTCCATCGGAAATTCAGCAATTCCCTTGCACTGAGGGATTGCTAGGAGTTGCTGGATCAGAGCTGACTATCAAAGTCCAACACTGTATCAAGATTTCTCTGTGCTGGAGGCAATCTCAGCTGCTGGCTGTAGACTGTTTTATGCTGCTTGCATGGGTAGGAGGACTGAGATTTATAGAGAAGCTGTATATTTTGAGCAGTTGGACAGAGCAGAGATAGAGACTGTAAAAGAGATGTCATAAAAAATGGTATCTTTGTCAAGCAATTTAGTAGTAATTGATTACCTACAAGGAGAACAATGAAACTGTTTTAGGAACCTTTGTCTATCAATTTGCTTGTATCTGGTGATCAAAAGGTACAATAAATTCATCTGCGGGTATGACTGATAGACTGACTTGCATTAGGACTTGCTGGAAGAGCATAAATGTTTGATCTAGGCTTAGTTTACCTATGTTTCAAATTAGTAAAATACATGCTGACTCTGTGGAACTGGTGACAAGCGTGGCATACTGGTTGCACATGAACTCTCTGGGTTTCAGGAGAACCTCTGAGCCTGAGAGCAGGTAAATGCTGCCATTTACCCTTGCAAAAAGGCAACAAGCACAGTTTGTTTGAGACAGATCTTCCCTGGATCTCTTCCAGCTTCTCAGAAAGGCATGCATCTCATCCCTGGAGCCTGTTTTGGGAGGAGGAGGAGAAGGGAGAATAAATACTTCTCTTTATACACCGTTTTCTCCATCTGCAAATAACTTTACCTAAAGTATATGCTAAGGATTTCCAAAATTCAGGTAAATTATAAACATCTCAGTGTCACAACTGAGAAAGGTGGCTGGAGTAGGTTTTCCAGGTCATTCAGGAGTCAGATACATCCCTGGTGAGGCTTGCAGAGGCATCACAATAAGCCAAAAATCAATAGAAGTCTGTGACTAGCTATTTAGGTATTTTATAAAACCCTCCTACAGGCCTACTCAGCTTCTTTAGGAACTCAGTGCTTCCAAAATTGTTGCGTGCTTCTGATATCTACAAATGCCTATACAATATAGGAAATGGCTCTAAGGCAGAGGAAAGGCATTTTGTGTAAACTGATTCCTTTCCATAGTTATTTGGATGAGCAGAGGGAATTTTAGTATCTGATCCATTACTGAAAACTAGTTGTGCTCCAGCCTTCAGAATAGTGAAATATTTTTGAAATCTTCCAGCCAATCTCTGCTTACAAGAAGGTCAGTTTTTATTTTTTATTCGCCTCCTCTTTTTTTTTTTTTTTGAGATAGAACATTTTTTCTCTTGCAACAGGATCAATACAATATCACAAACAATAACTGTATAAATGAGACCTGAATGGTGAATGCAAATACAAATCCACTTAGTGATTTCTGTTCCACTTGATTTTATTGGTTTGATTGATTTATTATTGGTTTGAAACATTTCAGTTTCATTTCTCTCTCTCTCTTCAGTTACTGTAGTGTCAGGGGGTTCCCCTCCCCTACATCATTAGCATCCTCCAGAAAACTCTAATGGACAAGCTCTGCCCCCCAGTTGATCTCTAGTGGCAGATAATAGCAATGAGTAGTTAGTAATTGTTATAGCTGTGGTCTGGAAAACTGACTGCTGGGCTAGGGTGGCTTGAAGCTATAGATATACAGATTTCTTTGCCTCCAATAGCTGGTGAGCATGGTGCAGCTCAACTACAGAAATGAGACTTTTTGCAAAAGCTTTCTTGCTTGTCTTGTTCAGAGGGTATCAGAAAGACAGGCTAAATTAGAACTGATCGGGTAGCTTTACTAGTTGCAAGAGGGAATAAAATCCCAGATTCCTACTGGTTTTGGTCTTCAGTGAGGACCTGTGTTCCTTGGGAGGACAGGTGGTGGAAGGTGACATTGAGCTGTGTCTTTTAGTGTGTCAGATCTAGCAGGCTCCTGCATGAGGCTGAGCAGAAGTGATGAGTTAATTTTGTTAAGGTCCTTCCTGCTTAGCCACCAGCTAAAGCCAAAAATCATTAATGGAGATGAACAGCAGGGCCAGATGGTGTTGCCTCAGTTACAAGGACAGCCTTGGCCAGTGCTCCTCTAACGCTGGAACTATGCTGACCGAAACTGCAAGTAGGCCTCAGACACACAGGATAAGGAGAAATGGTGTGGCAGAAGACACTTCTATTTTGAATGTTCATTCTAGCTGAGGGGGACACAGGTTAATAGACTATTGTTGCCTGATAGTGACTTTTTATTTATCATTCCTCCATAGAAGGTGATTAGTAGCATATTCTACTGGTCAGGTTCTTGGTGGTGTTGATATGAGAACTGATTTTAGCTTTGTCAGGAAGTACGTGTGGGAATGAATTTTTCCATGCTGCAAGGATGCCTCAGACCGACTAGTCTGTATTTACTTACTTGCAGAGGAGAGGGACACAATATTAGCCAGAGCTGTTTAGCCATTTCCAAAAATGAGGCAGAAATTCTGGCATCCTTTCTTTGAAAAGGTCTGTCAGGCTAGTATTTGTGAACTGGCTTAATTCTGTTCATTGTATATAAATGGCTTCTTAAAGACTATCCTGCCTGACCTGCATGGGACTTGAGAAAAACCACCTTTGATAGGAGGGTGAGGTGGAGAACCAGCCCACCTGGATGGGACATACTAGCAATTGTGTCTTATAAGGCTTTGGTTTAGAAGGTGACCCTGTGCTGTACAGCATGACTTCGCTTCTTGGCTAAGTCTCCAGCTTTACTTCACTCTTTGAATAATGTTACACCATAATGACTGTTGTCTGGCTTTTTCCTCCTGCAGTATTGTTCTTGCTAAATGTCCAGAAGGCAAGTTTCCTTCCAACTTCATCTTACTGTACGCACTTAGCAAGCTTTCTTTTTAAAGTCTGGGGTCAGCTCAACACCTTTCCTCGAAACTGCAAGAGTGACACTTGAGGGGAAATGGGAGGAAAAAGGTCTAGTGATGCCTCATGGAAAAGTGTTGTAGAGAGTGTATCACCCTGACATGCCCTGACGTAACTGCTTTGACTCTTTAGGTAAGGACTGCTTTTAAATAATACACCACTCTTGGGGTGGGTCTCTTATTTTAGCTTGAATTTCCAAGCTAAGCATGTTTTTTCAATGTAGAGTCAAAATATTAGTCTTATTTTTTTAAAAGGAGATTTACATTTCTTCACACCATCAGGAGTCTATCTGAATTTTGTGAGGCTGAAGCTTTGTATCGCCATAGTGTGTCATGTGATCGTCAAAGATCACGACCTGCTGGAAAAGGCAGCTTGTAGTGCAGGAAGGTCAAGAAAATGGACAGGAGGACTGGGAAAGTTACACAGTGAAGGAGAATAACTCCAAAATCTCTGTTACCTCAGAACGTGATATCATACCCCACTGCTTAAAAACAGAATCTACACAGAACAGAGGAGACAGTTTGATGCAAAATCTATTGTCATTAAAGAGTTATCCTTAAAAATGTATTTTTTGACATGATTTCTGAGATAATTGCAAAACCAAGAGTGCTTATTTTTAACATAATTCCTCCCACCAAAGAAATCCCTCAAGAATGGAAAGTAGCACCTGTTTGTAGGCAAAATGAGTGCTGATTGCAGTAATGCTACAAGGCAAACTGTGCTACATAAAACCTGCTCGAGTCTCACAAACTGACAGCTGTTTGTAACTCAGTGGCCTCTGAAGGTCTCTGCTGTGGCACACACTGTTATAGCAGGAGTACCAAAGTAGCCTCAGATTTTTTGGTATGACAAAGAAAAAAAGCAGTAAATTACTCTCTAAAATCTATGACTTTTATAATATATCAGACAATGTTACGTGATTTTCATTATGAAGGGCTGATCATGGGCAAATGAAGCTCTATTATGCTGTACTGGACACCAGCATATTTAAGAAACAACTTGAAAAAGATTCTGGCTAAATGAATGCAAATGGACATGTAAAAGCGAAATAGAAAGAATAATGGGGCACACAGAAACAAAAGGAAATACTTACAGCAGTAATTCCTAGGAATCTGCTGGTCTTCCAGAATTTGGATGAGAGAACATTCTGCCATCTGTGTGCCCTGAGCCAATACACCTTTGTGGGTTGCATTGCGAGCTTGAGGTCTAAAATCAAATATTCAAATGATTAGTCTTGATGCTTCTGGCCTTTGCATCACACGTTAGTTGCTTTTTAACAAAACAGCTTCCGTGGGTTTGCTGTGCATCTGCTGTTATCAAGGAGCTGGGATTCATGCTGGAGGGGCTTAAGGTGGTCCTATGCCCAGTCAGCTGCTAAGAGTTACTGCTTGCCAGCAAAGGCAACGGAACAGGCAGCATGTCTGCTCCTCATCCACTGCAATTAGTTGCTCAAAATCTGAGAGCAAATTGAGGTCAGTGGGGGTTTATGTCAGTTGGAGGGTTTGAACGGCTGGGGCTCTGAGAAAGATGCACCTATGACCCATGACCTCTACTGCTGAGACATTAATGTCTGGTGGAGGCACTTGGCACAGCATGATGGAGATGATGATACTAGGGAGAATGGCCCAAGGTGTTGTAACTAACTTGGAAAACAAAAGTCCCTGGGGGCATGTATTCCTTATAGGCTGAGTGGATGTGCTGGTATCCCCAGTAAACTTTGGCCAGCAACTGATGCCCTGAGAAAGCAAAGAGACATGGCACAGGTCACCTAGCCAAGCAGCAGTGCTATGCTGCTCCAGGAAGGGCTCGGCAGCATGCCACACAGCAATGCATGTTCATCCACCATTTATTTCACTCATTTATTCTGTATTATGCTGTAAAAGTGCGTGTTACTATAAGATAACCTCTAATTGAAGCTCGCATAGCAACAGACTGGGAGGCAGGATACCGCTACAGCTGCAGCGGAGAGGAAGGCAGAAGAGGGGACTGTGCTGCAGCCTGACCTGCTGCGGAGTGATAAGGGGGACTCCTCCAGGCAGCCACAGCCCTCCCAGTACCTCTGCCCTTGCTGTTTGTCATATGTTTCTCCATGTTTATGAACTGATTCTATTTAAATGTAGCATTTGGGAAACAGCTTGTGGTCATGTGTGATTTAAGGGAAGAGTGGGCCAGGGGCACGCTGCCTTCACCCATGCCTGTGGCAGAGGACAGGGTGTGCATGCAGTCTGAACTGAATGTTTTTTTTTCTCACCTGAGCCCAGTGCTGTCCATGGATAATCCTTTAGTGGGAAAATAAAGCAAGCAGCAAGCTCTCCCGGACTGCAAAGGGTGCCAGTTCCATAAGGAAACTATCTGGTTAGAATGTCCTCAAGTACCTCCTGGAGAAATGTGCCTCACAGAGGAAGGGAGCTCTTGCAGCACCATAGGAGAGCATGGGATACCTCACAAAATACGCACTGTGCCTCCCTCAGTTCACAACATTACGCTTCTCCATAGACAGGACTGATTTCAGAACAATCTGAATGTAGTACCCTGGTGGGGTTGCCAAAAATGTTCTCAGCATGAGGCTGCTTATCCATGAGTTGCGCTTTGTCTCTCTTAGTCAGCAGCACTGAAAATGCAGCTTCTTTGCTCACACAGACTCAAAAGTGAGACTGGCAATCTGAGATTTATGGCAGCAAATGGCTTTAGCACAGACTCCTTGTTGCTCTCATCTGAAGGGGAGAGCTGATAGGAGTAAATTACGACATGCTTTTCTGGACCAGGGGTTGGCTTCACCTCTTTCATTTTGACAGCGTGTCCTTCTCTTCTGCGAGACTTTTGCCAACAAGAAGCCCACTGTTGCCTCTTCACGAAGTAGGTAGGAGCCCAGTTCCTTCCAGCCATAGCTCAAAAGATGCTCATTTAATGATTCTGGGTGAACCTGAGAACACTGACAATTTCAGAGGGAAAATTCAGCATGTAGCTGCTCTTATGGAGACAGGTCAATCTGTAGCCAAATTATTTTCTTCTCCAAAGAACACTGCAATTTCTTACAGCACAATACACCCATCTGGGATGTGAACCAAGGGCAGTTCAGATTAATCAGGCTATCCTAGCCCTGGAAGCCCCTGAACAGTGGTAGTTCATCTCCAGCTGCTATGGTGCAAAGGCAGAATCTTTTCGTTACCTGAAAAGCTTTTGCATAAGTCTCCTTGCGCCTAGCTCTTATTTACAGTCAGGCTTCTCTGTGTGGAGGCAGCTTAAATCACAGGCAACTTAAATTTCCATTCTGACCACTTTTAAGGTAGCTTTGTGCTGCTAGGGTGGCCCCTGTGGTTAGTAGCATGAGGACAAAAAATAAATGAGATTTTTGCAGCACCTAACCTACAATCACCCCTCCCTTGGAGGGGAGAGCTGTGTGCCCATCCTTCCTACATCACGGGGTTAATAGCATCTATAAAAGCCTGATTGGGGTGGGGGGGAGCAGTAAGCCACCTATAGGTGATCAATTTTGCATCCTGCTGCTTAGACCCAGACAATCCTTCCGCACTTACTGAGGGCCACGAGGCAGAAGCTCCATCTGCTGTCTGGAACATTATCCTGAGGGACGGCACCTTATCTGCTTGCTGTATCAAAGAAAAACCCAAGGAGTGGAGCAGAACTTGATCTCTTTTAGGGTTTTTGTTTGTTTGTTTTTGCAGTTACTGGATAAAATAGAGCAGCAGTCCTGAGAGCCCAGATCCCACCTGGAGTCAAAGGGGTTTTCTCTCCAAATGTCTCACTGATGCTGGTGACTTTTGCATCCTCACTGTTCTGGTTAATCTTTTCCAGCAAGGTGGCCCAGCTCCCACAGGGAGCTCCAGCCAGCTGATTGAGACATTGTAATCAGAAACTGAATCCCTGAGGCTGGTTGTCATATTTCCTAGCAAATGCTGTGAGCCCTAGACCTTGAAAAGGTCTAGGGACATGCAAAGGGACAGTGCCACAGCTGCCACTCTCAGTGTTGACTGCTGGTTTCTGTGCAGTGCCCTGTCCTGTTGGTTCACGTCTGGCGTGCTTGGGCAAAAAATGGTGAATGTGCCCTATATGCATAGCATTAAATGAGCTACCCTTCCTCAGTACTTGCTGTATGCATATAATCAGTATTCTTCATTTTCTGTTACAAGATTTCCCTGGTATAATTTTCTCTTCACTGTTGAAACCTATTAAAAGAAAATGATGGAGCAAGCAACTAGAACTTATAGATGTAATGTTCAGTTGTTTCCATAATCAAAAGAAAATAAAGTCCGATGGATCATGTAATAGAAAAATGAAGAAAATCTGAGCACCACCTCCTGCAGTATTTGCTCAATGAATATAAGGCAACATTGATAGCAACACTTCTTGTTGCTGATGCTTTATAAGGTAATAGGGACTGTATTATGAACAATATAATTCTGGTGTGTGTTTTTAATACACTTTTAATGTAGAAACATAGATCTGATGGCTTTAAATGAGCACACTTTTGTAGATAGAAAGGGGGAAAGAAGGGGGAGGAAACGGCAAAAAAAAAAGAAGCATCTTCTGTCAGAATGGAAAAGGAGAATAAAGAGACCTTTTACAACATGGGACATATTGGGCTTCCATCTCTTTTCTCACCAGTCACACAGATCTCTGTGTAACCAACACAGTTTCAGATGAAAAGACCTTCTAGTTCCAAAGTCTAGTTTCAAATCCTTGTTAGTGAGAACACATTCAGCCACTGTTGCTGTTCGAAAGGCACTTGTACAGATATTTTTTGCAACCGTATTGTCCATTGTTTTTATTTGTACAGAGCTAGGGCTCTCATGTGAATGCATATATGGATATTTACATGCGTAAGGTAGTTGCTTCTAATTTATTCCTTTGGGCTGATGTGAGCAGGAAACGGAAGAAAAAAATGGTTTCTAGAGTCTCTTAATAAGGTTCAAAGGGATTTTAGTTATAAGTGATATTTTGAATGTCAAAAAAATCTATACCAACAGTTGCTTTTTTCAGTAGCTTCTTTGTCATTGCTACAAAATTCACCACAGGGGGTGTATAGGAAGAAGTGGAAAATTCATAGTACATTGCTCTCTCTGCTGGAACTATTGTCTTTCATTTTATGAATAACAGAAATGAACCACTGAAAGATTGGGTGGGTAGAAGAGGCCATCTTTTTCTTTCAATGTAATCCATTTTCCTTTAGTTCCCGTTATATGTGAAAACTATGTAGGATAAAATCCTTAGAGACAGAAGTTTTCTGAATCTTTTCCCAGAAATATCAATGATACAGACAGTGAGAAGTCACTTCTTTGTGTCTTGGTCATCCCAGCTGTACTCTGGGGAATAAAGCAGAAGTCTGCTGCAATTCATATTCTGTGGCATCTTATGTTAATTAAATCCGATCCAAAAAGAAATCTAAGGAGAGAGAGAGAAGTGATGAGTTACCATAGTAAAACTAATATTTATGCAGATAGGAAAGAACATTCCCCAGTGGCTGGCAGGGTTAGCGTACATCTCATTTTTTTATCCTCCTTATGTCCTATTTGCTCCCCTGTTTTATTCATTTATTGATTTATTTCAGAAATCCAGGTCTGATGAGCAGAGCACAAATACAAGCTTTCAAGCACCTTGACTGTGTGCGTGAGTTAAGCCTGGTCATATGGGGATGCTTCGCTGTGCTATGGTGCGTGATAGCAGGTGCCTCTCTCAGCTGGGAAACTCCTAGCCAGAAAGATGTTTTGATAGAAAAAACTGGGTTGTTATGACCAACCCCAACCATATCTGTGAGTCCTCCCTGGGAAGTAAAAAGGAAAAGGCTGTATTTATTCTGGTTTCTCTTTTGCAGACCTGATTTTCTCTGCTGGTCAAATCACCAAGGCCAGACTTGAGCGGACAGCACAAGCCTAGGAGCCGGTGTTCCCAGAGCTGAGGGAGACTCCTCAACACCCTGTGTGCAGGGTAGTCTTGTTATGATCTTCTCCTCCCCTCTTCCACCCTCTCCTTAGGGATTTAGGGGTGCTTAGTTAGCTAATGAGCACTCAGATGATAATAATAATAATAATAATAATAAAGTTCCTATGCTAAGATTGTTAAGGTTTTGGCCACTGTTCTGTTTTCTCTTGCAAATCTATCCAACATGTAGCACCTGCAGCCTTGTGTAATATATGTTGCCTGGACAAAACAAGTGGTGACACCCTGCGTGGACAAAGGGCCTCCTATTTTAAAGATGGAGGGAACCTGCATCCTAGAGTTTTAAATAGCTCAAGTCATAGCATAGGTACCTTAGGATTTGATTTCTAAATACTCTCATTCTAATGAGATGATTCAAGTAAAAACCCTCATCTATCTTTCTTGGCACTGTACATGCAGGAGACACCAAACAAGAAAGTCCCCATCCTAAAGAACTGTATGCAGAAACAGTGTCCTTGGCATATGTGTTTATAGTGCATGGGTCCCAATCACAGTTGCTGACCCTGCAATATAAAGATTAAGGAGTTAAGTGTCTTTGCCTTGCAATTTCAAGGAACCCAGCAAACCCTTCTTCTCCTTTCTTGCAAATGATGGGGGAGGTTTTGGAACAAAGTGGACTTAAAATGCCAGGTGCAATCAAGTGTGAAACTGTGAATGCAAATGAACTATTTTGGAGAGTGCAATCTAAATACCAAAGCCAAATGGTAGCTTCCCTCTCACCGCAGTTTTGCTGTGTGAGGAGAAAGCAGCACAGAATCCTGGGAGGTGAGCAGAGGATGTGCATCTTGGCACTGCAGGGGGCATGCCGACATCCCTTGAAACCTGGGCAGACAAAAAGAGGGGCTGCAATAGGATAGGTAAGGTTATACGGGAAATGAGGGAAAGCTGTGTTAAAAGTGCAACATAGTTGAGCTGAACAGGAAAACCACTTCTTTACGCTTTCTTTAAGTACTAGTTCTGTCTTGTCTGAATGCTATGCAGTGTCTTTATGGGATGGAACATATGTCACATTTGCCCAATAAATAAGTGGTCCTGAGACATGAGAGAGGAGGCCTGCTACAGCAGCAGGCTGCCCAGTCCTGCCCAATGAGTCTTTGCACCCGATTCCCCAACACCTGCCTGTTTCTTTTCTGCATCACTGAATTACTGAAGGTGTGCTCTGGAAACTGGTTCTCCCCTGCTACCACTTTGAAATTACTAATATTTTATTTTGCTTTAGAAAGACAGTCTTACACAAAAGCAGGGATGGAGATCTTTAAATTATTCAACCACTCCATACAAATAGTAAGTAATTTTTGCAATGCCCTGGTGAGGTAGCTAGTTATATCCTTTCTGACAGGGAGAGACAATAAGTTTGAATCACTGGCTCCAGACCAGAACAGAACTTTGAACTAAAATTTCCTGGGCTCAAGTGAAATTCTGGACAAAGTTCTAGTTTGATCAGGATGCAGTTTTTCATTTTCCATTTTGTCTCACCAAGAAACTAGGCTTGGAGGAATATCCATTGGCTGAGCTACTAGAATATGTTCATAAATGATTTACCTAAACCTCTCACAGTAAAGAATGGCAGTGTAAGTACCACAGAAATAAATTTTTGAAGTTAGATGACTCACCTAGGTTTCATTGCATTAGTAATGACAAAAGCCGATTCTGTCACTCACCCAAATTCTACCCTGGCTGCCTAAAATGCTATTGCTACATCCTCTGTGACTGGTCTGGCTGTACCAGTCCAGGCATTGTTCTAGTTTATGGTCTTGTCTTAGACAAGGCAGCCACTATTTTAGCGTGCTAGACCTGTGTAAACCTGCAGTAATCTGTATCCACGTTCGGTGCAGGCCCTTAGTAATTTGAAATTGGCTTGAGGTTTGAAAGAAGTTTTATATCTCTTCCAAAATCTGCCACCTACAACAGCTCTATTATCTTGTGAGTGACTCACCAAGCTCTTATGGCAGCAAGTTCCTCATCCTAATTAAGGAAACAGCAACCTGAACTCTTTCCTTGCATAGGTTTCATGTTCCCTTCTCTCTGCCATTCCTTGGCTTGCTGCCCTTTGAGCTGTCCCCTCCGGCTCTTCCCCATTCTAACCTCCCCCACTCCTGGCACAAAAGCTTCCCCATGCCCATGGTCATTCTCTGAGCCCTTCATGGTGTCCCAGGGGAACCATGGGTTGCACAGCAGTACTAGGGAAAAAACACCATTGCTTATCCATCCTGACGTCTTGCTACACTGCTGAATTTTAGACCTACGAGGGCTTTTGCTGGAGATGTCAAACTGTACTCACTGATGAGGGTGATCAGTCATGCAATTTGATCTCTGAGTAACCCAGGAAAACCACCTTTATCCCTGGACACATCCTACTGTGACGTTTCATTACCACTGCAGACATCATCTTGAGCTTTAAAACAAAGCAAGAATCAAAATTATAAGGTAATAAGGGAACCTCTGTAACTTGTCCTGCACTGCACAAAACCTTGGTCCTAAAAAGAATTTCCAACTTGATCCTCAGAAGAACTCCAGCACTATTTATCTTGAATAATTCTGAAACTACCTCTTTTCTTTCTTGACCAGAACTGACAATTTCTGCATGCTTTGAATGCCCATTTTTGAATGTTGAAAAAATAGCTTATTTCCTAATGAAGTAATGTACAATCTGACTTACAGCAAGTCTTTGCCTCAGTCTCAAACATCCTATGAAAGGGTATTTAAAAATGTCATTATCCTGATTTTTTACAGAAGGAGAATATGGGACACAGGAAAACGAAGCAATTTGACAAAAGTCACTCAGAAGTCCACTAGGGGAAATGAGAACTGAACTGAGAATTGAGGTCTCCTACTACTTTTCTGGTAAGCTGTTCACTAAGCCATTCTGTAGTTATGCTATAGCTCTGCTTATTTTAATTATGGTGTTTAGAAAGCAGAAATCAATTCTGCGAGCAATGAAAGCATGCATGCATAAGCTGGTATGACAAGTAACTCCTTAAACTTTACTTCCATGTTGATACACACAGAAAACTGCCATCTGCTAACTGGTCAGATAGTGAATTGTGATTTTTTGCTACTGACTGGGGTAGGGTTTAGGCACACAGCTAGCATTCAGTGAGACATGATATTGTTCTAATATTCTTTGTCCTACCTCTCTGAAATGGGGAACGGAGACTCCCACTCCAGCATGGCAAGGCTTTTTCCTGTATCCTAAAAATGCGAACACAGATACTGTTTAAGATGGCAATCTTATCGAGTAAATCTAAGTCATCTTTGTTTGTTTTCTGTTCCCTTTGACAAAATAGAATCTAGGTTCTGTTTGTGAGCTAGCTATCAACAAGGCAGTACAGTTAACCATTAATTTTCAAACTGAACAGATCATGTAGGGTCATTTTAATAATTCAGGGCTTTAGGAACACACACACTCCATCCAAGAGAGGACCTCAAGAGAGGCCTAATGTAGGTTGACCTGACTGATTTATCTGGTTTTGCTGGAACCATCACAGCAAATCTGTTGATTTAATAAGCACTCTTTGCTCCTGCTGGCTACAGTCAGTGCTTATCACAGGGGCTATTTACCTCTGAAACGCATGGCTACTATCAATCGAACCTAGGGAGAGACACATTTCTGGGTGGTAAATCAATGTCTGTGTGTGTCAGCAGCTCATTTTACCTTATTCCATGTTTAAGTCTGGTAATGCTAATAGTGAAAACAAAGGTTCAGTTAATAGGTTTGCATCATTATGGAACACTTGCACAACACTTACAGGCATTGTTGCTACTGCAGCCAAAGACCGATTAGCCCTTGGACAGTGTTTGTCTCGCTTTGCTCTGGTAATGAGTTTACTACACCTTGTTTTCAAATACATTCTCTCATATATGCTGCCAATATCTGGGTATTCCCTCGTGAACTCTTGCTAAAAGATCTCTCTCTGGATCCATCTCTCAGGGCCATGTATGGGACAGGGACTGTTGGCTGTAGCAAAGGGATCCCCATTCCTCATCCTTTTTATCAGTGACCTTTATCCTGGCCAGAGAATAAATGAAAAGCAATAAGCAAAATTGCTATGAGTAATGATGATCAGCAAAATGTAAAATATCGTAAGTATTATGAAAAAGATAGAAATCCCATTTCAAGTGCATTTTTATAAAAGGGAGTTACATTGTTCAGGTTTGATAGCTTCAGCCTCGTGCAGTGGTAGACCAACAAAAATGCAGTATTATTATAACGCTAGCTATTTACATAGATTTAACTTTGGTCAGGCCTGCAAATTAAGGAGTTTTGCTTTGTTTAAAAATTGGGAGTTTGAAACTTTCTGTTCTCAACAAAGTGAATAGGAAACCTGCTTGCTTGCTACGGAAAAGAGAACATAGATAAGCTAGTACATAGATAAGCGAGGTAAGCATCCCCATCTGAGAACAGACAATAACCTGGAAATTATGCTGTGGACAGAAATCGGCTGAATGTGATGGTGTAACATGAATTTGCCCATGTTTCCATGACTCAAGCAACTTCTTGAACCACCAGATGTATGCAGAAGTATCTTTCTCTCCCAACAGGAACTATCCTACTCTGAATATTTAGCAAAGTATTTACTAGCCTAAAAAGGGAGGTAAGGACTTCAGGTTGGGTCTCATATATCTCAGGTTACTAACCAGGGTACTAGTTAGCACAAATCTCTGTCTCTTTCTCCCTCCAGTCTCTTTCTCCCCCCAGAATTAATTCTGGACTTGGTAAACCTTCCAGATAAATACACTGAGTTAAATGAACATTTCCACGAAAAGCTTCTGTTTCACCTAACTGATACTTTTTGTTGGGAAAGGCTGTTGTCTAATTATTACATACTGGTGTTATTTCATATAGGCAACATGAAAATGCCATCTATTTTGGTCGCCTAATTTTGATAGTAAACAGTTCTTGTTCCGATTGCTTTTGTGGTTTTGCTTAGATGATATGCAAAAGGGTTGGCTGAAAAATACCTCTTGCTACATTCTCCCTGTTGAGAGATTTCTTTTTTCAACTCTGAGCTACTGTTGAAAGGAGGTAAGCAGCAAAGCCTGGAAAATACTTAAACTGAGTCCCTAACATAGAACAGTCTTTTGCTAAGGTAAAAGTAGTCTAAATAATGGAAAATCTCTCAAAAACAAGGATATAGTGTCCTGATAAGTCCCATCTGACTTACATAAATTGGAAAAGGACTACCAGAAACAAAATCCAGTCACTCTGTCATGAACGGCCCTACTGTTTTATTACATCTGATTTAGCATGGTTTTATAACATCTTCCACATGCTGCATAGGATGCTTTCTAACAGACTATAACACAACCAAGACCTACATAAATGTGGTGATGATCTCAAGGTGGCATTTGTCAATAAGATGTAGGATTAACAAAAAAGATGACTTCCAAGTGCTTGGTCTTAAATCTCAGGAGGAGAGGGAAGGTCATGTTACTCATGTGTATAATATACTTAGTGGTAAAGTAACAGTCACTTGGCCATGTGGGGGGAATGCTGGCTGGTCACCAAGACAGATGAAAATAAGTTGTTCACCATCTATATGAGAGTTGCTTCATAGATTAAGGCTCACTCTTCATTGTAATTCTGCTGGCAGAATTCTGTGGCATTCTGTGGCAAATGATGCAGAATTAGAATTTGCTTCTAGAGGAAGTATTAACAATTACCAGTGGTTTCAAAGCCTTCTCTCTCCTTCTCTTTCATGAATGTTTCTCTGTTCTTCAAATGTGGTTGCTAGTTAAAGTGAACCTTTGGAAGAAAGCAGGGATAAATGGACAAAAGTAGGGAAAAAATGCCTAATATTTTTTTCTGTTTAATCATTTGTGCCAAACAAACCTATGTTTTCCCCGTTTTCATAACTTATTTTAGAAAAATTAGAACAATGCTCTATGAAAACGATCTCTTGGCTTAAAAATGTTAGAAAAGGACACATCACAAAAGTGGTATGGATCTTCTTCCATCCACCTAGTATCTGTTTAGGAGATATTTATTTTTACAGGGGCATATATATGGCCAAATGTGTAAAGCTCTATGGTACTCTTAGAATAATAGGTACAGCCTTAGTTGTCTCAGAAAGAAAATGTGCAGACATGCGAGAAGATATAGTTTGGTGTTAAGGGAATGACATGCTCGCCAGGTCAAGTTTTGGCTCTCAGCAGCTCATCATGGGTGCATTAGTGCAGGAAAATAAGAAAATTCTACTGCAGCCAGAGTTCATTACAGAGCTCTAGGTATTTATCACCCATCCCCTGAGGGACACCTTCTCAGTAATGCAAATGCAGAAGTATTTACCCACCTTGTATTCCCTGTTGCACTTCTTCATGAAAAATGTTGTTTAAAGTGCTCTTGCTGCCCATATAAAAATTATTTACACTTCTTTTAGTGAATGTGGATTTGAGTTTTATTGACAAAAATCACAACTCTATGTGAATGGTGAACAGCTGTTTTTCCCACAAGGTGTTTTGATTGAAGGAAGTCCAAGAGGTACAGTGCTGAGGAGCACAAAGAGGCACAGTTTCTCTAGCCGTTTCTGTCACCAGAATACAACATAAAGCAAGTGGCTTTACGAGAATTGTAGGCAAAAGGTAAGGTGCATGGTGGGAGTGAATTTACAGGGCATTGCCAATATAAGGAACGATGAGAAAGAGGGGGGGTGTCAATCTGAAATTGGAAAGGCCAGGAACACAGCAAGCTGATGAGGTGTAGGAGAAGGTAAGGGCCAAAACCTAACTGAATGCTTTGTGGTTGCATCGACTGTTAAATAGGAAACAGAAAACTAATTCTTAGGGCTAAAAAGACCTAAGAAGTGAGATGAATGGTAAAAAAACAGTGATGGAAAAGGAAAGAAATTCATGATACAGCTCAAACGTTCAAGACATGAGGAAGAGAGAAGAAGCTTGGAGAAAGAAAGTGCAGCTTACAAATACTGTTTGCCCAGTTTTCTGTGGACATATCCTTTTCTTTCTTCCTGAAAAACCTATCTAGATTTGGAGGGCTGTTACAGCTTGAGGGTCCAATATTTCTGGACTCCACTTGGCCTGGCCAGAGGCCCCAGGAGCTCCTGACCCCCAGAAAGGCCAGGTTGGTGGTGGCATGCAGGAAGTTGATGCTGCCGGGCAGTGTCATTTTTTTCTGCATGTGACTTGCCTGGCTACTGTGTGTCCTGTGCAATAGATTGGTACTTTCAGAAAAGCGCGGACGGAGGCAGTGTGCCAGCATGCTGCAGCTCCACAGCACATGTGCTTTTTCATGAAAGTCACAGGAGGAGTCAAGGTGGAAAATAGGACTGCTTTGATCAGAAGTTTAGCTAAAGAAAGGGAAGAGGCAGGTTATATCATCTATATTTTTAAAACTTTGACATTACTTCCATTGTAATAATTTGGGATAAAACCTGAAAAGTGCTGCAGAATGAAACTGTCCCTGTGTGCCCTGAGTGATGGCTACAACAACTATGATTGTTTGGGGAACTCCAGACTTGGAGGGGCAGGTTTGCAAGGGCAGGCAATAGAGGGTGAGAGAGGTCACGACTGCAAAATACAGAAAGGGAAAAGACACAGCAAGTCATTTTTTCAGTGGGATTGCTAGTCATAAACTAAGACATATCCTTTTGTCAACTTCATACTTTTCTATGCTTTTCTTGCACATATATATATATGTACACATAGAGATAGATATAGATATAGCTAAACTTTTAAATGCTTAGTTATAATTCAACAAACTATTAGAAAGTTTCTTGCCTGGTACCTTGCATGTTTCATTCCCAAGACAGGAGAAAAGAGGTGGAAACAAAACTGTTCTCAATACAAATCAGATCAGCCCCTTCAGTTTCTTTGTTATGGTAATTGGTAGTTACAGAAAGAAAAAAAATCCTTAATTTAAAATGAAGATTGCTCAAGCTCCTTCCCTACACATGATCTGTCAGCAGCCCACCTTTTGATGACATATATACTAGAGGCTAGAAGAGGTCACAAAAACTCTGAAAAGTCACCAGCCAAAGGTCTTCTGCTCCCACTCTCCCGAGTGGCTGGGGAACAAATACGGGGGGCAAAGCAGTACCGAAACTTGGGATAGTTAAAATGGGAATGCAACAGGAAGAAAGTCTTTGACATGTTATATTCCACCCCTCTTCAGCCTGGTGAATTGAAAACTGCCTATCGCCTGTGAAACCATGAGGAAAGCTTTGGGCAAAAATCAATAGCTTAAAGAGGGTTAACACCTCTCAGGCAAGAGTCACTGCATTATGGTGTTTTAACTAGTTAGCTAATTCACAGTAGAACTCTGTACCCAGTTTCTGTTTTCATCCTTAGCTGAGCATTTGGTTAGACTTACCAGGTTCACCATGGGCTTCCCATCACCAGTATTCACCCTCCCTCAGCCTCCGGGTAAGTTATGCCAATAGTCAGTGCTGAGCTTTGCTCCCCGCAATGTTGCTGAGCTGCTCTCACAAGTGTCTAAGGGCTTAGTATATGCTAACACTGAGGAAATTGGTCATAAATTGATTCAAAGATAGCCTTGTGTCTTCATTTCCTTTCGAGTGCTTTTGGGAGTTTGCTTTGCAAGTATGACAAGATATGCATGCTTATATATACCCATTATATACTGTTGTGCTGTTTTTTTCTGAGCTATTATAAAACAGGAAGCAAAGAAAAACCCACTGATGGTAAAGAAAATTCCAGCTGATGTTGGGTGCTTGACAGTGTGTATAGGTGTGTTAAAATAAAGATGCAGTCTCCCAGAAAATGTAAAACAGGCATTCCTGCATACACTGTGGTACAGCATGAACAAGTCTGCCAACAGGCAATAAATGAACGATGTTGGTGACTACTGAACCTTGAACAAATATACTGCACTGTTAACTGTGGGATGAGTAAACCCAAATGCAGTCACAAACTCTACAGTATTATTTTATAGAACATGGTATTTGACCATCAAACCTTTAATGTAAAGATAGAAAGAAGTGATCATGAATATTCAGTTAAAAAGTACCTAGCAAACATGTCACACCCAACATAAGATATTACTGTCTGGAATAGAGCAAACTTGGGGTCAAATCTGACTTCCATTAAGAGGCTGAGTAGCATTTTATACAGATAACATGAGAAAAGCTAACAAAATCTGTTGTTGTTTTGATTTTTTGGTGTGCAGGGAACAGTACTTTGTTATTTACCAAAAATTTGTTAGTTTTGATGGCATTAACTAGAGTTCCACTGGTCTTATCTCTGGTACTTTTCAATCTGGTTTTGCTTTATGAGATTTTCAAAGAGCTGTTTTGGTGTTGCTATTAACTCTTTCCTTTATCTTAAAACCAGTTGCAGGATTGCTCTCTCTCACTACATGTTGTATGTGGTCTGTTTCTATAGTATGTTGTGTCAGAACTAAAGCGATGATTTGTGGTAAGTAAATTCATATGGGAACTTCTCAGAGTGTATACTCCACATGAAAAAATAGCTATTACATTAAAAATAATGTTTACTCCGTGGAACAATAGTTTTAAGCTCTGAGTCATGTGCTCTCTGGCTTTATAGCTTTTGGGCATCCAAGCACCACGTAAGAGCAGCCCTAACCAGCATCCCATGTCCACAGGAACTGACTCACTTGGCACTGACTTGCAAAGGCTTTCGCTGGAGCCAGGGCAGCTGGTCTAGGTTGGGAGCTCCTGACAAGCACATCAGTATTTTTCAGGGACATAAAAATTAGGTCTTTCAGCTGCAGTTAGACAACAAGGAGAGACCCATGACAAAATCTCCACCCAAGAGCTTTCTTTGGGAAGCTCTTGAGCCTGATTTTCCCATCTATAGCCCCTACCTCCGTGATGGGCTGCACTTGGTGACCCATGTTTTTCCAAATTGAAGGAGTAAATGTCAGTGCTGAAAGTTAGCTCAGTTTTTAGGGGTCGTGTTAGGAAACGGTGGTGGCTTCTAATAACCACAAACAAGTGCCCTCATGCGGATTCAATAATCCAGAAGTGAAAGCACTGTCGCCTTCACCATTTTCTTCAGGACTTTCTGCACTTCCTTACAGGTCCCCTGTTCATCTAATGACCAGGCCAAAACTTTACGTGTCCCTGTAAGGGCTCTGACCGACATAAAGCAACAAATTAAGACTGAAGCTGTTATTACCTCCCAGTCACCCTCTTATGTCTCCTAGCCTTAGCATGCCAGGTTGATACCCCATAACCATTCAACAGCTTCTTCACCAGCCATTCCCCGTCCCTGCTGGGGACGGCGCTGTCAGGGACATGAAGCAGCCAGCTCTGGGGGATGGTTTCACCCATCTCATTTTATCTATTGCTTCATGTCAGTCAGAGCCCTTCAGTGTCCATGAAGTGGGACCAGGACTGCAGCACTAGCTGCTCTGTGCTACATGTGACAGCATCTCGTAGGATATGTCCAGTTGCAAACTTTGAGCAAAATTTGGAGAATCTGGACACATTGCCCAGAAACACCTGGGAAGCCAGAGCAATAGCAGTTGCTCTGACAGCCTGCAGAGGTCCAGAAACACCCACCATGCACATTTTGTATGCGTCGATCAGCCATACAGTGATTCACAGGAGGTCCAATGCTTGCAGGCAGATCAGATGTACGGCATGTGCCCTTGCCTCCTGCGGGTACAGCTAAGCCAAGGTGCTTGAAACATGCTCAGCTCCCAGCTCATGTGCCATGTGGCATGTGCCTTTCCAGAGATTCCCAGCTGGAATTACGGCAACCCCATTCCTGTTCCCTCACTCTCTGGAGATGTCCATTGCATCTTAAAGCCATTCAGTCCTTGTGGGCTTTTGCTGTGTGATCTGTGCAAAGGTTTATGATATTTTATGATATTTTTAAGGTATAAACAAAGGCCGTGCATCAGGTCATTGCTTTTATAAGCTCTAATATTCAGTACAAAATCACATTCTCACTTCATTCACCCATACCTCTGGAGAAATCAGGACCATTTGTTGCAAACTACATGGCTATAACTGAGAACAGGCATTGGGGGGCTGGGAAGAGTTCTTTAGGTTTATTTTAAAGGAAGTTTACAGGTCAATAAGCATAGGTATGTCCGTCACAGTCGTACCCACAGGCTGTGCAGAAAGCTGGGAGTGTACATGTGCAGCTCATAACACTCTTAAATGTTATTCAAGGAGCATAGCACTGAAACTGATGCTTCTGCCTTCATGAAGGTCTGGTGTAATGAATGACAGTGTAAAGACATCTCCTTTGCTTGGGGACAGCTTACACTTTCTAAGTGGCTTGTGAGCAGCTGAAGTCTACCTGAGCCATGCTGATGAGAACACAGTCAATAAAGATAATTGTATTTGTTTAGCTCACCTGAAAGTATAGGTGAAAATACAATAGCAGAGCTTGCTGGGAACTTGAAGACCTTTTCCAAGGGAAGTCCTGACATTTTAGGGAGGGGAAAAATCCTTCTAAACTGGAACCAAAAGACAAACATTTGAAATTTTACACTGCTTAAAATTTCTGGGAAATGTTGACTTGGTACTTAACAATCTTCTCACATGAGTCACATTTGAACATTTCATTTTGACAAGATAAAAATCTTTGCTTTCCTTTACCTTTTTGCTTAGTTCATTTACACATAAGTCACACTAAATACAATATAAATTCCCATAAAACATTCAGTGGGAATCTATTCTGCCTAAACTTATAAAATTTATTAAAAATATATAAAAATAAAACAGTATCTACTTGAGAAATCATCATATTTCTGAAGGCTGATGATATCTTTTATGTTTATGATAAAATTAAACTTATGGCTTTCTGGGCAATTTACAGTCAGAAATAATTTCTACATTTGAAGTTGATTGAAGTTTGGAGTATCAGACTATTGCTTCATTGGAGCAAACCCTGGGAGGGGGTAAGAAAGACTTAGTGTAATCCCCTCTGTTCTCTTGAACTTTGATCAATATTAATTTGAAGCTTCCTTGGTCCCTCTTGCTTCCTTTTTTTCTCCTTAATGAGCACTGGGAGAACTAGTCTGTTTTGAAATAACAGCGAGATACAGATGGGCACCATCAGCTGAGAGCATAGCAGGACAGATAGGTTTTATCAAGATATTGGGAAAAGCTCAAATTCTGCTTCCACTCTTCCCACACCTGAAAACCCTAAGAAACTTCCCAGCATTGGCATTGGGGCGGAGGAGTAACTTTGTTCCTGTGAAATAAATGAGGCCAAGTCGCACACATGAGCTGTCATACTGCAATCCACAAATAAATGCCCCAAAAACCCATGAAAGCATTCCTGCTATACAATTTACCAAATCTGGTTGTCTCCTGGAGGGCTAACACTGATTAAGTGCATCAACAAATGTTTCAGTAAACGTTTTTGCTACATGTAATTTGGTGCATTCACTTTCAAGGAACATGCAATTGATTTAAGGTGTTATTTCTCACAACCTGTAGTTCTGCATTATTTTACCTTATACACTTATATTTGTATTTCTTTATGCAAATATATATATATATGTATGTTTGTATGTGTCTATTTATAAAAAATAAATTTGGAGCAACGTGACACAACTTTTGACAGAAGTTTGTTGGGTTTTACCTTTCCTTCCATTCATTCTAGATTCATGCATCTGCTGTGATTTCCTTGAGTTTCCCGAAGTGCGCTTAGTGCCTTGGCTTCTTGTCAAGGGTTGTTTGCAGCAAGCAGGCCCTGCAGATATGAAACTGGACCAGGCCTCATTGAGCCACTGATATCATCTGGGTGGGATTTCGTTGCCTGAGAGGGGTGTGCGCTGCCATTTGAGCTGCTATCTCACCTGGCCCAGTTTGCATCCCTTCGCTAAATGTGAAGGAAAGAAGCATGAGATGCTGATGTGGAAATTCAGGTTTTTAGCTGCTGCTGTCCCCATTGTCGTTGCTTTTGTAGCCTTGTGGTTGCTCCCTAAGTGCTGCTGCTTGATGGCTTTGCTTTTTTCCTCTGATTACACTCCCGTTAGAGCTGCCTGGTGGGAGCGGCAGCCCTTCTATTTCCTGACTGAGGGTGCTTATGTGCAGCTGCATTTAGCAAGGCTCCCCATGGGAATTGTCTCTTGGCATTCTTGGTTCCCATCCCAGCCTGGCTTCCCTCCGTGCTGCAGGCGCTCAGACCCAGGCACTGGGGGTGGGATTACGTGCAGCACATTTCCACAGTGCACAAAGAACAGGATTTAGGATGCCAAACACAGGCAAAGAGCCTGGTCACTGCACCTCACAGGCTGCAAAATGCAACATGGGCTGGGAATGAAGTCCTGCTTGCCGAGGACCCACCACTCAGGTCACTTCCCAGTTTGAATCCACTCCCTGCTCCTTGCTTTCATTTCTCTGTCTCTTCCCAGCTACTCCTCAGAGCAAAGCTGTTTTGATTCACTTAATTTGAGAAAGCCTAATGCTTTGAAAACACTTGTTTGCCAAACTCACGCAACCAGCATGTAGCACACACACAGCAAGCGTGCAGAATTGCATGCACATATAGGTTTATTCACAGGAAGCAGTTAAAGCTGGCTCACACAAAAAGGACCTTCCAAACATTTTGGGGGCAAAAATGGAGCTTTGTGAATCAGGGGACTTGTCAGGCCAGTTCAAACCAATGCTCTCTGTTGTCCCTTCTCCTGTGTCTCATGATGGGGCATCCCAGTGATGCTGGTGTTCCTTTCCAAATGGGAAAATGCATCCTGGCCTCCTCAGCTGGGGACTGTTCTGTGCCCTCAAACATGAAACCTTAAATTCCTCCTAAAACTATATTTCACTTCTGTGAACAGTTGAGCTCTCTTCCACATTTTTCTGAACCAGGAAAAAAGTAGAATTATTAAAAGTAAAATATGTTATTAAATGGGAGCTGGCATGTGTCAGGCTTATTGATGAGAACTTGCATAAAATGTAATATTACTTCATTCCTACCTTAACTGAAGATATTTTCAGCCTAAGTGATGTGTAACTGCTCAGAGATTTAGCTCTCTTTTATGAATAATTATATTCCAGATATTCTTTCTGGCTATTTCCATTGATGCATAGGATAGGTGACTCTCGGAATAGCCTGTAGAGGGTCATGCAGTTCTAATTTTATTGAATCCCTATGAAAACAACATATTTTACCTTCTTAGAGTCAGTGGTTAAATTAATAAACACGATAAGAAACCTTTCAAATCAGAGGAACATTCCCTCTGGTTATGATCTAATTCCTTGGACACCCACTTACTAAAGATTTGACAGGAGTAACATGAAGCTTCAGTATTCACTATGTGGTTCATTTTTTATCAAACAAGACAGAAAGAATGAAGCTTTGTCTGCGTTTGAAAGCTATATCATGTTTCTGCCATTTCTTTAGGCGTTCTTACAGAAACCTTTTAGTACTTGCTTTCTCGTCTTCTGCAGGGTAAGGTATTAGAAATAGCTTTTCAGTGATTAGCAGAATGATGATGATTTTTGCATGAAACATAGAAGGAGTCTCATTCTTACCTGTGTCCTCATGAAATACCCAATTTCAAACTGTGATGAAAACAGAAATAATTATAAACACTTAAGCAAATAAAGAAATCTTCAAGAGCTATATTTAACATTAAACACCACACAGAAAATTTCCCAGGCAACAGGCCAAGCTGAGATTAACTGGCTCTTTTTAAGAGGTGTTTGTAATGTAAATTTAAAGCCAAACAGTAAAAAACACTGACAAAACTTTACGTTATTGCTGCAGTCTACATCTAGACCCAATAAAATAATAGACAGGAAGTCTGGCAGCAGCTGCGCGCGGGCTATGCAAATGCTATACTCTGCAGCTCACTGATAGCAGCTGGAGAGCAGGATTTAAAAGCACCACTTCAAAGTTTTTCTAGGAAATAATTGAACACAATGATTTTAAAGCTCTATGATAGCTCTAAAGCCAAATTGTTGTTTAAATTAATACGTTTAACTAATGATCAACACATGAGTCTGAAAGATGCTCCTCTATGCACGTGCGTTAGTGGATCTGGCATCACAATGATGACAAAAACATCAAATGCTGTGGGATACAGGGCTTGTGCCCGAGCACCAAGAGGACCTGGGCAGGCAGTTTCCTGGGATGAGGTGAAAAGTACCCTTTTCACTCAGCAGAATTCATTTGTTTGTTATTGCTTATTGGGTGCCAAGGGGTTTTGCTTCCAGAATGAACTGGGAGGGCATCTTCCTTCCAAATGCAGTGGAAGACACCAACTTGCCTATGGCAAGGAGGAAAAGGCTTTCCCTTAAAGTATTGCTGCATGACTTTGGTGTTTGAGTTGAGGTAAATTAGCTCCTGCCAGATAGTCTGGGGGAGGAAGTGCAGGGAGGTCAACCAGCAACCACAGGACAGGGCAAATCTAGGGACTTCCATGTGTTAGCCTGTGGTGTGGAGCAGCAGGAGCTCCCTGCAGCGCTGGCACTGGTGGCATGGGTCCCAGGAGGGGAGGCTGTGCAGCAGGGAGCCTGGTTTGTGCAAGGTGTGTGTGGGGGTTGCCCAACAGATAGACGAAAAAACATGGTAACTTTCATAACTCATTCTAGCAAATTGCCTCTGGCAGAGTTTTTGTGGTAGTTTCTCATCTCAAAGAAGTTATAGTAATGCTTCCTTTTTCCCACCCTCTGTCTGTCTTTGGTTATTTAGAGGAAAAATTCTGCAGGACGGGGAATGTGCCTCTGTGGGGGAATGCAAAGGGCTTAGCGCAGCTTGGCGCTAGAGTCAGCTAACCCCCATTCGAAGTGAGAAATTGCAATTTGAGGAAGGAGATAAGCTGGGTAAGAGGAAGCAATCAATTCCAAACTCCAGTCCCAAACTGCAGACTCCTTCCTTTAAAATTGTGGCTGTGTTTTCTCAGCGTGCTGATGCCATAGATGAGGAGCTACAAGATCCATTAGGATTCTTCAGCCCCAAAGAGCGGGGAGTAAAGACATATGGGGAATGATCATTCACAATTTCTCATGGAGTACTAAGAGACATCCAGTGAAATGGTCAGGCAGCCCCCTTAAAACAAAAAGCAATGCTTTCTCACACCACATGTAATTGAGTGTGGCCTTCCTCACAATAGGATGAGCATATATGTGTGCTTCCATTGTAAGGGTCAAGTACTACTTGCCTCTTGGCTAAACAGGGATCTCCAGCCTCCAGGTCTCTGACTTAAAACATGTGGCCTCAAAAGGCCGTAAGGCCTGTTGATGGAAAAGCTCTCCACAAAAGCGCTACATCATAGAAAAAAGTTTGAGTCTTGTAGCATGAAAAGAGGAAAGAGAAATCCCAACCAGTCTGGTCTTGTAGAGGGATTAATACTTCTTTATGAATTAGCCTCTTTGTACCTATGAAACATGTTTGATCAGATTCCAAATTGTGGCTGTGATTAGTACCAAGTGGGAAGCCTTAGAGTGGAGGATTGCCTGATATTTAAATATTTTACCAGCCTTTCATCTGGGTTAATATTTTATTAGCAGTAAATATGCTTCTCTGCAAAGGAGCCTAGAACTACAGCTCACCACAGCGACAGCCAGGTTACAGGTGGCCCTACACAGAGGTAGCAGAAAAGAGAGAGTTGAGGGAGACACTGGTCCCACTCATTTTGTCTTTCCCAGGGATGCACTGAACTCCTCCACACTGATGGCTGCTTGCATTTTCTGTGCCTGGATTTGCAAGCCTGAGCCACACAGTTCAGCTTTTCCCCATTCAAACTGCTTCCTGCAGTATGCACCAACCATCCTCTCTTATGTGGAGCCCAAGGGCAATGCTGAAAGCCCTAGGGTATTTTCTCCCTGGTGTCCCTTGTATTGACTCAAGCAGACTCCTTGCGGGAACTGATCTGTGGGGAATTATGCAATGTTTCTCTTTCTTTGACCTTTGCAAGGTCTTTGGATATGTAGGGCACAGCTTTGGTGGTCTGGTGCACTAGATGTGCTTGTGGAGATGTGCTACAACCACGGATTGGTTGCAGGAGCCCTGTGTGAAGGAAGCAAAGGGACCTGTGTTATCCTAGCTGCCCAAGTGCACCCATAGAGACCTGGCATGAGGCAATGGTGTAAAAGCATTATAGAGACAAGGAAAGCCACAGCCTGCTGCTTCCTGGGATGGCTGGGGGGGAGGTAGTTCCTCAGCTTTTGCGTGGAGAGCCAGACCTTCCCAGGCTTCTGTGATGTGACACCGTGACCTGCACCTGAAGAAGTGCACCAGTACCAAACTAGGGAAACTGTTGCTTCCTGGAGACCAGCTGCACCAGGCTGCTGGGGTCTGTGCCTGCCTGGAGGGTTCTGGCAGGCCAGCTGGCAGGTCCGTAGCAGGGGGAGATTTGCAATGCTGTATATAAAAGCAGTTCAGCTGCAGCTCTGACAAAGAGGCTGCTAATGGTACGTGCACGCCTGTGCTTGTCCTGCCATATTGACCCGCAAATGTGTTGATTGCAAAGGGTTATCAGTCTCATTCAGCAGGGAGGCTGGTTGCAAGAAAGTCCATGGGCACAAGGGTAGTGAGCGCTGGCAGGGGCACAACACCAAGACGCTGACGAGTTCAGGCACTGACATGGCAGGACAGCCAGAAACTCCCTTGACCATAGCAGGCATGGGTGAGCACCGTTAGTTGGGGAGACTGTACTTCTCTTCTCCAGCTCAAGTTTGTGAAGCTGGAGCCAAACTTCCCAGGAGCTCCTTGGGTGGATGGTGCATCCAGAAGGACGAAACAGGGCACTGCTGCCTCCAAAGTTGCCTGGATATCCACAAGGCAGGTGATACGTATGTGCCTGCAGGAGCCTATGCCCTTCACAGGCTGGAGTTCAGGCCTCCATCAGAGCACACTTCCAAGCACCTGGCCCCATGAGACATCTCTTAGAAGATGCTCCGAGAACATGACCCTCACACACACGCACCACACTACTCCAAGAGTTGTCTGAAAGGAGACATGGTATTAACCTTAGCTGAATGTTATATTAAAGTAAAACTCATGGGGAATCTGGCTTACATTGTGATGTGATCAAGTTCTGAAACTTTAATTTTCCTGTGTTTCTATTTACATATAACTAACTAGTCAGTCACAGTCCTGCCAGGTGGCCTGCTCATGGTAGAATATTTGTTCCACCAGCAATGTTGAAATGTTATTCTTCTAGTACTTTGGTTGAAGAATACACAGCAGAATACCTGGGATTTGCATGAAATTTAGTATTTATAGAGGCTGTGGTAGAGACTGGGACCACCTTGATTTAGCTCCTTCCTTCATTCTTTCATTCTATATGACCTACTAAACTAATTAAAAATTTGGGGAGCCCTCCAGTGGCCAAAATTATAGGGCCTAAATTCACCACTGTTAAAGAGATATCACAAAATCTGGTGGTGTCTTAAGCCTTTGCAAAAATGTATACAACTTTTTAATATGGAATTTTAAAGAAATATTACCTTTTTACAGAAAATACAGTTCTTAAAAGGGCATTCCAGTTAAGTACAAGTCAATGCAACACTGGAGATACTTGGGAAAATATTCCCTAAAAGTTCTTTTTAGAAAACAGCCCCAAATGCAACATACAAAATTTCAGTCTTGATTTCTTAGACATCTTCTTTTAAATTTAGGCTCCAGGAATTTGATAATGTTCTAATTTTGGCAATAAAAATGTTCTTCTACTCCATAGCCTGGTACTTGGTATTTTGTTTCTCATTCAAAAAAAAGAGGGGGGAGAGGCAAGAAATCAAACTCTTGACTCTTTCATAATCTTTACATGACAGATTTATCCAGAAATGATGCCACCAAAGGACTCTGTTAAAAGGAAGGAGAAAAGCATGTAAGCTTAAAACTAAAGGAGCTTTAGCTTGTTGAGGTAACCAGAAAGTATTGCGAGCTCCTGTTCTGGATCCTCCTGATCTCACTTCCAAAACACTCATTGATTTCCAGGAGAAGGGATTTGGGCTAAAAGTTTCAGGTGGGGTTGGAGAGATGCAAAGAAAAATACAACTTTTTGTCCTTTAAGATAGTGGCTATGTTCTACTACACGCCTCATATTTCCATTACATTGGCTATGAAATTATACACAGAGGGACAGAAAGTAAGTAATATTTTTATAAATGAGGACTTTTGGGACCATTTCATTTGCTCTGTACTCCAATACACTAGGAACCTGAAACAAAGCCTGTTTAAGTCAGTAGCTTTTGGCTCAAATACTTGGAAAAGCATAAGGCGGATCAAAAGAAGAAAAATGCTAAATCTGACTTGGAGCTGGGAGACCACCTCTGTGTGGGAAGTGACGGCACTGCTGCTCCCAGGCATTGCCCACTGCAGGGGGCAGAGGCGCCCAGTGTGGGGGCCCAGCCAGTCATCACCTACTGCTCAGTGCCAGCTGCAGAGTAGCCGTTAAGCAGAGCCTGGATGCGCACAAAATTTAGGAAGCACCTCCTGCCCTCTAATTAGCCAAGAGCAGCCATTAATGCCTTTAAATGCCTCCTGGTAATTTTTTCCTCCTCATAGATGTGGCAACAGGTTTCTGCTGTATGGTTTATTTGGTCTATAAATGACTAAAGCACTTCACAGGTGACTTGAGACATAGCCTGTCTCTGAGAGGCTGCATGGTGTGGCTTGCGCTATATTCCTACCATACAACCGAAGGGCTGCCACATCCTGCAGGCTTATCTTAGACTATCAGCCACCGAGCCTGCCAGTGTTGGGCAGCCCAGAATTGCATTATTATCCTGATAATAACGTCAGAGCACCAGCTGAAACCTGATGGAAACGACCTTATTGCGGAGGATGAGAAACACCAACTCCTCTTGTGCTGCGTGGCGGCCTGCAGCACCACTGCCACCAGGCTCACACCAGTTGCTGTCCCCTCTCCCAGGTGCGATTGCTGCAGAAGTGTGGGAGCCCTTCGTCGAGGAAAAGGAGGGACATGGTGCAGCCATCGATCAGCTGCAAAAGCACCAAAATAGCATGGGGTGCCCACAGGTTGGAAGCGGTCTGTGTCAAGAGCTGTCAAAAGCTGCAGTTGCCACAGGGATAATTGGTTTGTGCCAGCTGCAGTTGATGGATACCACACTGATGAAAGGAGTCAGGATAATATGCCTTCTATTGTTTAATTAAAGATTTTCTAAATCTGCATATGTTGAAAGCGCTGGATGCTGAAAACCATCCAGATGTACCCCGATATTTGGAGCAATGAGAAAATGCTGGGGCTTCTTTGCAAAATGCGTGTATACACAAAGCACCCCAGTGCAAGGAAGGACTGCGTGGCTATGCTCTTGGCCTTTCTTTCCTGCTGCACAGCTCCCTGCAGATTAATGTTTGTCAGCATCTTTCCTTATCACAGGGGCTGCAATCTTTACTTAATACCCTGAGGGACGGACATCTTGGGTTATTCTGCACAGCACAAGTGATTGAAATACGACAGCAAACCATTAACATGATCCCCAAAGCTCTGGCTCACAGCCCAATATCTTTTCTACAGTCATTTCAAAGGAGGTGATTAATAGCATGTCAGAGAGCTGCTCTGTATACTGAACACTACTTGAAAGACTGTAAATAAATAAAACTGAGCGATCAACAACCATATACTGAAATAATGAGAGGAATCCAAAGGGTGCTGGGAATCTCAGTTCTTAAATTCTACTTTCATTATTGTTAATGGTGGGTATCAAGAGGGGATGAATAGCTCCCAAATTAAATTTGCAAGTAATCTCAAAGTAGGAGGCAAAGACTCTTTCATGCAGGCAGTAGGCTTATCTGGAGGATAGAGTAATAAAATTCAACCTGGAAAATGCAAGCTAATACAGCCAGGTAAAAAAAAGACCATATGGGTGGCTGTTTGCTGGGCTGGAGGGAGCCTGGGCCACCTAGCGGTGGGCGTAAGACTGGTCTGATAGCTATAGAGGTAGTAATGGCACCCAATAATTCTGGCATCACTCATCAGAAGATACATAAATTGCATAAATTCAAGCACACATAAATTCAAACCACAGCAGAGGTATAGCACCCCTTCCAGCTGAGCTGCATAAGAGACGTGGCACAGTGTCATAGGGCCAGAAATTTCCTGCCGGCTGGAAGGTGAAAGAGCAGTGAGAGGGCTGTTGACAAATAGGAGAAAATTTGGAGAAATTCAATAACAATTCACACACAGAATCACACAGAATGGTTGAGGTTGGAAGGGACCTCTGGAGATCATCTAGTCCAACCCCTCTGCTCAAGCAGGGTCACCTAGAGCACATTGCACAGGATTGCGTCCAGGTGGGTTTGAATGTCTCCAGAGAAGGAGACTCCACAACTTCTCTGGGCAACCTCTTCCAGTGCTCTGACACCCTCACAGTGAAAAAGTACTTCCTCATGTTCAGATGGAAGCGTCTGTGTTTCAGTTTGTGCCCGTTGCCTCACGTCCTGTTGCTGAGCACCACTGAAAAGAGTCTGGTCCCATCCTCTCGACACCCTCCCTTCAGATACTTGTACACGTTGATAAGATCCCCTCTCAGTCTTCTCTTCTCCAGGCTGAACAGGCCCAGCTCTCTCAGTCTTTCCTCATAAGAGAGAGGCTCCAGTCCCCTAATCATCTTCGTAGCCCTTCGCTGGACTCACTCCAGTAGTGCCACATCCCTCTTGTACTGGGGAGCCCAGAACTGGACGCAGTACTCCAGATGGGGCCTCACCAGGGCTGAGTAGAGGGGCAGGATCACCTCCCTTGACCTGCTGGCAACATTCTTCCTAATGCACCCCAGGTCACCATTGGCCTTCTTGGCCACAAGGGCACATTGCTGGCTCATGGTCAACTTGGTGTCCACCAGCACTCCCAGGTCCTTCTCTGCAGAGCTGCTTTCCAGCAGGTCAACCCCCAACCTGTACTGGTGCATGGGGTTATTCCTCCCCAGGTGCAGGACCCTGAACTTGCCTTTGTTGAACTTCATGAGGTTCCTCTCCGCCCAGTTCTCCAGCCTGTCCAGGTCTCTCTGAATGGCAGCACAGCCCTCCCTTCTGGGGTATCAGCCACTCCTCCCAGTTTTGTATCATCTGCAGACTTGCTGAGGGTGCACTCTGTGCCTTCATCCAGGTCACTGAAGAAGAAGCTGAACAAGACTGGACCCAGTACTGACTCCTGGGGGACACCGCTAGCTACAGGCCTCCAACTAGACTCTGCACCGCTGATCACAACCCTCTGAACTCTGCCATTCAGCCAGTTCTCAATCCACCTCACTGTCCACTCGTCTAAACCACACTTCCTGAGCTTGTCTATGAGGATGTTATGGGAGACAGTGTCAAAAGCCTTGCTGAAGTCTAGGTAGACAACGTCCACTGCTCTCCCCTCATCTACCCAGCCAGTCATTCCATCACAGAAGGCTATCAGATTGGTTAAGCATGATTTCCCCTTGGTGAAGCCATGCTGACTACTCCTGATCACCTTCTTGTCCTCCACATGCTTGGAGATGGCCTCCAGGATGAGCTGCTCCATCACCTTTCCAGGGATGCAGGTGAGGCTGAGTGGCCTGTAGTTGCCTGGGTCCTCCTTCTTGCCCTTTTTGAAGACTGGGGTGACATTGGCTTTCTTCCAGTCCTCAGGCACCTCTCCTGTTCTCCATGACCTTTCAAAGATGATGGAGAGTGGCTTAGCAATGACATCCGCCAGCTCCCTCAGCACTTGTGGGTGCATCCCATCAAGGCCCATGGATTTGTGGGTGTCAAGTTTGCTTAAATGATCTCTAACCCACTCCTCCTCCACCAAGGGAAAGTCTTCCTCTCTCCAGACTTTCTCTCTTGCCTCCAGGGTCTGGGGTTCCTGAGGGCTGGCCTCAGCAGTGACGACTGAAGCAAAGAAGGCATTCAGTAACTCTGCCTTCTCTGCATCCTTTGTCACCAGGGCACCCACCCCATTCAGCAGCAGGCCCACATTTTCCCTAGTCTTCCTCTTGCTACTGATGTATTTGAAGAAGCCCTTCTTGTTGTCCTTGATATCCCTTGCCAGATTTAATTCCAAACGGGCCTTAGCCTTCCTTGTTGCATCCCTGCATACTCTGGCAGCGTTCCTTTTCTGTTGGAAAAGGATAATTCAATTCAATAACAGCTTTTGCCTGACAGTAATAATGGGTGAATAATATGTCCCACCCCCCCCCCAGCCATCCTTATCAGAAAAAGAATGGGAGGTCTGAAAAAGATGGGTAATCAGGATCTTCAGAGATGTGGAACAGCTTTCATACCAGGAGCAGCTATGGAGACCAGGACTCTCCAGTCCAGGAGAGGAGATGTCTGAGGATGGATGTGCTAGAGGTCCGTAGAGTGGCATGAGAAGGTAGGGAGGGAAGGATAGTTCATTGTCTTAGGTCAGCTTGGCATCCCACTGGGATTGAATTAGGTGATCAGGTCACAACTAGCAAAAGGTGGTGGTTCTTCACAGAGAGGGCAGTGAAAAGGAGCCATGGGATGGTGCGGATGCAAAACTTTCACACTGGATCATAAGCAACTGGATGAGTTCACAGATCTCCACTGCAGGCATTTAAATGCCAGAATAACCTTTCCGGATCAGAAGCTGCAATTTTTTGGAGGCTTGAAGAATTCTGGGGGGAAACATGCTTAACCTATTCTTATACGCTTGCTTACGTGTCTGCTATGACCATGGTCAGAGGCTGGCTACAGAGCTACATTGGCCTGTGGTCTGGCTCAATATGTCCCCTCTGATGTCTCTAACCATGTATATGTGCTACAGTTTTCCCTGAACACTTCCTCTTGCACAGCACCTAAAAGCCATGGCACAAGAGCTGCATGAAGCCACATTTGGTGGCTTCCTGCTCTCTTCTTTTGCTGAGACAGCTGACCTTGCTGAAACTACTTGTTTCTGTGCACCCAGCAACTCTCTCCTCCAGTAGCCACTGTCTTCTCCAAGGCAGGGCAGGCAGGAATGGAGGTGAAGCTGAGTATCTGAATTCTAGAAAAAGTAGTTTCTCTAAAGATTTTGATGTTTATGTCTTCTTTTGGGAAGAAGTCTTCCTGAAAAGTGATTTTTAGTTTCCTCTGCTAAAGTCACATTCTGTGAAAATCACTTTCATGTCTGGCTGGTGTTACCTTTGGCTTTAGCTCCTGCAGTCCTAGCCTTGGCTGGGGCAAAGCAAGCCACAGCTAGACAGTCACTCAGGGCTCTCCACACAACTTCACAGTGATGGCTTTGAGTCCTAAACACTCCTCCAGCTAAAAGCAATGGTTTTCAGCAGTAGCTTATCTTGCACTGACAATAAATAAATAAATAAATAAATAAATAAATTTGTACTGCTTGACTGCACACTGCTACTGAATAGGGGAATAATGTTACTGTATGGCTCCTCTCCCAGTTTCACTGGGGTTAGATCAACCTGTTGTTATTTCACACATGGAATCTGCATTGCCAGCTCCCCACGGTAAGCACTGCATGTTCAGCTTCTCCAGTTCTGTCCTGAGATACACTCAGGATGCTTTTGAAGATGGTAAAAATAATCAATAATAGATTAAACTGCACGTTTTCTTCAGGCACAGGATCTGCTTACAAGCAATGAGTGTTTATGAGCTAAGGCATCCCAAAGTTACAGCAATGTTTTGGTAAACCTGAGCAAAAGAATAGATTTTTTTGCAACTGCAAGGTCTGTGATACTAATGCACTGTATTTAGGGGATAAATCCAAATCATTAGCACAATTTTGAGGGAAGTTACTTTCAGCTGTGACAAACCTGCACTGGATTTGGAAGCAGGGGTCTAGTCCCTCTTACACTACTATTTCTTAATGATGTGGTTTTGTTGGTGAAGATGAATTGGTAAAGACATGAGGATTACATTTAAATTCAGCTGTATTTGTAGTTTAAACATGTGGGAAATGAGATGAGGGATAGGAAGCGCAGAGAGCTTATGCTAATCCAGACAAATGGGTAAGCTAGTAACATTTCCAAATAGTTTATTTGAAGTCACATTACATTCTGTTTGCACCTGTGAAACTTGGGCTGCCAAAATACGCTCACCTGTTGTAATACAACCACTCCTGTGCTTTTAATAAAAGCACAGGGCACAGCCATAGGAATGCTTACATAAAGCATTGCATATACAAAATACAATATATTTTATTAAATAACTAATCCTCCAAGTCTGTCTTTTAACTCACTCAGGTGGGGAAATGGAGGCCAAAAAAAAAAAAAGTGATTGGCCTGTGGCCCTGCAGCACCCTGCCCAAACTGGGATGAGAGCGCGGGAATTCTTGCTTTGCTCCCAAGTCCTAATTGTCCTCCTGGGGCTGCGGCAAGCTGCCTTGGAAAGGGGGGGTCTTCAAAGAACTAATTTTGTTATTCATGCTATAAAAAAAAAAAAAAGGCTAAAATAGACTAGGGTACTAAAAGCAAATATCCTGCCAGGGATGTATGGTGTGCCTCTCTGTGAATGAGGAGCTGCTCCCATTCACATTCTGCAGAAGCTGCCCAGATCTACAAAAAGACAATGCTATCTTATATGTATTAACCTTTTCATCCAGCCTAATTAGCATTTCTGGGAAAAAGCAGCCCAAAAGGGTAGCTTTCTGGCTTGCCCATGGCTATTTTTCACTGCTCCTCATTAAGTCACCCCAAAATGAGGTACAAAATTGACCCTGTGCACATCTCTTATACAGCCATTTAAGACTGTGCATTCAAAGTCCTTTTTTTGAATGGAAAGTGGTTTTTTTTTTCTGGGAAATCGTCCTCTTCATCAATGTGTTAAATTATCTGATTGGTTGCCTAAGTAATAAGTACACATTCGGGATTTTTTTTTTGAAGCTAATTTATCCACTTTTGTTCGCTTCCCACCACCCTTTCTCCTTTAGAACAGGGAAAGGGAGACCCCAGCATACAGGCCTAAATTTGTAATGCCAAAAAAGGTGTAATAACAATATTTCCAATCTTTAAGATTTTTGTTGAAACCATCTTGAGAAAATATTTTTTAATGAAACACATTCACTATTTTTCATCTCAGTGTGATCTGTCTGGTTGCCTACTTCCCCAAAATGACAAAAGACATTTGTTTCTTCAAAACTGCTGGCTCAAAGCCCATCACACCCACAGGCTGTAGTTTTATGAGATGAAATGTTTGCCTAATTCTCCATACCATGGAATTATAACCTTACTTTAGTGAAGAAAAAAAGCAGTTACATAAGCAATTTCCCCAGAACATGGAATTAAAGGACAAATCCAATCTGGGCAACTCAGAGGGGTGGGCATGCATTTACTCTCAGAGATTACCTCACGGCAAGTGCTAAGATACCACAGTGATAGGTGATGTTATAAAAACAAAAGACAGCTTGCTGGAGCTGAGCTGCTCTGCTCCAGAGCATACCAGAAAATACTTCTGCTTCAAGCAAATGGCATTTTTTCTGGAGCTTCCTCTCATGCAAAAGTACCAGATACCCTGCTCAGCATGGCAGAGAAGAGAGTCGTATTACAGACATTTTTCCATACGCAGGTTTTTTGTGTAGCCGATGCTACGTGAGTAGCCGCTGCTCAGGGCAGCTGCCAGCAGTACAGCTGGTGGGAGTTAGGCCTGCAGCACCCAATTTAGGGAGATGTTAATTTATCTCAGCTCTTTGGATGTCAGTGCAAGTGAGAAGGACTTTGCTATGCCACACAGCTAGGCAGAACAAGGAGGGGGATGTATTCAGTGTTTTCAACAGCTCTGTATTTTCCAGTTTTCTCCTGCTATGGACAGGATGGGAAGTAGAAGGTATTTCTGGGTGTGTTGTGGGCGTTTCTGCAAATCGCTTTCATGACCTTGCAGCGATTCTAACAGATAACATAGTATTTTCTCCTCTTTCTTTTATGAATCACTCATTTGTGTCTTTAAGGCTTAGAAAGACACTCACCCAGTTGCATTGCTCAGTAACAACATAACGTTTCCTTTGCCCTTGCCGTGGTGACCTAATCAAGTACTGTGCAAACACTTCTTGGTTTCACTGTATTTCCTTTGTACTACCATAAGCTACCAGCAGACAATAGATGAACTGTTCCTGTATCTTTTCTTTCCCCAAAGTTGATGTAGCAGCTTAACTAACTTTATACATGCCAATATTTCCAAGACTTTGTATTCTTCAGGGACTTGATGTTCTGTTTCTAAGCCTGCCCTGCGGTGCTCCTGCCTGGAGGATGCTGAGCCAATCTCTTATCTCACCCCTCGCTGCCCCAGAGAGCTGCCAGCAGGGTGTGCTCCTCTGCCTGTCCCACTGGTGGGGCTCACGTCAAGGGTGACATCCAGTCCTTCCTCTGCTGCAGCCCATTCCCGGAAACTGGCCCACCAGCCAGGCGTGCTGCTTTTGTGGGGATGGTGCGTTCTCTTTTTGAAGCTGCTCCCTTTTGCCTGGGTCAATCAGATATTTATGGAGGGGGAGAAAGAGCACAAAAGTGAACTTGACTCTAGAAATCTGGGGTTACAGCTGGTGAGTTTGTGCGCAGGGAGATGAGGGGTCTGTTTTCCAGATGTGCTCAGAGGAGAAGGGCTTGGAGCACTGTCCCTGTCTGGTGTCCCCAGATGAATGCCCTCCCACTTAAACTGGAACCGGGCTTTCCCCACATCACACATGCTCTCTTTTTCTGCTCTGCTGAGTATTTAGCAGTGCCATGATAACAGGGATGTCTTCTCCAGGACAAGTGTGAGTGCCCCCAAGTCCCATCTCGCCATACATTACAGCCTGGGGAGGTGAAAACTGCTGACCTAAAATGTCCTGAGCAGGAAACTGGGCACAGCCTTTTGCCGCCTGGGTGTATAAGCCGGCTACTGACCTATTGCTAACTTTGGAAAAGACCACGGGTGGGAAATAAAAGGATTTTAAGTGTCTATCTCCGGAAGAGACCATAGGCTTGCAAATTTTTAAGAGAGTGCAGCAGCTTCTGGCACTCTGCCCTGAGAGGAGCATGGTTTGAGACACTCCCTATCCTAATGTTTTATTTTGGCTACTTTGGGAGCTTCCCCACTGGCATGCTCACTTCTGCATGTACTGCTCTGACATTCTTCAGTTCCTGCACCAGTTGTGTAGTGAACCTGGGCACTTACCTGCCTCGGGCCTATTTAATTATGAATGAATATAGCTGTCTGTCACAGAGAATCCTAAAATGGAGAAGAGCAGTCGCACAGTTGATCATGTAGTTACATGGGAAACGAGCCTCCCAGCATGCTCCTGCTGATGGCAGTGACTCAAATCCGTGGAGGCAGGGACCAGTGCAAATGGGATACCGGTGGCCACCCGTGCCTGTAGTTCTTCAGCTGATGGTGCAGATGGATAGCCCTACCAGAAGCATGATTAATATGCTAAGTAGATAGAGACAATATACAATTTCTGTAAATATCTACCAAGTTCTTCACAGAATATACACCAGGTAACAAAGTCATTTCTAAGAACATGTGACCCATCTTTTAAAAATGGCAGCAATTTCTTTCATCAGTTTAACTGTTGGACTAGCTGAAACTATTAGCTATGCAGCTGCCTTAAATCACAAAGTAACTTCAGCAGAAGGACCTATGAACTCTTTTTTCATTTTTTTTCTTTATTTTTCATCCAAGGTTTGCAGGTAAAGTACTACCGTTTGTTAGATCAACTGGTATAGTTCAAAAGTAGCCAAGCTTTTGGGCCCACAATTTCTTCTTTAGATCTGGAATGGAAGGAGCGCAACCAGTACATTGCTTTTGCAATATACGTGAACAAAGCAATTTCTTTTCTTTCCTTGGTAAGGAATTGTAATTGTTTAAACCCATCTGATCAGATAAATATCGGGAAAAAGTGTGATGTTTTGCCTATGTTTTTTCCATTACGAGTGAAAACTGAAAAGATGTGTTTATGACCAAAAGTCACTTTCCCATGAGGATTATGTATTTGTGACAAAAAATGCATGTTCCAGACTGGAATCAGTTAAAAGAGAAACCCTTTTTCAAAGAATATATACTCATGGCCATATTCAAAACCTACTGAAATCAGTGGATGTATCTCAATAAGTTCCAAATGGCCATTGATTGGGTTCCTGGGGCTGGGGGAACAGTCAGGGCTGTTACTGGGGAAGCTCTCTAGTCTTCTTTAGCTCAGTTAGAAGTAATGATTGCAAACACTTAAGTCCTTTTGCAGACTCTTTCTCCTTCCGTCTTGTAAGGAGCAAAGTAAAACGGACCGTGAATATTTAGTTTACCCTTTAAAAGTTTAGAAGAGGTTTGTTACCACATACTCTCATTCTATCTTAAGAGCTACAGCAGCTCGGGAAAAGGGAACAAAAATGTAACTGACTCTCACCCACTGCTGTAAATTCATTGTTTCTTTCTTGTCAGTCATTGTCAGTGCTAGTGTAGGAGAATGGCTGAGAAGCAGATGGCTACATCTAATAAATTTTGCAGGCTTGTTTTGAAACAAGTGAGGCAGTCTGCACTGCCTGCAGTACATAAAATCCTTCTGCCTGCAATAATGTCCCCAGCAGCATTGCAAATGCATGCTGTGTACACGCTGGTTGGCAGGCCAGTCAGATAGGCAACACTAACTTTTGCCGGGACCAACCGTAGCCAACGTCCTAATTCCCACAAGAGCAGTGTGAGTTTCTCTCTTACTCACCAATGTCTCTTGGGGGTAGGGAGCGGAGCAGAAACCTGGAGAACAGGAAGACATAAAAAAAATAAGGAACATATTCTCCTGCAAACTATTGGCTTGAACTTAACTTCGATGCTCACTAATACAACTGCATGTAGGATTGCCAAATGCTCTTTAGTATTCATAAGCGACAGGAACTAATTGGTAAATCGTGCTGCTGGTGGTTTTCCTATTCTCAGTGGGACTCTCTCTCTCTTTTACACTTCCCGGCATCTCAGGCAGTGATTCTCAGGCCTACCTTGGATAGGCCCAAATAAACTGCTGAATATGCCTTGAACAGCTTTTAAAGCAATGATATTTTATTGTATGTATATATGTAGGTATGCAGTATGTATGTATGCAGTATTATTAGAAAGATGCACTCTGCAGCTGTCAAATGTTTTTTCTCTGAAGAGAACACAGTGAATCAATTTCTGTTGTCAATAGAATTCAGAAAATATCCATGTTTTCTTGGATTTTTGTAAATGAAATATTTTCTGGAGACAAAAGTTAATTTTCTCACATATCTTCCATTTTGCTGAGAAAAGAGTGCATGACTGTCCATGTCTATATGAAATTGGGAGTGGCGTAATTATGCTTGTCACAGTAGTAAAAATGGCTACATTTTACTCATGTCAAGTGTGAAAACAGCTGTGGAAATAATCACACAAAGGTTTAGAAAATAGTTCATCTGCTTTTGACAGAGAATCGCTGAAGTTACTGTGTGTCAGAATAGGCAACCCTTTCAGAAGATCTCCAGGCAATGCACTCAATGGTCTAAATATTTTCGGATAAAGCTTACAGTGAAGCAGGTAAATGAGTGTTAGGTTTGTTTTGTCTCAGGACAGAAAGTCCCAAGTGGTTCTGTACTGCAGGCTAGCACGCATGGTGTGGGACAGGAAACTCTACAACTGAACGAGTCAGCTGTCCTGCAAGACTTTACTGCTCTCTGTGGAGCGATGAAAAATTTTCAAAGAATTGCTGAGACGGTTTCAGAGCAAAATCACTTCAAGATCCTTTTTCCATCTCACACTGAAGGTATGTGGAAAATCTGAATGGATTTTTAAGCAATAACTTTCCAGATAAATCTGAAGATTCGTCGGTTTGCTCCCAGTCTACATCTTAGCATAAAAGCAAATCATTTGGTTGAACATTCTTGAGAAGCTATTTTTGGCGTGTATAACTAACCACAACTTGCAAATTTCACATTCCAGAATGCAACTCAACATTTCAAATGCCATCTAAAGACCTACAGACTTTATATAATCACTTCCAGGTTGTAAAATACTGTCTGTGAAGTGCTAAATGTTTTAAACTGACAACCTTTGCCATGAAATCAGGCCTTCAGTAAAATGGATACTGAACACCTGACGAAAGGGTACTCAGAGACAGAAGGCAGACTTGGAAGCCCAGTTCGCTAGGACGGACAAATTGAACTCTTGGTACAACTATGGCAGCTCTCATTTGCTTAAAGAAACCCAGACGATGGTGCTAGCTATAATAATTATAAAAATAATTAGTGCAAGATATGCTTTGGTGCAGGAAGATGGTGCTTGGAGGAACACAAGTCTTCATTGCTGGCTTCTGCTTTCCCAGGCTGCTCCTATTTGAGGAAACGTTAAGCATCTATTAAACATGCCCTTTATACCTTCTCCTAGTTTTCCTACTGTTAAAATTCAAAGGCAGTCGATACTTTCCATCTTCTAAAGGGTAGAAAATAGGTGACTATTTTAAAGAAGAAAAGAGAATCTCCTTTCTTGAACACTGCAATTGGAACTACTGATACATTAGTGTTAGAGATGGTCTTTTGTGTTAGATACTTTCACTAGCGGCTGTCTCTCCAAACATGCTTTCCTTGAGATGACAAATATAATCTATAACTTCAATGACCAAAAGTACCTAATACATTCTACTATGCCGCAAAATTATGAATTTACAGATGTGAGCATCTCCTAACATAATCCCCCTTTCCTAACTAATAGTATTTCACTGCTGGCATGAAAACAATGTAGGATCCAAATAATACTTTGAACAAAAACATGGTAGGATTCCATCCCTGTTGTGTTTGCTTACTGCAAGAAATTATTTTCCTTCCTTTTTGTGGGGAGACAGATAAGATGTGCTACTATATAATTTGCTTGGTTCTAATATATATCTTATGGATTGGGAGTGCATTTAATTATTAGTTACAGAACAAGCCTTTGCAAACTTCTGGAATATTTCTAGCAATACACAAAGTAGAAGGTATGGGGTTTTGCTGTTTCTTTTATGTATTTCTCCTGCAGTAGGTAATTGGTGAAAATTAGGCATGCAAAGAAAGGATGCTTGTGATCCTTCTTCCTGATTCAATAGACAGTGTCTATTATTGTGATTTAAGCACAGGCAGATTATCCAGTTCTTCTCACAAAGCACAGATATGCAATCCTTGCCCTAAGAGATATATGCTTCAAGGCTCTGGTCCTACTTACAGGGGTAATTCTATCTTTGCAGGTGATGCTATTGAAATCAGTGAACCTTCCTTTACAGATTTTTGTATCCTGATAGGTGCTGGGCTGTTTCTGAGCTTTGGTGAAGCTTTTTCTGTGCTTTGAGGGTATTTTGGGCTCTGCAGTGAGATGGCAGGAGCAGGTTGAAGGTTCTAGCACAAATAACATCCCCCAAGCTAAATTTAAAGGGAGCCCCACAATATTGATTTCTTTTTTCTCACTTCTTACTTAATTCAATTTCACTTCACTCTAGAAGGATAATGAAATGATGAGATTGTACATCTGATTTACTGGGATGTCACTTCAAGACAGTGGGACCACAGCTCCAATTCAAGCAGTGCTTAAGCCAGCTTGTAGCTATGTCCATATGACTCTAACTGAGGTGATGAAACATTGCAAGCAGACAAAGAGAGGAAAAAAAAAAAAACAGTGACATGTTTAAAAAAAAAAAAATCAGTGTTCTCCAGAACAGGGGCAGTGACAGCAGGTCCTCTGGGCTGGCCGGTGAGCCATGGTTTCAGACTCTAACACCCTTTGCTGCTCTGGGACATCACTCAGTTGGTCTGAGGAGGCTTCCCTGCTTCATTTCCCTCTCCCAGGTACAGCAGAGCTGGCTGCCCTGAGCAGCTCCCTCCTGCCAATGCAGCACAGATCAGATGAAAAGCTGAGAGAGAGGGGAAAAACAGTGAGGGCAGCGAGGAACTTGAGGAACTCATGAGGGAAGAGAAAGCAGAGCAAGGTCTTGGATGACTCACACTGGAGTTTCAGCAACGGTAGGTGGAGCCACTGGTTACTGCTCTTTCATTGCCAGTGTCTGAGGCCATGGACCTTAAGATATACAAGCAAAACGGCTGTGTTTGAAGGGTGAACAACACCAGCTTTAGCTCAGGATCCCTCCATTTTTCATTCCACAGAAAGTACCCTTTTATTAAAACTCCCCCAAAGAGATCAATGGCACACCAGCCTGTCCTCACTTCCCGCCCTGCTCTCCCCAGTTGCACCTAACTCCTCCCACATTCAACCTAGTCCACACATCTCTTGTTTACCAGACTAAAGAAAATATCAATGGACTTTTCCTTATGGACTAAGTAAGTCTTTTTGTCTCCCTTTTCCAAACATCAGTATTTATTATCTTAGGTAAGTGGAACGTCTTATGATCTTCCAAAAGTTGAATGTGGACGCAGCTCTTGTGCATGCTCAGGTGCATGGCAAGTGTCTGGGACCAAGCCAAGGCACTGCCTCGTAGTGCTCTAACAGCAGGCGGATACAGCAATTCCTGTACGTAGGACAAAATAAACAGCAGAATATTTCACAGCTATTAGTTATACAGTTACAGGTATAACCAACTTGATGATTAGAGATATGCTGACACAAAATGATGGTATAGTTCGTTATGACAATTGTGGCCAATTAGAAAATTCAGACCCAACTTCCTTCTCTACTTGCCTGAGAGCACGGAATACTGATGTCCTGGCTTTTGGTGCAGGTATAACTGCAAGGAGAGATGATTCAGACCTTGATCATTTGTCCCACTGTTATTCTAGGGCCTGAGAATTTGCAGAAGGGAAATGAAGCAGTAAAATGGTATTGTTATAACTTCTTGTGAAGTTTAGAACCTGCACTATACTTCACGTGTTTTTTTTTCCCCCAACAGGAAAGTAAATATAGAAAGAACTCCCCAAGTAACATTGCGAGTTATGTTTCTATAAAAGAATTTCCAGCAAGTAACAAGTGACTAATATTACTGATGCAACATGAATATAATAGGTAAATTTCAGCAGTAAATCACAATCATGATACCTATGCCTTAGGGTATTAAGACGTGATGTAAACTTGAGAGCTTTAGAGACCTCTGATCTGTGTGCCATTACAGGGATCTGAAAGCAGTGTCTCATTATAAAGGGGAAGGGGAGGATTAAATAACACTTGAGTCTTTAAAAAGCTGATGTATTCTCCCACAAAAAAAGGTTTGTTCCTATCAGATCTCTGTTGTAATCATGAGCCTGCAGCACAAGGTCTTGACAGTGTGCTACTATGCTAAAATCTATACTGAAAAGTTTCTGGGTTTTTATTTTTATGCAAAGGTTGAAACCAAGGGAAAAACAACTTGGGGTGACCACAACCAGATGAAATGACAAGCTTCTTTCTAGGACAATAGCCCAACTAGTTCTAACCGGATACAAGGGGGGGGGGAGGAAATACCCTGAGCATAATTAGGCATTGGAGCAGGTTGTCCAGGGTTGTGGAACCTCCATTCTTGGAGGTTTCTAAGACCTGACTGGATAAAGCCCTGAGCAAGCTGGCCTGATCTCATAGCTGACCCCACTTTGAGCAGGAGGTGAGACTAGAGACCTCCAATCCCTTCCATCCCCAGTGTTTCTATCTTCACTTTTGGAATTGCATCTGAATAGTGGGTGATAATCCCATTTTGTGGTGATTTTTTTTTAACATGTAGAAAGGGTTTTTCCTTTTGTTTGGGAAAGAAATGAAACCTTTTGAACATTTACATGAAAATAGAAGGTGTGGGAGTGTCAGCTGTACCCGTCTTAGCCTTCTGGCTAGGGTGGTGGCCTGAAAGGTGGAAGACCCAGCTTCAAGTCTCTGCTGCATGACTCAGAGCAGAAGTTTACACCCTACATCTATCCAGATGCGTCATAGGCAGCAAAGCATTTGGGTCAGTGTTCAAATCATCTTGCTAATCATCCCAATTATGTCTGTGGTCACCAGTAAGCTTTTGGCTCTGTGAGACAGCATGATTTGGGGACTAAGTCCTGGTCTGTCCCAGAATGCAGCAGCAGTCAAAGGTGGTGCAGTGCCTGCTGTGGGTTGGCCTGGCCTCAAAGGCTGCTGCAACTTGTTCGTGGACCCTTGGAGCTCACAGTGAAGCTGTCTGAGAGTCCAGGATAGTCACAGCAAGGTCAAGTTGCTGGATTCCTCCTCCTTGCTACGTACCTGACACAGCCCAATTCTGGAAGATGAGAAGAGTAGGCGATAAGAGGAGATCACAGATTTATCTCCTTTTCCACCTTACAGGCAGCACACAGAGGCTGCAAAGTACCCCTAGACAGAGGCTGGTAATTTTAGCATCTGTCTGAGATCCTGCTCAGTGCCTTCAGTGGCTGGCTACATCATATGGAGCCAAGAACTCCCCATTGCTAATCCTGCCCCCAAAACTTTCTCCTTTTGTGGCCTCAAGCAAAGTATTTCACCTCTCCGTTGCAATTTTTCCATCTGTAAAATTGGGATAATGACGTTCTACTAACTCGCAGGAGTGCTGTGAACTTTAATTAAGTTAGGGTTTGCAAAATGCTTTAATGAGGAAAAGCACTAAGACCGAGTAGATTATTTGGTTAAGCTGGCTGATGTGGTGCTGCCAGCCATGGCCAAATAACTCAGGATCGGTAAGTGCACACTACACTTTGTTATTCTGTAAGCCTTCAAAGATGAATATTGCAGGTCTTAGGCAGATGGGATTCAGTTTGGTAATGCCTCTTCCTAAGTGCGCCAGTGTGCAGCACTTACCTTAGCTGCCTACCTTGTTTTCCTTTATTTTGCAGACAGCAAACAACTTCAGTGTACCCAGAGCCATCTTAAAATGAGTTACAGAGCAAGATAGCTGGATAGTTCACAATACCAAGGACTGAATACAGAATGTCCTTTCTGGGCCCCTGTTTCTGGATACAGTAAAGGCTGTAGGTATGTATCAACCACAGACTGCCTTCAGAAAATACAGTTTTCAAAACAGCAGCATGTGTGTGTATATATGTTTACATATACATGTTCCAATCTGGGAGATATCTCACCTTTACAGGTAGGAAACTTCTCAATCTCTTTGTTGTGATGACAGGTATTACATGGTGACAGAATTACATCCAAATGCTGTTTTTCTAGCATGCGAGCAAAAGTCACATTTTTGTGATGGGACTGTATGACTGCATTAGCTTTGCTGTGGCCACACAGCCATGGGGCCTCCCTGCCTTGGGCTCTAACTCACATGAGGGTTTTGAGTCAGAGTTTCTCCAAGAGAAGCAAGCGGTATCTCTGGGATGAGCTGCCGCATAGAACTGATTGCCCAGCTTGCTGCCTGTGACTCTTCAAATGCACTCGAACTTTATGTTGCTATTTTCCCCTCAACTGGGAAGACAGCCAGAGAGACTTTGGGCACCTGGCACCAGTCCACAGAGGGGTGACTATAGCATAAATCTGTTCTAATGCAGGGTCTCACAGGTATAAGTCTGTCATTATACTGCCTTTCATTTTTTTCCTTACAGCAGGCAGTTGGTGACAACTCTCTCGGTCATTCTCGTTTCTTTTTTCTTTTTTTCCCCAGTTCCTTTTGAACCTCTTGGACCAGAAGGGAATTTACTGCCACGAGCAGTGTTAACAATTTGGTACGTGAATGAAGGTATCCACATGAGAGGCAAGATCTGAGACCGCTTGGGACTGGAGCTTCAAGTCTGTGACAGCCAAATGTAATCCAGAACCAAGCTGTGCCTTCTGTCCTTCCCATCACTCCTCAGTGTAGGCCGGAGGCTGGTGGCCACCTGGGATGCTGGGAGGAGAAGGTGCGTCTCTGTCAGGATCCTTCATGGTCCTTCTTTTTCGGTTAGACAGAAGCTCCCTTGAGACAGTGGCCCTGCTCTGCTCCTTCCCTACAGCTTGCTTCCCACAGGAACATGAGAAAGGAGCAGTCTCTCCACCTAATCCATCTGGAACAGTGGTTAGGCCTGAGACTCCCTAGTCTTTTCTGAAGAAGATTTAATGTCTGACTCTTAATACCACCCTGATGCTCTTTGATCAAGGATTATTTAAGCTATTATTGAACTACTGTGCTCTGGCTCCTATTGTGGTTGGTATTCACAGAAACAATACTCCTCTCCGGCTGAGCAAAAAATGCAGAGCTGTTTGTTTGAGACAGATTTCCACATACTCGATGTTACTTTCACGCTACTGGTCAGGAACAATGATGCTTGTCCACTGCTAGAAATAATTACTGGGAATTATATTTGGTGGCATTTCAAGCAAACTTCTATGGTGAAAAATCACTTTGCAGCATTTCCAATTCCTTGTCATTTCTTAGGATATAGCGATCCGATTGGATGTGGGCTTTTGTATTCTGATAAGTGCCAGGCTTCCTCACTGTGTTTTCATTCTTTAAATTTTAACCATGTTTGCAAAATGTCAGACATCTAAATCAGTTTTCCCTTTGTCAAATATGAAAGATTATTGTCTGGAAAGATCAGAAGCCACTAATCTAGTTAAATCCATGCTGTTTGTTTGCTGTCTACTATAGGCACCTTGCCTCTCAGGTTTTCTCAAGATTAAGAAGCCTTAGCACAGTACCTTCTTTTAATTTCTAAGCGAGACGGTTCAGAGCAGCAGATTCAGAGTCAGAGCAATGACAACAGACCAAGACTAATGACTTTAAATGTTTGATATTGCTTCCTGGTTCAGATTCCTCACATTGACTTGCTTTTTCAAGGGAGCAATGCTTAGTACAGCCTGAAAAATCATGCTGTTGGCGTGAGCTACAAGTCAGCCATACCAAATTAGTATTTGCTATTGATAATCACGGCCTTAGAGCAAAGTTTCTGTGAAGTATTTTTTTTAAAGTGCGCCTGAGAAACATCCCTCTCCCCTTTTTTATTTATTTGTTTTTAAGGAGGGTTTTGGAAAGATGATTCTGAGATCTAGGAAACTCCAGTTGCTACCCCACTAAGAGAGAGTATTTGCACTTGTTAGGATTCCTCATGCATTTGAAAACTGTTATGTGGCAAATCCAACAATACAAATTATTCTTTGCTAATCCAATTAGACACTTAATTAAACTGTGCAAAGTTCAGCAGTGCTGCGAGTTTTTGTATCTGGGTTTTGGTTTATTTTATTTTCTAATTTTTGGGTGTCATCAGTGATGAGAGAGCTCTAGCTCAAAAAAGCAAAGGTGCCCACATATTGACATATTGAGTGGGTAGCTCTCAAATGTTTCTGTCACTTTTCCCTCAACAGCCAATCCAGATACAGTTGCAGATCCTATCATTAGCAAAAGCATCCAGTCTATTCCTCTGCCACCACTGCACTCCTTCCTGTGTATTTACTGCTGTTTTCTTGTGACCTTTAGCTAACCTTCAAACTTGGCCAGAATACTCTTACGGGATCTGGGCTTAAATTGATGTGAAAGTTGTGTTACATAAGCTAGCAAAGCCCTGGAATAAACTGAGGGGCAGGGGTCCATGTGAACTTCCTTAATTCCACCTAAATAAGGCAAATTGAAGTATGCCCCAATTTTAGTTTCTTTGCATTTGCCTGAAGTTCCCTACTATACAAACGTACACTTTGCTCCGCAATATGTCTTGCTCCATAGTGAGAAAGAAAGGGGGGAAAAAAAACCCCAGTCCTCTATGGCCACCCATGGGAGCCCTTTTTCTGCACCAAGGAGGTGGGAAGACCCCCACAATACCTTCTTCCTCCTATGTGGAGCTGGAGGGAGGCAGAGAACCAGCCTGCCCATCTGGAGAGGTGTGATGAGTTGATGTGTGCTAATAGACCACTTTCAGAGTTAGCATGAGCTTCAAGCTAGCAACCGACTTCAAAAAAAGCTCAGTGAAAAACTTTCCTTTCCCCTACACATGAATAATGTTGTTTCTGAGTGAATTAAAAGTGCCTGGCCCCCCTAATTGGCAAGCAATATGATTATGACTACTCCTCCTCCTGGAGGTGTGATACTAGACCTTTCCCTCCTGGGGACAGACAGAAGCAATAGCAATACAGCTCCCTTGCAGGCAGAATGGGTAAGGCAGGCATTCATCTTTCCTGAAGCTTCTGGGGAGGAAGACTAACGTAGCTTTAACTCTCTTCTGTGCTGCTAAAACAACACCAAATAGACATGAGGGAGAACAGAAAAGTGGTCCTATCTTTATTTCCCTTAATTGTATTCCTTATTTTATGGAGCTTTACTCCTTTATTTGCCCTGTTCATATCGTCAGATTCATTTCTTTTATTATTTCTTTCATTTTCAGTGATCTTATTCCTTCAAATGTCTCCTCCAAACCTCTTTGTTTCCAGGATCAGGACTGAAATGGGCCACTTTCCTGCTGTGACAAGCCTTATTAAACAGCCCTGCTGCTTGATGAGTGGAGAGCCAGGTTTCATGCTGGCAGTGGGGGTCTCATCAGCTGTTGATTGAAATTTGTAAAATTACACATTAGCTGATAGCTGAGGTCTACAATTGAACGATTAATTATGCCTGCCTAAAGGAAGCAGTAGAAAGAGTCAAGCCAGAAAGCCAAGGCCTTGTTAATAAGATTATTATCTCTGTCCTGTATCAGCATTTAGGATGCACGTTACTTCAGCAGCAGCAGCAGCTGGGGAACTCTTGTTGCCCCTGCTGACACTTACTCCATGGCAGGGTGGGAGGTGTTTCCATGGATGGCTTTCAGCTCCCCTGCTTGGCTGTGCAGAGCTCCAGTTTGGGATCCCAAGGAGCTGCTGCCAAGCTTATCTTACCTGTGAAGGGTTTTTTTTGCTTGAAGACAGGCCTGAAGGGTTTTGAGTCTTTCTGAGTGAGTGGGATTTTTTTTTGGTTGACTTTTTACCAAAGGAGGTTATATCACTGTAGGTTTCTTTTCTTTTTTTTATGTAAACAGTTCTGCAGCACATGTACATGTGCCTCAAGGCAGTTTCAGGTACACCTTAGGAACTGAATAAACACCTCAGCTAAACATTTTATCCTGAAAGGCAGGGAGTTTCTTCACCATGCAAGATGGAGATGGCCCTTGTTATGTAGCTGGATAATGCCATGTTATGTCCTTGTTATGTAGCTTTCCAGGGAACTACATCTAAATTCTAGCTTATACCTGGTTGTGTTCCTATCTGAAGCCTCTAAGGCAAGCTCTTTCTGTTCAGCATGCTTGAAAAATTCAGAGTTTTAATCCTTATGAAGAACTCAAATTTTCATGAGATGGGTCAGAGAAAGGATAAAATGCATGTCTGCTTTCAGTGCTTGAGGGAATGGTGACATGTCAGAGAGGCAACAGTGCTGTGCTCAGCGAGAGTGCTTGTTCACAGAGTGACTTGGGCACTAGATAAAGCTATGCACGATTTCTTCTGTTGCCCATATGAAAATAAAATGTGGTCACCTTTTTTTTCCCATGGCAAAAGAGGCTTTCCCAGAAAGTGTATGACTGGCTAAGGAGACTGGGCACATTCACTCTTTCATCCAAAACAGTTTACCGGTGAGTTGGTATTTCAGAGAACTTGTGCATGAAGGAGTAAATGTTCTTATTCCTGTTTTTTTGTTTTGTTTTGTTTTGTTTTTATGTGGGAGACAAGTTTCCTTCCCACAGTGAAGGAACTCCTAGTATGCTCCCATTTGAAGGCCCAGCCTCTCATAATGTTAGCTTGCACCATTATGCAAATGCAACTCTGGTGTTCCCATACTCGGTGGAGGTGTACAATCTCAATTTCCCAGTGTGTCCAACAGCTGTTTACAGCCCTTTCTCTTCCACCATTTAAAACTGGATCACTGTGATGAACATTTGTCTTTTCTTCAGGTTTGAATTTTTTTTTAGTCGTTTCTGTCACTGGAGCTACTTGGTATAAATCTAATGCTCTGTATTTGAGAGCCTCTCTACTCCGGTTTTCAAATGTGATAAAACATTAATTGCCAAGAATATGCAACATCAGCTGCTAACATTTTGGAGTAATGGGGAAAGCAAAATTTTAATCACAGTGCCTCAAGTCTACTTGTTAACTTAATTCAATACCTTTTTTACCCTTTCTGGATAACCATATAAACCTACTCAGTAGTTTCAAAAGATGTTGAAAAACCACAAAACTCTGTTTTTTGTTTTTTGGTTTTTTTTTAATTCCATCTCCTGGCAAAGCCTGAGACGACAGCAGAGTTCCTAGCTGCTGATAACAAAGCAAACAGCTCATTTCTCCACATTCAACAGACACACCGGTAGCATGCTGAAATTAATTTCTACTCAGATAAAATGTATTGGCTCCAGTTCTCCATTAAATAGGATCCCAGCCTGAACACAGCTGCAGGCTGGACATTATAGGACTTTAGGCTGGTAGTCCCTGATTTGTGGCTTGATGGCCCTGGGATAAGTTTAGTACAGTTAGTACTCAGAATGAGATATGAATGTGGTCCCCTACAGCTGTAGAGGATCAGGCCTGACAGAGTTCAGCTCTCCCTTTTCTTCCTACTTGCCTTCAAAATGCCCCCTCCTCTCCTTCAATTGCAGGGGGAAGCAGCTGGTAACCCTCGCACCCTGCTCTAGGCCCTCCTTCACTGAGTGGCTGGGACTCTTCCCTCTGCATTGTTCTATGCAGGGCAACCTTGACGGACCAAAGTTTACAGCTCAGCCTATTTTCTCATTGCATTTTGTTCATCTGTGATAGTGAGAATACGTGTATATGTAAACAGAGTACTCATATGATTGTCTGCCAGTTAACATTTTTTTTTAATGCCTGTCCCCAAAAACGTCAGCATGGGAATTGAACATCTGTTGTGCTTTCAACAGGAGAAGGAATTGCAGTGAAGTGCAACTACTAATATTTTCTTTACTTCTGGTTTGATTTTTTTTTCTTTTTCTTAACTGCTGAGAACTTTAACACAATGATCTTACATGCAATATGAAAGAACTTATATTAAATAGGTTTACAATTATTTTCATCATATATTAATAATTTGGATGACACATGCCTTATTCTTCCATGAGTTGCCAGGGTAAAGAAATCCTGTCTATCCCAGCAAACTTCTCCTTGCATGGCTTGCCACCAGTGAACAAGAAAAGAATTGTCTCTGAGTCTCTAAGCTTCACCCAAAGCCACCCAGTGACTCTGCCACATCTGCCACTGGCTCCATCCATCAGCAGTTAAGACAGATGTTTTCTGCACTGCAGCTGTGAGAAGAGTTCAAATGTTCAAACTTGTAAAGGAGTCAGGCCACTCTTGCTTGAAATACATGTGTACCCAGCCAACTGAGTTCAGCTGCAGCTGCAAGTGTGCAAAGCAGATCAGAGAAAATACCTACTGGGATTATAATTCTTATAAAAATTAAGGTGTGCAAATGGATTTGTGCATTTCAGGCGGAGTTCTCTTCATTAGTCACTTTTTGGTTTAGAGTGACTTAATTTTTAGATGGATTCCTTCTCTGCTCTAACTTGGATTATACTTAAAGGAAATTTAGGCAAACAGACAGAGGTAGTTGTTTCTGTCTCTTCAGCAATGTGTTACAATATTGCCAAGGCTATCAAGAACTCATATGAAAATATCTTAAAAACATCTTTGTGTAATTAAGTATTGGGATACATATGACATTAACCATCTTTTTTTTTTAAAAAAAAACTTGCCCTGACCAAGATGTGGTAGCCAGCACTTTGCTATTATGTCATTAAGCAACCATGCCTTCCGAGCAGAAGCAGCAGTCTTTAATCAAACACTTTTCAATATCTGTGTTTTTTTTTTTTTTAAGATAAAGCATTTCTTTCTGTGTCACTATCTGACTTTTGAAGGATCAGAACACGAAATTAATTTTTCTGCATGCTTGGGACTCACTGCCTTTCCTCCTGATGAAATTCATAGGGTACAAATTTCCTTTCAGTGATGCAAAGAGGATCTTTCTGATCCTTATACATGCTCCAGCTGGCCCACGTGCCTTTAATTTTGCTTTTGGGAAAGGGCTTCTGCAAACCTGCCAGAAGTTTTGCCCAGTGATTCTGATTGATAAATTGCCATACATATGGAAGTTGTTAAGAGAAAGATAAGATCCTTCCTGAAAGCTGAACTATTTTCTACCCTCAGCAGCATCATGGCTGCTTCTTTGGTCTAAGCACCTCTTCACCTTACATTGCCATCTTTTGACAGAGGATCTAGAAGGAATAAAACTACTGCTGAGTGGAAAAAAAAAAAGTGTTTATTTGAAATGAGAAAGAAAAGTCTCCTTGAAGAACACTAAATGTTCTCACGCCTTCATTACAAGAAGGCATTGGACAATGCAGGACAACAAGAACAGCAAAAGGTTGGCCAAGAAAGAACCTCTGTTGACAATACATGTACGTATTAACATTTGGAGGTTGAGAGGGGAGGAGGAGGAGAAGGAGAAGAGAAGGAGAAGGAGAGGAGTGGGAAGAGACTTCCTTAGGCTGGAGCTGTACTTATTTGGGAAAAAAAAAGTGTGGAAGGAAAACAGCATGTCAGAAAATAAAAGTGATCATCAAGTTAGCCATGTTGTGGGGTGAATAAGTGATTCAGGCCTTCCTAGATTTTCTCTTTTGAACATCAATGCAGGTTCTGCTTGTGTTGCAGATTCTTGTTCAGTGGGAAGTAGGTGGTGTTATCTCATTTTACACTCAGATTCTAACATACAGATATAGAAGATATTTTAATTAATATATATTTTATATTCTAAAGTGAGCTGTCTAGGAAAATGCAGTTTCTAAAAACTACAGTTATAGAACACTTCTACATCATGAAGCAACTTTGTAATAATTCAACAGTTTGGTTCCATGTCTCTCACATCTTGGGAGAAACTGTTGTAGATAAGGTAGCTTTACAATTTGGAAACAAAATTTATATTGCTTTTTTAACTATTGACACTGATGGTTAAGCTAGGATCTTTCCTTCCTGTACAATGTTAGTTGTAGACAGAGAACAAATAAGGTGATTATGAAGCCATGCAAATGGTTGCATCTTTTCCTTTTTTGCTATTATTTCCTTTTTGTTCCCTTAGAGATATTTACTTTTCTTGACTCAGCTGTTCATCTGTTGACTAGTTTGCCTCCAACAAGTTCCTCCTCCTCCAAGCACAATGCCTTGTCCTCTTCCTGCCCCTGGTGAAGTCACCTCATTCTCTGCCTCTCCAAAGGAGTCCAAACAACCTCTCCACATGAAGAGAAGATCTCCCTTCTCTGGGCCTTGAGTACCATCTATGACAGTCCCCTCCCTGCTCCCTCTCAGAGTAGAGTTCTTAATCTGACTAACTTCTAGCAGTTGAGTGTCCTGACAGTAGAGTAATAACTCTTGAGCATCTGACTTAACTTTCCTTTAATTATCCAAATCTGATGTGATATTTATTCATTATAACTTTCACCTTTGGTTTATTTCTAGGATAATATTCAATGAATGTTGAAGGTTACCAGCTGTTTTCACAACTGATTCATTGTCCCTTCATAACTGCACAAAGTACCGTTCAGCACTGCTGTATCAGTCAAAAGGATATTTGTTGCAAAATTTAGATCTTATTATCTCCTGTACAGAACAAGGAGCCATGGATAGTTCTGTGGTGACAGAATTAAAAGACATGTAATTACTTTTAGAAAACATTTCAAGGAAACGTGATGTTCGCTTATAGGTACTATTCTGAGTAGCATCTTTTTGGCTCACTTAAGACTAAAATCAAATCAACTCATTGGTTGAAAGTTGCCTCATTTTTTTTCAGCTGAGCATACATCTTTGCAATTTAATGTAGTATTGAAAGCTTTTTCTTTAATGCCGAGACTCACAGGTTTGAGTATAACTAACTTGTATGAACTGAGATGAATGAAAGTCAGTACAAACCTGATAAGACCAGGGAAGATGAACATCTGGTGTAGCATTTATTAAGAAATATTGAACCTGCTTAGTAGATGGATGGGAGGCATTGCAAAAAGTTCACTCAGCAAGAAACATTTTCTTTCTGTAGATTTTCTGATGGAAATTTTTTTGCTATTACATCATTATCAGCAAACCTCACTGGATATACTAGAATATCTCTTTGAGTGGATGCACTTATTCTCGAGTAAGTTGCTTTTTTATCAATTGTGACAGAAAAGATATTTTTATTACAGAATATAAGGATTAACATGAAGAGCAATATCAGCTGAAATTCATGCCTACAGTAATATTGGTATAATTCCAAATGGAGCAGTATTAAATTTGTTTCCTAATGTGGTTCTTTTGTAAAACTTGGAGGAGAGAGTTGATAAAGGAAAGTCCTGACTACCTATGATTATGTGGTACCTTTTGCAGGAATACAGCCACTGGCCCCAACATCCTGGCCCTATTATGATTTGTATAATTACTTTCTGCCTGGCCAAATTCATATTTCCATTTCAATTGCATAAGAAGGATGCTTAGTGTTGTTCTCTGTTGTTAATCAGCTGCTGCATTTCAGTATTGGTAAAACAGTTCCACAGATAATTTTCCTTTCTTTTTAAAGGAAACTGCTTTGGGATCTTTCTATTTGAAGGATGGCACAGAAATGCAAATTAGCCTTAGCCTTGTAGCTCAGTGTTACCTCTGCATTTTATTCTTGATGTGTATCTGTACATAGAGCAATCCTGAAAGACAGTGAAATTAGGCCTGCTCATAAAACTGACATGCTTTTGGGGAAAATAAACAGATATAACTGCCATGTGCTACATGAATATCATAATGCAACGAATGTTCATGCTGAAAAGTATCTCCTTTTATGTTTTTTCCACAAACCATTCCATTTCATTTATAGGTTTAGAAAACAAAAACCCCCCAACAAATTAATATCTGAAAGACTAAGTAAATGTATGTCATATCTTCTCTAGCTTTTTTTCCCCTAGTTTTATTAACACAGACATTTGGATTCACACCAATAGTTGCTCTTTGTCTGAATGCTCTTATGCAAGTTTCCTTTAGTCCTGACTATAACAAAATGTATTCTGGCAGAAGCCTGCAAAACATGAGCCTGTTTCACTTACTTGGTAAAGACCTAAAACATTTGTTCAGAACTGCAGAAAAAGAAATCCTAGCAGCATGCAAATGAAATTTAGAGCACTCCTTTGCAGCTAGTGAAAGTCTGCCAGGACAGGAAAAACTCATAAATATGATTGCAGTGACAAAAAGCAAGGCAAGAAAGAGGTCTCTAATTTCTAGACAGGAAATGTGAAAACAGTACATTAGAAGTCTCTTAATGGGATTATGTTGGTAGTTAGCTCACCCTTCCAATTAAGTAGCTGCCTCCATTATGAAGCTTCAAAAAAGCAGTCAGAAAAGATTTGAATCAAAACAAAACTCTGACTAAAATGTCAACAATAAACTGCTTACCCCATTGCGCCTTTTATTTAGTTATTTATCCATGGCCAACAACAGTGTCACCAATGGTTAAAGACCCATCATCTTGCTGCCAGTAAGTGGATTTTGATGAATATTCTCCCAGTTACACTCTAACTAGTATAATGGCAAAGATATCAAGAAGACTGGTTACTTGCAGAGGTGACTACCAGAATTGACATACTGGTTAGGACAAATGGATGACACTGTAACAGGGATGAAACTCAGGGCTTCAGGGGAGACCGGAGAACTCCATGAGAGGCAGATGTTGCAGTGCAGGGCTATTCTGATGGAGACTTAAAAGTAATGCACTTAATGACAGCACAGCTGAGGACTGCAGAAGGACGGATGCTTAAGCTTGTGCCTCTCATTGGACCTATAAAAAAAGTAAATTGTAGTCACTCTGAGGAGGGAATGCAAGACAGATTTAACAGCAAATAGCATCACTTTAGGGCTTTCCCAATTGAAAAGGAAGAGAGGATGCAGACAGGCAGAATGTAAAAGTACAGAGCAGAATGTAAATACCAGTTTAAATACCTCTCATCTTGCAATAAACGTGTCACAGAATCCTCTGTACCCGCAGTTGCTCGAGGCTCTCGTTTCACGGCTTATCCTAAAGATAGCTCAGCTGGTAACATGATACAAAATAATGGTAGAATTGTTTTACTCCAAGAGAGGCTGGGTACTAAGGAACCAGCCTTATTTCCTCCCACCACCAGCTCTTCCCAAAAGGTCCTTTAGCCCGAGTTTTATCTCATGTTGTTTAATATGAGATTTAATGGGATGTCAACACCTCTATGGCTGTTCTATAAATACAGCATTGCTACTCTGGTTTGGCCACTGGTCTGTATCATGAGTGCTGCTAATGCATATCAAGCAAGTCTAGGTTTTACATATTTTAAAGTATCAGACTTTTACTTTCATGACCAATGTTGAGAGAGATAAGGGGCTGGCATCTCACAGGGGAGAGAAGGTGCTTTTAGCACTACATAAGCCTTGCTCAGTTTTCTGCCGAACCAGTCCTGAGTGATGCCAGACCTCCCTTCACCCACTTCTCCTCTGCACCGGAGTTGATGTAGCTCACTTGAGAGACAGTGCTGTCTCTGCCAAATTTCCAATGCTTAAGATCATCTGTGTTGCTTACAGCATGCAAATGAGCTTTATGGGACTGTTATATCTTCTCCATAATATTCAAAAGCAGTCAAAGACCCCTGAGATATGCCATACCCTTCTGGATTTGAAACAAAATTCAAATTCTCCTAATAGCAAAAACATAGAAGAAAATTAAATGCCTACTGTTGACTGTGAACATTAGCAGGAAAAGAATAGCACCTTTCCATTCTGTTTCTATAAAAGATGATTTACATAGCTATACAGGGCAGACAGGCTGTGGACACACTGGTGCCAAATATCTTGCAGTTAGTGACAGTCTGGGCTGATTAGACACTTCAAGATCTGATCCGGTGTGTTGAAGAAACACAGAAAAGGATGCAGAAGCACCAGGCAATTAACTAATAATATCAAGTCTCAATACAAAATGACAAGCTGAGACCTTTTGGCAGGCTTTAGGAATATCTAATAGGACAATGCCAGCATAAACTGGCCTAGAGGCAAGGTTAAGGGAAATAAATGTACAGCAAAAAAAAAAAAATTTAGAAGCAGGGAATTATTTCAGTCTGGAGCCCCTTAGAGCACGTTTGACCACAGGGTGACAGGGTTTGTTCCACTGATTGTTCCCATGAGGCGTGATTCACTTCCAGTATTTTACACACAGCGAAAGTGCTCCTCCCCAAGCCAGAACACATAAATATTTAATGTCCTGGCAGAGTGGCTGCGTGCAAGAGCATGTATCCACGGATTTGACATGACACCTAAAAAAAGCCGCTCTCCCCCCTCGCCGGCGGCTGCACAGGTGAAAGGGAGAGAGGCGCGAGGAAGGTCTGGAGGATACGCCTTTCCACGGGACTGCGCTCCCACGGTTGTTTCCTTAAACTACGAGACAATGATGTTAAAGGCAAATGTGGGAGTATTTCCATACACCACATAAACACATTTTTACATAACCAATTCCTGCAGCAGTGGCAGAAGCAGGTAGGCTCCCCAGGGGTGGCGAGGTTGCCCTGGTCCTCGGTCGGGTCTCACCGAATGGCGTGGGACCTTGGCTTCAGCCGCCGGGGCCCACTGCACCTCCGAGAAACTGTCTCGCTGTCCCCGGGGTCATCAGCTCTTAGTTCTCAAGGGCTCACTGTCGCTTTTTAATTTGCTATTAACTTCACCGTTGTTGCTTTTTAATTTGCTATTAACTTAACCTTGTCCCAATGCGAAGGGGGGGGATGTGGCAGAGAGTGGAGAGGGGCACCGAAATCAGGGGCTCCAGCTCTCAGTGCGGAGGCCCCGCCCCCCCTAGGCCCCGGCCCGGCCCGGCCGCGCCGGGGCCGCGCGGCAGGTCAGGGCCGGCGCGGGCCGCCTCAGGTGAGGCCGGGAACACTCCCGCCCCCACCCCTCCCCGCCCGCCACCGCCCCAACAGCCGGCGCGGGCGCCCTGCCGGCAGGACAGGCGCCGGAGGAGCGGGCCGGGCCGGGCGCCGCGGAGCGCCCGCGCCCCCCCCCGCGCGGCCCTCGAGGTCGTGGCCGGTGGCCGGCGGCGAGCGCGGCGGAGGTGCAGGGCGAGCGGCGCGGCCGCGCCACCCGCGTCCCCGCCGGCGGCCGCCGCCACAGGTGACTGCCGTCGTCCGCCTCAGCAGCTCCCCCTGCCCGCGGCTCGGGTTCGCCCGCTCGTCGACAGGAGGAGCAGCGGCGCGGCCCGCCCCGCCGTGCCGGTGCAGAGGGCGGAGCGGGCGGCAGGGGCGGGCCGGCCGGCGCCCGGCGCGGGCTGGCTCCGGCGGGCGGCGCTGCTGCGTTGCTCTGGGAGGCGCCGTGGGACCGGGCGCGGAGCTGCTGGCTCGGGGGTGTGCGCGGCCGGGCAGGGCGCCCCCAGGATGCTGCGGTTCCTGCGCAGGACCTTTGGCCGGCGGTCGATGCAGCGCTACGGGCGAGGAGCCGGGCGCGGAGCCGGGCGGGGGGGGCTCGGCGGCGAGGGGGACGAGCGGGACGGGGGGCTGCGAGGCGCCGCCGCCGCTGCCGGAGGCTTCCCCTCCTCGCCGCACCCCGGCGGGGTCGTGCACAGCGCCGGAGCCCCCGTCCACATCCCCGCCGCCGGCGACAGCAAGCCGGTGCTGCAGTGCCGCGTCCTCCTCCTGGACGGTGCCGAAGTCAACGTGGAGCTGCCGGTGAGTAGTATGCACCTGCCCTCCCCTGCCTGCAAAACAGTGTTTGCAGCTGCCCGCCGCCCCGCATCCTCCCCCCTGCCCAGTGAGGGGCACCTGTGTGCCCCTCTCCCTCCCTGCCTTCTGGCTGAACAACACGCCGCGTTGCCTGGCCGAGCCTCGCTCGCCTCGTCCTCCCCTGCTCGCGCTACCTCGCTGCCTGCGTGCACCTGCTCCCCTGTGCCCGACGTGCCGCCCCCGCCTCTCGTGTCGCCCCCTCTCCCCCGGCTGAAGAAGCCTGCCTCCGCGCCCCTCTCCCGGGAGCGATCGGGGAGGCGCTCCCATTTTTGCCTTTATTTCTCCTCGGCGCCCCAGCTGCGGGGTGCTGGCCGCAGCCGCCCCCCCACCCCCGGCACCGCCGCCGCTGGGGGCAGCGGGGGCTCTGCGGGGCGGCTGGAGGAGCTGCGCCGCTGCTCTCCCCGCTGCCCTGCGGCTTGCCGCGGGCAGGGGTGGCCCGAGCCCACACTCAAGCACCTGTGGCGCCGGCGAGGGGAGCCGCGGGGCGAGGCCAGGCCGGCTGTGAGGGGAGGCTCGCTCCGCCCGCCGCGGCGGGGACGGGGGGCTGCCGAGGCGACGTTTCCATGTGGGCGTCGCCGCCGCCTCTTTATTTATTTGTTTTATGCCGCCTGTCGGAGGTAGACGCGGCTGCCTGAAGCGCGTGGGGTCTCGGCGCGAGGCCGCACACAGCGCGGCCTTGGGTGCGCGGCACGAAGTCGCGGGGGCGGGCTTCCCGCCGTGCCCTGCGCCCCCGCGCAGCGCTGCCCTCGTCCCGGGCGAGCGCCCGCCTCGTGCCGGGATGTCCCGGAGCGGGGCCGCGGCTCCGAGGGGGTCCCCGAGGGTCTCGGGCAGTCTGGGGCAGGCAGCCCTCCCCCCGCGGGCCGCTGCGCGGGCCGAGCTCGTGCCGGGCCATTGGTGGGCCGTTGGGCGCCTCAGGCGGCCGTTGGGCGCGTGGGGTGGCGGCCCCGGTAAGGGTGTGTGGATGGTGCCGCCGCTGAACTTTCCTCCCTCCTGCTGTTGTGCTGAAAGAATGAGGAAGGGATGGTGCCGGCTGGTTTGTTTTTGTTTGCCTAGCTCTGTGGAGTTGGACTATATTTGTAAATGCTTCGGTATCTCCAGAGCCTGTTGTGTATTTTTTTTTTTAAAGGAAGATGCGTGATATATAACATTAGTTTACTTTTTTTTTTGCCAGACATTCATTCCCATACCTTCTAAATATTTATTCAAGATACCTGCCTATTTTTTTTGCTGACCCCTTCCCTTTCTGTTGAAAACCAGGACCCCTGGTGTTACAGTTTATCGTATTTGTGAGATACTTCTTCATCTTTTGATTTCAAATGAAATACCTTCTATTAAACTCAGTCCCCAAGAATAGGTGGGGGAGCTTACTAATAATGACTGTAACAACATGATTAATTATGCAGTACTTTTATATCCAGCAGCACGAAAGAGATTTTTTTTTTCCCAGAATACCTTTTGAATTTTATTAGAAGCCTTTCAATAATCTTTGTATACTCACATCATTTAACTAAACAAAGTTTGGCAACGGGATGGTTTCCACTTAAAAGAAACCAAAGAAGGTGGAGTGACACTTTTACAGGTCAGTGGAGGAGTTCATGAATAGAGCCACCGAGAGATACTTGCTTCAGAATGATCAAGTCTGTCTTTTCTTACAGACTAGATTACACATTTCTAGATATTGGAAATGCTGATATATCTTTCCCTTTTGGATTTCCTTCACAACTTGCTGTAGTCCTTTTTACATCTAGGGACAAATGTTTTCTAACGAAGCCTTTGAATAACTTGTTGAAAGTTATCAACATGCTAAGGATTTACTTATAGAAGTCTATGTAGATAAGCTCGATAAATATTTCATGGCAATTTATACCGCCTCTGATTTCTCAGAGTTCACCTATTGTTGTAGCGCCTGTGGTTTTGAAGCATCAGAAAATAAGGTAATGACGCTTTCTTTAGTCTTTTAGCATTGAAAATAAATGCAAAAATCTGCTTGGTCTGGTGAAGAAGCTGTAGAGTACACTTGCTTGAATTGTGGTGTCCAAACTAAGTCTAGGCTGCATTTTCAGAATGTGAGCTGCATATTTGGTTGTTGTAGTTCATTTCTCCTTAGGTGGGATAAGTCGGCAATTTCACTGAAATGCCTGGGTTGGTGGAGGACTCTGGAGCTCATAATAGTTGTCAACATCTTGAGGAACAGAAAAACATTCTGTTGAGTTACATATTCATTCCTCATGCTTTTCCCTTTCTTTCATAAAAAGTAACACCCATGCTGAGGGTTAGAAAACCTGAAAGAAGCATTGCACCATTTATAAAACTTGATCAGTAAAGTTTCTCTGAGCCTTGAAGCACTAGTTTATAGGATTAGGGCCTGAAACAGAATTGTTTCAGCCCTTGGAAGCTGTGGTATAGTACCTATTAACCTGAATGAATTGGGCAGTATCTTTTTTATAAATTAGAAAGTATGTGATGGTTTCTCTCCATTTCAGCCCAAATTTTGTGGAGAGGGAGAGTGTGATCTCTTCATCATCACTGAAGCAGTTTACCCATAAAGTCAAATATGTGGGTAATTGCTGAGGACTTTACTGTGCTGCTGATCATATTTACAACCACTTATTTCAGGAAGTACTGGCATCTGTAAAATATGCTTTTTTTTTCCTACCTGTTGACGTTACACCCGACTTGTCTTTCCAGTGCTAAAAGCAACTTCTTGATATGAGAGCATGATACTTTTTTTTAACTAAAACTTTTTAAATTGCTTTCTGAAATTTCACTTGGAAGTAATTTAAAGGTTTACTACATTTTATAAAGACCACAGGGTCTTTCTGTTTGTCTGGAGGAATGGCAGAAAAGACATGACTAAAGGAAAGTCTTACATATTTTAATGTGCAGAAAAAAGTTTCAAGGTTTTTTGTAGATTTGTCACTATTTGAGTAAAGCTAAAACTCTGAAACTTTCGTCCAAGTTAAACATATCAGGTTCTGTGTGGGGAGGTGATATTCTAGGAAAAATAAATTGTAACGTCAGTAGGCTGATATCTTCAGGGTTAAAACTAGCATTTATGAGATAGTATCTGTGTTAGAAACTTTACTGTTGTAAGCTCTTTTCTGCTCATGGTAACAGAAGCAGAGATCTAACTTCATCTCTGAGTCCTTCCTTAGCTTGTTCTTTTTGAAGCTGTATAGAAATATTGTGACCCAAGTCACCTTTCTTGTTTATCTGCATTTCCATGCCCGCTTCCTCCTGGGATATTTGCACTTTATTCTTTTTACTATGTGTATGCAGGGCCGCCTCTGCCCTCAAACTGCTTCAGCTGTTAGCCTGCCCAGCTAAGATGCTGTGTACTCTTTCACTCTTATTCTCTGGCTTTCTTGCCTCTGTTTCTTCCTCAGCTGTTCCTGAACAAATGTAAACGTAACATTGTTCTGAGCATAACAGATAAACCTGGATAATTTCTGTACTCAGTTTCTCACATAAAATTTCAAGGATTGCTTAATGATACTGACTTTTTTGTTTGCTCTTAAGTCAAGACCAAAATTGTGTACTTTGAGAGTGTTCTTTCTAAATAGAATAATGCACTAGATGGCTTTTTAAACCCACAAGCTCCTTGGGGCCCTGTATTGAATCTGAGATGTTTTTAAGTTTGGATCTGTTGTATAGAAGTGAGTGGCAGTTTACCAGATCTGTTGCTGTGGAGTGATTTCCCATGGGAAGGGAGAGTGTAAATGCTATCATTACTTCCTGTTGACCTGAAACTATATGTGTATGCATCTGAAATCCAGTTATGAGAATTGATGTAGGGAGAAAAGTACTTGACCCATCCTTTCCTTCCTCTCACATAAGTATCTATGTATTTCTTTTTACCACTGAGAGCATATTTTAGTGTTGTGTTGCATTTTCATTTATATTGGAAGCCATTATTTGTTTAGTTTCTGTAACTTGACTGTAGGTAGATGAAAGACCATTTATGTGCTGCTGTCAAAATATTCTTATTTCCTCTTTTCTGGAGGCTTGCTCTAGAGGACTTGTGACTTTAATTAAAAAAAAAAAAGTGGTTACAAATGATGCTGTATAGTTACACAAAAAATACAGGGAAATAGCCTTTATGTTTGCACAGTGGTGATGATACCTTTTAGTTAATACATAAATAGATCATTTTCTAGATGGCTCTCAGATGAGGCTGAAAAGTCAAACATTTGTTGACTTTAAACCATGGATGTTGGCATTTCTAAAATTGAGGCTCTGATTTTTAATTCAGTGTATCTTATGAAAGTTAAAGGGAGCATATGAAAAATGGCTATTCAGTGGGATAGTCCAGAGTAGCAGAAATTCATGTTCCTGTTTTCTAATGCCACTGAAAAAAGTAATCTGTGATAAGATTCTGGAGGGAAAGGAAAAATAAGCTTGTGTATAGTGTTTGATTCTGTTTAATTATGTGGGATAGAAAGTGGGACCAATTAGTAAACTTGCTCTACAGGGGAAATCCTCATTCTGCAAAGCACATACAGCAAACCTTACATTTTCTGTGACATGAAGGCAAAGTAGTCAAAGCAGAGTCTGTCATAAATACTCCTTTCTAACGAACTCCTTGCTGTAATAAATTTCTGTGCTGCCATGAGCATAATTACAAAGACATATGTGATGTATTAGAAAGCAGATGATGTTTAATGACTAAATGAACAAGTCAAATCTAACATTTTAAATCTGTGACCTGTCTTCAGGTGGATAGCTTTTGTATTATTTCTTTGCGTTCCTCTTGGTGTATCTGATTTAGTAATTGTTCTAGCTGCTATGGAAACACTTCAGGGTAGGGATAGTAAATGTTCTTCAATACCCTTTTTTCGTCTTGATAGTCTTCAATATATTGTATCCTTTTCTTGTTGGAGTAACATAACAGAATTTATTAGCTGGCCTGTATGCTTGCTTCAAATGTAAATGCTAAATTCATTCTTGAGTAGTCATCTCTGTCTTATAGTTATTAGTCAGTGTATCTGACTTCACAGAGTTGTAAATATTGGAGAGGAGCACAAATCAGTTTTTCATTTCTTTACATCGCATGTGATTTCTTAATGACATTTCAGAAATACCAACTCTAGAGAAATATGCTAGTATGAAAGAAGACAATAACTTAATAAGAAGAATAACTTTCAAGTTATTCTCTGGAGAATCCTAACTGAGGAGTTATCACACACAGCCAAATGTATATATACCTGTGTGTGTATATATATTCACACATTTTTAAAGCAATAGCAGGAGGGAACAGAATTTTTTATTGTTAATTCTTTAAAGCTGTTATCACTTACAAAAATTGATAATACACCTTCTTTATATAGAAGTTATCTTTTGACAACTTAAAATTAGAATACTTGCTGGAGAATGTTTGGAATAGTTGGAAACTGGACTGGAAGAGAGTTGAATTCTTGTGTTAAATACTTTGGGCACCAGCTCCTGTAATCTCCTTCATAAACTGATCAAGGTCCATTTCTAGAAGTAGTTAGGTATTTTGCTTCTGCCACTTGTGTTGAAATGTCTTTTCATTACTTTACTGCTCTGATCAGGTAACTGTAGTCAGGAGCTTGATGTGTTGCCTTCTGACAGCAGTCTTTAATTACCTTGTGTGGGTACCATATACTTTGATTCATTGGTCCATATACTGAAGGTACATGAAAAGCATTCATAGTAGAATTACACGATGAAAAACAGAAACATATGCAGCTGCAGTGAGACAGGGATGGGACGGGGTGTGCATATGTGACTGCAGCTGTGCTTTAGAAATGCATGATGTGTTAGGTTCTTGAGAGGAAATGGGGAATTTTGGCCCTTAACATGTTCACCAATCATCCCCAATAAATCCTCAGCAGATAAAATATATTTCAACAATATATAGTAAAATAGAGATACAATGAGCAGTATTTTGTTTTGGCATATGTTAGCTAAATTCTGCTTGTGAGTTCCAGTAGTTAGTTATTCATGGAAGCCAATACCATTTTTCAGTGCTATACAGATAGACAGGATAACAGGATCCCTGCTGCAGAAAGCTGACAACCAATGATGGAGAGAAAGCCAGCGAAGGTAGTGTACATCAAAGACAAAGGTATGGGTGCCTCTGATACTAATTCTCTGGTAGACAGCTTATGTGTTGAAGTGATGGGGAGAAGATTAGATTCTTGCATGCATTTTTTAGAAGTCTTTTTACAGTAGATTAGAACACAGCTTAGGAAAGTAACCATTTAAAATGTCGTTGATTTTTGTGGCCTCTTCTTTGATAACATAAAAGTGTGCTTTAGTAGCAGCTGTTTGCACTGGACTTAACTATGTGATCATTCACACTGGTGAACCTCTGAAAGCCACCATGGATTTGAATGGAAATGGTCAATAAGAAGGAAATACAGGTCTGCTAGAAAATACGTGTCTATGTGTAGATGAGGTACATCTAATATGGTTTTATTCCTGTGATTGTGTTCTAGACTAGATTGTTGAGTAGCAAGACTGTGTTCTCAGTCTCTTAGTAGTGGTCCTAAAGAGAAAAAGAGAATGTCTGACTGAGCATGTAAAAAGTTCCTACCAGGAAAGAAATCCAAGGTGTAAAGCAAAGCAACTCTGGAAGTGTGGACCATAGAGAAGAGCAAGCAGAGGACTAGTTTTGTTTTTTGGATTGCAGAATGTAATACAGGAAGAAACAGATTTACAAAGAATGGGAGTAGGAGGACAGTAAAACGGAGCTTGAGAGAAGTGTAAAATTCACAACTAAATACATGATGCAGGATGAATATGAGAATACAAGGTCACTCCAGGTAGGCCCATGAAGCAGCAGCCTTCAGCTAAGTGAAGAAAGATATCCTAAAGAAGAAACTGTTCTTTGAGTAGCGTTTTCTCTCATGGGCTTACAGGATAAGTGTGGTTTTATATTTTATTATGTTCCCAGAAGCAGAAAAATAAAGGAGGATCCACATGGAGAAGCTGCTATGCAACCAGGGCAGAAAAAGGAGAACAGTTTCTAGGCAGTTCAGAAATCAAAAGACTAATGGGACAGAATTTAATGGGTGTCATCTTGTTCCTGGTTGGTGTTAGCGCATGGCTCTGCAGGAAGACAAAAGGGCTTCGATCAGGACATCTTCACAATAGAAAAGTAATGGCATGTTCAAAGACAACTGGGGAGGAGCTGGGAGATGATGTGTAGAATAAGGGACTAAGAACAAAAAGGTTGAAGGAAATAGAGATGGTATATTAAAGAATGGGATGTCATGTCTGTCCAGTTTCCTTCCTAAAACAGAGAGGAGACATATCTCTACCCCTGCTTTTCTGTGCATGCTTTTCTTCCTCATGTGCTTCCTTATGCTTCTACTTGTAGCTCTTCTGTAAATACCCTTTTTCCTGTAACTTTCTCTGAGAGGCTGCTTTCATTTAGTGTCTTTCCTTCTCTAAGCACAGGCCCATTTTTTTTTTTCTCTTCAGAGGTTCTCTTTGTAAATTCCCAACCATTTTTACCCACCCCCTTTCCTTAGCAGTCTACTCCCCAAGCAACACTGTCTATTTTTTCTGTGCAGATATAGTCTGTTACTAGCAGTATTATACCTGCTGAATTGGCTTTTTAATAAGAATGGGTTTTTGTCTCCTCTGTTTTCCTAGTCTGTCACAGCAGTTTTCTTTGCATCCTGGCAGCAGCCACATAACCTATATAGCTGACCATGAAAGGTCTGTTCTGGGAGACACTTTAAAGAGCACCAGAGGTCTGCTTCCTTTTGTTTTGGGCCTTAAGCACAGTTCTCTGCCCCATTCCCTCATACCAGATTAGATCATTTCTGTGGTTCTCTGCATTTATCAGAAATTTTAAACTCTTCTTGCTCTTATCCCTTCCCCACCAAAATGCATTTTCATATCTGTGGGCAGGGATCTGAACCCTGGAAAGTCTGTGGCTGGCTCGACAGCTTATTCAGCAAGCTTAACTACCAAAGTCCCCTGTCTGTCAGGGCATGGATGCTGCAGGTCACCGCTTGGCCTGAGTGTTCATGGTGGTAGAGCAGACATTAGGGAGCGTTGGTGGTGGTTAGTTAGTTAGGTGGTTAGTTAAATCAAGCGTTAAACCTCCTCACTTTAAAAATGCATGGTTTCATATGAGATTACAAAAATGAACCTGAAAAATCATACAGAGGGAAAGGGAGGTTGAGAAAAGAAGGGAGAGAACACATGCATAATTGAATTTGTAGACCCTTCCTGAAGTAAAAGACAGGGAGAGAGAGGGGTAAGTCATTTCTTCTATTTCTGCTAGAATGATAAAGGCAACAGCTGTTAACTGTACATACAGTGTTGCTGGGCTAGTATTTTACATTACTTGAGAAACATATTTTTTTGTTATTAAATATTTGTTTTCCAGTGCAGACTATGGTAAATTTTCTGTTTTGCTTTACACATTAGAAATAAAAGGGTTGGAGGGTAGTGAAGTGGTTAGTGTGACCATCTGTTGTTCATTTGACTTGCTATTTCCATTTATTTATATGCATCAATTTAAATATGTCCTGGACCATTAGCTGTATTTTGATAAGGTTATTTTGAGATATTTGTTGAAGTTCCAAATTCAGTCTCCAACTATGAAGCGCAAAATATATTAAGAGTTGATTTATATTGGCTGTTTACATTTCTAATCTGTTCAGATTTGGATTATTTCACTTGCTTTGTTGTTAAGGAACCACAGATATATTATTCAAACAAATATCAAAATATTTTTTGAGTATACCGACAAATATACTGGCTTCAGGTGTTACTGTATATCTGATGATTTTAAGACATGTGGTGCTGTTCATATGACAAATATAGACTGGAAATCCTACTGGAAGATCCTAGCTAATTTTTGTGAAATAACATAAATAACTGTACACAAACATGTGCAGAGTCCATGTCCTCTCTTTTGAGGAACCTGCACTCCTGTGAACTTACCAGTATCAAATGTTCAGAACTAGAAGAGCATGGTGTTATAATTTAGGGGTTGTGATCTGTAATTAAATTATTGTACACTGCAATGTTATTTCCAAGGATAATTTATCAAAGAATAAATTCTGTTGTGACTGTTTGAAAATAATGGTTTTCACAGTATTTCTTTTTAGTAATTGAAAGTATGTGTTGTTTCCTTTTTATATAAAAATAAAGACTTGAGAGGAGTTTAGTGACTTAGCTGTCTTGGCTCGGAAAGTTCTTTTTCTGCTTAAATTGAGCAGACTGAACAAGGAAACCACTTCCCATTTTTCAGTTTCAAGTTGCTTACTGTGTACATTTCACTAAATGGAGTCTTGTATCTTATGTATTAGACAGTAATTTCAACTGGCAACATTAAGCTTTAACATTATCCCAAGCTTCAGACAAATTCTTGTTTTAGTGAATATTGATGGATAACATAAACATGCTAACTTCATCAGCCCCTTATTGCTGGTATTAAATATGAACAAAATTACTTAACGTTCAAATGTTACGTGCTCTAATTTTCCAAGTGAATGTTTTTCATGTTTTTTCAGAAAAGGAGCAGTTAGATTCTAAGTTTTTTCTTTTCTCCCCTTGTATTCATCCAGAATTGGGCAAGGATAGGTTCTGTCCTTCAAATATCTCTTTTATATCTTGATATTAGTTCCTGAAACTATAATATGATATGATTTGAAATTGGGGACTTGCATGTACGTAAAAAGACCAAACCTAAAAACTTACATTTTTGTAAGCAGAACTGTAAACACAACTACTCTTTACAGTCATCGTACTGCAACAAAGATGACTCTTCAGTAGAGATGCAAATCCTCAGTATGTAGGTTTTATATTCAGGCTATTTACTGGATAGGAATTCTTTCTGAATAATGAACCTTCCATGAGCGCTCTGCTTTGAGAGATGATGAATGATGAGTCTGTTATCTCTTTGAATTAAGCAAATAAATGAAGAGTGGTTTTCCTAAAAATAGGTCATATAACTAGGATAGGCAGCACCCTGAAAGTGTAATGCCCATTGGGCAGTATCCGCTTCTTTCATGTTGTGACTTTTGGGTGCCTACATATATCTGTGTGAATTCAGATGTCCTGCTCTAGCTCTGTGAAGGGAGGAGGTGGTTTAATAGAGCAGCAATAGAACTTGTTTGCTGTGCAACAGGCTTACCACCTTTCCCTCCCTTCTTCCTTCTATTTTGTATATTGGGCTTGATTTAGTTTTTTTGTTTTGTTTTTCTTCCCCCTACTGTTCATCCTGCCAACCTTTCTTCATTGCTCTTTCTTCATTTGTTGTAGACATCCCCTTTCTCTGAGGAGTATTCCTTGCCTTGCTCCATGTCTGTTATGGAGTCCTCCAGTCTCATTCGTCATCTGCCAAGGCTGCTTGTCAGCTGTGAGGTGGAACTCCTAGCTGCAGGGTGACTTTAAATGTACCCAATTTCTGCCTTGTGCAATTAATCCTGTGTGCAGCTCTCAGCAGCACATTGAAATTCTGTTCTTGTGCCATTGAATTGTTGTATCTCATTTTTCCTTTTGCTGTTGCATGCAGGATTAGACTCATTTTTACAATGTCTGAAGTTATTTGCGTTCCTCTTAACATGCCTTTCTGAACATTTTGTGTTGTTTCCTATCACTTCACAGGTGGTGTTTGACATACCTTTTTTCTTTTTTCCCATGAATATAATTCTGCATGAGAATGCCTGATCATATTAAGCATAGAGGTAAATGTGGGCAGACTTGGCTCAAAACTTTGTGCAGCTAAAGAAGAAAAGTGCTTATGATGAGCTAGCGTTTGGAAATAAAACTTAGGAATGCCAGCCGCAAAACATAGGAAGCTTATGTTGCCATTGCTCATCACAGTGCCTTCATGTGGATACAGTCCTGAACCTTAATGAGTGAGAAAATGTTTTTTTTGTTTGCTTGTTTGTTTGTTTTTTGGATAGGCAATCCTGTTCCTACTGCCTAAGGCTTCCAGTTGATTAAGATGTAATTTTGATGTATTTTCTTTTTAATAGGGGGACCTGCCTACTAAGGGATCGGCAGATCACCAGTTGCTTTTATAGAGGCCAGTAAAGTCATCAGATGTTGACTGCAGTGAGGTGCTTCTGCTTTGTTCTGGATTCAGGCTGATTGCTTAAGCCATCATCTGCCTGGAGGTCTCCTCTGTCTCCCTCCACTTCCCTGTTCTCTTATGGTATTTGAGTTGTGTATTTTCTGTTGGATGAATTGTTGCAACACTTGCAGGGAATCAACACCATGTTTTCAAGCGTGAAACTGTGGGGTCCTTGAGGGCATCAAGATGTTTGTCACAATATTCAAATTGTTTGTTGCAACCAGTTAGGCACTTAAAAAAGGGGCAGGGGAGTCGCAATTGATGCGTTTTGATGGTTCATAGACAGTACTCAGCACATTTTAGGAGGTCTATATATAAGGAAATAATCTGCAAAACAAATATTTTTATAGTATTCTTAAATTTAGATGTTAGAAAAAAGTTGAGGTTTCTCACCACCATCATTTCTTTTCCCTCTTGAATCACCTGAGCCATCCCCTCATTTGTTAGCATTGCTTAAAATTGCTTTTCTCCTGTGTAGCATGTTGATGCAAGTTTTACATTATAAATGTATCCTATAGCCTTTCTGGTGCTTTATTTCTGGCTTTAAATAGTAAAGATTTTTCCAAACTGTGGGGAAAAAAATAAGCAAAGAGTTTAAGCAGTTGTCTGTATATTTTGTTAGCTTAAATGGGTCAAAGTTAAATATTGTGTGACTTTTGGGGTTGGGGGGAGGAAGGAGTATAAAAATTCAGCGGTTTGAGACAAAAATAAGTGTTTTTTTGTTTGCTGTGTAAAAATTTGCCAGCAGATATTCTCCTTTTACAGTTTGTGTGCTTGGATTCTAATTTATTTTCAGATTAAGCACCCAGCATATTTTGGTTTATAATTTGACTATAAAATGTATTTCAAAAAAACCAAAAAGTTCAGCTATTTTGGCAATGATTTTGCTTCTTTCGGTATATAGTTGTAACCAGGGAAGGGGGTATTGATTTCTCTTCTTCATCCGCATATGTTATGGTTTTAGATACTGATAGAAGGGAAGAGTTTCATCTCATCTTAGCAGCGAAAAACATCATCTGGTAACTTTTTTCCAACATGATCATAGTCTGAAAAAATGTCAGGTGAAACATAATGATGTGGTCTTTCATAAGTAATATTCCTAATGAAACTTTTGTTCTAGAAAGCAGATTTTTCCATGTTATTACTCCATGTTATTTTTCCATGTTATTACAGTAATAACATGGAAAGTGTTACACTCATTTGTGTAACACTTGGGGGCGGAGAATTTTTCCTATTATTGCAGTAAGTTGGGTGCTTGAAGCTTTCTAGCAAGAGAAAATATTCTGAAGCACCTGTTAGTTCACTGAGACTTTCAGAATCTGTTCATGGGTGTGAAAGTGGGCAAATTGAAGTGCAAGAGCTATCTTGAAGGATAGTTCACAGGGTGAGCAGTTTCTTTACTTTCCATATTTCCAAGGCATCTTACTGTTTTCTGATACCAAAACAGTTACTACTTAGTTTAAGACAGACAAAGTTTTTAAGTAATACAAAAACCTTCAGCAAGTTGTTCAGAAGAGCTGTTTTTGTGAGCTACAAGGCAAATGAGTGGTTAGGTTGCAAGAAAGATAGGGCAGTATTTAGTTCAAGAGTACACATTCCTCTTTATTGCATATGCACTAGCCTCATTAACAGGATAACTCTGTCAAGACTAGGGCAGCACAAAATTGCTTGTAGGACCTAATCAAATATAGATTGCATGAAGTATTCCAGGTATAGGAAGCTCTCCCTACAGAGAACAGCTCTCAGAACAGTGCTGTCTGATGTCCTGTAGGATTTCTGGGCTGGATTCCAAGTCACAGTATGTAACTGGAATGGAACCTGCTCTTTTTTTCCCCATTTTTTCCTCATAGCTTTTGCTACCACAACATTTCTGTTCATCTTTGACATTGTACTATTTTTTTGCAGCTTTTTGTTAAATGTACATTTAAAAAAAAACAGTCTTTTTATTCTTGCATGCTTCAACTTTAAGCAGTGTAGCAGTAGACATTGATTAAATGCTAAGCTGGTAATCTGAGTTCTTAAATGCTGGCTGTAATTCTTTTTATGACCCTTCAAAAAAGGCAAGTTTTTTGTACCAGTCCGCAAAATGGGGTAATAGTTTGTCAGTGCAGCAGGGCCAGTGCAGGTAAGATGGAGAACAAAATTCTTCTTTTGTATGAGTGGATTTATACATAAAATGAAAGCACTGATCAAACAAACAAAAAGCCAGAGCAGTTGACTGAACCTGTGCAATCCAACAGAAGTTTGTGGTGGTAAAAGGATGACCCTTGGAGGCAAAATCTGAAAACAGTGCAGTTCCAGAGGAGTATGTAAAAGCTGTCCACTCTCTATCCCTAGGAGTGTCAACTGTTTCCCTGGAAAAGTATGTTCTATGAAAATCCCAGCTTGGGTAATCTATGCAGAATTGGAGGTGGTAGTGGAAGCTGTTAAAGAGAAGGACAAGGGAGTGGGACGCTGGGCACAGGACTGATGAGAAAGTGTGCACTCTGGAGTACACTTCCATTTGTCTGCCCTGTGCCTGGACATAACCTGCAGTGCTAATAAACTTGGAGTGTTTTTATAGCTAAATGATAGGTTATAAATGCAGAAACAGGCACCATAGGTAGTGCTGGGAGACAAGCGTGCGGCTCTGTTTTTAAGTCTAACTGAGTTTATGGTGGTGTTTGAAGTGACATCTGTATATAAAAAGCCTTTGTGAGACTGTTGGTTCCTGATGGTAGTAGGGAATGGAACTGATGTTCAAGATAATTAGGATTTGTTATGTCTCCCATTATTTTGGTACTTGAGTAGATAGGAAGGGAGGCAGTTTTCATATGGCCTGGCTAAATACAAGCTTAAACATGCTAACAGTACCGCATTACTCTTGCATTTTTTATTTACAAGCAATTATTTTATGAAGGCAATTATGTTAAAATGAAGGATATATGGCAAATCACCAACAGGATTAATGTTACCTGTTTGTATCTTTTTTATTTTCTCCTCTGAAGCCGCGTTGAATTGGTTGCTACTCCCAGTAGTGTTATCTCATTTGTTAAACTAAGAAAATTTGCTTTGAATAAGTGGCTATTAGAGGTTTCAGCTGTCTTTGTTCCCACTTTCCTCTTTCTCAGCTTTTGTAAAGGCTTTTGTGATGATGTGAAATGGAAGTCAACTGACTATTCTTCCTAGATGTCATTTGGAATATCGCTATTCAAGTTATGTCTGAGAATTAGTCATATGGATGACTTGTATATGAATAGGTTATGGACTGTAGATTTATTTAAGGTCAGAAAGGATCATTGTGAGTGCTTAGTCTGTTCTCCTTCACTAATCGGTCTTTAGAAATCCTTTTGAGAATGTTTTGAGCCTCTAACTTTTTAGCTTAAACTTCTCTCCTTGGAACTTGTTAGTTTATCTGCCTTAAGAGTCTTTAATGAGAAGCAGTTACTGATTCAGTTTGTATGTGGACTCTTCAAAAAACAAATATGGCTTTTAATATATCTGGTATTTTTATGGCCCGTGTTACCCTCCCTTTTGGTACCTGGGCAGGCACATGGAGAGCCCTGAGACTATGGGAAAAATCTTCTCTATATGAAGTCATGTGAAATTTGCATACAAATCACCTCTTAGCCCTATCTTTGATATTCTAAATAGATTAAAGTCTCTTTCCAGATGCTTTTCAGACTCAGAATTATTCTTGGTAGCTTTTTTCTGACTTTTCTCTAAACTTCTTGAAGTGCAGGCACTTGAGCTGGGCACAGCAGTCTTGTAATGGTTTTGCAAATGTTACATGAAATCAAATTATTCCCTACTTAATGTTCTCTTTTTATGCATTCAAGGATCATGTTTACTCTCTTGCCTGCAGCATCACACTGAGAGCTCATATTCAGTTGCTTTTCTCTTGTTACCCTGAGTCCCTACAGTGCTGCTGAAATCCAGGGCACTATCTTTGACCTGGTAAACATGACCCAACCCTTTTTGTTCTTATGTGTATGACCTTTGATTTTGCTGAATTCAGATACGGTATGTTGATGCAATTCTGCATCCCCAAAAGATTCAAATCAGTCTGTACAACCAGCAAGACTCATAATCTCTTGCTAGTCTGCCAGTTTTGTGAAGCTCAGTAGGAGCAGTTTTACTAATTCTCTCCCAGGGAAAAGAGTCTAGTGTTTGACTATGAGCAGAACACTTCAGGACTGCATTGAAAGTGCTGTTGGCTGGTGGCTTCCCGCCTTTCCCATGCTAATTGTTTAAATTGTTTGTAGGTTTGTGTTTGTGGGTTTTTTTAATCTATCTGTGTACTACAAACATCTGGTTTTAAGAATGCCTGCTTTTGTCAGACAGTCTCATAGGCCATGTTTTGAGAATGCTGGTGCTTCGTGGGCAGCATGAGTTTAAAGGGTTCTTGGCTTCTTGTTCCCATCCTTGTGCTGCAGGCAGGCAGTTGCCTTTTCAGCTGTTTGTGGGACTGTGCTGAAAGCCAGGTCAGGGATCACATCCAGGTGTGTTTCACTCTTAAAAATGCTTCTGCAGCAATAAATGTCTCAATTGTTTTGATAAAGGAGTGGCATTAATAAGGGACAGCCTGGCAGAGCGCATGGGAGCTGTTCTAGCCCAAGTGCTGTAAAAACCCCTGCTTGTTGAGTGGTGGCTTGAGGGCACAAATAATCACTTTGGGAATGGTTTGATTTGTGTACTTACTGCTTCCATATCTTGATCATGTGAGTGCTCCTAGTCCAATACGAAGTCAGCCAGATCAACATGAAGTGAACAAGAAACACTTGGTTGTTTCAGCAGTGTGGTTCAGTGATGGAGGTAGTGGCAAGCAGCTCAAGCTGGATCTGCAAGAGCTGATCTCTGCCCAAGTCAGATGTCTTGCAGAAACCTGTTATTCTAATGTTCCTTATTGCCTTTATCAAGTTGGACTTGTTTTATTAGGTATAGCTTTCTTGAAACCATTGCTGAGTAGTATAAAGTATGCTGCTGTCATTTAATTTATTGCTGATTGCAACCAGCCATATCTAGTCTTTATGTTCAGAATCTAAGAGCCAGAATTGGTAAGAATAGTAAAACTGATACTGAAATTAGAAAGATTCTAGAAATTTTAGAAAAGGCCATCTTTTTCTAGATTCCATCTGCGGAGGTTCAAATAAAAGCAGGGCTGAAAAGATCTTTTGATGGTCGCTTCTTGATGTGGATATCCTGTGATGGAGTACTTCTCCCATACCTATTATGCCTTTGAGGGTGGCTGGAAGTGAGGTAAAAGAAGACAATTTGATTAAGGGAAGAACATTGCAGTTCAGAGCAAAGGCTGGATTCCTGTCCTATCAGGCATCTTGAAAATTGTAATGATCTGGTTTTAGTTGTAAAGCTTTATTTGTAGACATTCCAGAAACAATTCTTGTTGCTAATACAAGCATAGTCATTCTTGATTATGAATAAAGAGGAAATGTAAGAAATTTGAACTAAAATCTCTCTCTAGTTACTTGGGGGTTAGTCTCTTACTTGGAAATTAAACTGTGGATGAGTTTGACTTCATGTTGAATTTTCCAAATTAACCTTAAAAAGTTTAAGGATTAAATCATCATATTTATTGTAAGAAATTTTGTTTAAGAAAGTCTCCTAAAATGCAACATTCTTAAAAGAAAAAAAAGAACAAAAAAAGAGGTGGAGTATTATTCATCTGCTGAAAGCAGAAATGGACAGTTGTGAATCATGCTGAAAAAGTTCCCATTGAAAATATACTTTTAGGCCAGAATCCAAAAGTTACATTAGAAAGACAGGTTGCAACTAGAATGACAACTATCTTAAACATTTGCATAAACTTACTGATTTTTTTTTTTTTTTTTCCCTGAGGGGGAAGCTAGGGAAACAGTTGCGTTTTACGATTTCCTTTCTTATGACCAACTAGTTGTGGTGGTCTACCAGCTTGTGGACTAGATCCAATTTTCAAGATGCTTGAGAAAACAGAGTTCCCAGACCATCTGGTGCTTCGTTGTGTATGTGTCTGCTGGCACGCGTGCGAAGTTTGGGACTATGTATGTGTTGGCAGGCTTGTTCTGGGGACCTTGTTACTGGAAGTGCATGTGGCTAGTAGAGGGCATTTTGCTGGGGTCTTCTGAAAGTTGTGCTGTGCAACAGGAGGTTGAGAGAGAGGAATTTGAGTACCTGGTCTGGGAAGCTCAAGGGAGAATGCATATTGACTAGAGAGCTGGGAGCTGCTACTGTTAGTGTTCTTGGGTGACGGTTTCCAATTTAGAATTTGACTCAGTAATATTTTTTTTAGCTGTAGGCATTTGTTCCTTCTTTTTGGTGCTCCCAAATGTACTTTGGAGGTGTTTTCTTCTTTATGTGGTAAGATTACAATGTCCATAATCTCCTCCTGGACAGAAAGACTTGAGGCTTTGATAAACTGCTGCCAGAAGATTGCCTGAGGTTGCCTACGATGTTACTGCCTTCAGCTGTCTTACTCTTTGACCAAGCTAGGAGAAGGATATGTACGCCCATATCTTAGCCTGTCTGTTGAAGAACCGGATATATGAGTTTAAAATGGCTGATACTGCATTGCAGTGACTGAGGTAAAAGTATGTTTTGTGTTGTGGGGGAAGTGATGACCTTGGGAATGTGTGCTTCAGACTTAATAAGGAAAGTCTACTTTCTTAGCATGCTTCACCAGCCAACAGCTCCCAAATTCCTTTGTCTTGTAGTACCATGAGATGACCTCTGTAGTTTAACAGCTCTAAGCCAGTAGTGTGATAGATGCTGTTGGGAGTCAAGCACTGGTCTGCCCCTCTGAGGAGTTGGGAGCAGTTGTTGCTTGCATTGTCAGACTTCTGTGCTCCTGCATTGTTCTTCCTGCATCCATGCTATTGCTGTGTACTGATTTATATTTGGAAGGCCTCTGCAAACTATGATAAACTTACTCCAGAGCAAATTTTGAGTTTTATGTTGATCAAAATGCGATGTGAAACACTGTTCACGAGAAATGGGCTCTTGATTATTGTATGTTTTTGTATGAATCTGTGTAGATGCAGAGCCTCCTGACTTGCTTAGGATTGAGGAAAACCTAGTTTTACTGTAGTGCCTTTTTATTTGGACTTTGTTCTAGAAGCATGATTTCATCTTACACAAATACTGGAAGTTGACTAAAGGTATTGCAGTGTTGCAGTACAAAGTTCCTTTTGATTTAACACTCTGTATTGTATTGAAATGACTGTCTTGTGATAATCTTGTAGGGTGGAAAAGATGAACTTTCCTTGTTTAACTCTTGGATACAAAAACTAGAAAACAGAACACCCTAAAAGCTTAATTTAAAAACACAGCTTTTTACATGAAGCTGGCCATGAAGTATTTGATTCAGAACAGTGCTAAAGAACAGACAAAACTAGTAGTTGACTAAAATACGGTTCTATCTGTACCACAACAAATTACACAGGTTATAGGTATTCTAAATATACGTTAGTAACTTATTTTACACTTGTAAGCATAGAAGGCCAAACATTTGTCATGTACTTTTCAAATCAGTGGGTGGGTAAAGCTTGGTTTGATATTCCCCACCCACCCAAATAGGGTGGCTGTTTGTAGGTTAACAGGGTGGAGGAGGGAATGCAATTCCAAAATTAGGTTAATCTGTCTGATTGCTTTGAGAATTCAGTTAAACATTTCTGCTGATATATTTTCTCATATCTATAACAAAACAGTGTATACAAACACTTTTTTTCTTCTGGTTCTTACTGTAGAAATGGCAAGTAAAAGCAGGGAGGAGGAGAGGAGTCTGTTGGCAAGCTAGCCATGTCTATGGTAAACTTTTACAAACGTTTATGCAAGATAAACGGAAAATGAGTTTCTCTTCAGAAAACTGTGATGCTACATTTGATTAAAGTTACTCAAACTTTTTGAAAGGGAGAAGGCCTCCCTTGGTCTGGGCAGGAGCACCTGAATGTCTTTTTGATCCTATTCCCAGTCAGATAGGTGGTATCTCTGTTTTTGGGATGGATAAGCTGTAGGCCCTGTGTAGTCCGTGGTATAATGCCAAGCTCTCTGCATCCTGAGAGGGGGCAAGCTGAGTCTACATCTGACTTTGACTTCGTGCACATATGAATTTACTTATGTTTATAACTTGTCTAAACACACAAATTTCTAGTTCTTTCTGTCAATGTACAATAAATCAGAATAGTTTAAATATAATACTTGCATTTTGTGCATCATCAAAAATGCTTAATTTTTTTTCAGTTTTAATTAAAATGGTTCATCTGTGCGTAGGAACCAACCTCAATGAAGTAGGTGTGTGCTTATAAGCTGGCAGACTTCTATCAAATTGTTTTCACTCTCTAATTGCTAGAGTCAGACTGTGCAATTTAGACAAACTAGTAGCACGTGAGGGCTGTCTGCATTTGTGACAAAGATGACAAATCAGTCCACTGTGCTACTTATGTAAGTTTGTCTATACGTATGTATGCATATAAACTTGCATATGGGTTGTAGTTACCATGTATTTCAGGATGGGGATCTGTCTTAATGAAATCTCAAAGCACTTTTTTTTTTTTGGTAGAACCATACTTGCTCTAAGGGTTGCTAAAACCCTGTAGCAAAGCTCCTTACTTGCCTCCAGAAAAGAGGAGGAAAATTTTTCTCTGCTTCTTGCCCATGCTGCTTTTAAGCTGCTGCGTTTAAGTATGAAACCCTGTTGCCTTTAGTTAGGTGTCTCTTCCCCAAATATCTAAGTGTTGATATCTGAGGTGAATCCGCACGTACTCACAAAGCCCATGATAAAGTGGTGTATTCTAGGCCCCAAGTGTACAAGCTTCATTGTACTTCCTGTATTATACTTTAGGTAAGTAACTACAGAGCAGAAAACAGTTAGTAAAGTTCATTTTACTTAAAGGATTTTAGTTGTAGCACCTTAAATGCTTTTTTAAGGATAATCTTGGTCTGAAAAGTAACTGTCCTCTAAGTGCTGTGAAGTTGCATGTTGTTAACTGAATCTTGTATGAGAGCTCTAAGTTTACAAGGAATCAGAGTAGGGGAGGAACAAATACCTACTCTTTTTTCCTTTCTTCTACTCCTCTTTCTCTCTCCCAGCTGATCATCCTTCAAATTGAGTCTGGTGTTCTGGTGTCTACTTTAGGCTATGTATAATACTTTGTATGTGAAATTGTCACAGTAAATTATGATCAAGACTTCAACTGTCTGACTCTTAAATTTGCTATCAGCATTACCTGTGTAACCTGAATTGTTATTGGCTTTGTATGTGGGGAGCAGATTGAATGGAACTTCTTAAAGAATATGCTGAAAGAATTCAGATCATGTCCTTTCTCAAACTTCAGATAGCTCAAAGGCTAAAGAATTTATTATTAATAGACTGAAATCAGCTGACTGAATATATGAAAGATATATCTGCTGAATAAGCAATGCCACTTAAATAGAGCTACTTTTCAGGCTGGAACACATCTAGCTTCTTGTTTTTGAGGAACCTAGCTCCTTCAAAAACCCAGCAGAAGGAAATTTCATTTCTCTTGAAGACATACATTATAGATGATAGTCATAAAGGTATCTTTTGAGAGCAAAGGCAGGAGAATGATGCTGCCAGCCCCATACTGTTAATGTAATTTTAGACAATACTTTCAGCAAAATAGAACTGCTCTATTTGCTTTGATTAGATGAGGAGAAATGTTGTAAACTTGCTTGCATGGAGATTTGGCAAATAAAAGTATTAGTCAAGTAGCAGAGACTTCTGTGATGCTCAGAATTTTGGTACTTTGGTGTGCAGAGTTCATTTAATCCAGTGGGGAGACCTGACAAATTGTTTAGCTCAGGCCTTCTAGTAAATAAGACCATGTCTTGAAGCTCAGTAAGCAAATAACAGTCAAAAGGTGGGTTAAATTGTTTTTATAACCTTAGTGATATTTGGATTTAGTTAAATGGAATGTTAAGCATTAACACATGAAAAGATTAATGACAAAATACTGAAGTTAGAAACTGAACAGCTTATAGCAATCCATGCAAAGTGCTATGATGATTTGCATTTTTCTGAACAAAGATCAACTCTTAGATTTTTATATTAAAGGCAGAGATTGCATTAACTCTACTGGAAACCTGTGTAATTTATCATAATTTGTTTATAATAGAATCTTAAAAATTGTCCAACTCAGCATAGTCATTCTTCTTTTTGACTCATTGCATTTGCCTGCTCATGCTGCAGCCTTGATAGAAGAATAAGGTGTCTTCAGTTTGCTGCATGAATTTAGGAAAAAATCATCTGGAGATTGTCAAGTGTGGGTTTTCCCCACCCTTAAGAGTTTGAAAGTGTTTGCTAACTTGCTTAGAAATAGATGCAAATGTGAGATTATGGGAGTTTGGAAAGCTTTTTTTTTTTTTTTAATGTATAGCCACTTGGTAAATTTAAATAAAAGCTACTGCTCACATAATGCAGTAACTGGGTATTTTTACATCAGTATTGCTAAAGTGCATCTGTTACAATAGAATTTGGTTATGTATGCTTTATGTGACTATCTAATGATCACTGTTTTGGATTACCGTGACTAATTTGGGGATGAGCAGCGATTACAAACCAAACTCATGGATACTTAAAAATTTATGATTTTGTATTCTCTTCCTGAAAATGCTGTGGTCTTCACGTGAATGTAGTTAATGACTGTTTCCTTTCTTCCTATCTTAATGGTATGTTGGTGCATTCTGTACTTGCTTTTGGCGAAGGAGACTCAAAATATGGCTCTGAGATCTAAAGATCTACAAAGTGATAAAAATTTATTTCTAAATCAGTAGGTGAATAAACTTGCAGTAGTACTTGGTACAGTGCTTGGAAAACCTTCTTTGTGATATAAAAAGCAAACCTGAACTTGGAAAGATAACAAATGATGAGTTTATTTAAAAAAAAAAAAGTTATCTTTGTTCTCTTCTAGTGTAGATGATGTACTTATTTAGTTTGAAGAGAAAAGTGGAGGAAGAAGGAAGAAGTTTGTAGTCGAAGCCTGACTTACATTCCTGAAAGAAAAAGATTATTTGATAGGATAAAATTTAGCAGGATTTCATCTATGTTTTGAAAAAAAGTGGTGTATATCAGCTTCCTCTGTCCTTCATAGATGGGAGCTTATTCTTCTGTGCAGGTAAGAAATTAGCTGGTCTTGATTGTAGTCATTAGGATAATCACCTCCTGTGGTCAAGTATTAGTTGAATAATTTCTGGTTGTCTTTTATTACATAGATCCTGTTATTGACAGCTAAAGGATCTTTTTTCTTTATAAGTTGGGTTTTGCTGTCGTGCTTGCAGTTCTAGGGTTTTTGTTTTGTTTTGTTTTCCAATTTTATGTTTTTGTTTTTTTATCAGTGTTGACATAAAGTTTCTGGAAACTAGTGAGAGTACAGACTCAATTATGGAAAGTGTGGTGTAAGGGTTGGGAACCTTTTGTTAACTTAAAACGTCACATGAATGAAAGAGTAATAAAAATCAAAGGAAGGACAAAGGCAGTAAGAATGTGACTTTGGTGGCTGGCTGCAGCATGTGCTCACCTTTAATGTCTCCAGATCACAAGTTCTCTTTGTTGATAGTGATCACCTCAGTCCAGTTCTGCCAGTGTCGCAGAATAAAGCGGGATGTGTGCTTCATAACTGATCGCTGAATGTTAAACTTAGTCAGAGAGGCAAGCAAGATACACAGCTGTAATATATTTCAAGCCTGATTCCCCATCCCCCCAGTAATTGCGATGATGTCCAATAACAAAGCTTTTCACAAGCACTTCATAAAATTTAAAGTCCAAGAAAGATAAAGTACAGATTATAATGTTACTTTGTTAAGAAACTGAGAAGACTGTGTCATCTTTCTTCTGAAATGAAGAATTCTGGCAGCCCACAATGAGCAAGAAGGAAGGCATTCAGTAGGGTGCAATAGCTAAGTAAGATCATGTAGACATTACTTTAACAAATATGGTTCCCCTAGAGTGGTTTGAAAAAACAGTGGTAGCTTATCCAGAAAACACCAAGCATTAAATGCTGTTATTTATATTGTCCATTTAGCGTAAGTGCCAATTTTCAGATAAAGGAAGTCAATGGGAACAGATTCAGGTCAACAGAGTTGGTTTTATTCCTGATGTTTAAGGAATTACATGCTTTTAGTTCATGTCGTTAGAAATATTTGCCAGGAAAATGCATCAGAGATGAAATGCCTGAACAATATGAAGTCTGTTTCATAGCTAAAGCATCCTAATAGGCTGATATATTTATGTACTAAAATTGAATATTTGTCTACTTTGCATAGGTCTTCCAGAGGAATTAATATGCATATATTACTATATAGTAATTAAAATATAGCCATTTAAAAGGAGTGATTAAACCTAAAAATGCCAGCTTTGGGAAGCCATGTGTATTTGTGGATGCCAGAGCAATTTGTCATTTGAATTGAGAATGAAGCCCCTTTTGAAAGCAAATGAACTAAGAAAGAACTGATCCAGCTGTATTGTAAATGGTTATGTGAAATGAGCATAAGGCCAGTGTTTATTCATACTGAAAATTTAAGTTAACTGCTTGTGACATTGGAAGGATGTTTAACTGTTGCATGATTGTTGTATTTCCCCAAGGGATGTGTGATGACGAATTGGATATGGGAGAAGGAGATAGCAGTTGAGGAAATGTTGTTGTGCTTTCCCTTCATTAAGGGTTCTAAGTAATTGATCTAATGGCATACCAGTCTTGATACTAAATGTGAGTGTTTTTAGGACTGCTGTTTAAATGGGGACTGGTGGAGCAAGAGTGTCAAACTGCTGATGGCGGAGAATTGTAATAGCTTTTCACCAAGTATTTTCACACGCGTAGATCCGTTTTTGGTGATGTACGCTTTAGGCCTACTGAGACTGTATTCTTTTTGTCCAGTAGCATCATGTGTGCAGCCTGTATGGTCTTGCGTTCCCCTCCTTCAAACCACTTCTCAGGTTCTATTTCATTCTAGTTCTTGGTCTAGCTTCAGAAAGAAGCCTCACTCTACAGCACTGTACTTGAAAGTTGGGAAAGTATAAATAAAATTTCTGGACAGAACCAGAGTAAGATCAGTATTTCTGAATGTAGTGCTAGCAGGTTAGGACCTGCTCATTCCAGTGCTCCACCCTTGTCAGGAGCAAGCAGGCTGCACAATTAACAATATCTTAATGGCCTTTCACCTGCCCAGAACAAACACAGATCTGGTGGACTGTCTTGTCCGATGATATTCAGTCATTCATGATAAATTTCTCTTCCATAGTTGAGACTCTGTATAGATCTGTTTCTTTACTACGGAAAACACCGTACTTTGTGCTCTGAAGTAGATGTTCAGCTTCAGATTGCCTTTGTTTTCTGTCTTCACTTTGCCTTCTTCTGCTTCGGCATGGATATTGGGGAAGGGGGCGGGTACAGAGGAAGAGGTATATCAGTGCAAGACTAGTGGTCTACAGCATTTAGATGAATAGATGCATATATTACTCTTTCCCTAAGGCTCAGTATCTTTCTTCTTGGTCCATCTATAGCGAACAAGTTTCCAAGATTGGTCCACCATGCAATAGAAACCTTCTGCAAGATCACGTTACTGATAGAAGTAGGTGTTTTTCATCTGAGCCCATTCCTTATGTTTCACTACTTAAAAATTTCTAAAAGGGATGTTTCTTGAACATTTTTTGTCTTGCCAATGTTACAGCCTATATAGTAAGCGGTTTTTGAGCCCTGCTAATGCACTACTTTCAATTACTCATTCTTGAAACTTGCTCCCTGAAATAAATTCAGTCTGAAGAGTTAAGAAGTCCACCATTACTTTTGTACTGTACTGCCTGCTTTGTTGAACTGAGTTGAAGTGGTGCTGTAATCCTGCTTGCCTCCCTTTCCCTCTCTCTCCAACTGCTTAGCATGTTAGTTTTGTTTCACTTAAACCGGAACATCAGATCTGCTCTACTCGTGTTCTTCCCTAAGCCATTTTTAGGCCTGGAAGATCTTTAGCTCCATTAATTTTGTTGGTGGGGAAAAGCGTGAGTGGACAAGGAGTTTCTTCTTAGCTTGTCCAAGGAGACTGCTAGCTAACAGATGCTTCTTTCAAGTCTAAAAGAAAGTCCTGACAGCTTCTGGCTGCATAAAAAAAGTTTGTGTTGGATGTCTGTAGGGCAGCTGCTTCATGCTGGATGTTTCTTTTCCCCAAATAATGCAGTAGTTGCTCAGATTTGGCAGTCCATTTCTGCTGGTTGTCTTTAAGTGGCAAAAAGGTAGCTAAGACTCAACAGATGCTGATATTGTAGATTTGGAGATTTACTGTTTGGTGCCACAGGTGGGATGACAGTAGGGAGAACATGAGGGAATAGATCTTACAGAACCTGTGGTGGTTCGGAGTTCTGTGTGAGTCTTAGTGGTTTGCATCCCTCCCCTGTGCCCATTTCTTCAGGATCAGTTGATGCTGAGATGAGGCATTAGCAAGGGAAGTGAGACAGAAGAGACCAAACTGCCTTCATATATAATATATACATGCCCAGGGTAACTGAGAAATTCTAGAGGACGTGCTGGGCACAGGTAAGCCATTTCAATGGACAAAGCCAGTTGGAGACTGTAAAGTGAGAGATGCTTGTCTGGGATAAGTGGAATCCACAGAGACAGATTTCTTTTTAGAGACCCAGTTACTGAAGACAGATAATGGTGTTTTTTGTTTTTTCTTGCATACAAAGTGGCACCATGTTCTGCTCTTTCCAAAAGCAAGTGAGAACATAGAAGCTGCTGTGGTGGATGCAGATACAGGACAGAGGAATGTTAGTGGGGACTAAAACAAAACAGATGTTTTAGTTCTGTTGTCTTCTGTTTGCATGGCTGTCTGCCTTCTGAGAAAGGGAAACTGCTAGCTAAATTTTGTATTTCTAACCTCACATCCAAAGCACTTTGGACAATGTCATAATGTAATTGTCATAATGAATGATAATTAGCTGCCCAGGACATAACAGAAGTATATAATGGTTTTTATACCTTCATTGTATTTCATGCCTAAATGTATGTGTATGGAGACTCTTGGGGAAGAAAAAATTCACAGCACCTTTCACACAAAATTGATTTATCAATTGCAGATATATTTATAACCTGTAGTCATCACAAATGGCCTTTGGCAAGAAATTTTTAACTCTCAGAGGTATCATGTTTGCCTGTGATAATGAGACATGGTTTCAGAACCTACATGTGTACTTAAAGGAAAGGCTTCGCTATGTTTTAAGCTAACTCAAAGATTTCTGGTGGTGTTCTGCTTCTGTTGTACTCTGACAAATCTCCAGCCTGTTTCTGTGAGATTGTGTTATGAGCTGCTGTAAAGGAGCTAGTAGTACAAACACTTCCATTTCTTTTTAGTTTGTCACCATATAAATGATATTTTGCTGAAACCTTCCAAAAAAGATCTTGCTTTTTTTTCTTTTCAAAGTGCATTCCTCAATCCAGTTATTTAATACAGGTATGTATGACTTGTTGCTCAGCAGATGAATTAAAGGATTTAAGAATTAACGGTCCCTCAGAAAGATCAACAGTTTTCTTGGACTAGCTGCTTAATTAAAGGAGGGGTTGTGCCCCCCCTCCCACAAAGGCTGAATTAATGGGTTCTTTCATTTCTTACCAGCCTTCAGGTGATCTGAATATTAATTTAAACTTGAATGAGGCTGGAATGTTATGTGTATGTGTGCGTGCTATTTAAAGATGTTTATGCTGCTTACTAATTACACCTGTTTTGATTCCTGATTGTTCTCTTTTCTCCTCCTAAACCACGTTTATGCTAGGAGGGGTTGTTTATAATTTCTTTAATGTAGTTCTGAAGAAAACTTATTTTGGTGAATTTCCTGACTTAACTCAAAGGTGTTAAGAAGCTACATTCTCAGAATAAAGGACTTTATTTATTTTTTTTTACCTTCCACATATTTACATGTCAGTTTAACTTTCTGAACACAGTGAATCTTCTTCTGAAAGCAGTTTGCATTTAAAAAAATGGCAGCTGGATAGTTTTTTGTTTGCTTTTATGTATAAGAAAGAACTATTGAGACAATTGGAGCCATAGGAAAGGTTACATACCTAGCACAGTCAAATATCTTTCCCCCAAGTGAACTGGAAAGGTGCAGAATACTTTGCTACGAGTAAAGGTGCTAAAATCCTGGGTAACTGAGAAGTTACAAGTTTCAGTAAATTTAGATCATTTTGAGTGTATAGAAACTGACCCAATTGCTTGTAATAAAGCAGCAGTGCTTCAGGTGGAAGCTGAACTCTCATTCCAGGATTATTTGATGTAGATTATCACGAAATTTTTCTAATATGTTGGCGAAAATATAAACTCAGTGCTATTAAAGGATCTGGAATAAAGCAGGCTTCTACCAGTCATAACTTGTTTGTAACAGAGAGTAGTACCCAGCAGAAACTAACATAGAAAGAATCATTACAAACCTGAATTTCTCCATTTGAGTTTTGGGTGTTGAAACAGCAGAGTGGTAACTGAGAATTTGCTTCCTCATTTGAAAACAGATAGACATGCACAGTGATCCAGAATAAAGATCATTATTACTAGCGATAATACTGGTAGCAAATACAGCATTTTGTAGACTATATTCCTCCTGAAGTTTTTTGGACTTTGCATTGGCTTAATGAAAGCAGTATCAGCCCTGCCTGTGCTGTGCCTTGTTTACATCTCAAAGCGTGACAGACAACTGTTTAACAAATTGGAATAATAAGGGACTGAAGCAATAGCAAAACTGGGCTTTAAAATCGGAAGTTTGGCTCCCAGCCTTGAGCTATTTCTGTAGGTTGTGGTGTGTGTTACCTTGTGGTGTTCTTCATTTGAACCTGAAGTATAGCTGAAGATTATGTTGTTGCAGGGTGGCGATGTGTGCCCAAATCCCACCGCATTTCAGTTGCGCACACACTCACTTGGGCTCCCTTGCAAATATCAATCTCTGTGTGAGTGTTTCTTTTTAATCTTAATAGCATTTGTTTTGTTATATTTGATCTTGGCATGCATATAATTAGCTCTCTGGTAGAAATGAGTCATGTCTGAGATTGTACAAGGGCAGTGCTATTTATCAAGTAGCAATTTCATACTTCATTTAAATATATTTCATTTAGCTTGAAGGTGTGTGCCTTGAAGAACAGGCTTGACAAGATCTTACTTAAAGGGTAAGTTGTAGCAAGACATTGCAAATGTGATTTCCTGTAAGGAGTTATAGCTCTGAAGACCAGTATTGGTAATTTAAATGATGTAGAGAAGAGAATGAAGATTGGGTAAAAGATGAAAAATGCAGAAGAAAATACAGAAAGGATAAAGTATTAAATACGTGACCTGGGAAACTGATTGCTCAATACAATGCTGAAAGGAAGAATATAATTTATAAAAGAAAAGTTTTGGTGTTTACCTTAAATTTGAACTATTAACAAAGAATCACAAGAAACAAAAAATCATGAAATGGAAATTGTGAAAAGGAGTAAACAGGAAGAAAAGAGTGTTTCGGTTTCTTCTCCTTTTTAAAATATGCCTAAACACCCATGGCATTGTTTATTCTAATGTATGTATGGATAAGACTACAGTGGTCTGAGCAGTGCTGTTGTTTTGTACCTCCTAACACTTGCACTAAAGCACAGAAAGAGTTCATGTTCCCTCTCCCAAGTTCTTCCTAGAGCAGTGGTAGTGAGACTGAATCTCAAAATCATTTAATCTTTTATTTTTGCCAGGAATCATAGACTAGCTTTGCCTTTGACTATCTAGTAAGAAGTCTTACCTTCCTGTTGCTAAAATGAACATTCATTAAATTAAAGAACAAACAAACAAAACCTCTGAAGATCAGGAACTTAAAGCTACAAAGGCATTCTGAACCATAGAAATGTAAGTGATGGTGTAGTCTTGCCCATGACACTGCGGCAGGATCAAGTTTTATTAGACGAACCACCCCCCCCCCCAAAAAAAAAAAAAGACAAGAGATCCCGTAATGTCTTTGGGTGTCTTGTTCCTTTGTTTTACCATTTTTACTATTAAAGCCATATTCTAAACCAAGTCTTCTCTGTTGCAAGTTTAAACTTTTCTTTCTTGCTTCATCTGAAACAAGAAGTGATCACTGTCCTCTTTGTAACACTCTTCTATGTGTTGGAAGACTGTTAGATTGGCTTTGTTTTGTGGGGGTGGTTGTGTGTGTGTGTGTTTGAGCCAAACATCTAAACCCTCTAACTGTTCCTTATAAGCCATATTTGCTAAAAACTGTTATTCTTGCTGCTCCGTTTTTTCTCTTCATCTGTCAGCAGTTTAAAACATGCAGCCCCAAACTGGGTGTAGGACTCCAACTGCGATGCACTGTTCGCACTGAAATTGTGTTCCAGGCTTCACTGATTGTCTAGGATAACACTCTTCCTAGAAATGGGACTTGCTTCTTTTGAAACAGTCTAGTATTGTCTATGTACAATTTTTAATTCAATGTAATCATCCCATTGTCCTCTACCGTACTTCATCGTACTGACTTCATTGATATCTCTGTTTTCATGTTTTGCATTTGATACTTGTTTAGTACATTAGGTATGTTAAACCTCATTCTGTTGGTATTTATTTTATTAGTACTACTGTTACTTTTTAACATACTTTTTAAGAAAAAAAATCTTGGTTTCAGATTCCTATCTCAAATGTTTTCTTCAAAGTTATTTGAAATACTATCCATCTTAGTGTCGTCTGTAAATGTTTTTAAGTGTACCCATTCTGTCATCCAAGCAACTAGTTAAACTCTTAGAAAGAATCAGAGCCAGGAAATAACTTAAAATGCCCTTCAACAGGTTATATAGCAATTTGATGGGGAGTTGTTGATGATTGCTGTCTGAGTGCAGTTTTTCAACCAGATGAGTCCCCATATTGTTCTGTCATATTTCTCTAGCTTGTCTATGAGCTTATTTGGGGAAATTCATGTTGGGAACCTTTTCAAGTTGAATTATATTTCACCTGTAGCTTTCCTTTCAACCACTGGGTCAGTTGCTCTGTTGAAAAAGAAACAGGCTTTGAGAGGCAGTAACATTCATCTTAGTTCTCCCCTCAGTTATCTTCTGCATAGCAGTTATTTGGGCTCTGTGGGGGAGACCGGAATCCCTGTGGAAACCTTGAAGGTAATAGGTCCAGTCTAGATTGAAAATGCACAAAATGCTGTTGTCTGAGGGTAAAAGGACTTACCATATTTATTATGTACTTCTGTTCCTGTGAAGAGAAGCCAAGTATTTCAGTGAAACCCAATACTGAGAATTTGCAGAAATAACCCATTCTAAGTATGGAAAGAGAACAGTCCTCCCCTATAGTTGTATTCTGATAGGGACCAGAAACTGGAGAAAGTAGCACTTAGTTTGGCTTTTTATTTAAAAAGTAGGCTAAAAGAAATACTATGTCAGTAGGCTACTAGCTTGTAAATCCAGCCATCTTTGTTCTGTTTCCTATAACATTTCCCAGACAAACAGAATCCCTTCTAAGGTAAATGAAGAATAAAAAAAATTCATTTGTGCAGGACCTTTGTCCTAAGGGAACAAAGGGTTGAAGGGTCTATTTAAACTGTCGTCTTGGAGTGGACCATATAATATCCTGGGAGTTTTACCCTTTTGTATTTATCTTACTGAAATACCACTATGTTACTTTGAGAATTTACTTTGGATCTTGCTCTACTTTTATTCTCCTTCAGCTGTAACTTTCCTCTTGTAAGAACTGGTTATGAAGACAGCTTTGCTGTTCTGATATCTTAGGTTGATACATGACAAGGAATGTATAATTTTTCCTTTTTAATAATGAGTTCTTAAAACGTGTTTGGAATACTGATTGGTGTTAACAGTACATGGTGATTGACTAGTCTCTGGTTTCTAAGCAGTTCAGGCACTTACGGACTGTTCCTCCTGATTGACAGTGAGGCTGTGCAGATGCAGAGCTCCTGGAGCCATCTGAATCTGCGAGAAGCAAACCAGCAGGGACTTCTGAGGCTCATGTTGCTGAGACATAATGGCATGTGGATCCCCCCATCTGCAGTAGAGTCAAAAGATTCCCACCTTGGCCCCTTCCAGACAATTACAGACCCAGTAGAGTAGGTGCTTGATGGAGAGTGCCTGTAAATCAAGAGATTTCTCATTGTGTTTTTCATTGTTATTTTGAAACTAGTTACAGTCTGCCTTCTGCAGTATAGCTGAAAATGCCATCTATTGCAGACATCTCTAAGCATGTATTAAGTATTGTCCTGTTAACTGTTGGTCAGTGGACTATTTAATTAGGCTTTGTACTCCTATAAAAAAGGATCAGGAGTTGAAAGAGTGCTTCCTTGCCTATTGAGAGGGGATACTGTGGTGTATCTTCTCATGTGTCTTGCATTGCAAAACACTGGCTATTGTTTTTGTACTCCTCAGTACAGAAGTACTTTTAAAGTATTTGAAACCTTTCAAATGTCCAGCCAGACTGTAGGCTAATTAGGGACAGGAAGGTTACCAAGAAGGGCTTCTACAGGTATGCTGATAGCAAAAGGAAGTTCAAGGGGAGCATGGATCCAGTGATAGGAGAAGGAGACAACCTAGTGATAGATGGTATGGGAAAGGTTGGACTACTCAAAGCCTTTCTTGCCTTGGTCTTTGCAGGCAGAACTCTGCTTCCAGAGCTCTGTGTGTGCTGGTACAGGCTGGGAAGGAGATGGGCAGTTCACAGTTGGGAGCAACAGGTTAGAGACTATTTAGAGCAACTGGATGTATTCAGATCCATGATGCTGGATGGAGTTCACCAAAGGAAGCTGAAAGAGCTAGCTGATGTGAGTGCAAAGCCACTACAAGAAATCATGAAAAAAGGCTAATATTACACCCATCTTCATGAAAGTCAGGAAGGAAAACTCTGAAAGCTATAGGCTGGTCAGCCATATTTCAGTCCCTGGGAGGATCATGGCCTGTCTCCACTTAGAATCAATTTCCTAATGCAGATAGTCAAGAAAGTCATCTCTAATAGTCAGTGTGTATTTACCAAGGACATGCTTAACCAACCTCATTACCTTCTATGGCAAAATGACTGGCTACATGAATGAGAGGAGAGCAGTGAATATATTATATTCTTGACTCTATTAAGGCTTTTGACACTGTCTGCCATAGCCTTTAAAAGCTGAGGAAGTATGAGCTGGATTAACAAACTGTATAATGGGCTGAAAATCAGCTGGACCATTTGGCTCAAAGGACAGTAATCAGTGGTTCAACATCCAGCTGACAGCTGATTATGAGTGCAATACCCAAGGTCTGATTCTGCAGTCCGTATTGTTCAATACCTTTGTCAGTGATTTGGATTATAACGCATATTTGCAAATGACACTAAATTAATGGGAGTGGCTGACATGATGTATGGCAAAGTTTGAATCCAAACAGATCTTGAAACTTAGATTGGGCCATCAGAGACTTCATGAAGTTGAACACAAAGTGCAGAGTTCTGCACCTGAGGCGTAACAATACCACGAATCAGTACAGGCTGGGAACTGACTGGCTAAATGGCAGCTTTGCTCAGAAGGACCTAGGGGTTGTAGTCGATGCCAAGATATGAATATGAACCAGTAGTATACTGTCATTGTCAATAAAGCAACTGGTACTGGACTATATTAGGAGTATGGCCAGCAGATCAAGGAAAGTTACCCTTCTCCTATACTGAGCATTGAGCCTGCACCAGGAACACTCATTTTGGGGCCTTCTAGTTTAAAATAAATGTGGAGAAACTGCAGGTGTTCAAGTGGAAGAGTACCAAGATGGTCTGTGTGGCCTACAAAGAGAGGCTGAGAGAGTGGGCTTTAGTTTGATGAAGATTAGGCTAAGGGGTGATCTAATAGCAGCCTACAACTACTTTGAGGGCAGTTACAAAGATGATGGGGCCTAACTCTTCTTGGCAGTGGCAGATGATACAGCAAGACAAGAGTCTTGAGAAGTTCAGGCTGGACGTTAGGAAAAATATTTCCACGAGGAAGATAACGTGGCACTAGAGCAGATTACCTAGAGGAGCCATGAAATCACCACCCTTGGGTGTTTTCAGGAGTTGGCTGCACTCTCTGTCTTTATTCTGTCAGGATCTGCGAGGCAAAGGATGTCATGGAACCTCTTGTTTTTTGATGATTTTGCATAATTTTGGTTTGTTTTTCTTTTATTTTGCTTGGACTGTATATGTATAGACATGAAATCTTTCTGAATTTGATGGAGACACTACTACATGTTTTAGCAGCATGCTTTCCAGACGCTCAGTGTACCTCCAAAGGGGAGGGGGAAAGGCAGCAGAAAAAAAACATCCAGTTGTGTTCCTTTGAGCAAAAATGCTTTATTCAGCATTGGCACCAGTAGTCTTTTGGGCTTTGTCCTAGAAGAGCACAGTAATCTTCCTGGTTTCAGGATTGCAGTCTGGCTTTTCTTACCAAGTGACTGGAGGCTAGACACAATTCTGCTAACCACCTTTCTTTTTTAATCTTCACAGAATCACAGAATTTCTGAGGTTGGAAGGGACCTCTGGAAATCATCTAGTCCAACCCCCCCTGCTCAAGCAGGGTCACCTAGAGCACGTTGCACAGGATTGCGTCCAGGCGGGTTTGAATGTCTCCAGAGAAGGAGACTCCACAACCTCTCTGGGCAACCTGTTCCAGTGCTCTGACACCCTCACAGTGAAAAAGTACTTCCTCATGTTCAGATGGAGCTTCCTGTGTTTCAGTTTGTGCCCGTTGCCTCACGTCCTGTTGCTGAGCACCACTGAAAAGAGTCTGGTCCCATCCTCTCGACACCCTCCCTTCAGATACTTGTACACGTTGATAAGATCCCCTCTCAGTCTTCTCTTCTCCAGGCTGAACAGGCCCAGCTCTCTCAGTCTTTCCTCATAAGAGAGAGGCTCCAGTCCCCTAATCATCTTCGTAGCCCTTCGCTGGACTCACTCCAGTAGTGCCACATCCCTCTTGTACTGGGGAGCCCAGAACTGGACGCAGTACTCCAGATGGGGCCTCACCAGGGCTGAGTAGAGGGGCAGGATCACCTCCCTTGACCTGCTGGCAACATTCTTCCTAATGCACCCCAGGTCACCATTGGCCTTCTTGGCCACAAGGGCACATTGCTGGCTCATGCTTAACTTGGTGTCCACCAGCACTCCCAGGTCCTTCTCTGCAGAGCTGCTTTCCAGCAGGTCAACCCCCAACCTGTACTGGTGCATGGGGTTATTCCTCCCCAGGTGCAGGACCCTGAACTTGCCTTTGTTGAACTTCATGAGGTTCCTCTCCGCCCAGTTCTCCAGCCTGTCCAAGTCTCTCTGAATGGCAGCACAGCCCTCCCTTCTGGGGTATCAGCCACTTCTCCCAGTTTTGTATCATCTGCAGACTTGCTGAGGGTGCACTCTGTGCCTTCATCCAGGTCACTGAAGAAGAAGCTGAACAAGACTGGACCCAGTACTGACTCCTGGGGGACACCGCTAGCTACAGGCCTCCAACTAGACTCTGCACCGCTGATCACAACCCTCTGAGCTCTGCCATTCAGCCAGTTCTCAATCCACCTCACTGTCCACTCGTCTAAACCACACTTCACCAGGGCACCCACCCCATTCAGCAGCAGGCCCACATTTTCCCTAGTCTTCCTCTTGCTACTGATGTATTTGAAGAAGCCCTTCTTGTTGTCCTTGACATCTCTTGCCAGATTTAATTCCAAACGGGCCTTAGCCTTCCTCGTCACATCCCTGCACACTCTGACAGAGTTTCTATATTCCTCCCAAGTGGCCTGTCCCCCTTTCCACTTTCTGTACACTTCCTTCTTCTGGTTGAGTTTTGCCAGGAGCTCCTTGCTCATCCACACAGGTCTCCTGCCCCCTTTGCTTGACTTCCTACTCATAGGGATGCACCTCTCTTGAGCCTGGAGGAGGTGATGTTTGAATATTGACCAGCTCTCTTGAACCCCCCTTCCTTCTAGGGCCCTAACCCATGGGATTCCTCCAAGCAGGTCCCTGAAGAGGCCAAAGTTTGCTCTCCTGGTTGCGATCCTACTTAGTGCCCTGCTGCCTCCTCGCAGGATCCTCAGCTCCACCATCTCATGGTCACTGCAGCCAAGGCTGCCCCTGACCTTCACATCTTCCACCAGTCCTTCTTTGTTTGTTAGTACGAGGTCCAGCAGCACACCTCTCCTTGTTGGCTCCTCCACCACCTGTGTCAAGAAGTTATCATCAGTGCTCTGCAGGAACCTCCGGGACTGTTTGAGCCTATCTTCCCCATAATGAAAGTTCATCCTAGTAATGGAATTCTAATACTTGGGTTGGGAGAATCCTTAGAATCTTTAGTATCCTTACAGGTCTCATTGCTTCAAAGCGACCTTTTCTATACTGAAACAGGGGGCTGAGGAAGCAGGATGCGAGTGTCCATGGGTGTCTTGGCATGCACACCCATGTGTGAATGTTTGACTACTTTGGAGAGTTGGGAATTCCTCAGAAGCAGTTTCTTACTAAAATCCTTGTATTCCACTAAATCAGCAGTTCTGTCACAAAGGCTTTTTCTGTCACTGATGGATACACTGCTTTGAGCAATTCAAATTCAACATAATAGGAAGCAAGAAAATTAAAAGCAGTAGAGAGCTTGTGAATTCTTAGGGTATGTTTAATAATCACTGTCTGTGGCTTCAATAGCTAGTAAAGACTATATTATTTGCCCAAGAAGACTGAATTTATTTATCAAGGATAAAAATTTGCCTGCTGCAGCAGCATAGTCCAAATCTTTGTGTGCTAGATATCCTTAATATTAAACAATTATCTGTACTGACTAGTACACCACTCATTATCTCCTTACCATCATCTCAGTTGCTGCTTAATTTTTTTTTATCTTTCAGAAATGGTACACCGTAGTGCATAGTACGTTCTCGAACTTGTGAACTTTGTCTGGAACTGATAATAGTTTTATAATAATCTTTTAGTTCAAGTATTCCATAGTGGGCATATGTTGAGAACCTGAATCAAAAAACAAAAGTGAGTAGCTCCTGAGTTTCTGTTTGAAAGTAATAGCAGGGACAGAGGGTCATGTGAGAGCTGGGCTTCATCTCTCTTGATTTGAGGCACTGGCATTTTGGAATTCATTGCACAACCCTCTGGAGCTGTTTTATCTGGGCAACTTGTTGCTTGGGCAATCCTTTGAGTATGGACTGTTGAGTTGGGGCCTTCTGCCAAATGATTGCCCCACTCATATCCCTTCTGTCCCTTGTTTCTTATCTTGCAATCTGTTCTCCAGTACAATTATTTACACATGCAAGAATTTGTTCTGGAAAAATTTTATCTTTTTTTTAATTTGTCCATAAATATCTTGCCTGGTTTATTTTATTTTTTTTAATGCCATCAGCTTTTCCTTTGTGGTCCATAGTGTCTCCAGATTTGGCTTTTAGAATTGGGTTTTGTAATTAAAGAATTAATGGCTTAATTTTACAATAGCTGTATTCAGGCAAAAGCTAGATAGAGTATCTCCTCTCAAGTCTCAAAGTTGTGGAAGGCCCTTATTATTAGTGTCCTGGGTACCATCTTAATGGTACCCTGCTAGGATTAAGGCATGGTTGTATTGGGAGTTGGAGGATCAGGCAGCAAGATGAATTCATAACCTTAAACAGATTTTGTAATACCCAGTAAAGTGTGTATAACAACTGACAGAGAAAAGCAGAAGAATTGTGTGCTTTGTAATTAGTGCTAGCAACCCCTATGGGCTCCAGACTAGTAGAAAAGGGCAGATTTGTTCCCTGTTGCTTCCCCTGCATTGTCTCTTCCCCAAGCTACATTCCCCAAGGTCCAGTTGTACCCTGTATATGTGAAAAGTTATGTCTGCTTCTGTGGTTCGTGTTCCCTTCGCAATTTCTTTGGTCTCTTCTCTTGATTCTGAAAAGCTTCATATAGTCTGCAGTCTCCACTTCTTTCAAGTTATTAAGTCTTTCTTCTCTACTCCACAGCAATGACTGATTCTTCAGTTTCTGGATCAGTAGTGTATGAGATCATTAGATGTATACTCCTGGCATTGCATGTTTTCTTTGCCAGCTATCTGATCTGCCTGTCATGTCTAATACAAAAGGAGTATTTTTGGCTGTATTTAATGTCATAACATTGCACAAATGAAAGATTATTTGTCTTTGTTAGCCCCCATCCTATCTGAAAAAAATTAAGTAAGATTTAATCAGCTTGTCAAGATGCTGGAAAAAAGATATGTGATCAGTGGATAGCTGTTGAGAAAAATAAAATGTGCTTTTTGCACATGATAAAAATATGGTATGTGATCTTGTCTCTTCTATTACATACAGTGTTAGGTGTGTGCCAGCTTGTTCTAACATGTAAATAAGGCAGTCCCAGGTTCCTTATGCAGCTTTTGTAAATAGTAGAGCATATCTGCTGGTATATTCCAGAGTGAGGAAGACTCTTTCTGTTTGTGTTATTTCCTGACTCTAGGTATGATGAAAACATCACTAATGGAGGACTCCATTGAGTACTCTATAGAGCATACTCAATCCTTAGTCATCTTGATGATTTAGACTCAGCACTATCAGGAGATTTAAGGGATTTCTTTATTCTGAACAGCGTCTTTGGTATACCCTTTCAACCCTTTTTAACCTGATCTACAATTATTCCATTATGCAGTGAAAATTGATAGATTGCATTTAATCAAGTCTTCAGGGTTAAGGCCTAACAGTGCAGGGAACCTGGCCAGAGTAGTTCTAGCAGAGCTGTTTTGCTGTGGCTGCCAGGTGGCAGACCTCCTATTTTGAAAGGCTGCTCAATTTCCAAAGAATTCCTCCTTTCCAATGTGCAGGTGTTGCTTCAGATTAAATCACCTGTAGGGTAACGTGCGTGAGGAAAGAGGAATGACAGTTACCTTATAGAAGAGCACTTCCCCAGGCTTTGGTCGTCGGTATCCCAAGGTAAACAAGCTGTAACTCATAGCTTCATCTGTATATCCCTTCCAGAGTCTTGAAGACAGTTGGCAGCTCTTTGCAATACCCTGAGGTTTGAAGCAATTGACTGTGGTGGATAAAAACAAATTGGTTAAACATGTACCTTTCTGAAAGTTATTCTTTGATCATGTGTGTTTCTTGGAGGAGACTCAGATTGTAGCAATGTGTGTTTCAAAAATGCTTGCTGTGTGGTTAGGCTCTTTTTTTTTTTTTTTTTTTTGTGCACATATACTCATCTAAATAGGCATTTTGGACTAGAAGAAAAGAGAAGATTGTTTAAGCCAGAGCCTAATATTTAGCATTATTCTTGTGCTTCAGCAAATTCCTACAATTTGATACTTATTCTAGTTTAGGCTTTATCCTAAAAATTCAGAACGACCAGCTGCTTTAGCAATGATGAAAGCTAGGAGACAACTGGAACATAACGTGAGAAAAATATTTTGTTTCTAAAAACCGTGTCCTAAGCAAAACTGCATGAATTCAGTATGAGTTACACACAAAAGTTGGGAAATACTTGTTACTGATAAACTGCCAGTCTTAAGTTCGTTCACCTGCATGAAGCTTAAATGGTGGTGGTGAGGGGGCTTATTACTTGCATGTGTTGGGAGTGATAAAGGTTAACCTACATTATGGCTTTTAAAGTTTTAAATATTATTCTCAATATTATAGTTTGTAAATTCTGTGTTTCCATGACTTATTGGGTAAAATGAACTCATTGGGAATGAGAGAATAACTCAGGCTGGGGAAACAGAAGCAAAGAGGAAGGTTTAGTTCCTCTCCAAGGACAATTTCAAGTGCACAAGCAGGTTTTGGAGCCCCCAGGTGTTGTGGAAAATTATGCTAGAGAGCCTGTGGTGTTGCTTGCAGGCATGCATGTTCCCTCCCATGGTCCCTTTGTGGCCCATTGAATCTTGGAGTTGCTCCATTTTGCATGGAATACCTAAACAGGAGGGGGAGGGTGCTCTTGGATCAAAATAGTCTATATTCTGATGGGTTGATTATGTTTGTGTCAGTAAATATTAAAAAAAAAAAGTCATCTTTTTAATTAAATACCCATAAAGTAGTGTCATTTTTCTCCTAAATATTGTGTGTGTGTGTGTAAGAGAGAGAGAGGCAGGCAGGCAGAGAAATTATCCTCTCAGTGAAAGCTTTTGTCACTCATTCAGGACACAAATTCAGTGCTCTATTGTGAATGGAGAGTATTGCCTGTCGGTAATGAGTACGGCAGATCTTGGATACCTTGTCTTGAGCTAAGCCAGTAAGAGTGACTGAGGGGATTCCCAGCCCTCCACCCTCTCCCAAACGTTGGCCCCTGTGAATCTCGCATGTAGTAATCTGTACATACTGTAGGAGAAGCCTAGAAGTCTAGATCAAGACTATGGAGTCTACTAGGGAGATCAAGCATCTGACACTTAGACACAGAAATGAAGCGCTATGCATCCGAACCTTTTTGGTGGTCAGGGCCAAGCAGACAGCTGCTTTTCTTCTTGAGCATTACCGTTACCTGTGTTGTTATGACAGATGAATCATTTCTGTTGTGAGCGAGTGGAGAGTCAAGCCTAGAGAGATTTGTAAAACAATTCTACAGTGTTTTTAAACAGCATTCCCCTGTTTAAATGAAAGAATACAAATTCCAAGCTAATTTAAATTGGCTGAAAATGCACCCTTTAAAAAGTATAGATAGCATTAGTACATACTTTAGTGCAGCACATTGAATCTACTTTATAAATGTGTACAAGGTATAAGACTGTTAGAAATTCTAGCAAGTAGAACTTAAAGGGAGGCTGTAAGGTCAAGTGTTTCCCATTGCATGTCTCTTAGATTAAGATATTAAACAAAACCGGTTCCAGGATTGATGCCTGAGGAATTCCTCTTCTAACCGGTCTCCAGATAGAGTATAAACTTTTAATCACTGCCCTTTGAGCCCAGTGACCCAGCCAGTTCTTCACCCACTTTCACCCATAATAATCCACCAACCTGGACTGTAATGTCCCAGCGTGCATACGAGGATGCTATGGGAGACCATGCTGAAAGCCTAATCAAGTTAAACAACATTCACTTCTCTCACAGATTTAAAAAGTGGGTATCGTTTAAGATCTTAAGTATGTGTGATTGGTGAGTTGATGATTGAGCATTCAGTGTTATCACTCTTCATTGAATTGCTTGTTTTTCCCCCAATGTTTGATATCTTCTAAACAGTGAAATGAAAAACTGAGTTTTTCTTAATCTACAGACTCTCCTGTTATATCAACAGTCATATGTGCTTGGTTGCTCAGCCCAAATAAACTTTGTCATATGCTGCCTTTTCTGAATCAGCACAGCTGAACATCTGATCTGACACTTGCTCTTCCTGTGTCATTGGCAGAATGCTGTGCTAAGTTGCAGTTAAAGGCTCCATTGGTTACATGAGTGTGACTTTGCTGAAGGCTGCTGAGTTGTGGGCACTATTTGAAAGCCATTAGGCAGTGAAACTGTCTCCAAGGTCAGAGTAGTTTAGCTTGCATGACCTTGCTTCAAAAGAAGAACCTGAGCTCACTCTGGCTTTGTTGTCAAAGTTTGCAAGGCTGGAAATGAGAATCATATTTCTATTAGCAATATACTTTGCGATGGGAATTGGGACTGTAAACACCTGATTCTGCAATAACTTAATCACTTTTTGGACTGTAAAAACACTTGTTATTAATGCTGGTGGTTTAGGTTTAATTGAATATTTAGTTGAAGTATTAAGAGTTTGTGGGAATTCTCTGCTCTTATTTTCACTTTCATTAAGAAACAAAATTATTCTGAGACAAATAGCCCCTTACAGGATTATATTTGTCTGCTTTATAAACAAAGGTTTTTAGTTATGCCTGCTTGGAGGCTGTCTTGCAACTGCAAGAACTGATGGTACAGTCTTTGGAATTGCTACAGAGTGATTTCATTTTTAACTAAATTACTAATCATCCTACTAAAAGCTATGCTGTGAAATGCCTTTGTATCATAGGGGATTTTGGAAATGGACTTCTTACAACATCCCTAACATGCTCTCATATTGCCATATTGCGAGAAGGGATTGGTGTATTTCTTGCTATTTGTTTCCTAGAATAAAAAAAATTCTGTTTAACTAAAAGAGCAAGTTGTCATTTTAAGCAACTGAGATAGTAGCAGTTCAGCCATGCGTGTGTCTTTGGCCAATTAAGAGCGTCTGCTCTGATCTTTCTGGAGGTCTAGACTCTGAGAGAAAGATTTTTTGCGAAAGTTGTCAAGCATAGCAGAACTTTTTTTGAGAGAAAATGCCTAAATGGAAAGAGCCAACCACAAGGTGTGCCTCCATTAACCTATTACAGTAAAACTGGAGCATCACCAACTTAAGTCTTAGACTGAATGCTGAATCTCTGGCCAATTATTGTGACAACAGTAGTTTTCCTCCTATGTTTGTGTAACATTCTGAATCAGGTGTGCAAGTTTGCATTAAGGTGTTGATCCACGAACAAAATAAGCAAGTGGAAAAGCTGATACTTTATTTTTTTACTCCTTTATGGTGTTTGGGTTTTTTTTCTACTATAATCTTTTGGATTTGTTTGGATTTCCTTTGATATGTAAACAGATGGAATCTGTTTAATGGCAAGGAGGCAGGATGGGCAGCTAAACTTAAAAAGTAAACACAAAACTCAGGGCTTAAAATTGCTCTCTCTCTCATCTTCCTGCAAATTAGAAACTGTAGCCTGCTGCAAATGGATTTTTCAGATCAAACCCACTGTAGGGTAGCCTTCCACTTCTAAGCTGGTATGCATGTATGTATATCTCATAACCTTGATAATGCATTTTCCTTTTCATCTGTATTTTGTCTAACAAATTCTAAAAGCAGTCTTTCAAAGTATATCCAAGGAAAGTGTTGGCATGTTATGTCCCTTCCAAGCAGGCAACAAAAACTGGAACTTGCAGGGAGCCTTACAAGGCAAAAGGCTGATATTTGTGGTGATTTGTAGTTCCTCTTTACTACCTTTGATTATTTTTTGAAAACATTTTTTTTTTCCAGATTCTGATTACTACTGTCTTTCTGCATAGTAACTATGGTGTTGGAGGCCTTGCTAATAATCACTACCTTTATGGTTTCAGTCTGTTAATTAACTTGATTGAAGGGTCCTGTTAGCTGACATGAAATGTATAAAAAATCCATTTCAGCTATAACTCAGGTTTTCTGTTCCTCATGTTGACATTCTTATGACTTCTAACTTATGTTTTTTCCTTAAAAAAAAACCCAAAAAACAGTCCTTTCTCATTCTTCAGAAAGAAGATAACCAGAATGTTGCACTGCTATGCCTGTCTCAGTGGTGTAAAATGTACACTTCTTCTTCAGACATTAACATTTGGTTATAACGGAACAAAAAATTAAATTCGGTAGCATGATAAGAATTTGTCTTCTCTAATATAACTCCTTCTCAGCAGTGAGAAGGTCAGAGTGCTGAACTTCTTTTTAATACTGTAAAGCTAGATCTGGCATTGGTGTTTTTCATTGAGCAGTGACTTCATCTGAGGGGGGTGATTTCTGCAAGCTTGAAGCATTGCCAATTCTAATTATTATTTTTTTAATTACACTAGTGAGTTTTTATATAAACCACATGGCTGTTTATATTGCATCTTCTGTCTTTCTAGAAAGAAATTTAATTTGTAGTAGATTTTTCCTAAATTATATATACTATGCTAATTATATTTGTGTTTAAAAATAATGATGTCTTCTCTGCTTTCCACTAGATTAAGTATTTTTGGTGGAGTACTTCCCTGATCTTTCTATGTTTGTTAAACTGCTAGTTATAAACCTATAATTTTAAGAGATTTTACTGACTTTTCTGAATCTCTGGATTTCTGGTTCTCTTCAGAATAATTGGAGTTAATATCTTTGGAGAGGTCCTGTGTCTTAATGTATGAAACAGCAAAGAGTGGAGAGTGCTCTTTGAAATCTGTTGGCTCTCTGAATAAATAGGCAGCTTCTAAAAGAGTTTCTTTTGCATTTTAAACCTGTTGAGCTTCTGAGGAAGGGCCAACTTAGAGCTTGTCTTCAAGTTTTAAATTCCCTTTGTGGTCACTGCTTCTACATGTTTCATGTCTCTGCCTGTCCTTCATCTAATGGCTGTAGCTGTCAAGATGATCCTTAATATGGAAAATTTGGCACTTTATAAGACTTTGTGCCAGATAAGGGAATTAATGCTAATGTTAGCATTACGTGGAAATAATTTTCTGTTATGAAGTGCTGCACAAATAGTATACAGTAGTTTTAAAAAGTAGAAACAGGAATAATTGAATGTGAATTATGTGAATATAAACAGTGTGCAGCATTATGCTGGAGGACAAGAGTGCTTCTAAGGAACTTTTAATTTTACCCAGCCACAGATAATTGCTGCTCTGTCATGATGGAGTTCTTTATCTTTGTTGGTACATAATGGAAGGTACAGCAAAAGAGTCCTCTAATGCAGAGGATTTCTGGACTATTTCTTGAGGTAGTCTGCAGAAGCTTACTAAGAAAAGTAAATTCCTGCAGCCTATGTGATGTGATACTTCTAAAGCAGTCTACACCTTGACTTTGGAGGTTTTCCAGGGCAGCAGACTTGGAGATGGGGACCCTCCTCTGTACACTGAAAGCATTGGCCCCAATGCATGGGTGCAAGGCAGGCTGCAGCCCAGTAGCTGTGCTGAGAGCAGCCCTTCCAGGTTGTGCTGCCCTACTGCGACACAGCTTCATGCCCTCCTGGTTGCCCCAGTACTCTGCATTCAAAAGCCAGCTTTCAGGCCATGACAAACTTTATACTAGGCTGTAGTGTGGCCTCCAAGTGCATGTCTCTGTGTGGGGGGGGGGGGATTGGAAAGCACCATTGGCTTAAATCAGTCTTGTTGTTTTACTGCTGTAACTTCCTCCTGCAGATGCTTCTTTACTGCAGAGCAAGGCATGTAATTGTGCTGACATAAATCTCTTGAGTAAGACTGGAAACAAAATCTATAACTTGGTTAGCTGGTATTGCAGTGACCCTGCAGACTTCCTTTAGATGAAAGTATTTCTGGCTTGTATTGCATGTCTCCAACGCAGCACTACTTCTTTTGGTCTAAGCTGCATCTGTGCTGGAGGAAGGTTGCCTATAGAGTCTTACTGACAGACCATTTATTGTAGACAATTGTATGTGTCCTTTTAAAAAAAATAAATAAAAATAAAAAAATTAAGGAATTAAGCCAGGTGCACATCCATTAAAAATGTGTGTCCATATGGTAAATGCTGTTTGTATAACCACATCTATTTAAAACCACTTATATTCACGAAGCATTCAAGTGAAGACATACAAGAAAGCAAAGATGTCTTTTGAAGCTTTGGTGTTCTCCCTTAGCATAAGAAAGCAAAGATTCTTTGCTGATCTGTCTTTGTGAGACTCTCCTAGTAGCATTTCCCTCTTTCTCCCTGCTCTCTTTGCTCTAGTTCAGCTTGGCTTATGCTGATGTTCAGTATTATTTCTCAAATGCAATTTAAAGTCATTATCTAGAATCTTCTCTAGCTCTCCAGCTAAATGACACCTATATCCTGTCATGGTTTGTGCAGGAAGGCAATGGGCAGTCACGCAAGAGAAATGTGTGTTAGCTGGTATCTTCTCTTAGAGAGTGGCTGCTCATTTCAACGCCCATTGTTTAATATGATCAAATTTCAACCCTTCTTCCAGGGATTCAGAACTGTAAATTATATCCCAACTGGAATGATATAGGTTAAGAAGTCTCAGGATCAGCTTGTGTTCCCTGTGTCAATTAATTCCTAGCTACTTCACGTTTCTGGAGCTGTGTGCTTGATTTGATGGGCATGTAGTAGTTGAAGCAGATCAGGAGAGGGAGCTGGCAGTCTAGGTGCAGAAAAGAATCTTTCTGCACAAATAATCAATTTTTATTGTGCCTGTGAGTGTAGAAATGTGGAGTAAACTACTTGTGTCTGAAGTAACAGCAGTCAGTACCCACTTTTAGAAGATAAAATTGCGAGTAAGGATTTTTATTACTTCATTGTGTATGCTGATTGTAATTTTTAGTTATTGCCTGAGGATATCACTTAGAAGTGTTGACTGTGCTTTTCTTTTTGAAGAGGTATGTGCTGCCACTAATACATGCAGGTGATGGGGACAGTAAACGGAAACTCTCACCTTCACCCAAGTCCTGAACAATAAAAATGTCAGTGCTGATGTTAGTGCTGTCAATAGTAGTTGCACTTACTTACAGGGCACTCATTGTAGTAGTATCTGCTTGCCCTTCATGTGGCTTTTGGAGGGAGTAAAGGCTTTTCAGTCAAAGATGGCATCGTCTTTATTTGACCTCTGACTTGATAGAAATGTGAAGTTACCCTGCCATAAGGCTTTTCCACCCTCAAAAGCTGATATTCACATTGCCTGTTTGTCTATGTCTGTGGCTAGCTGTAGCAAAAAGCCTTACTTAGGCAAACTGAACAAATGGTGAAATTCTCCCTTCTGGTAAGGTAGTTCTTGAAAGATGATAGTTTCACGCTTTTTTTCACCAGCAAAATGGCCATCTAGAGACTCTTGTCCTTCCAGGTATGCTAGTACTACTGGTTTTTGAAGGGCTGCACTGTAAAAACCCAGCGGATGAAAATGCATCTGTTGGGAAGAAAGAAAAAAAAAAAAACTCTACAAAAACAGCTTTCAGAAAGAGTTAGCATCGTACAGATCATTTTACCAAGCTGGCCCACATGTTGTTGTACTTGCCCACTGCAGCGAGAGGCAGACTGTGTTTGGAAAGTGGGGAAGGAAGTGCCTGGAAGCAGGAATGTGTGAACTGACTAAGGGAAAGGAAATCATATCCTCAGATCTCAGCTGACTTTCAAGAAAGTATTTTGCTTTGTTTTAAGTGTTGCTATGTGCGTGACATCTTTCCAACAGGGTACTTGGCAAGGTTTGGGCTGTTCTGTGTTTGCTGTTACTGTAAGGTAGTTCCCCTTTCTGCTGTTTTTTTCTGTGTCTTCTCTACATTATTACTATGCTATGCTGATGTTCCAGTCATTGATTCTTATCAGTGAGTTTGTACTTTATGAATGATGCAGAATCCTTTCTACATTCATTCTGAGTATACAGCAGAGCTTGAAAATAACATCTTTATTCCCCACCCTTAATTCTTTCCATGTTTTGGGTGTGTGGGTTTTGTTTTTGTTTTTTCCTTCACAAGTGATTACTTTTACATAGAAGATATTAAACTTGGATTGATACAAGAGACTTGACCAACATCATGCTAGCATGGTCAAAAGTATCGTGAGAAGCCCCGTGTTTCTATCCTAGACCCTGTCTTATGTGCCATATAGTTCTGTGTAGTGCCCTGCCTGATAAGTATAAAATATGGTGACCCATTTGTTTGTTCAGGTATCTCCTCTATGCCAGTTGTATGGACTTTCCTCTCTGCCTTCAATCCTTGCTGTCCTGTTAAGAGGAAAAGAATTGTTGTTTGTCTCCTGTAGTTATTCACTCCTATTTTCAGCCTCTTTAATAGGGGATGATCTCTGATTTCTTTTCTCACCAATAATTGGTGGGGAACTGAGAGTTTGAGTGCTGTTGGGAAGTGTTCCTGGGAAACAATACTGGGTTTTACTTGTGCCCACTGTTTTTTTTTCTTTTTCTTAATGTCTATCCACCAATTCTCATTGGCATTTTAGAGTTGTAGAGGCTGAGCTCACTTGCACTGATACATGCCAACCTACCAGCAGAGAGAATGTACTTAAGTTGTAGTATGCTGTTTATTTGTTTGAGGTTCCTGGTTTCACTGATTTGAAGGGAGGGGATGTGATTAGTGAGGGACTTTCTTTTATCATAGTCTTTGAGGAAGTTGAAGGAAATGGTTTGGCATGGCTTTGTTTTTTAACTTTACTCGCAAGCTTTTTTTGTCCAGGAAATTGAAATTTTATTTTGGGACATCAGCAAATGTCTGGGAGGAAGTGTTTATGCTTTCAGGGTAATAATAAATAAGTAAATACTGTTCTGTGGATTTCTTTTCCCTTTCTTGTAAAGGGTTAGGCATGAGTGGTTTTTTGGTGGCTGGTTTGTTTGTTTGTTTTGCCTTTTTGCTAATTTCTCTAAGGGGCTAGATTTTTTTTTCCCCTCTCAGCTAGAAGTTCACATGTATCATCATCAGTTGCATTTTTTTTCTGCACATGTTCAGGAATGCTGCTTGTTTCTTTGGTCTGTACTAAATTTAAATTTGCAAGTAGTAGCAGGCTCTGAAGCAATGCTGTTGCTCCTGCCATGACAGGATGGGAGGCTTAATGGTCATTTGAAGAGTGGCATATTTGGAAGTGAGCTTGGAGCTAGAACTGAAAACTGAGTCAGTGGTTGGCTGATAAGAAAGTAACCTAGCATCTTCCAGGAGCTCAAGCAAGGTAGTTAGCCCCATGGAAATATGATGTGTTAAAAAAGAACTTATTTTAGTCTTAACACTGAATTTGTTGTGTATTGAAAGGGAGCAATACTAGCATAGTTTTGAGCATAAAAATGCAATTCTTTCCATGGTCTTATGAATCTGTTCATTAGGTCACCCTGAGAGGAGCATGGGGCAGACACCAAGGTTGGGGCTAGTTTGCAGAGAGCTGCATGCCCTCTGCAGAGCATTATATCTCTGGATGGCAGCATTTAGAGACCAGAGCTTGTACAAACATTGCTGTCTTTGACAAGACTAGCTGGAGCAGCATAGCTGGGATAGCATGGTTTTCAGAGCAGCTTTTGCAAGCCCATCCAGAGGCCTCAAATATGTCCTTGGCTGAAGCTGTAGATACCATAGCAGTTGTGCTGTAAAATATGCAACTTTTTTTAGTTAAGAGCTAGCTCTGGCATGCTTGCCAGAGTCGTGATCCAAAGACCTGACTTCCAGGTAGTCATATCCACCTGGTGTCCAGGCTTAGAGGAAGCAAAGATCAGGGTTTGGAGCCAACAGGTGAATATGTCTGTGAGCCTGAGGGCTTGACTATCAAGAGGAAAGTGAGGTAAAGTGCAGATGATAATGAGCACCAGGAGCCGAGGCTTACCAGAAGCCCATATAGCTTTATTCATGGTTAGCCTGTAGCATATCTGAAATATTGGGAAGCAATGCTGCCAATGACTGTTAAAAGGTAATGGGAGTTCTTAATACTAAACAATATGGCCAGCAGAGCTAGTACAGCCTTAGGAGTATATTGGAAAAATGAGTTAGTAACAGTTCAGGTGTATGAATACAGAGCAGATGGTGAGCTCCTCTGTTTCAGGAGACACCAAGGAGAAGAAAAGCTGATGCCGTGAGAACAGAGCAACATCAGGCCTGCGAAATGAAGAACTGCTTGCTACAAATACTCCTTTACTAGTCTCCCAGAGGCTAAAACCTGGTGTCTGTGAGGGTTAGGTCACAGCAGACCACTATGCAAAAACATTTTGTGTATTGTAGTATACATAATGCTGTGCTTTCTTTAGAAGAAGAAGCTAAATCTCTCCTACCTACTCACTTCTGCGATACTATTCAGCTTGGGAGACATTACAGTTAGTTGGTGTTGACCCTTTTGTTTGTAGTAGTTTAGTTTCATTTTCTTGTTACCATTTTGCTGCTTAGTCGGCATGCAGGATGCCTGATGTACACCTGGACTATTTGACAGGTTGTTTTCCCAAGTGAAACTTCAGCTGTTTTTGAAATCTGTTAATACTTCGTTTATAATGCTGTAATCTGAAGTCTCTAGTATGACTCAGCAATTCTCATTCATTCATGTTATGTTCATATAATGCACTCTACTTGGTTGCTACATACTGCTTTTGGTCCTTTTCAGAGCATTTCAATTTTGGGAAGGTGTGCACAGAAGCTATCCGACTTTGATCAGTCTTGAAGAGCATGCACAGCAGTGACATTCTTGTACTGCATCTGCACTAGGCTGGGAGTCTTTCTGACTCCTGTATTCCCTTTTCAACCCCTTTGGCAGAACCTTTCAAGCAATTATTAAATCCCTGAAACCAACTCTGATCCACCTGGGCGGAGACAGTTGGTATAAAATATCCATGGTTGGTGAAGTTGCCCTTTCCTTCTTGTCCCCTCCCTCCAAAAAAAACTTGCTAAAATCTCCTACCTATTCACATATCAAGTCTGGAAGTGTTTCTAACTAGAGAATCTAATCTTTGTTTCCTCAGGTTTTAGCTGACTAAAATTTCCATAGCTTTCCTGAGACTGGCAGTCTTTGGCAGCTAAAGATTTAGGCCTGCTTTAGCTATAGGCTATGCAGTTTGTAGTGTGGCTCCACAGGGTTTTATATGCCCACTCTGATTTGAGTCCTTGTAGGAGGACCCACAAATAAATCCTCATAAAACATGGTAATTTTCTTTGATCCAGTGGCTTTTTGGCTAGAAGTTGGGATTGAATTGTGAATTTAATCATAATTAAAATGTACTGCTGGGATTTCACCTGTTGATGATTGTTTTGTGGGAGTGATGACTAGCCAGCTCAAGACTGCTTATAGGGCTTCTTACAGTGGTCAACCCAAAAATCAGTCTCCAGGAGCAGCAAGGAAATAGGAGAATGTCTCACTTCCCTGTGGCTGGGACTTCCCAGCTCCTTTCTTTTCTATCTTTTTAGAAAATTTCTCAGATGTGCAAAGGAACACTCCTTCTGTTGATTTTCTATAAAACCTCCCTGGGTGAGATATGTTAATTATGAAGGATAGAAGACATTCTGACAAAACTAGTGTTTCTCTTCCCCCCCCCCTTTTTTTTCTTTCTGTCTCATTGGCCATGAATATTTCTCCTTGAAGATGAAATCAGATCTTGGATCTAGTCTGAAGATATCTGGAGCTCTTCAGTAATGGGTTTTACAGTGTGATTTTTCTTTTTAATTTTTTTTTTCCATTAAATGCATCTGTGTTCTAGGAAATCTTGAGGTAAGCAAATAAGTTGATCAAAACCAGAAAGTGTGTGACTGGGCACAGAGCCCCTCCTGTGTGTTAGGTCAGTCTTCCCCCACAGTTAACCAGCTTTGGAGAAAGAGTGACCCTTCTCCCCAAAAATGTCAGGCAAAACTATTGTTGAACAAATCTAGTAAGGCTGTTGCAGAGTGTGCGATTAGGTAATAAAAGTCTGACCACACCTATCATGTAGTGTATCATCTTTTCTCAAGAGAAGGGCAGTGAGACAACAGCAGGTCTAATATTCTTCAGCAGGTATCAGCATTAATATGGGGATTCTAAAACAACATTGAGTCATGGAGCTTGAAGCTCTTCTAGTTATGAGAACCTGCCAGTATTTTACTAAAAGATGCTATAAACTTATGGCCTCATGTAAGCCCAGAAGCAAACTGGTTGCATTGTTAATTGCAGCTTGATTTGGTGATGTGAATGCTGTCTGCATTCCCAAAAGATGCTTCCTCGTGAAGTTCTGAGTTCCAAAAGGAAATGTTTTGCATTTGTTGCTATGGTCCCTGTCAAAGTCCCCCAGCTCATGGTTAGTCATAGTGTGGCAAAGGATGCTTTCTTTTTTCTTTTTTTTTCCCTTGAGTTGGATTAAACAGCACGTCCTGAAAGATCTCTCCAAAATTTTAGTTTATTGAAGAGGATGTATATATCAGATGTGGGGCAGACTTATCAGTAAAGGGTAAAAGGTGATTAAGGTTGTTGAGTGAAAGCACAGGGAATTTTCACGGTAGGGATCTGTTATTTAAAGTGTTTTCTGGGATTCAAAGCCCTAGGGCATCCTGTTTTGAGTCCTGGTTCTGCCAAAACTTCCCCCTCAGTTAGCTGAAGGAGAATATGTGATTTACCTTCCTATATGAGATTCCTTCCACCCTGGGAATTGCAGGCTGGTAGAAGGAAAGGATGTGTAGAGATCAAACTATGCTATTTTGACTGAAGGATCACAAATAGCACTAGAATGGAAGCCTTCAGAAAGTTTTTTGGGGAAAAATTCTTGCCTTTCTAAGATGTTCAGCATACAGAATAGATGGAGTGATGAAATACTCTGTTGTTGTTGTTGTTGTTGTTCTCTGAGTAGTCCCTCAACATGGAGCTTCCCAATCTGGGAGTGTAATTCAGTATTTCTATACCTCTCCCAGGACAAAGAGGAACACAAGGGGCTGCCTCATGCTATTTCAGTTTTACCCTGTGTTGCTGAAGTAATTTTATGTTTGTAACCTGGACATTTGAAACGCCCTGAGACGTTTGCCTTTGAGGCTTCAAGTTGCTCCCATAAGTTCTCCTTGGTTCCAAGCAATACTCTACCAGGAACTGTCAGTGATTTAGTTGTAGAAGAAATGTGTTTTTGCAGCTGTTCTTAAATCAATTTTCTTACAGTAACTTTCATAACAGTAAGTTCATAACTGTGTGTATTGTTCGTTGCAATATATTGATTGCTCTTGTGCCTCTTGACAAGTTATTTCTTAAGGAAGGCAGTTCTTAATCTGGGAGAAGGAGGAGGATAAATATTTGTATGATGCTTCCATAAAAAGCATAGCAAAAAGCTTTGGAGGAAGATCTCTTAACAAAGGCACTTGCTACCATAGACTTTTCAGACTGATGTGTGAGGCGCTGGTGCTTTTTCTAAATAGAGCAGCTCATGCTAAATGCATTGCTAGAATTCCATTTTTCATTCCCTGCAAATGAGGTGGGAAATGGAATTTTAAGAAAATAATTACTCTCAATACTGTTAATTCCTCAACAGCAAAATAATAAGGAAAGACAAGCCAGGTTAAATACCCTTAACCTTTCTTAAGTGGAATTATTAGATATAAGTTATGCAGTTTTTCTACAGTTCTCTGGCAGTTCTGCACACTTGTCTGGCGAGGCATGACTCTAAAATAATGTTCTTAGTTTAAGTATTTCTTCAACATGGATCCTCAAAAAAATGTAAAAGTTGAAGCTCTGTAGAGGAAAGCACTAATTTGTTAAATTCCAACTGATTAAATAGTTTTTCAGGCAGTGAGGAGGCAGAAAGGAGTAGAGTATGTCATCCTTTTTTACTGTTAGTGGAGGAAAAGGTCCTGTGCGCTTTTATCTTCCTCCCTTGCTGTAACACTGGGGAAAAATTATCTATCAGCAATTTGATGGCTAGAACAGCTTTATCTGAACGGTGAGAGTTGCATATCTAGTGACAGTTTAAATGCTATGATTTCCTTGAAGCTGTGTATGCAATACTGCATTTTATAGTGCAGCTGTGCAGTGCAGGGCTATTCTCCATGTAACACGTATGTTGAACATTAACTAATATTTGGGTACAGGAGGTGGAGTGTGCGCTCTCTGATTTCTGTTGGATGTGTGACAGTTGATGATAGATAAACATACTGGTGGTTTATGCTATAAAGCAAGCACCAGGAGCGGAATGGTCAGAGAGCACTGAATGAGTATTTCCTAGTTTTGTGAATTCCTCATGTCTTGCCACTTCTTTTTTTTATTTCTTTGGAGGGCTTTCTTCTCTCCCATTCGAGCAGATTCTGTTTGAATTCTGTTATGCTTTGGTTTCACATCTTTTAACAAGTGCTGTGTTTACTAAATATCAAAAAATACATTTTAGATGCTTTCTTAGCAAACTTCTACTTTGCTTTGTAGCAATTATTGTACCTATAAAACAATGACACAAATTCTGTATTGTACTGCTTCTTAGTAATATACTGCTTTAAGAAGCTGTCATCTTCTCAACTGCTTTCGATAGCATCTTGAACTTTGATTAAGAATGTCTGTTATTCACCTTTTGCCTAGAAAATAATAAAGCAGTATATTAGGATGATAATTTAAAGCTTATGTTAAGTTTTTATGCAACTTATTTTAACAGAAATCCAATGCTGTTCTTGGAATTTGAGAAAATTCCATTTCTGTGCTTCTGCATTGTTAGTCAAATTGCAACTTAAAATATACTACCTACACCTAAGCTTGCTTGACCCTCTCCTCAGAAAAATGGAGAGAGATTAAACTCTCCATCCTTCCTTTGACTGGCAAAGTCAGATTATACCCAGCGTGACAGCTTGGAATCCTGGACAGGAGTTCTTCACGTTATGGTTAATGCTTGTGTGGAAGGCCAGATTAAAAGACCAGAAAGCCATTTAGCTCTCATTTTGTTTAAATCCATGAGTTTTGCTTGGATTTAGGATAAAGTGGGAATGCCTAATGGGTTAGAGTTTTTGACGGTAAAATTAAAAAAAAAAAAAAAAGATATGGGCAAGAGCAGACAGAGGATTGGTTCCAGAGCTGTGTACTGTACTTTCCTGTACAAAATATAGCTGCAGCTTCAGTATTTTATTGAGATTTATGTTTATCTGGTTTATTTTTACCCAAGGATTTTATTTTTCCGCACAAATTGGAAAAATTCCTTCCCTGAGCAAGACAGAGTTTGTGTGGAAAAACTGAGTTGTTACTCTCTCTTCCTCCTACCCACTTGGAACCTCCAAGCTTTGGTTCTTGTAATGTTTGAAGCTGAAGCCCTGGAGACTTAATTCTTGATTTAACCTCTGAACAAGTGCAGACAGGTACAGACTACTTTTGAGGTCAGTTAACTTTCCTGTTACTGCCCACAGCCTGTGGTTGAGGTTAGTTGTGTTTCCATGCCCATGTGTTCCAGTTTGCATGCCAAATAAGAGTTGTAGCTTTCTTTGCTCCATTTTAAAGGCTGTAAATGCAATTGCAATTAGTAAAGTTATTGAAAGTCTTATCAAATACCATTAATTTTCCTCCCAGAGCTCTTTAGGTATTCTAGTTGTCCAGAATTTATTTTGCTGCTTGAGTAGTGGTGTGGCACTGTATGATTGCAGTTGACATCTGGTAGCACAGCAGATTTCAAACAATGTGTCAAGCAGGCATTTACTGGAGAATTTGCAGATTTGGCTTCCTGGGCTTTAAAATGCTGTTTCTGTGACTTAGGACACTTGCAGGGTAATAGCGTTTTCTTTTTCTCCTTTATCTTGAGTTGCAGTGAACTTTGAAAATTTTCTTTAAGAGCAAAATCCGGTGCTATTGGTATAGCTGCAGACTGGAACAACATGTCAGTTTTATCTTTCTGGAAGAAAATAAGTGTCAATATAGTTCTTTAATGTCTAACCAGTATATCTATTCATACGGTTTTTAATTGTGCCACTTTTCTCTCCCTATTTAAACTTAAAAAAATAATAATAATTTTTTTCTGTTACAGAAAAATGCAAAGGGGCAGGAGTTGTTTGACCAGATTGTGTATCATTTGGACCTTGTGGAAACTGATTACTTTGGTCTACAATTCATGGATGCTTCCCAGGTTACAGTAAGTATAACTTCAGCTAATTTTGTTCTGTAGTAGTTTGTGTTGCCTATTGTATATGTGTTGCCAGTGCAAATATGTGGAGAAATGTAGGTAGTAGGGGATCTACTACTGAAAGAAATGGTGTGATGTTTTGTTCTCAAAAATAAAGCTGAATCCTCAGAATGAGGCCTATGTCATTTTATGTGTTATGCACAAGAGTTGATCACACTTAAGTCTGAAAAGGCAGTAGTTGTGGGCAAAGGAAAATGTGCTTTATGTTTAATAGGTTCATGATATTAAAAATGGGTTGAATCTCTTACAAGCAAGGGCTTTTTGTAACTCCTGTCTTTGCTGTTCTGTGAACAGATTATTTTGCTTTCTAGATTTAGTTCTATGTGACATAAGCAAGAGAAGAGATTTTCCCCCCTCTCTACTACTCAATGACCTCCAGCATCTACAGTTTAAAAAAAAAAAAAGTTACACTATTTACAGATGTAGGAAGACATTAATGAGGTAGGATTAAAAGGCTGCAACCTTGTAGTTAACTGTATACATACTTAATTTTTTTTTCTTTCTGTTCACCTTATGTGCTGAAGTTTCAGTATGACTGCACAACCTGGGTTGTGGATGAGAATCTGAAGACATAAAAAATAAGTGGTTACTTTTAGCTTATCTAGGCAGTATGTAAACGTTTTTTCATAAAACAAGAGAAAGATATATTAGGTGCCATGGATAAATTATGGGATAATGTAATGGAAATATTGACATATTGTGAAAAGTGGATTCTGACTTCAGTCTCAGAATTCTCAGCTTCGTTAGCTAACGAGCCCATGGTGTGATAGTATGGTTCAGTGTGATTAGATCTGATCAGTGTCTTACCAACTGAACCGCTTCAGCAACTTTCAGCGGCACATAGCAAACCTGTTCAGATACCATAATGACTTGATGCTGAAAAAGGAATCTGTTTTTTGGGGGGGAGAACTAGTTTTAAAAAGAAGAGAAAGCTGATATGAATCACTTATCCTAATGTCCCAATTCCTTTAATTGTATGTATTGATCACGGGAAAACAATGTTTGGAAGAAGTATGTCCACACTGTTATTTTAATGTCTTTAGTATCTCTGTTCCTGATAAAAATTTTGTATCATGTAAATGTATATCCTTTATGATGGGGCTGATTGTTAAGTCATTGCTAATAGAGAAGTGCCTGCTCACTATAGGAAAAAATAGTGGTATTCTAACTGATTGTCAAATCACTTTGTGGGGAACTTGTTAGGTAACTATTTAGAGCTAACAAGTTCTGTGTTTTTGGAAGAAGCGGGGGAGAAAGGGAGAGCTAAACATCTTTCCCAGCAGGAAAGGGGGCAGATCAGAACCCAAAGACTTGGCTGAGGAAGTGGAGAATGCTCGTTTTCTTGAATATTTGCAAAACTGAAGGCTCTTGTGAGGGGTAAGAAAGATGAAGCAGAGATGTGAGAAAGTATGTTTTCCAAAAATAACTCTATCCCTGGTGTTCAGAGCAAAATGTGCCTATACATGCAAGAGTTTTAGAAGTAGCTTTGTCTGTGTGCTGCTACTTTATAGTGGGGAAAAAAGGTAAATCATGGCAGCTAGAGTTACAGAGGGATAGGACTGTGAAGCAGCTGCTGAGAGGCCTGAAAAAGCCAACACTGGTTACAGGGCTTTGGTAGTAGGCTTATGGGTTCCTGGATCAAGAGGGGAGTGAAGCGCAGAGTTCTTCCCCTCCATTGGAGTGCAAGGCAGAAAGCCCCCCTGTCTGTCTTGTCTAGCTGAAGCTGGGTAGAGAGTAGAGCTTAGAGGGATTCAAGGTCTGGTTTCAGGCCAGTATCTAGAGTCCTGGTTTGTAAACACAGTGCTACGTAAATACATGGCTGTTGTAGAACCTTTTCTGAAAAGTTCTTTTCTGAAGAAGGCCTTTTCTTTTTTTATTGTACAATGCAATCATTGTGTCTCCTTTTGCTTCTTCACATGGGCTGTTACTTCATTCCAGACCCTCCAAATTGCCCGTTTTGTTCATTGACATCATATAAATGTCATTCTGTGTGATTGATTCTATAGTTATCTAATCAAAAGCAAACCAAAGTGCAGGAAGGGCTGCACTGGGTCAGAGCAGAGGTCCGTTTAGCACAGTATCCTTTGATAGTGGCCCAAAGTGGGTGAGTATGGAAGAATTTAAGAACAGGAGCAAGCATGGTGATAATTCCCTCTGGCAATTTAAAGTACAAGTACTTTCTGAGCCAAAGGGGATGCCTTTTTATATTAAATTCAGAAAGTGTTATTAATGTTCCATGAACTTTTTCTATCTCATTTTGACCTTGCACAAGCTTTTAGCCTCCTCAGAACCCTGTGCAAGCAGCTCCATATTTTAACTACAGGTTGTGTGGAAAAACTGCCTCCTTTAGTTTGTTTTGAACTTGTGACCTGCTCATTTCATTTGCATAGCAATCAATGCATAGCCTGCATGTGCCTCTGCTTAGTGCTGAGCCCAGCCACTCGGTGGCAATAGCAGAACTGGGAGATTCAAGTTGTGTAAACTACCTGAGGCTGTAAGCCTTTGTCTTTGTTATGTATTGTTGAGTGCCAAGCATCTTTAAGCCACAATTATAAATAAGAAAGCACAGAGTAGTCTTTGAATAGTGGAGATTGTTTCTGTGCTCCAAGGCCACAACAGCTTTTGAGTGCGGTGTGTTTCTTACAATCCTGGAACTTTACCAAAGAGTAGGAAAAGTGGTGTTGATGGCTGTGATTTAGAAAAGAAATAATTACTGAGCATATTTGCTTTGGAAGAAAAAACTTTTTTAATACAAAAAAAAATATTCAATGCAATCAAAAATTATATAAAATTCTGAAGGGTAAGATGTCAACAGTAAGACAGAAAATACTGAAAAGCCTATTCAATGAACTTTGCATCAGTTTGCATCTTGTGCTGTTTGAAGATATCCATGAATGGAAAGATGCTTCAGAGAATCATCTGTTCCAAAGAGCTTATTTATTTATCAGTTATCAGCTTATCAGTTTATTCTAAAGCAAAGCTTTTTGTACTGTCACATTTAAGTTATCGGGTATTAACTCCAGAACTAGAAATATTTGGAGGGAGAGGGTTTGAATTTTGTTAGTGTGTGGAAGAATTTGATGTAATGGAAAGTCTCTTATTCGTAAGTGAGAAAATTTAAAAGACGACGCAGATATATTGCCTGCTGATGTCCGACACTTCTGACCAATTACAACTTATAGATTATAGTGAGGAGTAAGACTACATCTTATTCTAGTTGCATTAGAATAGCTTTGGACCAAATCTGTTTCTTACTGAACTCAGTAACAAAACTTCTGAGATTTGGTTCTCTGCAGCTATTCTGGTTGTGGTCAGAAAGGCATTACTTGCTATGTCCGAGGTCCTTGAGGACTTTTCTAGTATGTAAGTTTAATAACATTCTAAATCCCTTGACATGTTTCCATCGTTTTGAATAAAAACCCTGCTGTGCTTTTCTGTTGCTCGTTTGTGGAAGGAAGGAAGTGGAATGGGAATCAGAAGAAATCATGATTATCTACAGGTTCCCCCTTGCCCCTTTCTTGTTCAGCTAATGTTGCATCACTTAAACAGGGAGACCGTGCTTGGGATGATTAGTTTTACTCATACATAGGTAGTATTTCCAGTGGTTTAGAGGAAATGTAAAGCTTAGTGAGTTTTTAATTACTTTTACTGTGACGTGTGTGTGTATGTTAAAGCAGAGCAGGAAGCCCTGCAAGCTTTAGATGAAGCTGGAAGTAGCAGTAGTAAAAATCTTATGAGACCCTTACTACAGTACTTCAATTGCCGCGGTGAAGTAGTTTATTGGTCTCTGCAGAAACTGGACGTGTGAAACAATATTCCATGGGTTTTGGAGTACTCATTTTAGTCTGCTGGTAGCTAATGTTTACTCATTTTCTGTTCAGGCTTGTCCTTTCTTTGTCTCTTACTCTAGATTAACATAAGAAGAAGGTGTCTGTGTGGTTTACAGCTCTTTGAGCTGTAGCATATCCTGGTATTCTCTCAGGATAAAGAAGTCTCCATTCCTTGTCTGAATTGTCTGTTGTGGGATAGCAACACATGGATGCCCTTTCAATCCCCTCCTCCTTACTGGAATTCCAAACAGAAGGATTGCCATTATTGATTAGCCTGGAATTTGCTTCTGTTTGCCTCATAATTTTGTTTCTGATGACAAGAGCCATTTTAAACTAATTGAAGAGGAAGAAGATTTAAGATACACCTTTAAAAAAAAAAGTTTGCTTTTTGCAAATGAGCTGCTAAAATCTCTGGAATATGAAACTTTCATTTCCTCCCTATTTTTTGAAAGGTTGGGAATGCATGGAAGCTGAAGCATTAAAATACTAGTTTCTTTCTATGCGTCTCCTCCAATGATCCTCTAGCTCCTTTATGCCCAATCTCTAATGTCACAAGGGCCATTTGTCCTCTGGGAGGAGGGTAGATGTGTTGCACTCTGCAGACACAGTTCAGTCATTTTGAGTGTGTCAGTGCACACACTGTATGTACCTGGCACATCAGGAAGCACTGGATTTACAGCATGTGTGCAGCAAGACTTTTGTGCAAGGGCAGTCCATGCCTTCTGCAGGTGCCCATGGCTACAATGAGGGACAGGTTTCCCTGGGGAGAAGACAGCCAGGAGTGTCCTGCAGTGGGTTGTTTTGGCAAGCTGCATTTCTGTCTAAAAAAATTTTTTTTTTACTGTTGATCAATTCCTATATTGTTTCTTTTTTTTTTTATTTATTTATTTGCTGTGAAAGGTGAGAAGGCAGTGGAAGGAGGAGATGGAGGAGCATGTGTAGAAACTAAAATAGGGTCTCAGGAAAGCAGTATTCCAAGTATATAAATGGCAAAAAAAGGAAGGGGCAAGCACTAGATAACAAGTAGCAAATACACTGCGTTGCCTAGCACAGCTTAGGTCTAACCAGCAACAATCTTGCCAGGAGCTGCTGACCCAGACACTGAGATCCTCATCTGTATGGAAGGTGCCCTTAACTGAGGTAGTGCCTACTTGCCCTTGGCTAGGTGCTCCTGTGAGGGTCAGGACCATGTATGCCTCAGAGTTTTTCAGCGCTGCAGTATGAGGGTAGGGGATGAAGCAAGCTGGATGATGGAGAGTAATACCTGAATGCCTTTTTCTCTGCACGTTGTGAACTAGACTCTTAGATGTTTCAGCAGGTGTTGGGTCAGGGTCTTGGAGAGACTGAGTGCATCAAAGCTGCTTCTGCTGTAGCAGGTAAAACTCCCCTCCTCTTCCTCTACTGTGCTACAGGCTGATAGGCTTTCAGATGGCAAATTACTAAGTCATGCAGCTAGAAGAGCAAGTCAGGTCCCTTGGAGATGGCTCATTATTTTCCTGTGTGCACGTTCCATAATGTATCTCAATTTTAAGAACTCATTTTTATTCAAATCTGGAGTTTATTAAGTGTTTGAGGGCTGTGGAAAAACTAGCAACTCAAACCAGTCAATAAATCAGGTAGTGTGATATCTGGGAGTTTTCTCCCTTATGTACTGCTTAATACTAGAACTATGAATGCTTGTTAGGCAGAGCAGATTAGGGAGGAGCCTTTTTGTTCTTTACGTTGAATGTTAGGAGAAAAGGAGACTGGTAAATATTTTGATAATACAGAAGGCTTCCTTTTCTGCATCTGCTAGAAATGTCCTGTTTCCCCTTGAATAAGCCATCAAATTCATCTGTGACTTTCCCATTTATTTATAGGGAAGTGAGTAATCCGCTTTTGCTCTCCCTGACTCTCCCTTGTTCACCTGGATAGGAGCTCTTTGGGAGCATGGTCTTTGCAGGCTGTGCCTGTGGAATGTGGCCTGGAGGAACAAATAGCAGTCACAGCAGGAGGGCCCCAATAGCTGTACAGGCAACAATCGCCTGTCTGCTCAATGCTTCACCTACTGATAGTGCTGCTGATACAGATGCCAGTTCAGTAACTGCACAAAGGCAACTTGGCTGGCTTCATGGCGTCGCTGAACATCTAATGTTCTAACTGCTAGACTGACTGCTTTCTGCTGCATCTGCCCAGGCCTGGATCTGAGCCTGCAGATGCTTTGTGAGACTCCAAAACACTGAGAATCCCCAGTCTTAAGTCTTCCAGTAGCACCTGCTGTTTGCCCCAAGGACTGAGGGCCATGTCCCTAGCACAGACTGCAGAAGCAGCCTTACAGCTTCTGAGGGCAAGCAGTTGTGACCACCCTCTACCAATAGTGCTTCTCCACCTCACTTCAGGAGTGCAGAAGTCAAGTCTCCAGTCTGTCCAGAACAGCAAACATAGTTTGTGGTGTTACCTGTTGACTTTGTGTATGGTTTGAGTTGCTGAAGTGGTTTCCGTAGTCAGTTTTCATTCACACCTTTAGTCAGGCCTGTTGGATATAAATTGTTTCAGTTTATATCTGTGAGGGTGCAAGAAGTCTCTGAGCACAGGCTTCAGAATTAAAGGGGGATTTTTTTTTTTTTTTTCCTTTCCTCTCCTGGAATTGATCTGGAGTGGCATCAGCTTTCTTCATCTGTATATTCTAATGGCAGTCATGCTATACAGTGCAAGCTGTTGTATAGATTTGGGGTGTGGGGGTCCCCCCCCCGCAGAGTTTCACAGAAAAAGGGAGTAATCTTGCCTGTACTATTCTTGTATGGTGATGGATACTAATGATCAGTTATGCTTCTGGGCAGGATTCCATTTTGTCTTCCATCACCTGAGGTCTACTAAACACAATCCTACTTGGTCTGAAGCAAGTTGTTATATGTATATGAATTAGGATAGGATAATGGCCATGAAGGCTGTTCATATAGCGCTCCATTATTCATGGATGGTGTATCTGGACTGCAGACAGACAGCGTCACGTAGCAGGATGCTTCCGAGATGACTCGGTGCAGACTCAGCCCGGGACAGGCAAGGCTTTCATAAACACCACTGCTTGGTTACGTTGCTTTTTGCTATGCTGCTTTGTGTTCAGAAATAATATAGTGGTTGGGATTTTTCTTTCCATTCTATCCCAGTCTTACTATTCATGGTGATATTTGAAGAGTCACTGTGACAGCATTTGAAATACATGTGAGATTAATATTATGTTTAGCTTCTGAAAAAAAATTAAAAAAATTACCTTCAAATAATCCTTATGCAGCATGACCCTAAATGTATTTCTGAGAGTATAAAAAGGGCATGTGCAAAACCTCCATAGCAGCCTTCTGCTTATTAGGGGATTACAGTTTTCTTTTATTAAAAGCTAGCTGTTAGTATAACTGGCAATTAATTTGGACTAACAATTACCAGATATATATTGAAAATTCTTTTGCAAAATCTAGCTGATGAAAGAGCACATAGGAAAGAGTCTTTGAAAATAAGTTTTCCTGTTGTTTTGGATGATGAGAGGCATAATTTTCTTCTGGCCAGAACCAGTTTGTTTTAAAAATCCTTTCAGACTTGCTGTAGTATGAAGTCCAAATCATATGCCACAAACACATTTGAAAGAAATATTTTTGAATTAGGCAGAACTGAGTTGTAATTGCAGATAGGGGGATACCAAAATATTCTGATTCTTCAGATCTAGACACTGTTTCTAAGAACAAGTAGGGGATAAAATGAAAAGCTGACTGGAATACGTTCTGACAGCTGCATTGCCAAAGAATCCCTTCAGCAAGCTTGCCCAAGATCCAGAGATGATGTGTTGCTCTCAGACCCTGACCACAGCCTCGAGTTGCGAAGTGTCGCTTGAAGCGTTGCATTTTTGCTTGCAGAGCTTGGGTTCAGGGAAATGCAAGTGGACATGGAGACATGAGTGACTGTTTAGCTCATTTTGCTTAAAATCATGGACCAGTTTTTGCTCTGCTCCGTACAGTAATTAAGTTTGCCAAAAATGTAATTTATGGTTCTCTCTCAGAATGGATGCCACAGAACATTCATATGGCTTCAAGTTTTGAAGATCAGAGATGGAAATAAGAAAAAAGGATCAAGGCCTAGGGATCATAAAACTGGTGTCCACAAAAAAATAATGAACGAACCTACACATGCTATGACAGTGATGAGCCAGTACAATACCTGGTTAATTTAAAAAGATACATGCACTTTAGTGTGTTCACAAAAGCATGCAAGGGTCAGTGGTGTGTGTCCAGGAAAGATCAAGTGGATTTTCCACAAAAGCAATGGGAGGTGTTTGCAACAAGTATATTGGACTGTAAGCCTGAGAGGAGATGTTTAAGACGTTTGTTTGATTTTAAGTTTGTCTGCAGATTACTGTGGTGCCAGACATAGCACTGGGAGTGAGCTGTAGGCAATAGAAGGATTTATGGTGAGGAGTTAAAGCCCACTGAGGGAGTTTGTGAACTTTAGGTATGGATAAGTAGCATGAGAAGAGACATTTAGAAATACCAGGAAAAAAGTACTCCTTCCTGGTTTAAAATGCATGAAGTTATTGATCTTATCAAGAACTCAGGAAGGACAGGAGATAAAAATAGCTGAAGTGTTTGACATGAAATAGGGAACCTTACAGAAGAGTACCAGCTAGAGCTGAGAGTGCACCACCGTGAAGGTGAACAAAGGAGGATCTTACCGTCTCCTGGGTAACGGTGGTCCTGGTGTCTCTAGGGAGACTTGGAGATCTGCAGAGCTGGCACAGGACACCCAGGTGCCTAGCATTGCTAGTCCATACTAGTATGTGTGGAACACTCAGCAATTTTTTATATCTTAAAATAGTATTTGTAGGATTCCTTGACTGCAAAAGGAAACAAGAGCCAGTTAGAACTAGTTACTGTATTAAGAGGTTGCTTATATTATGTGGTGGTGGAATTTGGATGCTGAGTGTCAGATTTCTTGAATGAATGAGTCAGTATTAAAAAAAAAAAGTGCTTTGACAAGGCAAAAACTTTCAGGAGTTATTCTGTCCTGGAGGCTATGAAAACAGGCTTCCCCAGTCAAGTTATTTCATAGGTTTATTCAGAGAGCGTTTGCATACTAGAAATTGCAGGAATCTTTTTTTTTTATTTTATTTTTTACAAAGGTTCATGCAAAAGATGGCATTACAAAATTTTCTCTTCCTTTCAAATTATTCATGGCAACATGACAGTTGCATGTCTGACTTGCTCTTACTTTTTCTGGTTTCTTCAAATGGCTATTTTGCAGTCCTTAAGCACATTTCTTTTGTCATCCTGTGCCTTTTCTATTGCCAGGCAGGTTTCTTTTTCTGATTCCTTATTGCTTCTGCAAAAGCCTTGAGAAAAGGCTCTACATCTGTGCCTCAAGGCAGTGGGATTACAGAACAAGAGTCCTGGAAGAGGGACCTATCTTTTTGTTGTTTTTTTGTGCTCTACCTAGTTATGAAATCTAGACATCTGTATTTCCTGTGAAGCAAGTATAATAGTTATGATTTTTACATCCCTTTCTGATGATAACATAATATGCTATTTCAACCTGGAATTGCAGCCCTCCTATGTACCACAGACTATTTCTAAGGACTTCAAAAAAGTGAGCTAAGGAAAAAAGCAAGCCTGCTGACAGGCTTGAATTTACTGTACAAGACTCTTCATCTGCATTGCAACACTTTGATGAGTTTGCACAGTGAAAGATTGAAAATCACTGGTGTAGTGTTAGCTCTTTTCTTGCATCACAGGAATAGAAAACTTTTTTTTTTTTCAAAAAAGGCTGTGTTTAAATATTTTTCTTCACTTAAATCTATCACATTATCAGTAGCAGCAGCTGTTATAGCATTTTTTTTAACTGGGAGGGAGTTGGTCTCTATTTATGGTACTAACCAGATTTTTGTAGTGTATTTGGGAACTCCTGCACTCTAGGGATGTGACAGAAATTGTCTTTAGTCAGTGTGATCTTGCTTAACTGCTCTTCTCTTAGATCATTACTAATTCTTCCCTCACTCACAACTGGACCCCAGAAGCTTTCTTCCAGTGCAAGTACAGACTTCTCCATAGAAAATATAAGCCTATAGCAAAAATCTTGCATGCCTTTGTTGCCATTTATGGAATCTTGGAAGTGCTCAGCAGGTTAAAAATTATTGATTTAGAGAAATAACCTCCCTGTCAGTTCATCAGGTTCCCAAACAAACTGTTGGGGGTGGGGGAAAGATAAGCATTTCAATACTCAGCAAACAATAGCCAGGAAAAATCTTAAATACACTCCTATCCCTTAACAATAGAAATAGGACATGTTTCCAAAACCAAAGCATGTAAATTGGTTCTTAAGGGCATGGTGAATCTAGTATTTTCCACTTAGTGTTCCACTCATGCGCAAATACATCTGAAGGACAAGAAGGTGATCAGGAGTAGTCAGCATGGCTTCGCCAAGGGGAAATCATGCCTAACCAATCTGATAGCCTTCTGTGATGGAATGACTGGCTGGGTAGATGAGGGGAGAGCAGTGGGTGTTGTCTACCTTGACTTCAGCAAGGCTTTTGACACCGTCTCCCATAGGCAAGCTCAAGAAGTGTGGTTTAGACGAGTGGACAGTGAGGTGGATTAAGACCTGGCTGAATGGCATAACTCGGAGGGTTCTGATCAGCGAGCAGCACAGAGTCTAGCTGGAGGCCTGTAGCTAGCGGTGTCCCCCAGGAGTCAGTACTGGGTCCAGTCTTGTTCAACTTCTTCATCAGTGACCTGGATGAAGGCACAGAGTGCACCCTCAGCAAGTTTGCTGATGATAGAAAACTGGGAGGAGTGGCTGATACCCCAGAAGGGAGGGCTGTGCTGCCATTCAGAGAGACCTGAACAGGCTGGAGAACTGGGCGGAGAGGAATCTCATGAAGTTCAACAAAGGCAAGTTCAGGGTCCTGCACCTAGGGAGGAATAACCCCATGCACCAGTACAGGTTGGGGGTTGACCTGCTGGAAAGCAGCTCTGCAGAGAAGGACCTGGGAGTGCTGGTGGACACGAAGTTAAGCATGAGCCAGCAATGTGCCCTTGTGGCCAAGAAGGCCAATGGTGACCTGGGGTGCATTAGGAAGAATGTTGCCAGCAGGTCAAGGGAGGTGATCCTGCCCCTCTACTCAGCCCTGGTGAGGCCCCATCTGGAGTACTGCGTCCAGTTCTGGGCTCCCCAGTACAAGAGGGATGTGGCACTACTGGAGTGAGTCCAGCGAAGGGCTACGAAGATGATTAGGGGACTGGAGCCTCTCTCTTATGAGGAAAGACTGAGAGAGCTGGGCCTGTTCAGCCTGGAGAAGAGAAGACTGAGAGGGGATCTTATCAACGTGTACAAGTATCTGAAGGGAGGGTGTCGAGAGGATGGGGCCAGACTCTTTTCAGTGGTGCTCAGCAACAGGACGTGAGGCAACGGGCACAAACTGAAACACAGGAAGCTCCATCTGAACATGAGGAAAAACTTCTTCACTGTGAGAGTGACAGAGCAGTGGCACAGGTTGCCCAGAGAGGTTGTGGAGTCTCCTTCTCTGGAGATATTCAAAACCCACCTGGACGCAATCCTGTGCAACGTGCTCTAGGTGACCCTGCTTGAGCAGGGGGGTTGGACTAGATGATTTCCAGAGGTCCCTTCCAACCTCAACCATTTTGTGATTCTGTAATCAAGTGTAATACTTATTCTCAGAGGATGAGGAAAGTGAGTATGTTCAAGCAACATTTAAAGAGAGTTTAATGTCTTTATCAACAAGTAGGCGACTTCTGTAAAGCTATGGACAGAACATTTTCTCATCCTTGTAAATGCAGAAATTTAAAATGCATACTTAAGTACTAGGGCTTAAAATGGAAAGGATGGTATGTCTTTCTCCATCACAGGTAATTTAACAGCAGCAGCAAATCCTTCAGGAGACTAAGAGCGTATATTTTTTTTTCTTTTTATATAGACCTTATGAAAATAAGCCAGTGATCCTGGTTAAGGTTGTGAGTGAAAGCACAGGGAACCTTCAGAGGAGGAAGAATCTTCACAGAAGTCAGAGCCCTGAGGGCACTGATGGGCTTTAATGACCCTAATTAGCCTTACCTGGGCACCCTCTGCCTATGGACCCAGGAGCTCCACAAACTCCAGGCCTGGGGCTTCAGTCCCTGCCTGAGCTACACTGTAGATGTAATTGTATTTAGCCCTCCCTCTGGCCTTGTTTCCTCAACAGCCCTAGTACCTACATCATTGGTAGCCCTCACTGTAGGAAGAGCAAAATTCTGAGTTAGATCATCATGTTGCCTCTGAATCAAGCATTCTGAGAGTGAACTTTGAGTCAAATGAGAAATTGGGTTTTCCATTTTTGCAGTAAAAAGATAAGGGGCTCAGTCTTATTTAAGAAAGCAGGCAATTCCTGCACAGTTGGGGTTTTCTGTGCTGTTTCAGTACAAGTATCATCTCTGCTCCTATTAACAAAAGAAAAGCTGCAAGGGGAAGGAGAGGACTGCATTATATTACAGTTTCCCATTGTACTGAACAGAAGTGTTTAACTGAAGTTTTTGCTTTAGTAAGAGCCCATTCAGCACCAGATGTTTAAAATTTTTTTGTTATTATTCATTCTTTTGCCACAGAGAAAGAATTAACTCTATGATCAAAGCATACCCTATCTTCCCTTCTTAAAGGAAGTAAGGGGAAAAAACAAAAGCTTTCTCTACCTTGTGTATGGTGCAAGTAGATGTTAAGTGGTAATGAAATATCATAGAATCACAGAACAGTTGAGGCTGAAAGGGACCTCTGGAGATCATCTAGTCCAACCCCCCTGCTCAAGCAGGGTCACCTAGAGCACGTTGCACAGGATTGCGTCCAGGTGGGTTTTGAATATCTCCAGAGAAGGAGACTCCACAACCTCTCTGGGCAACCTGTGCCACTGCTCTGTCACTCTCACAGTGAAGAAGTTTTTCCTCATGTTCAGATGGAGCTTCCTGTGTTTCAGTTTGTGCCCGTTGCCTCACGTCCTGTTGCTGAGCACCACTGAAAAGAGTCTGGCCCCATCCTCTCGACACCCTCCCTTCAGATACTTGTACACGTTGATAAGATCCCCTCTCAGTCTTCTCTTCTCCAGGCTGAACAGGCCCAGCTCTCTCAGTCTTTCCTCATAAGAGAGAGGCTCCAGTCCCCTAATCATCTTCGTAGCCCTTCGCTGGACTCACTCCAGTAGTGCCACATCCCTCTTGTACTGGGGAGCCCAGAACTGGACGCAGTACTCCAGATGGGGCCTCACCAGGGCTGAGTAGAGGGGCAGGATCACCTCGCTTGACCTGCTGGCAACATTCTTCCTAATGCACCCCAGGTCACCATTGGCCTTCTTGGCCACAAGGGCACATTGCTGGCTCATGCTTAACTTGGTGTCCACCAGCACTCCCAGGTCCTTCTCTGCAGAGCTGCTTTCCAGCAGGTCAACCCCCAACCTGTACTGGTGCATGGGGTTATTCCTCCCCAGGTGCAGGACCCTGAACTTGCCTTTGTTGAACTTCATGAGGTTCCTCTCCGCCCAGTTCTCCAGCCTGTCCAAGTCTCTCTGAATGGCAGCACAGCCCTCCCTTCTGGGGTATCAGCCACTCCTCCCAGTTTTGTATCATCTGCAGACTTGCTGAGGGTGCACTCTGTGCCTTCATCCAGGTCACTGAAGAAGAAGCTGAACAAGACTGGACCCAGTACTGACTCCTGGGGGACACCGCTAGCTACAGGCCTCCAACTAGACTCTGCACCGCTGATCACAACCCTCTGAGCTCTGCCATTCAGCCAGTTCTCAATCCACCTCACTGTCCACTCGTCTAAACCACACTTCCTGAGCTTGTCTATGAGGATGTTATGGGAGACAGTGTCAAAAGCCTTGCTGAAGTCAAGGGACACGACATCCACTGCTCTCCCCTCATCTACCCAGCCAGTCATTCCATCACAGAAGGCTATCAGATTGGTTAGGCATGATTTCCCCTTGGCGAAGCCATGCTGACTACTCCTGATCACCTTCTTGTCCTCCACATGCTTGGAGATGGCCTCCAGGATGAGCTGCTCCATCACCTTTCCAGGGATGCAGGTGAGGCTGAGTGGCCTGTAGTTGCCTGGGTCCTCCTTCTTGCCCTTTTTGAAGACTGGGGTGACATTGGCTTTCTTCCAGTCTTCAGGCACCTCTCCTGTTCTCCATGACCTTTCAAAGATGATGGAGAGTGGCTTAGCAATGACATCCGCCAGCTCCCTCAGCACTCGTGGGTGCATCCCATCAAGGCCCATGGATTTGTGGGTGTCAAGTTTGCTTAAATGATCTCTAACCCACTCCTCCTCCACCAAGGGAGAGTCTTCCTCTCTCCAGACTTTCTCTCTTGCCTCCAGGGTCTGGGGTTCCTGAGGGCTGGCCTCAGCAGTGACGACTGAAGCAAAGAAGGCATTCAGTAACTCTGCCTTCTCTGCATCCTTTGTCACCAGGGCACCCACCCCATTCAGCAGCAGGCCCACATTTTCCCTAGTCTTCCTCTTGCTACTGATGTATTTGAAGAAGCCCTTCTTGTTGTCCTTGACATCTCTTGCCAGATTTAATTCCAAACGGGCCTTAGCCTTCCTCGTCACATCCCTGCATACTCTGGCAATGTTCCTATATTCCTCCCAAGTGGCCTGTCCTCCTTTCCACTTTCTGTATACTTCCTTCTTCTGGTTGAGTTTTGCCAGGAGCTCCTTGCTCATCCACACAGGTCTCCTGCCCCCTTTGCTTGACTTCCTACTCATAGGGATGCACCTCTCTTGAGCCTGGAGGAGGTGATGTTTGAATATTAACCAGCTCTCTTGAACCCCCCTTCCTTCTAGGGCCCTAACCCATGGGATTCCTCCAAGCAGGTCCCTGAAGAGGCCAAAGTTTGCTCTCCTGGTTGCGATCCTACTTAGTGCCCTGCTGCCTCCTCGCAGGATCCTCAGCTCCACCATCTCATGGTCACTGCAGCCAAGGCTGCCCCTGACCTTCACATCTTCCACCAGTCCTTCTTTGTTTGTTAGTACGAGGTCCAGCAGCACACCTCTCCTTGTTGGCTCCTCCACCACCTGTGTCAAGAAGTTGTCACCAATGCTCTGCAGGAACCTCCAGGACTGTTTGTGCCTAGCTGTGTTGTCCCTCCAGCAGATATCGGGGTGGTTGAAGTCCCCCATGAGAACCAGGGCCTGGGATCGTGAGGCTACTTCCAGCTGTCTGTAGAAGGCCTCATCGACTTCCTCATCCTGATCAGGTGGCCTATAGTAAACACCCACCACAGTGTCACCCATGCTAGCCTGCCCTTTAATCCTTACCCATAAGCTCTCGACTCGCTCTTCATCCACCCCTAGGCACAGCTCAATACATTCCAGTTGCTCTCTCACATAAAGAGCAACTCCACCACCTCGCTTTCCTGGCCTGTCTTTCCTAAAAAGCACATAGCCATCCATGACAGCACTCCAGTTATGTGAGCTATCACAAAACATTCAAGACAATTCCACACTTTGTCAGAGAAGAGACAGTTTCTTTGATGGCAGATTCAACAGACCTGTTCTATAACCAATATTGCTGTAGGACCAATGCTCACAACACTGGTAGTGCTACCACCAATACAGCTGATTTCATCAACCTAATATTGGATCTGTGACACATTCAGGTGCATAGAGGTAAAAAGAGAAGCCTGCAGCTCTTCTGAAATGCACATGCAATTGCACATTGCATTCCTCTTTATGATATTTGAAGAACCATAGAAGTACAGAGGTTGTTGGAAGGGACCTCTGGAGGTCTCTGGTCCAACGTCTTGCTTAGAGCAGCTGCAGTTGGAGCAGGTTGCTTGAGGCCTTATTCAGTCATGTTTGGCTGTTCCCAGGTATGGAGGCTCCACAGCCTCTCTGAGCACTTGTTCCATGTCTGACCACCCTCATGGTGACAGTTGTTTCCTTTTATTGGGTTGGGAGTTCTCCATGTTCCAGCATGGGTCTGGTGCTACTTGTCCTTCTGCTACTGAGCACCTCTGAGAAGAGTCAGGCTTCATTCTCTTTGCACCCTCCTAGTAGGTAGCTATAGTCAGCAATCAAATTCCTGTCACCAATCAGATCTGTCTCTTTTAATGATGAACAAAAGCAGTCCCCTTGGCCTCCCCTTGGGCATCTTGGCCTCCAGCTCCCTCCTCAGCCTGCAGGCCCGCCGCTCAGCTCCCTCCAGGATGTCGCTGCCTGCCTTGCACACTCTGGGCAGCCTCAAAATGCACACAGCCCTCCATGTGCCTCCTCACAAGGGCCACCCCAAGAGCAACAGTCACTTCGCCCCACCTGCCCATGGTGCTCCAATGCTACCCAGGCTCTTCTTCTCCTTCAGCACCGCCAGGTGTGCTCTCTGCTCCTCTTACTCCCGCTGCTGTCGCCACCGCCCCCAGGGCCTTTTTGGCAGAGCTGCCCCTCAGCCAGCCTGGCCCCAGCCCTCATGGTTGCTTGGCGCTGGTCCACAACAGGTGCTGAATGCTGCAATCACCTGTGGTGGGCTGACAGAAACCTCACAAAGTTAATTTTTCTGGTCTGCTGAGGTCACCTTATTGAGGGTGTAGTCTGTCCCATTGCCCAGATCCCTAGTAAAAACACTAGCCAGTGTTAGCCCTGGTGTTGGCTGTGTTTTGGGATCCATCTTAGCAATTTATCTGAAAGCAGTTTTTCTCTGCAGTTACGTTTTTCTTGTGGAACATAGCTTTCTAGGATGGGTCAAGGAAGGTGACACAAAGTGAAAGGAACAAGATTCTCATCCTCTAAACTGTGAACTCTTGGGAGCTTGTACTGTTTCTAACTATATGCTTGTATAGTCCCTGAGTTGCTACATGTCCCCAATTCTGGTTTGGCTTGCTGTTCATTTACCATAATAATTCTTAAAAGGTGACCTTCAGAAGAAAAGAGAAAAGGGTTGATTCTGCTCTGTTCCTTTTTAACTTTAAAATGTGTGGAGAAGGCCCAAACCCATGATTTGTTGAGGAATGTTGTTGGATTGGGTTTTTTTCTTTTTTTGTTTCTTCCTCCCATATGTCTCTGTTGTAGAAGGCTGTGTGATTAACAGCAGACTGAGTGGTAAGATTATGGTGCCTTAGAAACCAGGCAGCAAGAAGATAGCTAAGGTATGATTGACCTTTGGTTTAAAACTTGCAAGCTTTTGTTTGGAACAACTTTTTTTTTTTTTTCCTAAACTTGAGCATTTAGCAAGGTTTTGGTCCCTTTTGCCTTTTGTCCCTTCAGTTGAGGCTTGAAAGCTGTTAAGCAGTGTTTTTCAGATACCAAAGAAAGCTTCTACTAAAAATGGGCTATTTCTGGTAGTTAAGTACATAAATAAGCATGAGGGAAAAGAGTCTATTCAAGGCCTTCTTTATGCATTATAAACTAGCAAAGCAAGCCAGCCAAAAAGGGTGAAATCCAATTTTTTTCCTTTACAGGTCACCCTTGAGGGCTGTATAGAACAAGACCAGGAATTTTCATTGTTTTATGAAGCAAGTGGGGAGCCAGTGGAATTTGCAAAGCACAGGTGTGTGGTGGGTTTGTGTCAACCTGCGATACTGCCACTTGCAGTCTTCTTTTGGCAATTGCTGTCATCCTTATGTAGGCTATTCCAGTAGTTACTGTTTATTTGCTATACCTTGATACAAATACATCTTTTCCTCACGTGTGACTATTATGTTTTGAGAAAATACTGGCTGCTATCACTTGTAAAGCATTGAAGTATTTCTTTTTTTCTGTTCAGATAGGTAAAGCGGGTGATCAACAGGTAAATGTACTGAGTTAAATCTTCACTTCCAGAATTTTAATGAATCTTAAAAAAAATTTTTTCTTTCAGTTGAAATCGGTTGGTATATATTTACCATTTCTGTGTCTGTCTGGCAGAAATTTCTAATCATTTCTTAAAGCCTAAACATGTGAGTCCTGAAGAGCTATTGTTCTATTTCAGTTCAACATCATAGAAAGCACTGTTCATTTGGCAAGACAAAGAAATTATACTGCGATTAAATAGGAGTAAATGGGAGCTAATCCAGCAGTTGAATTTCTAGCTTGCCTGACATAGAGGATCAAAGTAATCATAGAATCTTGATTACCTGAAAGTTGACTGAGGGTTTTTTCCTTCTCCCTTACTGTGGAAAAGTAGCGTAGATGCTATCTTCCTTTCATAACACAGTCTCAAAGCAATCACTTCCTTTCCTCCTCCTTATTCTGCGCTGATACTTTTGAGTCCAGACTGGACTAGGGGAATGTAGCATTGTATAATTGAAATGACTGTGGTCAGCCTCATTCCCACACAGTGAGATCCAGAGTTATGTCTCTTTGAGTTTGGATCCTGGAACAAAGTGCAGTTGTTCAGTCCGAGCACAAGACAGGCAGAGCTACAGTAGGAGGTGCTGAGAGGATAAAATCCCCCTCTGGTTTTATTCAGTTTCCTAGTGAGACTTCTGAATTCACCCCTTTCCCGTTTTGGAGTCAGCAAGCGGTATGTAACCAAGCCCAAACCTTTTTGGCTTTAGCTAGGATGCTATGAAATCTTCAACTCAATTTTTGGAGACTTTCTTGTGGTTCATTCAGAAGTGTTTTTGAGATCACTTTCTACACCCTTGAGGTACTCAAGACTTAAAAGCTGGCACTTACAGCATTTGTTGCACCACGGGAGAAGACTAGATTTTCTCAACAGATGTATTGTGTTACTGCTTATAACTACCATCTAGAAAATTTTAGCTCTAAGGGAGGAATAGGATGACAGAATTACTTGAACAGAGAGGCATTTGGAAAGTTGGCACAATTGCTGGTTTGAAAGAACCCTCAGACACTGTCTAAGACGAAGGAATGTTGAAATTCAGCCTAATTTTCACAGAAGTTGCTGACTTTTAGTTCACAAATCTTCATGAAAATTACCAGGCTTGGGAACTTGGGGCCTACAATGTTGCCAGTCCATGTTCTACTTTAGTATTTTTATTTTGTGGGCTCTCTGGTGGTCCCCCTCATGCATAGCTATGATGCGCAATGTGAGATGTAGGGAAAATGGCAGTTAAGTCTTGCTTCTGAAATAAGATAAATTTAATGCTTGCTGTATTTTATCTCCTGGGGCAGTCTGCCTCTCTGACTGTTTGAATGCATATAGTGAATGAGCCACTGAAATGGTTTCCCATCTAGACTATAGTCTCTTTTAATGGTCTGTGTTAGTAGTTAGTTCCTAGAGTCTTAATACTTTAAAGAAGGTTTAAAAATAAGTATTTACACTTGCAATCACTTAATTGATTGGAAACTTGCTGCTATGTGAGTTTTGATTTACCTGGGATACCACATTCCAAGCTTGGGAATATAATATTAGCTGTTATTTCATTAGAAACTATTATAATTCAGACTGTCTGGTGCTGGTTTCTGAATATAGTCATAACATGAGCTACAGCTGAAAAAAGGTTGAAGGTTTCTTGCCTGTAACATTGTGGGTTTTTTTCTTTTTTTTTTTTTCATGTTTGGCTTTATTTAACATTAAGCTCAACTTTTCTTTTTATGGGATCAGCTTATATTGAATTTGTGAGTGGTGGTTTATCTTTAGCCAAGATGAATAGCAGAGAGAGAAGGTTTTTGCTGCTAGGTATTTGAAGCATAAAAATTTAATCTGCTCTGGAGGTGTGAAAGTAAGTGACTTGTATAATTTCAATTAAAAAGGCAAAGTTTCAGTGTTGATGGTCTTTCCTTTTCAGAGATACGAAATTTCACGAAGCTACTGTGTACTGCTCTGGTTTCTGGTGTAATTCTTCATATAAGACCTAAGTAGAGATAATTATTTGCAACTCTAAGGAGTGTATTTGCATGAGCTGCTATAACATTTTGCTTCCACTCTGATAGTGATTTCTCAAATCTGTAAGGTTGGATTACTTGACAGCTTCACCAGAGGGAGTCAGGCAAATCTCATGCAAATAAAAGCACCTTCAGAATAATTGTTCCATTTCTCTTTCTTTCTCTCCTTTTCATATGACATGTATTTACCTTACGGGTCATGCATTGGCAAACTTTTGAGCTATACCCTTGTACCTGTGATAAATAAATTTTTGCCTTTGCTTAAGACATAATAAATAGATACTGACGTTGCTGTCCAGCAAATAATTTTTCATATGCCTTTAGCCATAGTAAGGCAGTATTAGTGGAATACTAAGTAGTTATTCAGTAATTCACCTTTTTCTGAAAGTGTAAATGCTTCGATAGGGAGAAAGGAAATGTTTTTTCCCCTAAGACTTTGTTCCACAGTACCTCCTTTACTGTTTTTAAATAAATACATATATATAGAGAGAATAGCATTTATTTCAAGGAAGTCCAAGTACTCTTTATTACCTTGTGTGATAGGAGCATTTATGTTGGGTTGCTTCATACTGTAGCCTCACAGTGGGGCATTGCACAGAGTCTGTCAAAGATTTAAGCTAAAATTACACCACAGTGTTTATCGCTACTCTGCTGTAGACCCCATTTATACTGATGAAAGAGTGCATCAACTTTGCTGGGAAGCATGCTTTTTTGTCACTACAGCTGCACCTATTCAAAAGCTTCTGCTGTTGGTTTAGAAAAAAAAGGAAGGGGAGGTATTCATGTCTTCCCTCCATGCTTTCAGTGAGGGCTAAGTCTTCATCCTTATCATGAACAACTTGGCTATGGAGCAGTGGAAGGCAGAAGAGCACAGGATCTGGAGGCTCTCCATCAAATAGGGGAGCTGAATGAATGAAATCAAGGGGGTTGACCTGCTGTCCTCAGGGGCATTTGGGCAACAGCTGAACTTGAGGACAAAAACTTATTTTCCTTGCCCACCATAGGCCAGCTTGTTTGGACTTGAGTTTTCCTCTCTGAAGGAATGAAGCTTCCATGGAAGAACTGATGCACTTAAAAGTCAAGTTTTCCCCCTTGAAAAAGGGTGCCAGAAAGTTGGTAAATGTGTGAATAAACACTTTCTCAAATATATAAAAGTATAGCAAATAAGTAGAGCAATATCTCCTTCTAAGAGACATTTTTCTGTTAAATTTTACTCTAATTAGTTTGTCAACAAAATCTTGAATTTGAACTGTTTTTAAACATGAGTTTTCTTTTTTTAGCACTGGTTGGACCATTCTAAACTCATTAAGAAGCAAATAAAAAGTAAGTACTCTGTATCTGCCTGTTTATTACTTCCTTAAGAATTTGAACTTAGAGTATTTGAACATGATTGTGAATGTCTAAATATTGCCTTTAATAGAATGAATATTTTTTAGAAAATGGATTTAATTTAATGGCTAGCTGGTTGATTGTATTTTTTTTGTCTAAATACAAGAGCATTTATGAGTAATAGACCAGTCTTCAGTACTTCTCATTAAACATATCCTGTTTGACTGAGATGGAGTAGGTTGCCAGGTAATTTCAGTCTGATCTGTGAAATCAGGTTGCCTGGACACAGATCTTGGTTTCTGTCACTGTTTCTGATCCATAACAGATTTTGTTTTTGTTTTGTTTTGTTTTCCTTCAAAGGTCAACTAGGAAACAATTTTATTCTGTAACGCTCCCCCTTACCCTCCTTTTTTATATATTATAAATAAAACTAGTGGAAGTAGCTGCTGTTTTATGAAAGGGAGTTTTGGGTGGAGGGGTTGGGTTAGCATGCCAACTTGTTTGTGGGAATTGGCTAAGGCAGGTAATTTGCTCCTGGTTCTCTGATAATCTGGTTGCAGGCTTGGATACAGTACGGAGTCAGCACTGACATGTTTTGTTAAGACTGTTGGCAACTGTCATAGGCCAACTGATAATACTAGTGTTATGTGATTAAAATAAAATACAGTGCTTTGCGAGGAAGTTGTTAACCTGCTTGCAGGACTTGGGATGGGTACTCGATTTCTTCAGTGGTATTTTGCCTCTTTCTGAGAAGTATCAGAATATTGAGAAGATCTTTGTGAACAGTGGTGCTCTTTTTCTAAGGCTTTTAAGACAGTTAGCTTTCACCCCTCACTATGTGGGTGTTGGTCTGCTAGAATAGGTGGTAAAGATACCTGCTACTGGTAAGTTGTTGGTGGTTGGCTTTCTCTCACGTTTTCAGCACATCAGAGTCTGCTTTGCCCTAAGTGGCTAAGTGATTTGCAGGTGCATATTGGGTGATAGCTTTGTCCTTTTCTTGATCTGAATTAAAATGTGGAATATGAAAGATTCCATAACTCCTTCAGCCAGTTTAGTTGTACTATTTTCTCTGTGTTTAATCTGTGAAAGGCCTGTATTAAAAACAAATTGGCCGAGCCCTGGACTGAGGAATGCTGAAGAGGGAAGGAACTTGATGAGTATTGTAAAGGTCTGTCTTGCAGCAGAAAACATTTCTTTACCTTGCATTCAGGGGGTGCTTTCAAAACAGTGCCTCTTTCATGATGGGTGTTGCTCACTGCTCTGGTTTTCCAGCAGTGGGCAAGTAAGTCCTTATCTTGCTGATGCCGACCTTTACTGGTGGTGTGCAACTGTCAGCCTAGAATACTATAACCTATCTTCTTAGGGATATCCTTGAAAACAGTACCAGAGCTTTAATCAGTGGAGTTTTGCTGCAAGTCTTCTAGTAAAAAGGATTGTTAATAGGTACACAAATACTGTGGTGGTGGGTTTTTATAGAAAACCTTAAAAAGATGAAAAATAATCATTTTTCTAACACTCAACATACCAACAGGCTGTCAGCTTGGAAGGTGAGGCTTAGGCAACTGAGAATGTATGGGTCACAGTCTCATGATAACTGGGTAACATTCTATTATCTACATTAGATAGAAATTCAGACCTGGTGTTTGGCTTCTTGCATTAGAAAACAATAATTCTTGCAACTCCACTTCATGGAATTTGTTAGCTTACTGTGTTTTGGGTACCTTTCAGAGTCCCTCCAGAGCTCTTCACATTATTTCTCTTACCTGTTCTTCTCCACATAAATCAATCTAGCAAAAGCTGATCATCTGGATTTGTTTGTATTTGTACCTGGTGACTGAAAATGTCTCCCTCTCCCCAGCAACAGGTGACATACCTGGTAGCATGCTGGAATTATTGCTTGATTAATGTAATGATTAGAGTATCGTAAAGTATGCTAGTCATCTGAATTTTTTCCACTGCATGCGTTTTTAAGTTTAACCACATGAAATATATGTTTCTTTGAAGAATTTAAAAATAGGCTTCATTTTGTGTTTCTTGGGTGGTGGGGTGGTGGCTTGTTGTTCTGCTTTAGCAGAACCAAACTAGTGTAAACCTTTTTTTCCCCATTTAAAATCTCTGCATATACAGTTGGACCTCCCTACACGTTGCACTTTCGAATTAAGTACTATTCATCAGAACCGAACAACCTTCATGAGGAGTTTACAAGGTAGGAAATATGCATTGTTAAATAAGCAACTGAAAGAAGGGTATTTAAGGCGTCTAAGGCATATGGGAGGTGTAAGCCCATGATTTGAGTTTTGTTAGTAAGAGTGATCATTTTGCCTGACTTCTTAGCTGTTTTCCTACTATCAGAGAGACATCACCTTTCTTCTGTGCTGCCAAATATCATCCATGAGCCTCTCAAAGTGTGTTAATCTATAGAAAATGTTGTGTTCTAGTACTTTGAAGTTAGCAAAGAAAGGCAGTACTGGGTGGGGAGAGCTGCTGCTGGGAGACAGCTGCCCTTTTCAGCAGCAGCACCTGCCAGACCTGTGCGGAGATTTTCCATCAGGTACTGCTAAAACTCCAGTTCTCTGCCTTGTCCCACCTTGCTCTGAGCCTTGGAGCTGAACTAATAAAGATGCAGAAGTGATAGAATTATGGGAAGAAGAGATGGTTTGAGTTGGTTGGTTTGTTTAATCTCTTCCCCTTTCCTACGAGTTCCCTATGCTGCAGAAGTTGTAAGGACTGTATTGTATAAGGATGACTTAGAACACGAAGGGATCTTTGGTTTGAATCTGATGGGCTGTTTTCTGGGCTGTGAACACTATACTTTGCTGGTTTTATGGAACCCTGGTGTGATCTGTAGGATATTCTGAGAGTTAGGAAAGGAGAAGCTGGAGGAAAAGGTTTTGCTTACTTCTTGTATCTGCCCTGTTTCTGTCTTCTTTCTGTAGTAATCATCTACCATTATGTTATTTTGTCTTTTTTTGTTGTTCTGTTTCTCCCATTCTGGTATTTTCTACATCTTTTAATATGCTTGGCATTAATCGCTGTACTCCCAAACAGACTAAGGCATTTAAAGGTTGTTGATTGTTTTAGTTTGTGTGTATGTGATGTTTATGTGAAACTTAGAGCCTGCGAGCCTCTGTGTTTACTGTCTTCTTTCCTATCTGCTGTGTTGATCATGTATTTTTTTTTCACTGCTGAGACAAGAAGATCAAAGAGCTAGTTGTCATGACCTGCTTATGAAACTGCCATGGAGACCTTAATGTTCATTATCAATTAGGTGCAGCAGTGATAATCCAATAAAAGAGCATATTCCTGTATATTGCATAATTAACCTATGGAACTCCCTGCTATTTATGTAATTGAGCATTAAGATCTTAGAGGATTTAAAAAACAAGATAATCAGTGGGCTTCTATAATGAGAAAATGCAGTTAAATTGATAGGAATAATAGATATTTTTTGAAAATTGATATAAGCCTTCATATATCAGGGCGCATGTCTGACAAGTATTAAATTTCCCCTGCAGTCAAATTACTCCATTACTGTCTACCACAAGATTTCTTGCTTAATTCTCTGAAGCATGTGATTATAGTCACTGTGGGATGTGTGTTTCTGAACTAGATGATCACTGAGGTGGATCTAGTAAGGCATTTCCTATATAAGTATTAACCTCTGGTGCTGAAAAATGGTATTTCAGAAGACTATTTTAATTAGAAAAGCATTTTTATCAGCTACATTTTCAGTACTCTGAGTAATATTTTTTTACTTATAAGATTGACAGAAAACCACTGTGAAAGTGGGGAAGGAAAATGAAAACAAGTTGGAAATTGATTTTACCGTGAACAAATAATTGTATTTTTCTTTTACATTGGAGGAAAGTAATTTTGAATGTTTTTTCTTTTTTTAAGAATCTTTATGCTGGCTGGACTATATTTTCCATGTAACAATTTAAATAAAAAGTAAAGATCAATAACTATATTTTCAGAATTATTGAAAGTGGAAATTGAATGGGAGTAAGAGGAGGAAGAAAAAAGATCATTATTAGTAATGATAAAATGATCTGGGTGGTTAGAGATTTCCTGCACGGAGGTGTTTGTTGTAAGTAAACTCCAGTTCCTATTGCGGCTGTAAATATCACGTTCTCATAATTAACACAGTAATGGGAGAGTGTTGGAACTCCTCTTCCACTCTGTCCTTTTCTAACTTAAAAACACAGTTAAAATTCAGTGCATTTTGGAAGACATTTGGCACTCTTATGGGGCCTAATTAGTTAATTTAGTTAGAAAAACAACAGAGGAAAGTGTATGCATAGGTATGTTGTGGAGACTTTTTTTGTGGAGACTTTTTTTAAGGTATTTTGCTTATTTGGGATACCAAAACTTGAGATGCAAATCTGCATCAGTCAGTCTGCATAGAGGAACAGGAGCAAGAGTAAGCCCTGCCAACCAGAGCAGATTTGAACTGATCTTCACTGTGTTCACACCATGTCCTCTGTGATGCAAAATATTTCCTGTGTCCATCTGTCTAGCATCCTTTGTAAAGATAGGTGTATGTTTGCATTTAACTCTGACCCTCAGTGCTTCGTCCTGTGTTGTTTTAATTTGCCCATTGGAAGCCTCACCTCTCAGTTTGGAGCAGAGCAGCACAAAGCCTGCTTGTGCCATCCTGTCCTGTACAGTGTTCTTGCATGGCCCGGGGCACTTGTGTGCCTCAAGCCCCAACTCTGAGGGACTGTGATACACAAGAATGCACAGAGCTGAAGATTAACAAGAACTTAAAATACTAGGCTGTAAAAATCTGCTTGGCCTTCTAAATAAACGTATGGGTTGCTTTCTGCCTGTGGAATCCATGGAGTTCAGGTTTCTCTTACTCAAAACTTTTCTGTGATGTTAAATGAAAATTCAGTCAGAGCTTTTGCTTTTGCCCAGCTTGAACTTTATCCGTGTTCTGTATTTCCATTTGAGAAGGTAGCCCCAGATTCTTCATGCCTTTGCCTGTGTTTTCTCTCTAGATCCCCTAGTTCGAGTAAGACCCAATGCAGGAAAGCATTGGAGTATCATTAACTTAGGATGCTGAGGTATGTGTTCCGAGTGCAGCACGTTGTTTCATTGCTACCTAAATAGCAATGCTTTGGACAGTGTACGGAGCACAGCCACTAGGCGAAGAATGGTCTCTTCTTCCTGATTTTAGTGAAAGCTATGGGAACTTTGAAGGTTGCAGGGCATATCTGAGTGATTCCAAAGATCACTTTTGTTTATGAGCAAGTTTATGGAAATGTTGTGACTACTTACGGATTGCTGTGCTTTTCCTTTGGGGCTGGAAAGATGACATTATAAATACTTTTGACCTTTTGCATTTTCATTTGTCAGGTACCTGTTTGTGTTACAGCTCCGGCAAGACATTCTATCAGGGAAGTAAGTACCTCTTTGCTCTTGCCTCTGTACTTTAAAGTATATACAATAGATAATCTCTGTGATTTAAAACGTTACTTTAACTATGCTTTCTTTTTGATCCTTTCTGGTATTCACATATAGATGATAAACCTGGTTTACAATTCCAGATGCATTTTTTTCTTTACAGTGCAGAAGTATATGGCTTTATGTGCATCATGACTGTATTCTTAAAAAATAGAATGGAAAAAGAACTTTAATGGAGTGACCAGGGATAAGAATGTGTCCATACCCATGATATTGTGCCAGGTGTTCTACCTTATCATTTTAATAATCTATTATTGTTAGTGCCTGGTTACATATTTAAAGATATAATTACTAGTGAGCTAGCTAGCATTAAAGACAGAAAATAGAATAGCTTTACACAAACAGTGGTTCAAAAAGAGCCAAAGTTGACCCCACCATCCTGATCATATTCAAATGCCGTAATTGTTGATATTTAAGCTTGCAGTTATTGAAGTAAAAAACAAAGGAGCAAAATAAGGCCATTTAAAGAGAACCGGCAAAGACTGGAACTTATTTTTTAGAACAGTGGTTGTTTTGATACTGGATGTTTTGTTCTATCTGGGAAAGGAGATAGGAAACTTCATATATTGTTTATATATTTTATGGGAAGTACCTAACATCTCTTTTTGTTGAGAGAATTCCTATGCAAAAGTATGGCCTTCTTGAAAATGACCTATTTCATTATGTGGCATATAAAAAGAACTTGATTAATAACAGTTTATGGTACTGTAAATATTGTGTATAACTGCTTCTGTGAGGGCCTTAGAAGGTTTTGACCTGAACCCGAAGATTACTGTTGGTTGAAACAATGTGAAGATAGATGAGGATAGTTAGACTACTACATAAATAGAGCAAAGAATGTCTTGATTTTTTTATGGCTATTGAAATGTAAAATGAACTTGCCAGATTTTTCAATATGATAGATAAAATAGAGGAGGAAAAGATTATAAAGTGGTAGCACTTTTTTGTACGAGTCAACTCTGCAAAAAAATATTTTGTGTGTTTATAGTCTCACCCTGGCCAATAAGTTCACACCTTCCTATATCTATCTATCTCTCTATATATATTTTAATTGCAAAGAAAAAAAATATGTGAGTTCTAAAATATATTATTGGAGCAAAATCAATTTCTTATTCCCACTTAATGTTGTCTGCATTAGTTTAAGCTTGCCTTATGGTGGAGCATATCACGTGTTCAGTGATATTGAGAATGTATCAAATTAGGAAATAAGTATATGCCTGTAAAAATTAATTTTAGATAATTCATATCATTAATAGCTTGTGGTATGAGTGACCTTGTGGAAGGTAATGTTTCCGTTTCTAGTGGAGGTTAATGTTTCCATTTCTAGTGTCAGACTACTTTTTAGCTGTAAGGCAGGAAGAACTCACTGAGAAAAGAATGACATAATTTTTATAGCTTGTTTCTTTCCTTTTAAGACTGAAATGCCCGTATGAAACTGCTGTTGAACTAGCAGCTCTGTGTCTTCAAGGTATGTAATTTTTTAAAAGTGATTTGCCTTAATTTATTTTAAAAACTTGCCTGCTATTTTCTTTTCAAATGTTGTTACTAATGATTTCGTATTGATCATATATAAGTGGTATTCCTTTCCCTAAGGAGAAATAGTTGAGGGAGATTGCTTTCCTGCCTGCTCTGCATTCATAACTTCAAAACTTATGTTAGCCACTGTCGGCAAATTTGATGAGACATAGAAGTCTCTAAAGCCAAAATATACCAGGGGTTCATGGAAACTGGGGGCTGAATAGAGGAAAAAGCACCCAAAGAGTGCCCCACGGGGGGAGAAACTGAGGTCACTGAGACACTGAGTTGCAGAAGCTGTGTTGCGCATTCAGGTTGATGAGCCAGCTGGCCCATGCGTGCACACACATGGTGGCAGCCTGGTCCCTGCAGGTGTAGCCTGGAATGGGCTGTCTCTTGCCCGGGAATTCTTGGGAGAGAAATCATGTGCAGTGTGTGAGAAGGAAGGAGATGGTTGCAGGGCCTGAGGGAGGGAACTGCAGCTACTGCAGAGGAGAGAATTATATGGAAAGGGAAGAACTAGAATTGTTTCTGTGTCAGGAGCAAGGGTAGCAAGATTTTTTAAAAAAAGAAAAAAAAATAGTATTAGGATACGAGGTTTCATTAGTTTATTGTAGAAAAAAGTAGGGTTTTATTGCCGTGACACATTAATACAAAAACTCACTCCGTTTCAGGAGGTTTATGTTGCAGATGGAGTGGGGAAGTATGTAATGAATGAAGCTCAGGTCAAGCTCATTTTTTCCAGAAGAATGTGCCATAATCTAGGTCATTCCAGGCATATCAGCAGCAAAATCAATTGACATGAAAAAGATGGGTCCTATTCCACTTTGTGGTTGGCAGTGGCACATGGAGTGCTTAGGCAGAGTCTCCTAATTTAGTACAACAATAAAGATAACTCAGTGATTCCAGATGAACTTGACAGTAAAAATGGGGAATTCAGTTCAAAACAGCAGCAGGAGGAAATCTTAAGTGTGTAATTTTTTTTTAATTTCCATTTGCATCTCTCTGGCACAACTTGGGTTGTTAGGTGTGCAGGGAGCTGCTTGCTGTAGGCAAACTCCTTTTGTATTTTTGAGATGGACAGGATCTGGATCCTGTGTTTACTTTGATTCATTGCTTCCATTTTCACAGATAAAAACACCAGTAACCTCATCCCTGGTCTAGGCAAGGAGAACCAAGCAAAGAATAATAGGTTGATGCCACAACATTTCGGGTAGTAATTAATACCTGTAATTACTATGTAAATGTAATACAATAGCTATCCATCTGCAGAACATAGGTATTTATAAAATGTCTCTAGTTAGCTATCCAAACTAATATTTTTCAAAGCTATATTTAAATTGTGGTAGAATTCTTATATTTTTCACCTTTTTTCAGTTTTGCATAGCAATAGCAGTAAGTCTCTCCAAAATAATTTAATCTATTGGCACTGTAATATATTATCTCTGCTTGCATATGCTGTAATAGGAATTTTTTGTATAACGTTACATTTGTATTGATATTGGAAGCTTTTAATTAAGCAGAAGTGTTTAAAGAAATGTAAAATGATTACTCCCTCCTCCGTAGTTACATTTGCCATTTAAAATCTAATCTTTCATCTTAATTTTGCATTTCTAAAGCGAAGAAGCTAAAAGGCTGTTTAGGAATTGGTACTTGAAATCCTCTGAAAGAAGGACCTTTTTTCTTTATGGTACAACTTTAAGCTTTATTATGTTTTGTTTGTAAAGGAAGTTGTTCTGTTACATTATTTCTTTCATTGTTTCTAACAGCTCCATAGGCTGGCATTTTGTATGGATTATCTTTGAAACGACAGAAATTGTTGTGTTGTTGCCAGTCCTATAAAGGAACTTCTGTAGAAAACATCAGTTTGCAGTATGGGATACATAATCACATGCTTCACTTAGGGGTTAGTCTACATAAAGGCTATAATCAAAGAAACTTGTATCATCACTGTTATAACAAGTTTTTAACTAACTCATTAGTCTCGTATGGTTTTTGCTTTTGTTTTTAACCAGGTATACTTTTGGAACTATTAATTAAAACTGAGGGGAAACTTCCTCTCAGATTTCCAGTTTTCAGTTTTTTTCATAAGACCTCTTGATATGATAACACAAAAGGGGAAAAAAAATTTGCACTAAGGAATCAGCAGTATATTTACAGATAAACATATTTTTGTACTTTTTAAAAGCTTTTTAGTAAACTATTCCTTTTTAAAAATGTCCCTCAGTTTATGCCATTATTTATTTAAGAACACAGATGATTAATATTAACAGTTTATGTCACCTTTAAAAAAAGGGGGAGGGAGACATACTAAAGCATGATATTCCATGATAAAATTCCGAGGGAAGAGATGGCACCCTGCTGTGCCCTGGTGTGAAGAGCATCCGTCCTGCTGAGCCATTTGAGGATCTTTATTCCACCAGGAATACTAGTGACTAAGACACTAGTGAGAGCATGTTCCTACTGACCCTGCAGTTCCCTCCTCTTTTTTTACCCTTCTACCCTTTGGAGGAAGCTGGTGTGAATATTGCTAGCTCTTACTTCCAAGACCCATTTCTTAGAGCTTTACAGATCAAAATAGTCACATAGTTTATTGCCTGAAAGTGAATAAACAGTCAGTGCAGGTATTGAGAAACAAGGGTGATATTTTTCTTGTAACTAATACTTTTTGCCTTACCTCTTCTATGTACTTTTGTCCTCCGTGCTCATGATTCTTTGGAACAGTAGCTCTCATCTTTACCCATCTTCTTTATAGCATAGCCAGCTTTCATTCTCTGTTCTCTTTCATTATCTCTCCTCTCTGAGTAGAGAAATCTCCTGTGTTTTTCCTGGATGGTTGTCAACACATCAAACTTCAGATTCTTACTTTTTCTGCTTGGGTTATTCTGGCTAATGTGTTTGCTGTAGCTTCCCTCTCATGTACTGGAGATTGGTTTGCCAGTAATTCTTAGCAACATCTGTGTTAAATAGTCTTCCAACTTACATGAAAGAGCAGCACAGCTGAGATGCATCTGTTTAAGAAAAATACATTTAGATAAGAATACTGTAACTCACAATGAAAGAATACTGTTGAAGAAAAAAATGTGTGCGAGGCAGTAGCTTCAAATGAAGATCAGTGAAATCATTTTGTGCAATATCCAGTGGAATGGTAAATGTTTGTATTAAGGTCCAGTGCTCAAAAACACCTAATAGGTTTATTGGTCAACAGATTACATTATGAATGAAACTTCCTGGGTTTCCATCTATCCTACTAGGTATTTTTGAGCACTGAGTGTGAATTACTGATTTGTGTTTTCTTGAAAGGAATTTTCATTATAAATTTTTTGCAACTGTTACGTGTAAAGCTGACCTGAAGCAATAAAACCATTTTCTTTGGAAAGTTTAGTTTCCCCCTACCCTTTTCTTCACACAGGTTAAGAAACACTGGCTTACAAAGCAGAAGTTTGGAATTGAGGTGTATGTCAGGTGTATATGTGGTATTGCTGAACAGTCTGTTTGCCACTGGTGGTCTGTCTCACAGTCCTGAAGCTGTGACATTGCAGCCTCTTTGGATAGCTGAGATGTTCCAGGAGCAAAGCAAGAGACTTAGCAGGCACAAGACAATTGAAGACCTACATCAGTGAGATGCTGAACATCTCCCACTGAGCTCAGAAGAATTTGCAAGTGTTCTGCTCCTAAAAAAACTGGTTCCAGGCCCTAAGTAAATCAGCAGAAAATGCCATCTAATTTATGTTTGTGCTTCAGCATTTCTTTTCTTAAAAATTGCTTCATCTGAGTATTACAATGCTGTTAAAAAACAACAACAAAAAACACCCTATCACTGGTTCCTTGACGCTAGCTAATATCTTTGTGTTTTGACATGCGCAGTAATGTAACAAAGCAAGCAGCAGAATGGGAAATGCTTTTGGAATGAGAAGTGCAACCTCAGTGCAATGAGAGGAAGCTTCAAAGTAACCTCTTCTGAACAAATAATGCATTGAATTTTGTTTTTAGTAGGAACTTTATTTCCTTTAAATCCTATAAAATGCAGAGAAACAGCTGCAGTTCTTAACTGTTAGAATTCTGTACTATGACCTTAAAGTATTCCTGCAAATGATTTCATCTAATTTCTACTGTAAGATGTTTTGGTGTTTGGCACTTTTTTTTTTTTTTTTAACTTGCAACAGTAGCAAAAATGTGTTCTTCTAGAACATACTTTAGAAAGTTACTATCATTGTCTTGTGGAGGTTATGGAATTAAATGTTTGTGGTAATCCCATGATCTTTATGGTTTTAACTCTTTAATTGATACAGCTGAGCTGGGAGAGTGTGAACACCCTGAGCACACACCAGAACTAGTGTCTGAATTCAGGTTTGCGCCAAACCAGACAGAAGCAATGGAATTTGACATTTTTCAGAAATGGAAAGAGTGCAGGTACGGTACCTGTATGGGGGTGATGTTGTTAGCAACAGGATGTTTTCTTCTTTTCCAAAGTCAGATATGTCCACAAGAACCCCCTCAGCAAACATAAAATAGCTTTTATGTTTGTGAGTTGAGAAGTTTTCTAGGCAGTCCTTGAAAATCCCCCTCTAAGAAATGGCAAGCCTTAATCTGGGGAAGGTTGGGGATAGGGGTAGGGGCTTCCTTTTCTGTGGTTAGGTGATTTCATAACAGTCTAAGCATACAGATCCTTTCTTGTTTGTGTTGTTTTGTTCAGTGATCTCATCTTAACTGTCACTCATCCTCATTGGCAATTTCAGATCTTTTTCAGTTTTTGCCCCCTTAATTTATTTTCACTGGGAGGAAAGAGGGTAAAAACCGAAATTAAACCTGAAATTTCTTTCAGCAGTTTCATTCTTATTAAGGTTGAGGGCCTGAAGAAAAGCGTTATGGGAAGGAATTTTAAAACTGTCAAAAGTTTTGTGCTGTAAACTAAAATAAATGTTATGTTATAGGGGGAAGAGCCCAGCACAAGCTGAACTGTGCTACTTGAACAAAGCTAAATGGCTAGAAATGTATGGTGTAGATATGCACGTAGTTAAGGTAAGATCTGTGTTATACTTTGTTTTATTAATGTGGGATCAGAAAATAGTCTTGACTCAGGGAATGGCACTTAATTTAATTTATTGCCAATTTAACCTAAACTTTTAATTACTGATTTGGGTATTGAGGGGAAAGGAGAGACAATTAAACAAACACTTAGGGAAACACCTTTCCTCTTCCTTCCCTGGCTCAACTTCAGTCCAACATCTCTCCTCCCCCTTCCTAGGCTGAACTCCCCCTGTTTTCGCTGCACTTCACACGCAGTCCCTCCCAATCCCTTCAGTGCGGTGATGGGTGGCACAGGGCGTTGGGGTCATCATGTAGTGGCTTCTTGCTGTCACTCCTCATGTCTTTTCCTACTGTTCTAAGACCTACTGTCTTTTCCTCCACTGCTCTTGGCTTCTCACTGCTCTTCTGTTCCAGTGTGGGTCACCGTGGGCCGCAGTCCCTTTGGGGTGTCCCTGCTCTGATGGGGGTCACCAACAGGCTGCAGTCCCGTTGGGGCTATCCCTGTTCTTGCACAGAGCACCTCCTTCCAAAAGTGCTTCTCCAGTCATGTCCCCAGCAATGTTCCCTTCCATGTGCCTCCTCCCATGTCTCCTCACATTTTTCCTTTTCTCTCCTGCCCCTCAGCTGCTGTTGTTTCTTAAATATGTCTTGGCATGGGGGGCTATTTCCATCTGTTCTGGAGCCGGCTGAAAGGGCTGTGACCAGCCCAGGGCCTCTTCCCACAGCCTCTTCCCACACAGTGCACTCCGGCAGCCTTCTGCTACCAAAACCCTGCCAGTTATGCCTAACACTGATGTATATTCTTCTGCTCTGTAATGTTAAAAAACCACAAACTTTATAATTTAAAACATATGGATTTTGATGTACTACTGTAATAAATTTTACAACACTAATTGCATATTCATTATTGGTTCTGTGCTTGCTTGTAGGGAAGAGATGGTTGTGAATATGCTCTTGGACTGACACCAACAGGCATATTGATCTTTGAAGGAACAAACAAAATAGGTTTATTCTTTTGGTAATCTACTCTGGTTTTATAATCCCTTTTGTTGAAATGCTGAAATCTACCCTCTTTAAATGGATTCTTGACTATATCTTGTAATGTAGATTGAATATACAAGGTTAAAATAGATTTGAAGGTGAATTGGCCTGGTTAGAAGTGCCAGTCTCAAATGTGAAATATTTGTTGAAAAACAGACACAGTGCCAGGAAATTGTTTTTTTATTACAATCCTTGAAGTATTCTGGGATTGGAAATCTCTCATATATTTTTTGGGGGGAGGGGGGTTCTGGATTACAAAATGCTGGGTTTCCATTAATTTTCCATTTGCTTCCTCTATGTTTAGGCCTAAAATCACGAAAATGGACTTTAAAAAGAGCAAACTGACACTTGTTGTTGTAGAAGATGACGAACAGGTAACTTTCTTCCCTTACTTGGACCTGATCCAACAAAGTGTGGAGTGTAATTGGACTGATGAGGATACAAAGGGAACTCAGCATGCTGTTGGACCAGGCTGTTCTTTCCTTACTGTGGGCAGTAACTAATACCATGCATGCCAACTTGCAAAGCTTTTGTTTCTTCATTTAGGGCAGAGAGCAAGAGCACACATTTGTTTTCCGGTTAGACAGTGCCAAAACTTGCAAACATTTGTGGAAGTGCGCAGTGGAACACCATGCTTTCTTCAGACTGCGAGCCCCAGCAAACAGTAAATCTAGTAGATCCGACTTCATAAGGCTAGGATCACGCTTCAGATTCAGGTATTTGGTGAAGTAAAAACAAGATACCCATGTTTATACAAACCAGCAGGCAGAGCAACCAGCAAAAGGCAGTGGTTAACTTGTTTCATTTTTGTATTTTAAGTGGGCGGACAGAGTATCAAGCAACACATGGGACAAGATTACGCAGAACTAGCACATTTGAAAGAAGGCCCAGCAAGCGATATCCTTCTCGAAGGCATTCAACTTTTAAAAGTAAGTGTTTGTACATATGATCACTGTACTGGTCATGTGGCTGTCCTGTTAACTTGTATAAATATCATGTTACAACCATAAAATCTGTACCACAGTATAGGAAAAATGCAATATGTCAGACCACCTAAAAAATCAGAGCTGATGTTTTTTTTCCATCCAAGTCTGTTGTTCATATCTACTGTTTTTAAACTCTGACCATACTTATTCTGGCCCCCATGTTTGAAGATGCAGGTTCCTCTGGTTCCTTTTGTTGCTCAATTGAGGAGGGAAGAAAAGTTGTATCAAATTCAAGGAGGAAAATGTATAACATGTTCTTGGAAAAAGTGTATTTGTTATCTAGGGTGGAGCAGCATTCGAAAGTCTCACCAGCTTGCCAATCTGGCCAGACAGTTTTAGGGTTATTGAGCAGTTTCATTATTCAGTTGTTGCTACTTTGCTGACTCTGATGGCATATTGTCCCAGCTCTGAACTTAACCAGCTCTCTCTGGATGTTGAAGTATGCTGAATTTGAATGGAATGACAAGGGATTGATTTCCCTTTGTGGTTTTATCACTCTTACTTCATAACTTAAGCTGAGATTTTTATTCCTTGTAGCAAAACCTAGGAAGGAGCTTTCCAAGACACCCCTCTGAATTCTCAATTATTTGAGGCAGGAGGTGTGGCTCATGTGTGGAGCAGGGTGAGCTGGAATTCCCTTGGGACGTCCTTGCATTCCTATGCATTCCAAGAACATAAACCTCAGTTCCATGAAAAGTTCTTTGTGGTAGTACTGTGGGGGCACTTTTATCTCCTTCTCATGTAGAATGCAAGAAAAAGGGAAGCAAGTATGCATGCTTTCGGGTGGTTGTAAGCCCCCCCCTTCATATAGTATTTGTCTGTTTATTGCAGAAAAGCAAATTTATTAAATTTAAGAGGTACTGTTATGTGATACGTAAGAGTCAGTTATATGGTAGGTGTGAAAGATTTCATATGTAGAAGAATAGACTATTTTAATTATATTTTTAAAATATCAGGATCTGTCAGACCTGCATGTATACCTTGTGTCTCTGTGCTTCTGTGCAAAGACATAAAACCGTGAGGTGGGGGGAGGGGGGGGTGGAAGGGAAGAGAGAATGCGTGGCCTATGCTCCGTTTACTTCTGGCATAGCAGCCAGGCAGAGCTTGTGTTATACCCAAATGGTTAAGCTCTTCCTCTTATGACAAGTGATGTTCACTTTGTTCAAATATTGTCATATTACCTATGATCTTCTCATACTGGGAATTATAAAAGCCATCTAAAGGCTTCTTTCATGCTTGATTGTCCATTAAAAATTCAGCTCCCTCCAGAAAGTTCAACAGCATGTTCTTGCTGCTGAAGATTGCTCAGTGCCTTGCCCCCTTCCCAGTTGGTAGGCTTTTTTGCTGTCATGGTTCACTGTAATAAGACACAGGCCACTACCAACTTCAACAACACTCGGATTTCTGAAAGACGCAAAATTGCTTTGAGGGGTTATTTCTGAGGGACGCAGTACTATTGGCATGGTGGCTGCAGCAAGCTGAGGAAAGTAGTGCTCTAATTGTACAGAATTCACTCTGTCAAAAGCCCTTCCTTCCTGCTGTTTTGGGAATAATGCTCATCTGCCATCTGTGATGGTGGCACCAGGTGGGCCTTCACTCTTGCTGAAACAGAGGGAGGTTCATGGCTGCCTCATACTTCATAATCTCCCATGGGAATGCTAGAAAGCATAGGGCTGAACTTGCAGTTCTGACATATTTGTTCAAATATGCCTGAATGAGGATATACTTAAGCTGTGGTGTAACGTTCCAAATCACAATAGCTGTAAAATGACTGAACTGTTTCACATATTAAGGTTTTTTGTTTTTGTTTTTGAGCAAACAATCCTGTGAAAGCAGCACAACTGTGGTAAGTAACTGTCCAAGTTCTCTCTACCTTTCAAGTGCTGTTGTCAGGCAAAAACATTTTTGAAGACCCTGTTTCTGCATCAGGATTTGTCAACACAAATTCTCTGGTGTGGGGTGAATTGCTTCGGGATCTGTTGTTATGCAGTACCAGACTCTCCTTGGGGAACTGCCTATGAGACTTTGCTTCCATTTTTTTAATTCTTTTTTGTGTTTTGAGATCAGACTAAAACAAATCATACTTCCTTTCTGCTCTTGTTGCCATTATGCTAATTTATCTAGCTTCATAAGTGTAAAATGAAGAACAGAGTTTTGCTCCCCTCTTTTTTGCACTGTAACTGCTGTGGTGTGAATCTAGAAAAAACTATTGATACCCTTAAATATATGAAATTGGATCAGAACTTCAGTGTAATACTTCCTTGAAGAGTAGAACCCTGAGCTATATGAAACTGTGGTATGGATGTTTTTATAAGAATATTCTGGTAGTGCAGATAAACTGTTTTGGCTGTGCAATTGAGTGAAATAGGATAATCTGAATAAGAATAATGCTTCTTTAGTTCTTCAGAAATGTGTCCTCACTCACGCAACTGTCCAATTTTAGGCAGACTTGGCAGGATTCTGCCAGGAACAGATTTTCCTTTGGATAGTTATAGAATCAGGGTTTTATTTCTTCTAAGTAGTAATCAAAATGGCATTTTTTATGCATGCCTTTGGTGTTTCTCAGTGTTGATTTCATAAAAGCTATTTCTTTTCTTCTCTCAGTGTTAAAAATACTCCGGAAGTCCATAACTACCAGGTAAGCATAACAATTGTTGGGGAGAATATTTACTTAGTTTTCTTATTTTAATGGTAAATATTGCTGCTGTCTATAATCAAGACAACTGTTCTGCTCCCCTTTTCTTACTCTAGGGTGAGATTTCTGTGGTGGCTCAGAAATAAGCAGCGCCAAATTAGGAATTCAGGGGAAAGTGGAGGGACTGTAGTCCGTTGCTTCTCCCATGTTCTGAGATGCACTGCAAGCTGGGAACACTCCATTTGCCACCCTCTTTTCCGTCCTATTCTGTGAAATCACAGGTTAAACCCTTTGGGTTTGTGGATTTGATGGACCCCAGGACACTGCTCTGTGACACTTTTGTCTAGAGCAGCATCTCACATTGGAGGATCCTTGACAAACAAGTTCACTTTTGTGATTATCTCCTTGTCTCAACACTTAAGGAAATCATTGCTGGTCACATGTGATTCCTCCCCGCCCCCTTCTTAACAGCCTCCTTTACACTCCAGGGAAAACCTTACCCTGTTTTCATCTGTCCTACTAGCGATCTGTGCTACTGAGAAAGCAAGCTGTGCTTTCATCCAAACTGCATGCATTCATGAGAACTTAGTCTAAGTGTTGTGTGTGTTGTGGTGGGATTTTTTTGTTTGTTTTGTTTTGTTTTAATAAAAGCTTCACTAGGGATTTCGTTTCAGTGTTTCCTATCAAGACCTGTGGATATGAGAGAGAAATGCTGTCACCATAGATGGGTGACCTTCTGAAGACTGTTATTATAATAATAACCTTTCTCACTCTCCACCTTTGATTAAAGCTGCTGTTCTTCTGATGCTCTTTTTCTGGAATGCATTAGATATGCCAGACCTTCTCCCAAAAAGAAAAGGGATTTTTTTTTTTTTGAATTTACCCATGACTGTGCCCTAATGAGCAAGTTCATCACCAAGCAATCTCCTGCAAATGTTAAACTGAACAGGAGATAGTCTGAGACAGCGCTCCTGAGTCCAGGGCTCACAGGCAGCATGCTGCTCATGGCCCCAGAAAAATAAAAAGTTAATGGGGAGTTTTCATATGATTTCATTAACAAGGTTTAATATTTTCACTTGTAGCCACAGTATCATCCTAATATTCATCCTGCTCAGCCACACTGGCATCCACATACACCTGTAAATGTAAGGTAAGCAATCTTCACTTCATGGAAAAAATGGTTCCTTCTTTCTTTACCTTAATCTAGTGATGTGAAACTTTGGATGTATCAGGTGATTTTATGTGCATGAAAAGCAAACAAGTTAGAAATGTGTGATGTAGAGGCACCATTAAATAACTTCAGTTTAGATTTTTCTTTGGAAAGTTCTAGCCTCCTTGATAAATTTTTTCAGGTTGATTTTTAATTCAAATAATTTATTTTTTAATTAAAATTAACTTTAGTGTATTTCTGTAGGTAGTATGTTGGATGGAGAGATGTTCAATGTCTGCAATAAAATGAATTGTAATTAGATCAATATTTAATCTCCTAAAACAAAGAAGAATATCCTTTTAGGGTAAATTTAAGTTATCAGTGAACAGATTCCTGATTTGTAGCACTAGTTCTCATCTTCTATATAAGTGTGGAAAAATGTGTGAATAACATGTACGTGGAATATGTACATAGAGCAGCTTATCAAAAGATTTGCAGATAGTGTTGGTGAAATTATTCATAACATTGAGTTTTTGAGAACTAATTTACAAAAATATTCTGTATGTGCTATCATACTATCTTTCTGTGTACCTTTTTTAACAAGCATTGAGAGAAATTAAGTGAATATAAATTTTGGAAGAAATTCAGTCTAAGAAACAACATGGTGGAGTGCACAGATGGAGGCACACACCTGCTGGTGGGTTTGTGTCTGTGCGTGCACATGTGATAAAAATCAGCTTTTTTATTCTAATAAAAAAGAAACTTTTTCAGGTTGCTCAGTTTTTAAGGCAAATAATAACTGTCTTGACTGAAAAATACCGATACCCTGATCTTTATTCCCATTTTTCTTACCTTTTAATCTCTGTATTTTTATATCAGGACAAGTAGACTTTGTTCTTAGTGTAGGTGGGCTCTGGAGATGAGGCTGAGCCTAAAAGAAGAAAAGAATTTGATCTGAGTTTGACCCTGAAGGTGCAGGAAAAAGGCAAAGACATGATTGGAAATACTTATTAGGCAGAGAAGTAGACATACTTGACATGTGGTCCAAGACATGTGGTCTTGGAGTTCCTAGCATACAGCAGTAAAGCAGATATTAAAATTATGCTAGAAACAGAAGACCATTTAAATTGGATAAGTGAATGTTAATGATTTTACAAACCATATGAGGTTTTGTTGAAATTTTTCTAAAGCTTTGTGCTTGTGATACTAGTCTGTAACATTTTAAAGTTAAATAGCTTGCCTTGGAGCAGAGCGATGTTGAAATAAGCACAATCATGTATTGTAATGTGTGTAGAATACCTTTCCTCCCTAAGCCTGCCCTCTGCCACTTACCTTCCCCCCCCTCCATCCCCACACCCTGAAGATATTAAGGTCAGTGAAATATGAACAATGGCTTTTTTATAGCTAAACCTCTAAGTCTAAAAACCTACTTAAAACCTCAGTCCCGCAAGCTCAGTGGAAGAGGTGCTCAGAATTTTTGTCCCAGTCAGGTAGAGATACTTAAATGTGTAGTTAAAGTTAAAGTATCAAGTTATTGTAATGGGAATCAAAGTAGAAGAGTTGCACATGGTTAACATCTTGGATAGTTTGGTTTGAGAATGCTTACTACAGCCAGCTATGAGCTTGAGATCAAACCACAAATGTATGTAATTCTTTCCGCTGGACTTGTAAATCTAGAAAGGGTCAAGGGTTGAAATGAAAGTATTAAATGTGCAATACTATGTTATGTCTATTTTTTGGTTAAATAATTTGTGAAATAAAATGTGGAATTGTGTCTCAGTCTTCACAGCAAAATCTTTTCAGTGAAATTATTTGCTTGCAGTTGACATAGAAGTATAATCTTGTGAGAAAATTCATTCCAATTAACAGTTGTCATTATATAACTTTAGAATTCTTCACTTACATTTCCTCCAAAAAAGGTAAAATATAAACCTGGCTTTATTTCCTCCAGCATATAAAAATAGTGCCAAAAGAAAGTGCAACTTCAGTTCAGTAAAAGGAGAATCTTAAATGTTGTGATTGCCTAGATACTATTCAAAAAAAAAAAATTTTTTTTTCAAAATGACTTTAGGGTATGCTGTAGAATTGAATGAAATTAATGTCTCTAAGTACCAGTAAATAATGAACAAATGAGGAAAAACTATTTTTCCTCTTAGTACTTTTGCAAGTTTCAGTGCATAGTCATAGCAAAATACCTGTACTAGCTGTAGGCTCTAGAAGTTCGACTTAACAGAATGTGACTATATAATTTAAAGGCTGCTTCAGTGTAATTAGCTGCACCAGTGTTGAGTGAATGGCAGTATTTACAGAAGAGCAATTTTCATTCTTAGGATTGTCTGTCTTAATTTTTTTAGACCTTAGGGATATTTTTTCATGAACTCAACTTTTTTGCGTGTTAGGCTCTATTTTACTTGTTTATTGTATTCAGTTTTTCTAAAGTCTCCTGCTCCCTTTCCATCATCCCTCTGGGATTCAGGAGCAAAAAGAGAGGGGTTTTAAATTGCTGAGCTCTGATTCAGAGCCTTTGGAAATAAACAAAAAGATTCCCAGTTGCTTCAGGGGATTCTGCATCAGTCCTATAGGTCCAACACCATTTCCTTCCCTTACTGATAGCTGTCTGTCACTCCCTACACATGCTTAGCAGTTACTGGATGAACTCATGTTACTCTGTATCACTCATAAGTTTAATTCCATCTCTCACTAACCATAACTGTGCAAATGATACAGGCCACCCTATCATGATGACAGGCCATATTGGAAACCCCCCACAAGTGGAGAGGACAACAATTTACAATATATCCAAGAACAGAACCAGAAGAATTTAGGAGGAGTCCAAAGTGTGGTGTACCAAGATAAACTCATGACAACACTCTGAAAAAGTCATCTTCATTTCACCTGCCATCTTAGACGATCATTACATTCCATGGTCATTGTCTGTCTGCAGTATGTTCAGTGTATTGTGCATAATGTGTGTGTCTTTACATGTACATCCATCCTTGTTTAGGGTTTATGGACATTCTTGAGAAAAGTATTTTCCGTATTTTTGTAAGAAATCTTGAAAAACCTGTAAAAACTGATTAGAATTCTCAGTGCCTCAAGATCAGAAATACTGGGGGATTTACATTCTACCATACTTTTTCAATCTGATGTGACCATCTGCTTGCTGTTGAGGATCAGCCATGCATGTCTTAATTGTTTTTATCTTCCTGTTTCTTTTGAGTCAAATTAATAGATGAAGTTTGAGAAACTTCATTTTTTAGTTGATATGTAAACGGGAGGTTGGGGGAGGGAAATTCATAATTCAAATTGGCAATCAACATGGTTTGTGGACAAAGGACACATGCTGAGATGGTCATAGGTTTGGCTTTCTTTTATCTTTAATTTTTGTTTTCTGCAGCAAAATTAGAGGTGCTTGCCTAACTTCAAAAAAAAGTATAGAGAAAAAACACTATAACAAAATGTATAGAGTATTTCTATTACATTTTGGACTTACCAATTATATTAATAGCATCCCCCCAAACCATACCTGCTGCTATAAATTGCAAGAATGTTGAAAATCAATCCTTGCTAAAAGGGTGCTGCTGTCTTCTTGTTATTTTTAACGTGATTCTGGATGTGAACTACACAATTTCATAAAACCACCTTCTGAAAACTTTTTTCTGAGAGGATTCAAAAAAGAGTTCACAATCAGTACACTACAAGAGGAAAATGATCCAGTGAAATAGCTCTATTTTTTTAAGCTAGAATTTTGCAAAGTTGAATGTATATTTACAGACCTAGGTCTTTTAATAGGCTTGACTGATATTTTGATCACTTGCCTATCTTTTTGAATCTGGGAATCATAGTGCCATCTTCATTCATGCTTTTTGTTTTAATTTGGCCTTAACATCTGTGGTCTCTCTGAAGTTGTTGGAATCAATAAATCTTTATTTGGAATATTTTAGAATGAAGTAGTTTTTAACTTGATTTTGATAAATGTACATTTATAAATGGGTATAACCCTGAATTTTTTCAGAGCAAATTTGATGGTATATAACTTTTTGTAAAATATATTTGTTTACAAATGCTATCTTTAATATTTGTTTTAATCTTTCCTGTATGTGCTAAGTACAAATAAAAATTCTCAACCTACTGTTTATGGTGCATTATTTATTTTTGAAAGATTTGGGGGGAGGGTTGGTAGATATCATGCACTGCTGCATTTGTTCCTGTTTTCCCCTGGGATCAGTAATGCTATGTTGGATCAGCATTTTCAGTGCAGTCAGGGCGGGGGAGTTATAATACAGTAATTGTGCACTGAGGTGTGAAAGTGCCAGAATAACCCTAAGGTGGGCAGTCACAGAGGCTGACTTCAGTTTCATGAGGCTAGTCTTCCTCTCTTTCATGAACGCTGTATTTAGGGGAAGGGAGAAAGAGAAACTTTGCTGGAGCCATTGGAACAGAGCCTAATTTAGCTGCTTTGAATGTCCTCTGAAGTTCTGTGGGTTTTTTTGTTGTTTTTGGTTTTGGGTTTTTTTTGAATGCTCCTGTTAGTTTAAGTGGAGCGTTATTGCTTCATGATTCACACACCTATGCTCATAGTATAGTGTCGTCCTTGTCATATAACTGCATTTGCTTCTGTGTGGTTTGTTCTCAGTGTTCATCTTCCTCATGTGTTTTATCTGTGGCTTGGTTTATTGCTGAAGATGCACTGAATGAGTGGTCTCCCTGACAGATTTCAAGAAGAACCATCACAAGGCCTAACAGTCTTTAAATATTAAAATGCCTCATGCAGGAGGTCTGCACACAGGTGAAGACCATCTTGTGGGACTTCTCTGTTCTGCAGTTTGTGCATGTCACCTCAAGGGAAATAGATGTCTTACTGCTTCTCTGGAGAAGAAGCTCATGCACTTTCCACTCCCCTCTTACTTTTTCGTTCTGCATCCTCCTTGCTGTCTGCAGATATCTGTATCAGCAATGTCACCGAGTGATCAGCTAGGTAAGAACAGATCAATTTCTCTGTCTTTCCTTGCTCTGATCATAGTTGGCTTCTAGTAACAAATTGGGCTGGGATGCGGTTGGGAAAAGGGAGCACTTTTTTACCTGTTTCTGCTCTAAACCCAGTGTTGGCTCTGGCTCATGCAGCTTACATCACCTGAACAACCATGGGTATGGATACCCCTGCAGTGAACTTGGTAGTACAAATAACTTGCTTTAAATGTAAAAGCTTACTTTTTTTTTTCCTAAAATTAGCACTCTCGTTATTTACAAAGTATAGATTTTAAAAAATGACTGCTATGGGCCTTGTGATGTTAGAAATGCAATTTGGTTTTTGAAGCAAGGCAGAACACTTCACAGCTGAAAACCAATTTACATAGGGAGAAGGGGAAAGAGGGGAAAGATGGGAAACATTTGGTTAATTCAGGTGTTAAATGTAGTGCCTTCTGTTGAAATATAAAATACTGAGAAAGTTCTGCCTGATACAAGTCAATACTACATCTCTAGATTCACGCTGCTGCGGAAAGCCACTGATAGTTTATAGATGCACAAACTCAGTACAGAGCCTTACTAGCGCCGCTATGTAAGCGTTTTTACAATTGTGTTGAATTATTTTAACTAGGAGTTTCCCATGAGGAAATGCCACACTATTTTCACTTTCTCTAAAAGAACATGTTATACAACTATTGTATAGTCATAGAAATCAACCCATTTTGTATGTATTCTACATATACACGGAAGTTGCTTTAAAAGAAAACTTTGCACACTGCCTGAAGGAAGTATCACTTTCTCAATCAATGGAGTATGTTCTTAGTGCCCATTGAACTGTTTGTGCAAACTTTCCCCACCCAGTTCTGAAGTCTGTTCATTGTATAAGTCTAAAATCTTCTTTTTACAAGTCTAGCATACACTTAGAAACTCTTCTGGAGTCTGATTACAGGTGATAAACACTATCTTTGCTTCAACTAAGAGACTTTTGGGGGGGCAGGTATGAGTACAGTGCCAGGCATCCAAGCAATTACATTGTTTTGAAGTCCAGTGTATAATAGACTGCATTCTTCCATGCGCTGGAGAATTGCTTGATACATCTTGGCTGAGGGTATCTTCTGATCCTCTCTCTGTATGCCTTCCCCCAGCTGTTTAAAAAGCTGGAAACCAGTTCTTCCTCAGCATAGCTCAGAGTTGGCTCTCTCCTTTGTGTACTCTGTTTTGCAATGGGGTTATTTCTGGACAGTAATAATTCTCTAATCCTGTATCCCCTCCCCAGGAACTGGTGGGAGAATTGCATAGCTGGCAATACCACATCTGTAACCTGGAATGAAATACATCACTCTTGAGCCCCAGCCAGGCCCTGGCATGCAGACTAATGACTAATATTACAGATAGTGTTGTCACTTTCAGTGAATTATTTTAGCATGGGCTTTTTCTTTAAATATTGGTTTTCAGCTACTTGTACTGTAGCTGATGTGAGTCACAGGCAAGTGAACAGAGGGAGCATTTTTTGTAATGCATTTCTAAAGCTGGCTATCTGGGTTTGCACACTTAAGGAAAAGAATCGAGTCTTTCCGAAACATTTATCAGTGAAACAATATGCAGTTTGACCAAAAACCAGGATTGCTTTCTCACATTGTAGACACAAACAAAGCATATATTATGACTTTGTGAAGTAAAATGTCCCATCTTTTTCCCTCATTCTGAATGAGTGCTGAAGAAAGTCTTCAGCCTGCAGAAGAGATAATGTTAGAGTTTGCAAGAAATTTTGAAAATGGATCTCCTACTGCTGACAAGGAGTGAGTTGGGGCACTTCCTAAGACTGGAAAAAATGGAGATAAATATATTGCTTGCTTCTCAGGTGTCAAAGCTGGCTAGATGAGACCTTCTGAGTGGAAGGAGCAAGACAGGTCAATGCCTCAATCATCTGTTTTCAAAGGAAATTGTCTACCAATCATTCCAGCTTGTATATCAAGCAGACAGGCTACTACTACCTAGCTTGAAGGAGAGAAGTTTCAACACACATCCATCCAACGTGACATACCAGATCTCTGGAAAGACTGTTGATGTTCTTCAAAGCAATAAGTGTTTTTTCCCTTACTCTGGCAAAGGAGAGCTGAGGAGAACAGTATCACAGGAGAGTGCTGTCACTGCAGGCCTAAACAAACATTGCTCATGGTAGCCAATGAGAGTGTTCCACCCAGAGCTGCTACAGATTGACTAGCATTAACGGTTGGAAATAGGAACTAAATTTTTTTAATCTTGGACTGTATGTGTTATACTTTGAAAAGGGACTGATCCCACAGGATGCTAGCTTATTTGTTAAGACTGTTCTAGCCAAGAATCTTCTTAGAGAGTCATCTTGAACTAAAATTTCACTGGTTAAGTGTCTGTATCTTAACCACACTTGTGCTATGCTATGAGGATCAAGATTTTGAATCATTTCAGAAAGAATTTTTTTGTACTTTACAGTCAAGTTGCAAGTGCTTGGAAAAAGGCGGTGCTATTATGCATGCTCCTAGGTGAAGGGCCCACAGGGAAAACAGTTTTTCTTCAACAGGCCCCAGACAAACATATACAGAAAGATACAGCTTTTGTATCAAACCAATCCTTGTCTAAAGTAGGTAGGAAGAAACATCTTGTGAAGGGAAGGGGCAGACAACACCTTTCTATCTGGCATCTCTTGCGATACCTTGCAGAGATGTGAGTGATAAAGACCTTGACATTCCGCTTCAGTTGTTTTCCATATACTGTTGTACTCTGAAGTGACTGGCTGTATACACTTCTGTCCAGCGTGCATGTGCTCTGCTTCTCTTGTTGCCACTGCATTTACAAAAACAGGTAAAAACTCAGTTCATCTGGAGTTCTCCCTTGATATGAGTCACTCTCAGTAGGCTAAATTCAGCTCTCTCTCTACTTACTAATGGCTATTTCATGTCTGTCCTTTAAAGCAAAACAAATTCTTTTTCAAATAGTTGGTTTCATGAGAGTTAATCTGAACGTAGTTGTAAAGTTCCCAAATCAAACCTCTCTCTGCACCTGCCACTGCACATATTAGTAAGTTGCTATAGAAAATGTATGAATATGTTCCATAATAACTTTCCTGTTGCTTTTAATTTTTTAATTAATAATTTATTTTTTAATTATTTAATTTTTAATTTCAGCATGTGAAAAACCTTCAGTTTTGGACTGGAGGAAAATATGTATTTTTTAAAATACCACAATATCTCTCATTCAACTTTCCTGAAGAGAGAATTTTTTTTCAGGCAGTATGTTGGAGGACTTGGCATAGAGGGAAGATGGGTGGAGACAGGTTATTCCGCCTGCCTGGTATCTTAGACCCAATGTTATTTCTCTGCTTTGTGTTTCTAGGGTAATACTTTTCTCTTGACTCTGGGGAACTATTGCCTTCAGTGTGGTAGCAATTCATCTTCCATGATTTGCTGCATAGATATTTTCAGAAGAAGTCCAGTTCATTTTTTGTCTAGTAGAAGAAACATTCATAATGCCTGCTTTGGTCATCACACCTTCTGAGAGCTAAGGAATCAATCTTCTAATTTAAAAATAATATAAATGTTGAGCTAAGGCTACCAAAGAACCAGAGGAAATACCCCTAGAATTCTGTTTTTAAATTGCCACCACAAATCTACTTGCACATTTGAGTCTTACGTTTTTCATACTTGTTGTCTTCCAAGTTTATAATGTCTCTTTTTTTCCATTTTTCTTTTTCTTTTCCTTTTTTTGTTAATAGTAGTATGGCCTACAGCTTTAAACTATCAGACATCAAAACCTGCAGCTTGTCATATCAAAGATGAAAACATGTATTGAATTACAGGAAGAACAGATGTTTCACCTAAGAACAGTTTAGAAAGTCTGTAGTTCCTGGATTAACAATGTCATATGTTGAAGGACTATAAAAGCCAAGATTTTTTTTTTTTTTAATGAGGCAATGAAAAATACCTTTTCATTCCTGCCTCCTGAAGAAAATGAAAGAAGGAGCCACACCTAATTAGTTGTAGGAAGTACTGATCTAATACAACTTAAACTCCATAAAACAACCTATTTATTTAACCATATTCTGTTTTCCCTGCTAAACCCATAACAATCCATGCTAGTATAATAGTCCCAGTGGCTTCTCTACCATTATCAATTTCTGCTATTTTGAGAACCTTAGGGAAGTAGGGATATAAAATATTGCAGCTTCTCCAGTGCTCTTTAAATTGTGTTATAGCATAGCAATGACCTCAATACCTAAACAAAGGTGACAAAGTGACTGTGTTTCTTTTCATCTCCAGGGGCCAACCCATTGAATTTTGAGGCCGTGTTGGCAGGCAGTAGGGTCCAGCACAGAGTGTTTCCCATCAGTAGGTGCAGGAATCAGACAGAAAGGAGGGAAGATCTCAGAAAAAATGGGCCAGGGAAAGAACAAGCTTGAGTGAAAGGGGTAGGAGGGGAAATGTTTTGCAGTGGAGCATGCAGTGGGAGGAAGTGGAAAGGAAAAGCAATAAAGGCTGTTAGAAACTGGGAATAGAGAAGAGAAATGAAGGAGGTAAGGGAGCTTTCAAACTTTAATGCCTGTCTTCAGCACCTGGAGCTCACTGGGTTGATAAGCAAGGCTGATTTGAAGCAAGGCTGATTTGAAGCAAGGCTTCAAAGAACTTGAAAGTAAAACTGATCACTTCTGTGAAAATTTTGAGCATAGAAGGGTCCCTTTTGTTCTCAGACATTCATTTTAAAATTCTATTGTTGTATTTAATGGGTCTCTCGTTCAGAATTTCCAGCATAAGAAAAGTTTGAAATTTGATTTTAAGATAAAATGAAAAGTTTCTTGCTGTAATTCAGATCAGTTTCCCAAGTGCTACAAGAAAAAGAGGGCAGGGCTGGTTGCAAGTTTGTAAATGAGAACTCCCTTGCTATGCTGAGTGATTGATTTTGTATTATTTTTGCCTGTTGATACTTTCCGTTGAGCAAACAAGTGAAAAGTTCTGTCATGCCTTGAAAAGAGCTTTTACTTGCTGTATACTGTACCTGTTCAGTGACTCCGCTAGTAATGTGTTAAAAGGGCAAAAATCTGTAACGTAAACTGAAGTTTTTCATGTGGCAGTAGTGCTAGGTACGTTCATACTAGACTTAAAAGTCCTGGCAAGTTACTGAAAATTCAGAAAACCCTGTGTTTCTTTGTGGGGCACTAGACACATTCTGAACCCAAATAATAAGCATGAAATTTCTACAATTTGATGTATTTATTGAAAAAAAATTTTCAGGGAATTTCAGCTTTGTAAGGTCAAAGATAAAAAGGAGATCTTATAAAATGGGAGCATATTGTTAAGGGAAGCCAAATCCAGTGGACTTTAAGGTTAAGGTGATTTCTCCTTTGCCCTCCAGTAGATGTGAGACTGCTGTAGTTCCTGGTTTCTATAAACATGGACAGCACAGACAGCCTGATTCTGTACACATACATGGCCACAGAGAATAGTTAGGGCTCCAGTTAAATGAGAAGATGGGGCAGACCAGCCAAGTGTACTGGCCAGCAGTTTGCTTACATGTTACTGGCCCCTTTCATCCCCCCTCCTCTCCACTTTCCCATGCTCGTTCTTCCCTGATCCACATCAGTTTTCCCTTTCTCTTCCCTTGTCTCCTTCCAAATAAACAAGCTGCCCCTACTTTTGTCCAACTTGTGCTGAGTCCATAACCAAGTTTCCCAAGGCTGCCTCGGTAATTTGGATCTTACGTGATATTATTGATGCAGTTTCCTCAGCACTGTTGGCCTTGCAAGACTGTGGTCAGCAAAAGGTCCTCAATACTCCCCTGCAGCTCTCTGTGAAGCTTGGCCATTTCTTGCATAAATCCCCCTTAACAACCTGGGAACTCAGTCATCCTTCATGGCGCTCTCTGTAACATTTGTTTGCTGTTCACACTTCTATCTATTATATCCAGGAATTTCTTGTGTCCTCATGTTCTGTTCTGGTAGCCAAACCTCAGGTCTAGGCCTGCTTCTCTGCCTGCACACCCTACTAAGTATGTGATACAGAGGAGGGGAGAAAGAGTGAGGAGTGTTTAGCTCAGGGGACCTGAGTTACTTAATGGGTTAAATGGTGATAAAGGCTGTAGCTTGGGTTAGCAACCTCTGATCAGCTGCAGGCTGTCTTGGAGGCCTAAGTTCCTTAGGTTGTTTTTGCTCCTAGTTTAACCTGAGTTAGCTTCCTTTCATTAGCCACCCTGAGTTGTTTTATTTCCCAAACAGTCATGCATTGTCTGCATGTGACTAAATGGGGAAGGCAACACTGACTTGGGGGGGATTTTGTCTGTCTGCATCTGCCTTTCAGAGTTTTTCTCATCTGCAAGGGCATCTGGGACAATGAATTTTTTTTGACAGGTGATTAAATATAATTAGCTATCGTTATCATTAATTAAAACCATTTGTAAATAAAGAAAAGCAAGTTTAGTTTCCCAGTAGGCATATTTTGCGTGACAGTTTTACAAGGCAGTATTTTTTTTAATGATTGTTATATAGATAAGGTGAAATCTGTGAGAACAATGGTTTTTTTGAGCTTGGATTTGTTTCTTGGTATTTTATTAGAACGTGGTTTGCTGCAGGCTCTGTTGTTCTTGCAGAGGATTCCGGATTAACTGCTTGATCCTCTCCTGCTTCAAAACTTAGTTCAGCATGTTGTCATGGAGGAAACTGCTGCACATACTTAAACGTCTCCCACAGAAGAAAGTTTCCCCACTCTCATCACCACTGCAGACACCTCTCATCTCCTCCCTTGGCATTTTTCCTTCCTTCCAAGGTTTGTTTGGCTGGCTGTGAGAAGGCTGCTGGCTGCCTGCTCTGCTTCCAGAGTGCAAGGAAGAAATGGCTTTCTGAGGCATCCCTAGGGATTGGTTGGGTCCCCTGATCTTCACCAGCAAGAGGGAGCTTCCCTGTCCTTCCCAAATGAATGCAACTGGGCCAGCTCTTCTGTCATGTTAGTGTCAGGACAGAGCATGGAAGTGAAATAGCACCATCAGGTTTTGTTTTACTTCTCACAGTTGAAGAAGCCAGCAAGAAACCTAGCTTCAAAGAGGTCTTTTCCTCATCCACCTTTACTTAGGAACACTCATTGCTTTTACATGTCTCAATCCTCGGCTGCAAAACTGAAACTTTATCCTCTGTCTTTTATAAGTAGTCTTTCTTCCATGGTTTGTGTTCCCTTTGTATATACCACTGGATCCTTTCAAAGTCTTTTGCTTCTGCCCACTGTTTTTGGCAATTAGTTGATGCTTACGCAGAACACCACCTTCTTCTTACCCTCTTCATTTCTTTTTCGTTCCTATCCACAAGGAAGTTTCCAGTGTGTTGCAAAATAGATGCTCTCCTCCACTTTGCATGCTCTAGCAGCACACTGGATGTAAAAGATTCTTAACAAGATTAAAACAAGTTTGGCTAAAATTCAAGATTTTTTTTAACTTCTTATGAAACATGGACAGGGAATAAGTCCAAAATATTTTTGTTTTGTTTTTTTCCTGCCAAAGGGAGAGGCTAAAACCAAAAGCTGAGCATTTGGCATAATACGGCTGTTAAGTCATCCTACCCCAACTGCCACCCTGAAGCTTAATGTGCAATGACTGCTTTCATTAGACTTCTGAAAGTCTCTTCTTCACATGGTGAAACATGCTTGTTAATAATTCCACTGACTGCCATTAGGGAGCATGTCTACAACCCATTTTGATGTTGGAGAAGGTATTGTTAGGGTGTGGTAGTGGGTGAAATGTCTCCTATTAGGGAGTGAAGTGAGTGGGGGAGCCTCCCAACACGTGCAGTGTGGATGTGAGCTGTTGAAAGCTGCAAAAGTCACCAAGTCAGGCTTGCTATACGCTGTGGCTGGGGGGAGGATTGAGAGGGGTTTTGGAGATGTTTTTTTTAAGGTTCCAGGATTTTTAAACACTAGAAAATTGCAGTGGTTCTGGGCAGAAGCAGTGTTCAAAGCAAGGGACAGAGGTAGGTGTGGGACTTGTTGAAGGCTGTTTAAAAAATAATCACACCCACATCTAGAAGCCTGTTTTTGTTGTTTGTTTTTTTTTAACCACTGTTCGGCTGTATTACGGAGGGTCTAAATTCAGTGCAGAGGCATTCGAGGGGCACAGTGGTTGGAAGCTGCCTTCTGCTATTGCCCCACAGCCCCCCAAGGAGGCGAGCAAAGAGAAACCCACCACTGGCTTTCCAAGTATAACTTTAAAAAGGTGGGAGATGCCCACAGGAAGAGTATAGAAGAAGGGGACAGCGGTAGGGTGCAGGAGTAGGCCTGCTCTGGGACGCAGGTGAGAGATGTTTATTCAGGTCTACCCGGTTACATTGTGCAGGAAAATGAGGATGGTAGCTGGGAGGATGGTGTAAAAAGACAATTATTTTTATTAAAGATCTGTATAACTCACAGATTACACCAAATGGGAGGTCCTTTTGCACCAAGCTTGTCATGGATGAGAGAATAAGTTTCAAATGGATTATGATTTTAGGGCGTGAAAAGATTTAGGATGCGGACTAGGAAGAATGATAGTGTATTTGTAGTCTTAGTTAGGAGTAATCTGCTTCACAGTTCAGGTTGTGGAGGGGAGGAAAACTGGGTTGTGGAGGGAAGAAAAGGATCTGTTGTTCTTGAGGATCTTGAGCTGAACAAATCAACAACCTCATGCTATTCAGGAAAAAGCAAATGTCGTGTTTCAATGTGTAAACAGGAATAGATCCCATAGGACGTGGGAAGGGACCTTTCCCCTTTGCCATGCTTTTGTAAGGCCTCAGCAGGAATGGTGTGCATAGTTCTGTGCACCACATTTCAGAGGCAGACTGTCAGTGTGCAGAAGGGGACAGCAAGAATGAGCAGGGCTCTAGAAAATGTGTGACCTGTGAGAAATGACTGAATAATTTAGAGTTTTTCAAGTCTGGAGAAAAGGTTGAAGGGAGATGTGAAAACAGTTTTTAAAACATACAGATTTTCTGTAGCAAGAAATAATCCATTCCCTGTGAAGGATGGGACAGGAAATAGAAGGTTTAAATTGCAGTAAAGGAGGTTTAGGGTAAAACGGAAAAAACTTAGTAAGTGTAGGGATGATGAGACACTCAATAGATTGCCCAGGGAGGTCACAGAGTCTTTGCTAGTGAAGGTTTTCAAAATTAAGTTCAGCCAACCAGCTTGGGTAACACAGGCCTGCTTAGTCCTGTTTTGAGGGGGCAGGTGGACTATTTAAGTCTTCTGAGTTGCCTTTTTTTTTTTCTTCCTATGATTCCCTGGCAGCATTAGATGTGTGAGTTGTACACTAGAGAGATGTGATTTTGTAAGGCAGCACATGTCTGGAGCATATGAAACATAAAAATGTTAACTGAAAATAGCTTTTAAAACAACTGATGAGTATAATACTGGGATAGAGGGCTAAAAATGGAAATAAAATTCAAAAAATGGGAAAAAGTAATCAGATGATGTATATTGTTTGCCCTGTTCCTTAATATACTGCCTTTTCGGTCAGAAGAAAATAGTTATGAGAGTTTGAGGCTAAAGGCAATACCAGGTGTTTTCTGGACATTGACTGGCTTTGTTGAAAGTTGAGTCTGGGATAACTGGATCCTCAGGAGAACTTTGGCTGAGAGAGGGACAGAGAAGGAAGAAATGGTCTCTTCCTTTAGAGAACAGGCTGTAGGGCACTGCATCTTTTCCCTTGAAGGACAAGAGTAAGTTATATGGGAAGCAACTGGAGCTCGTTGAGAAAACTAGGTAAATAAAAGAGGAAATCTGCAGGGTAGTCACCTGACTATTAAAAGGTAAACTAAAGATGAAACATTGGCATACTGGCAGGGCTAAAAGACAAATAAAAGAGAAAAGCTCAAAACTGATACCTGCCCATCTGTGCACATAGTTTGAGAGCATAACTTGATGTCTACAAAACCTGGAGGGATTAGGATATGCTCAGAATGTTGCTCATTGACATGAATGATTTATTCCTGTTGATGAGCTGGGGAGGATGCATGAGCACAACATCCATTCAGGTAAGTCAACCAGAAACAAGCAATAGAAAAAAAAAGTTAATGGCAGAAAGATGCACTGGGGGAAAAAAGTCTGAAGCATCTAGATTTAAGATGGTGAAGAACAGAAAAATACAGTGGAAAAAAGGTGCAACATCACTGCTGAATAGCGATACCACCTTGTAGAAACTGCACTGAGATGTCAGGATCCCACATGCCCCTAAATTAAATAGTACAGGGTGCACTGAATGGGGATTTGGATTACTAGTGAAATTTTTGTTTGGGTAATGTCAGTTTTTCTAGTAGACTGGGTCCGAAGCTGCTGCCAGCCCCATGGTTTCTGATTGTGCAGTGACTTGTCAGTCTAATACTGAATTTCTGTAGAGCTCCTGGGAAGGAGGAGGATAGGACTGTGAAAGTCTTCCTCACCCTGATCCTGTATCTGTCAGAAGTGCAAGAGATAGCTGAGCATGAGATGAGTTTCCTTCAATGTCTGTCAGTTACTGTCAACCCCGAAAGAGTGCAGGTGACTACATCCTTTTAGATAGGCCAGTAGTTTCCAGGTAAGGTTTCATGTCAGAGTGCACTGGCTGAGCATTGACATCCTGGCTGGAACTTTGCAATTTACTGTCCTCAAGGATTTCAGTGCACGTCTGAACATGAGCTTTGCTGGTCCAGCTCTATAATTCTTTGAAATAGTCATCTCCCTGCATTTCACATGGCATGAGCACTTGTTGGGACAGTCAAGAAGTATATCTATTGAATTTGGTGCACGTTCTCCCTCATGTCAGAGCTGATTCGGCTCATTCAGTTGCTCAGGTTATTTATTTAGCCTGTTTTAGTGAGGAAGCAACCTCATGTCCACAGCAATCTGAGGAATCTTGGTGTAAGAATTTGGTGTGGTTTCACTAATTGTAAAAAGACTGGTCAAAAACCTGCTAACCAAAATATTTACCAGCTTGCCTGCAGGTGAAATTAAGGCAACACCCAAGCATGTGGTCCCTAACCATAAGATGGTTTTACAGTGAGTTTTGTGTCTTGAAAAATGTTGACTCAGACTGAAAAAAGGATGCGCTGAGGCTCCAGCCCAGAACTGCTCTTATTTCCAGTATGGATTTTAACTGTGTGAACAAAATTAGCTATTCTCTCAGTCAAATAATGTCTCCTCAACCCAAACAGCTTGAAGGGAGTGTGCAGAGAGCTCTTACAATTAATGTGCAATCTGATTAGCCTGTGCCACTTTGCTCCGGGAGGCACTTGCTTGATTTGATTATAACGGTGAAGATGTGCAGTTTCAAAAGACAGACCAGTCCTGGATTGTCTGAGCTCACCATGGCCATCCCCCATGGATCTGACTCCTATTTGTATTGTTTCCTCAAGGCAAATATGGCATGAGTAGTGCCTTTATTGGCAGTTGTAGCTACGTGCTGGGAGCCTGCCAAGATTAATATACAATACATTCCCCTCTCTGCCTCCTGCCTTCAAAAAAGTAACCAACATTAAAGTGCTCTTTAGTTACTACCCAGTCAGAAACCTCGTGTTTTCAGAAGAAAGTACTAAGAAGGCCATGGTTATTTAGTGATGTACTAAGATGTATGCTTCATCATATTTTTGGAAATGATACAGATGTGTTTATTTGAAAATGACTGGTTAATTTTGCTTTGAGTCAGTAAATAATCTGCAAGGAACATATGTAGCAAGTAGCTAGCTACAATTTATTCATTGTTCCTTTAATTATTCCATTTGCCTTTAGTCTATGTTGTCAGGTTTTCAGTTACTGTTACTTTAAAAAAAAAAAAAAAAGGGGGGGCCTGAAAACCCATGCAGGTGAAGATATTTCTTTAGTATTTTTCAAATGGGCAGGGGATTTTTATTTTTTTGGAATGAATCGATTTGCTGCAGCTACTGTCCAATAAAATACTATAGAATAACTTAGAACACTGTAAAAATTATAAACACTCCATTGAGAAAAAGCACATTTGTTATTTGCAATAGCTATGTAAAGTTTTCACAATCTTGTTTGGTTGCTGGCATGGAAAGAAAATAACATTTTTAGACATTCACCATCATTTCAAATAATAAATTGAAATAGCATCAGTTAAAATTAATGAAGAAAATTGACAGTGTCATTTGACACCTCTGAATTACAGATGATGAATTAAAATTTTAACCTATCTCCATTTCTCCATGTATTGTAGACTGACAATAGTTAATCTCATAACTAAACATATGCAAAAAAAAAAAAAAAATGTTTACCAGAACAAGTATGATTCCTTTTTGGCCAAGTGCTATTTTGTATGTTGTCACCTGTAAAAGTGTTCCTTTTCAAAGGAATCTTTTTCCATTTTTGCCAAGTCACAAATTTTTCATAGAGCCTTCACACCACTACATTGGAGGCTCAGACTTTCTCAGGAATGTGAAGTTATTCTGGGACTGTTCCTTGGTCTGTTCTTTTGATGATTTCATGTTACAAGAATCATTGTTTGTTGCTTGACCACTTTCCTGTTCTAGGTGAAGTGGCAAAATCCTGCAGAGCAAATTTTGATGTTGAGAATCATATTCCATAACTCATTTAGAATTTGACTCAGTTTAAGAGTCTAGCAGAGATTGTGTGGTGTGTGAAATAAAAATGAATTCAGATATTAAGGTCATGCTAAGCAAGAAGGAAGCATCCTTCTTCCTCACCATAGGCATCTCCTGTTGATGGAAAAATGTAAAGATTTGGGATATGTCTCATTAAAAAAATAAATTTACAAAAAAGCTATGCATTTTTCCTAAGAAAGTTTGAACTTTTGACTCTCCAAAAGTACAGTTTATCCTATTGTTTACCACTCTAATCTGAGCTGAATTTATTTTGTAGCTATCCCCTGAACAACAGTGATCTGCATCCATTCAACATTGAGGAGAATGGTGGAGCGCCTTATACCACAAAAATGCCTGCAAGGCACCATCACCACCACCGTCACCACCACCACCACCCTAACTATGGTGTCCTTGCTCCTGACAGCAAAGACCTTGTTTCTGGAGTTCCAAATCCAAACAGTAAGTCTAGTGCAATGAATGTCATTTCAGTAATCATGTTGCTTTCAGGTTTGTCTTAGGCAAGGAGACAAAGGAAAGGAAAGGAAACATTGGGAATTTCAGTTTTTCTCAGTGAACAAATTATTTCCTATTATTTTTTTCCAGTTCTGTAGAATGTGCAAATGAGTCAAGGTTTACAATTCCCTGGCTTTGTTGTGGTGTTGTGGGGTTTGGCGTTAGGTTTGTGTTCTGTAATTGAACAAGTACCTGATCAGTCACAGATACTGAGTAGCTAGCTACTTGGCACAGGCTATTTTTCTTTGTTACTATTTATTTGTATAATATCACAATCATCTGCCATTGTCTTTTGCTGATCTGCCCAGCTGGCCTTCAGCCCTCATTGTTTGGATCTGACTGTTGCTTTCTTCGTGTCTGAGCACAGATGGCAGAAGCTATGGAGCACTGGACAAACAGCATCTTGCTGTCCATCTTGGCACCCAGGTCCAAAGCTACAAAGGAGGAGTAGCTGAAGGAAACTTAGACCAAGGTTGGTGTCCAGTCCAACTCGGATAGACTCTTTCAGCTCTTTAAAAAAACTTCCACATATTCCCTAGATCTTAATAAGAGGAGCAAAAAATGCATTACCATCCACAGGCTCCTCTGGATTTCAGGGCTCAGCTTGAAGACTAAAAGCTCAGAAGCACCTGAAAAGCATTGTTAGAAGAATTGTTTAATATTGGCAAAAAAAATGCAGAGATATTTATCAGAAACATTGTTTTCATCCTTAGAGGCCTGCTGCCTTTTGTGTTAGTGCTCTTCGTTCTTCAGTTAAGTGGTGTTTTTCTCCACACTGCAGAGAAAGGGCTTGCTTTTCTGTGCTGTTTTGGTTGCAGTGTTTGGCACCACCTTACCTCACAGGAGTGGCAATGATTCCTGCTCAGCCTCAGACACTGCAACTGGAGTGCACCCAGTTACTCTGTGCAGAAGTTCTTGGCATGTAGGAAGCAAAGAGGAGAGAAACCTACTTGTTTCCGATGCAGCCTTAGGGAGTTCGAGCATAAGGCTCTACTGCTGAGCATGTATAGACTTTGTAAAGGCGCATAGTTTGGCTAAATATTGGTACGTTTGCACAGGAACTGAAAGAGAGACATCCCTGATGTTGAGCGATCCTGTTCCTTGTTCTCCAGATTTAAAATTGCCACTGCAATGTATGAGATGCTGAGACTGTGTAAGAATTTCCTAAGCAAAACAAGGGATCATCTATTAATTTCCTTGCCTCAAAGGGATGATAATTTTTTTTGTTGTCCAGTTTCTGCTTTTATAATTGTGAATCACCCTGAGATAGGCATCCATTATGGAAGCTTTCAGCCTGGGTAGTTAGTCTGACAGCTTTCAAATTCCTGAAACCAGGATTTTGTAATGAAAAGTACTGGGTAATCTTGACTGTAGGCTGTCCTACCTCAGCAGCAATGCGCAGGCATCTACCTGCACATAGACTTTAAGCAGACTTTGCTTCAGAAACCCAGAAGCATTATTTTTGATTTTCCTTCCCAAGGAGAAGGAGGGAGCAGTTTTAAGGAGGGAAGCTCAAGAAACAAAATGCAAGGTGTCATAGATTTTGAAATAAGGACTCCTAAGAAGCAATATGAATTGTTTGCTGGGGCTTTAAATGAAGTTACTCCCTTAGGAGCAACCTCCAGTCAATCTGATCCTCTCCCCTGTGTTTAATTTATTGTATGCTCTATGTTAGCTTATCTGCACATGTAGCAATAGTATGCTGTTAAGTCTGGAGTGGTGAAAGGGGAGTACCACAAGCACAGAGTACCAGAGCACGGTATTGCAGGCAGAGGCCCATGATGGGTCACTCTTGCATCGCTCACAGGTATTCACACGCTTGCCTCAGTCTTAAACCCCAGCACTGGATGGGGGCGTGACACAGGAGTTCCCATGTGGTAGCTGCTGGCAGACTTATTCTGGCTGTTCACGTGCAAAATCAAAGACTAGACCCATCTTTGAAAAAAAGTCAGTCTGTTCAAATGCAAAAAAGGGTGTCCATTCCCTAGGCTGCAAAGGACAGCAGATCATTGAAAAAAGGAGAACTTGCTGTTCCCTTTCCCTCAGTGGTGCCAGACACATTATCTCACTGCTCTGGTGCCTGGCAGGGTTGCTGGGGAGGAAAGTTTGGCTGCGTTACATGACACCGATAACAGGATTGTTTGTGGGAGACAGCTGAGCATCTGCAGAAACAGGCTGCTGCTTGTTTGGCAAACCTGAGCTGCAAAGTCCTGTCCAGGCTGTTAGCATGGTGCAGTGGGAGTCAGTGACCTCTCCAGTGTGACAGGCTGGCCTGTATTTTTCTTTCCCAAATCAGAGGTGAAGCATTCCAGTAGAAACAGCTCTGGCCAGAGCCAGCTTTGCTGCTGCTGAGCATGCCTTCGGGAAGGACTGAGGTTTGCTGTCCTTGGCAGCTCTGAGCTGCAGGCAGGTAGGAGCTGGAGGAGCTGTCTCCTTCAGGAATGGCTTTCTCAGGAGACCTGCCTGCCCCCACTGGCTTTGGCACCAGTGCTGTAGGACGGTGACTGTGTGACACTGGCGACAGGCTGCGACAAGACCTGCTATGACAAGGGGCTGATGAACAGGCCAAGTTACAAATGGGGCAGCTGAAGCAGGGATCTTGGGGTGAGTAAACAGCCTGATTTAGCATTCTGTAAAGCTGAATAAAAGAACCATAAGGCTGCTAGGAGAGGGTGGATTTCGGTTTGGGTCCTCTATCAGGAACACAACAACACTGTCCGTAGGCAGAAGGGTAGAAAGAAAAATATTTTTATCTCTGATGTGAAATACACTGTCTCCATAGATGAACTCTCTGGGGATCAGAAGATGATTAAAGAAACAACAGTAAAAAATCTAATATTGTGTGCTTATTCTAGCTCTGTATTTCCTCTTAGACTGAACTGCTGTCCTACTCTTTATTATTGGTGACTCATCAGGTTAGAAAAACATAAGGACAAAAATCAGGCGTAATTCTGTTTGTATCCAGTGTTTGTTATCTGGAAGATGAAATGTCAGTCTGTCAAAGTTTGCAGTTAGCCAATTTGACTGAGGAGTTGGAAAAAAAATTCAGTGTGATGCCTGAGAGGAATGCCTTGCAGTATCTTCTGTTCTTGGTCTCAGGATGCTGCATGCCCGTTATGCATGAGGATGGTAAGACTTGGTTGTTGATATAAGTTCTTTTCCATCTAAAACGCAATATTCCTCTCATACAGCATGTCGCAACCTCCCCAATCTGTTGAGCTGTTGCTTTACTCTGAAAGCAACTTTATCAATGGAGACATACTCTTTTGTGTAGTGCATGTAGTGTGTATTTCCTGTAGATATATTTACCTTTCTTTCCACTTTGTCTGCTTGAGGCTGGTTCATGCTCTGACTTTGCATTTGTTTCACTATTTGATTAGAGAAAAAGGAACGGGTGCTTGTTCCAGATGTTGCCTAATGCCAGTAGCACGGAGTGCCAATTTCAGCCTCTCTAAGGAAACCCCAAAAGACGCTGCTATCTCCTGAGCAGAGGTCGTGGTGTCAGAACACTGACTGCATCCAGCTGGTCCGTTTTGATTACTGAGAATCCTATGCACATCTCTGCTAGCTGGCTGTTCTTAATACAAATACTGCCCCATGGCAGGTCATCACCTGATCCATCGATGACCTGTGTCTATGTGCCTGGTCAGATAAAAAAAAAAAAAATTCCCCTCAAAAGGTAGTCCTCAGTTGGACATGGCATGTTTACAGTATTGTTTATGCCGTTAGAACAGCGATGGAATAAATAGGACCATCTTCCTCAACACTCTGAGTGATCAATTTTCGGTGACATTTCTGTGTGTCATTTCAGGATTGGTGCTTTGTTTCCAAGCACTTCTCTTTCTTTCTTTTTTTTTTTTTAATGGATTCTCTAAAGTGCTGCTCAGGTTATTTGAGCTGAGAAAGCCGTCTTGTGGACAGCACGTGGAAAAGGCTTGTAGTGTATGTGTGGAAACTATTAGGAGCATCCCAGTTGACAGTCAGATATCTAGGACTGCATGTATGGCAGAGTGTGTGGGACAAGAAAAACGCATGTTGCAAGGAGCCTCTTACCAGCGGTGTGAATAAGGAATGTGGAGACATGGGGGACTGATGTCTGACACAAGGCTGCGTGAAAAGTTAGGGCACTGCTGGAAAGCAATTCTAGGAAATAAATGGTCACTAACTTGAGAACACTCTCCAGGGAAGAGTGTCCATGTGACCAAAAGCATCTCAAGTGGAAACGCCTGGAGAATCAAAAGGTCTCATAAGGGGAATACGCTATCCCAGGGGAAACTTCCCAGTGAGGCAGACAGAGGTGGGACTGCACATCACCACTTCAGTCTGACTATCTTTGGGTTTTCCAGAGACCATTACCATTTTGTTGCTTAATCCAATTCCTATGGATTCATCTCTGAGCTCTGAGATGATTTAAAATACATGTGAAGTGGAACTTAGAGTGACCTACCCATGTGTACCCGGCTTATTGTCAAAAGAGAGAAGAGGTCTGCATTTCTTCCACTTTTGTGGATTCTGATAGGTTCCAAAATTTCAGCCCCCGTTTGGAATACATGGAAAGGAGAAATGGAAATGGCAGCATGTCCAGCCAAGTTTCCCTTTAAATATTTGTGAGTTTTTCACAGCGAATGCATGGAGTCCGGGAGTTTGTTACAGAAAACAGTCTGCCTGATTTTCACATTCCAAGTAATTTGTCCAGTGTAATTACTGGAAGAATTATCACCCAATGAATCAAATCTGACGTGTTTATGAAGATAGTTCAACAGAAGATGATGTTTTCCTGCATTCAGCCTAATTATTATATTTGTAATGTTGCCCTTCACCTGAAAGCTAATGTATGCAGATCATATCTTTTTATGCAGCAGGTCTTCTCCCCGTGCATTCCTTGTGTAACCCCGGGCAGAGAATAGTGTTATACAGACCGAATTGCAGGCTAGAATGGTGCTTTGAGAAACCACAGTGTTGCCAGATCCTTTTTGGAAATGAAAGCCTGGTTTTGCCAAAACTTAATGCTGACTCAGTAAAGGTATGCCTTTTGTAGGACTTAAATTTTTTGCCTTTTATTTATGCAGGGTTGAGCGAAAAGACTAAACTAGCTGGTTTGGTTTCTAGAGCTCTCCCTCTAAGCAAAGCAGCAGCTAACAGTGGGTCAGTTTTACATCACAGCAAACCTGAACCATTTAAATAAAGTCCTTTTTCTCCCTTTATGTTCTTTCTCAACAGAAAAGTAAAATGGATGGGTTTCTAAAATATATCATCTCGGCTTATCTGATGGCTGTGGTAATTTATTCACTGATACCATGGGGCGATTTCACAGTTTCACATCCATGGAAGCAACTGTGATGGCAGAACTGCCAGGCTGTGCCAACACTGACTTGTGATGAGAGATGGAAGATCATTGCTGATAAGGGATATCATACCCTTCTAGGACACTTACCTCAGGGTCTCATTTAGTTTCACTAATGCCAGAAACAGCTTCTTGCTTATATCCCTGGAAGCTGGTTTTAGCAGTTTGCCTCTAGTCAGCAAAGCCCTTAATGTATATTTAAAGAGCTGTAAAATTATATCTGGAGTGAATAATATTTAATATTCTTAGGACAGTTTAGGAACCTGATCCAAACAAAACTGCAGTTCATGAGAGTTTTTTATTGATTTCAATGGGCTTTGAATAAGACTCTAGAGATTACAGCCCAACTATTATTACCTAGAACCTATGGCCAAAAAATACAGGAGTAGGCAGGGATTCATTAAATTATCATGTAATGAGTCTCATTTTTCTAAGAACGTTTAAAAATATGCATATACATGCCACATCATCCCCAAGATGTTGCCCAAGACTTTTCAAGACTTTCTGTCAAAAAACATTTTCCTTGTCTTTCTGTGTTCGTGGTTCACTCAAAATCTCTGTTGACAAAACACAGCAAATTCCTGATAACAACCTTAAAGAGGCTGGCCTACAAATAAAGATGTCTGTGAGAGAAACCAAAAGCTCTACTCTGATCTCTTTACCCATCACACATTCTGAGAGTGGCACCTTGGCTGCATAAATAATCCCTCTGGTGTCAATTGAGTTGTAGAATACATGGCTATTTAGTGTGTGTGCATAAGGACAGAATTATCTAGCCCACAGAAAGCTAAAGCCCTGCTGAAATGGAGAAATGGGAGAGGAGGAGAACGGGGAGGAATTGTTTGCTAAACAGAAAAAGGAAAAATGGCCCAACAGGCATAATTATCAAACATTTTAGACGGTCTTACAGAAAAGACGGTCTGTTGACCACTGTCTCTTCAATTGCAGTTGAGTGTCTTGCTCTGCAGTTCTTCTGTAGCCTCCCTTCAGACTGTGTTTTTTCTTTCTTTTGGGCATCTTTTTAGAATTGAGCTCAGGACTTCCCCTTCTTTATGATGAAACTTCTCATCTGAAGAAAATAGAAACGGAGAGTGTGAACGTAGTTGGACCATGGCCAGCCCTGCACATCAGCATGAACAAGGTATAGCATATACATTTATTTTTATATATATATGCCAGAGAGCTCCTTCGTCACTTGATATTCAGAAGCTGCTGCTTTCTCACTTCTAATTCAAATCTACATGCATTTGCAACTGTCTTGCTTGTTAATCACCTCATACCATCTCCTCATGGGACTTGGGCTTCATTTTTAGATTTAGTATTTCCTTCGACTTTGCCTTTTAAAATTTCAGAGCTGCTGCAACAATGTTATGATGTAGTTTTGATTTAGCTGTGAAGAGTTAGTCATCTAGGCAGCCCAGAGCTGTAAGAAAATAACAACACTTTAAATGATTAAAAAAGAAGTCACCTTGTTTCTCCACATGAGGAATCTGTGTTATGCCTTAGACTCCCCACCCCCAGTATCTGATTTTGACTGGTGTTAGACGAGTGGGCTTTTGGGGAGACTGCAAAACAGCCATGTCCCACTGCCTTTGCCAGAGGCATGAGGGACATCAGCTTCTTGGCTCCCTTGTATCCATGGGAGCCAAAATCCAGTGTGTCTGCACTGCAGGGGTGCTTTGAGCTGTCTCTGGATAAAGCCATGGAGGCCTGGACCTCTGGTTCACAACAAGCCCTCTGGGATCGGTCCTGAGCTGAAGCCAGTGAAATCAGCGAGAGCATTGCCGCTAGCTTCAGATGAGGGGTCTGGGCCCCCAGGGAACATGTATACCTGTTAAAAGAAGTGAGGTGTTTGGAGAGATTTCTGTCAGTTCAGGGGAGAACCCAATTAAATTACTTTACCTTGGTTTCATAGACAGATTTTTATTATTGATATTATTTCAACACAGCATCAGGAAAATTAAAATCAAAGGGGAGGTTGCAAAGTGCATGAAAAGTACAGGCACAAGGGGGCTGTATATCTATATAGCATAACCTCTTTTTTCTGGATGAGAGTATCCAAGAGACAGAAGCTGAGTCTGAAAATAGTCAGGTGCTTCCAACAAATAATGAAATCTTGGTACATTTTGTTCAAAATTCTAGATAATTAAAGTCAGTGTCATGTGGAAACTGTAATACTCTTATGCTGCTCTATAAGCCTAAGACCCTTATCAAGCATTATCTTCCATAATGCACTGGAATTTTCCCTCATAAAGAGAAATTGTTTAAAGAATCGTGTTTATGGTGTGCCATGGGGTGTTGGTGGAGTTCAGCTAAGGACAGTAGTCCATACTGATGAATGCAGTCATGAGGCAATGACATACATACACATGAGGCAATATTTTGAGACTTCTGAATCAACATATCAAGGTGAAATATTTTAGACTTTTGCCTAAATCTATTTGGTTATCAGTTGTGAGGTGCTGTCATTTTGTCTGATTGGTTGATCTGAGTAGGGAAAAAAATTATAAAACAGACAAATCGGGGTGAAATAAAAAAAAAATTCCATGGACATGTGTCCATTTCCTCTTTTAGAAATACTCTAACTGGAAATAAGTGCAGTTTTTTTATAAGCATTGATGTAGTTTCCAAAGGTAAAATCTCCATCGCTTGGATTCATCCAATGGATATCCATGTCTTGTGAGAGAAGTACTGTAGTTCAGTCATAATTATTGATACCCTATGTCTTAACCCCACCTGTGAACCTTCATTAGGTGCAATGTCCAAAACATGCTTTGAAGGACATTCCTACACTACCGAGCTTATTGGCAGCTCAGTTTGGCATAGATAAAGGGCTAAAATATGGAAGCTAGAGGATCTCTGTGTTGACTACACTACAGGAGTAAGTGAATAAGGTAATCTGGACTGTGCTGTGCAGAAGATCCAAACAGGTGATCTGAATGGTGCCCTTGTAATCTCAAAATGAATGCATTTATATGTTTGTTTGTTTGTTTGTTTTTAATGAAAGCTTGAAACACTTTGGTCATATATTCCACTGTACCACGCAAGTAGTCCTAGCAGAATCCCTGTGACTTCTGCTTGGCAAAGCCTGACCTCAGATCTTCTAACTCTTTTTCCTTTTCTGAAAATCTATGAAGGGAGAACTCAGCTCTTCTGTACCTAATGATTTTCTTTGGCTTGTTCTAACAGCTCTACAGTCTTGTTCATGGTCAGATGGACTATTTATTTAAGGACTAAGTAGCAGAACCCAGTACCACACCAAGTCAGTGCCTTCCAATGACTAAACCAGTTGGTTTTTTTGGGGATGCTGGCCTATTTAAAAGGGCAGAATAAATGCAGCCTGTGTCTGCTGTGCTGAGACTTCCAACAGTCAACTGAAAGTTTTGCTGATGAAAAAGTTTTGCACAGAGCACCAGGAGCTGCTAAGCTCTGCTTCTGACAGAACATCAGCAGAAGGCAAAGCTAGAAATAAGGACTGTCTTACGAAATACCTTTCCTGGCAGGCTGAGAGGGTTTAGCAGATAGGCAGCAATCCCATGAACAGCAGTTACCATGTAGGAGAACAGAGAGAAGGCTAGTCCCTCAAAATTTAAGAAGTTTGCCATATCGAGTCACTTGAAAATTATACGCACTTTGGGCAGATGCCTGCTGTCGCCAGCAGAAATCAAATCAACGATCAAGCCCTCAGTTACAAGCTGTGCATTGTTGTGACCGGCAAGTCGTTTGGAGGTTCCTTCAGCCCCATGCTTGTGGTTTGCTCCCTAGGTCCTGGTGAAATATGTACACAGAGCTTTTAAAACTAAAACAAACAAACCCTAGGTCTTTGAACTTTGAGCTGACCCTGCAGTCGCTTGAGCAGATGGTTTCTGCAATGAGAGGGACGTGCTGTGAGTGCTGGGCTAACCCTGGGCTGAAATGCTGCTGAGCATTGCCCAGGCTAGACAGAACTGAACAGCCTTGAACTTTGACAAGCGCTTTTCACTAAAAGTGTGGTCTTTAAAGCTACTTTGGTTAAGATAGTTAACCAGCTATTGAGCCTAGCAGTGAGTGGATTTTAATGAGTGGTCCGTGTGCCTAGTTTCTGGCAAGAAATGAAACTGTAACAGCTTTCCTGCAGAATGTCATTGATTTTCTTTCCTGCTCTGCAGTGCTGTTTATTCCCTAGTTTGTCTTCCTCTAAAATATTTGCTTAAACAAAACCAGTGAAGCTGTTATGAAGCTGCTTCTGTTGCTTTATTTCTGAAAATAAAGCAATGGTTTTCAGATCTATTGTGGAGTCCCGAATTTCATTCCCTCTCTTCCTGTTGCTAATTATTATTTTTTCAAACAATGTGCTTTGGGGATGGAATTTGTCAGGCTTAATAATCAGCCCATAGCAGAATTAACAAGAAATTGGGTATATTAGATTCAGCAGTTAATTAATTTGATTGTCTGCTAGAGCAAACTCCATCTCATGGGAATGATGAATGGATGTGTCCAGTCTCTTTTCCAGAACTGTTTGGTACAGTGGACAAGTCTGTCCACCTAGGGAGTGATAAAAGTAAATTTCAACGTGCGTGTTGTTCCCTTTGGTGCTAGCAGAATTTTTAACCTCCAGGAGAGACAAGCCGAAGTGTTGTAACTGAATATGTTTTTAATTTTCTTTCTTGCAAAAGCTTTTCCTCAGAAAAATGTTTTCCTATCCCCCCACCCCATTCCTGCAACCTTTATCTGTTACACTCAAAATCGTGTTTTATGGGCAAAGGGGAAGCACACCATATGTATGTATGTATGTGTGTGTATATATGTATGTATGTGTATACACATATATATGCATACATGTATATGCATATATTTATATATATAAATCAACTGATGTTGATTTTTTTCCTCATTTCTAAACTTTTTAGGTTTAGTTTAGATTGCAGTTTTAAGCAAGAAGATTATTTATTTCAGAAGCAAGTTTGATTCTCACACATTCATTTGAATCCAGTTTTCAGGTTTTTCAGAATTATGTAACAAGAAATGGTAAAATCAGAAGTTATGTTAACAGGGTCATATATAGTCTTCTAATGTCTTCCACATTGGATGTTCTTAGTTTATAAATGAAAATAAAATTTTAATAATTGCCAACCTGGTACAACATGTGAATACCCAGCTGCTATCTTTATGCTTCATTCATCATTGCAAGCAGTGATGACTCTGGAAACGTAAGCTGCAGATTTGTTTATTATAAGGCAAAATAAAGTAGATTGCAGCTTTCATTTTTGCAGCTATAGTATATACAGACTCCATAATGCAGACAGTTTTTAGATTTTTGATTTTCTTGCTAACTAGGGAAATGAACCATAGAACATACTGTATAGTTTTGTCCTGAAATGTTATTTTTTCCTTTGCCTTCTTGTTGACAACTATATGAGTAAAACTGGGGGATGAACAGGGTTATACGTGAAGGTTAATGGCATTAAGAAGCAATAGAAACTTACACAGATGCTCAGAAATGCTAATAGTCTGAAATAAGGAGGGGCTACTTTGTTTTATGTATTGAGTTTCTCTGTAGCATGGAGGTTCATTTGCAGTCTGGATCTTCAGTGCCACCTCAAGCAAATGTGTAATAGTTTGAGCTAATCAGCTCTTTGAGATCAGAATTCAGCATGAGGCCGATCAGCTGACAGCAGGTCTCTCTGTTGTTCATGTGTGGTCACTCACCAGAGCTGCAAGCAAATTCTGCTTGCTTGAAGGTTGAAATCCTTATGGTCTGGCCCAAACGAGGGCTAAAGCAGAATTGAACCCCCCAGGAATGGTTTCCCAGAAGGCTGTAACCTCCAGAGCAGCAGCTTTCCCTTTTTGGGCAGGTCGGGTGAGTGTTGGTGTTGGGACCCCTCAAGTTATGAGAGTCTTGGCCTGTGACACCTCAGACCCTGCAATGGGGACGATTGCCGTTACGTGGTGTCATCTGATATAATCCTATATATAGTCTGGTGGAAAGTTTAGGCCTTTTGAGGGTTCCCAGCTACAGGGCAGCCCTGAAGGCTTTTTTCTAGCTCTTGGTCAATGCAGGGAAATTAGGCAGGGGAAGAAGAACACAAAAACTTAAAAATATCCATGCAGATACTCGATACCAAATGGATGGGACTTAGGAAGTTTTGAAGTTATGAAACAAGCTTGTGTCTTAAACAAGCATCAGTTGTCTTCATTTAGCTAGTAAAATACAGTGACTTAATCTGGCTTGACTGAAATGATATTTAATTAGTATCCAGTGATAAAACAAAGGTGGGATTTTACATGGCCTTTAGAAATGTCATTGCTTAATGCATTGTTTTTTCTACTGTTAGAAATCAATACACTTAAAAGTTGCTGATAAGAGCAGTCCTTTTGAAGTGTGTAGTAGCTAATAAGACTGTTGGTCAAGGAAAAGTTGTGCTTTCTTTAGACTTAATTTTGTCCTTTTGATTATTTCCACTTCTTAGCTTCATGGGTATCCCAGAAAAGCCACCTACAGCAAGTGAATATTTCAATTGCTTTTTCAGATGCTTGCCAGAATTGTAGTTATATTCAAGACTGAATAGATGGTTACAGTTCCATAAGTTGCTCCAGCCAGAAGCTGTCACTTTTCATTTTACGTATTTTCTTTTTCCCTTAGGAGGAAAGTGAAGAGAATGAAATGTCCAGAAATATCTTCCATTAGAAATAGTAAATGTGGTTTGGCAAATAGACATGTAAGAATTATTAGAGATTTCCCAGAGAAAAAAAACTCATGATGGATAATCCGTTAGCAGACAGTTGTTCAAAATCATACCTGGAAGCTATGGCATTTTGGTCCAGCAGACTTCTGCATTCAACTTCGCTTACACATGAAAAATATCTTGCCATCTCAATAGACTTTTTCAGAGGTCTAGCTCTTTTCCCCCAGCGTTCGCAAAATGGTGTCCTCAGGCAACATAATTGCATTCATGATTTGCTCTGCTTGCAGAAAGTGTCCCCAGAATCGTGATGTTCCCTTTTGTCTGTGATTGTTCTTGGATCTGAAAGAAGAGTCAGTAAGATTTTCCTTACCGTCAGCCAGTGAAATACCATAGGGGAGAGCAGAAGGAAGGATAAAGAAGACAGTTTTTCAAGTTATGGGCTAATCATATGGTAATTTCAGTGAATATAAATTGACCAGTTCTGTCTTGAGATAATTTGCCAGAGGTGAGCCTCAGGGATACACTGGGGCTGGTGTACTGATGCTTTAGCTGTACACAAGGTGAGTGTGAAGCACAATGAAATCTGAATGACAGCATTATACATTTGTTCTGTCCAGACATATATGGCCCTTCACTCTTTGCAGCAGTGCGAAAGGAAAATGAATGCATAATTAGGCTGTTATTCAGTTGTAATTTGGGTCTAATTTCCAGAACGAATAGGAAAGCTTGCAATAGGTGTTACGCCATTGCCGAATTCTTCTTGAAAAACATATTATAGCTTGATTGCTTAAGAGTCTGCCTTTACAAACCCAGTCTCATCCATACCCTTTTTGTTTATACATTAATATTACATTGTCCTTCTCTTTTCTCTTTTTTTCTTTTCTGCATGGGAAGTTTATTCATACTGGCATTTCTGCTGGATCTTGTTTGTTCAAATCACAAAAATCTTTAGGCTATGTTTGAACAGGTCACTAAACTAGCTGTCCTGAGCCTTCAGATTTCTGATCCAGAACACTGAGTAGTTAAGGGGGTTGCATCAAGTGGAAGCAGCAGCAGCAGATACATTTAAACTCCCTGGATTTTTGTTTTCTTTTTCTTTTTGATGAAGGAGATTTCAGCTTGGTTTGCAGTTATGTGAAGATGCTTTCAAATCCATCTGTCAGTGCCTTAAATTTGCAAGGCCCCTTTACATTCTTAGGGTTGTGTAAGAAAGTGATGTTGACTGTAGTTGAGCCTGGCGAACCTTTCCCGCCTTTGCCTGCTGTAGCATATTTTGAGGGAATGTTTTACTTCCTCAGTGTAATCTCAGGCTTGAGCAACCACTCCAGTGCCTGGCTGGTTTTTTTTCTGCGTTTCTAAGCACTGTGTATTAATTTCTCTCTCTGTTACCCAGGCTTCCCTTAAGGCCTTTTTTGTCTTGATCATAGTATCAATTCATTAAATCTTTTGAAAATTTTTTCTGTCAGATATATCTTATCAGGGTACGAACATCGAAGTTTTACCCAATATTGTTGATCCAGATTGTTACAAGTAAAAATTTGACCTAATCATTTTGTTAACTTATTCTTCTAATACATGTCCCTGTGCTTGTCTTTTATATTAAATATAGGGTGAAGAGAAGAAAGTATCTGAAAAGACTCTTCATGCCCCTGTGTCACCTTCCTCTGTTCCTGATCACATGAAATGCAATATCCTTAAGGCTCAAGTAGAAGCTGCTTTTAGAGTGGGTGCCCAGGTAATCTGTGTTTGATATTTCCCCTTTCTATTTTTGGCATGGGTTATACCAATTTTCCAAAATAACATCGTTCCCGAGGAAGCACATTATTTTATCTTGAGTACCCACATCAACGTAGCTTTTCCTAGCTGCTCTACAGTTTCTTCAGGTAACTCACTGTGACTGATATAAAGAAAATAAGAAGTTTTTCCTAACTGACATAATTAATAAGGATGAAAGAGACTGAGAAAATAGGAGAGAAGGCACCAGCAAATCTCCAGGTTTTAATTTTATCACTTTGTAGCTGTTTTTTTACCTTGTAACTGAGAAAGAGTAACCTCTGAAGTTTCCTGAGACTACCCACCACTCATGGCAATATTGGCTAGGGATGTTTTAAAGATAAAGGTTTTATTTGGATTCATAGCTATTATTTAGGAAATTACTTTAGATATATCCGGATGTGACGTGTTAGTTTGTATACTGTTTTCTTATTTGTTCATGTGCCTTTTGCTGAATTTCAAGTTGCTATTTTCACTGCTAGATCAGTGTTTACAGCGGCTGCATTGTGTTTCAAATTACCACAACAACTCTTATAATAATGTCATGCAACTGAAAACTACTGCTAGATGGCATGACTGTAATAAGGTAGTTTCCCAGTCAAAGGTAAATCTAAGTGAAACTTCCAATACTTGATTCTTTTTAAGTATAATTGGTGGACAAAGGGTAAGGCCATTTGTGCCAGAAGTAAAGACGAATAGAATGCTTTAAGAACAAAAGTAGAGTCAGAAAGATTGGTATGACTCTTATCCCAAGCTCCTGTGGTATCCTTGTGTATACTATTCTCTTTGAATACAGATTATATTGGTGTTTCCATTGCTTTGTTTCTTTTCACAGTAACATATTAGGTCAAGCTGCCCTCCAAAGAACTTTGTTAATAGTCATCTTCTGGGTATTTGTTGTTCCCTGGCAGATCTTTCATCTGAGAACTAGATTACATCTGGTCTAGCTAGACCTAAGGAAATATCAAAATGTGGTTATTCTGACTGCCCTAGATTTCAAGAACAGAAACCATAAATTTGACAACACGTGGGGGAAGGAGGTTTTTTCTTTGACTTTTTTGCTTAAAGCAGTTCTCTCACCTCTCTTTCTGAATTCTGTGTTATATCAACTGTGTTTTATGCAGCATGTTTCTTGTTTGCTTGTCCTTGGGTTTGCCCTTTCTTTTTCCGTGTCTCTCTTCTACACAATGTCATGGTATATTTCTCAAGTTTGTATTTTCCCCTGAATATGCTTAATGATCATATTTGACTGGATAGTTAGAGACTTGGAAGCAGGGTGTGCTTCTACATTCATAGTACAATATTACTAAGGCAAGACAAGAAATGTGTTAAACATATGCATCTCTCAGTTCACCTGCCCTGCCCTTATTTTTCACCCTGAGGCTTTCCAAGGGAGAGCATCCTGAGTTGCTTTTCCATGTGTGCCATAATTGTATCCTTTTGCTGCTGCTGTGTTGTAAGTGGGTTTCAGAACAAGCCGAGCATCCCTTGTTAGCCTTTCTACCTGCATTGTTTTGCCTGAGACTTTAGCAGTCAGGGTGGATTATGTACATGTCTATAGGCTTGGTCCCAACGAGAAAAGTCTTAAGGTTATAGGAGGAAGGAGGGGAAGGAAGACTGTTGCAGGATAGCACATATTGTGGAAAAATCATTGCATAAAGTTCAGTTTGAAATCCCTGAAGCTTTCGGTGCTAAAGAAGTATGCCGTAAGAGTGATAGCAGTAACTTAGGATGACACCTTAGTCTTGCAAATCCTCATTCAATTCCTTGCTTAGCCACAAAATTGCTTGTACAACTAGGGAAGAGTTCTTCTGCACTTCAGCTCCTCTCCTGTCGAGTGTGGATGATTACACTTCCCAAATATACTGCAAAAATAAGTAGGCAGAAAGCAGGCAATGGTCAGCTGTTACAATAAGAAGCTGTGGCTAGGTGAGTGCTGGAAGGGGTAAGAAAAAGATCTGTGGTAAAGGATTGAGTAGAAACACACCATCTATCACCTCAAAACCAGTGCAGAGGCTACACAGGAGCCGGTTATCTCCTCTTGTCCCTCACCTCTTTGAAAAACTAGCTCAATACAGGTAACTAAGCTACTTCCCAGTGGCATTCCCCAAAGTCTGTGGTCTAACCTATACTTTAAGAAATGCTATGGACATCTTCACTGTATGGTTAGGTGTAAAAGCATGAGAAAAATATTGATGCACTACAGAATTGAATCCAAAATTAACAAACTGTTGCTTGAGATATTTCGAACAGCTCCCTCTTCTAAGCAGAGGGAATATTTTCAATATCATATGCTACTAACATCAGGATGTGACAAGTTTATAAAGGCACCTCCTGTATTGAGTAGAACCAGAAGCTGTTCCTTGTTAATTCTCAGAATGGAGTGCATGTTTGCAAGCAGAGAAAGGAGCAAAACAAAAACTTGGACAGGAAATTTTCTATAGTTTTCTTTCTTTATAGCAACTAGACACCAACAGGAGAGAGAGCCTTAGAAAAGAATGGTGTTTGTGGCCATGGACACCACGGGTAAGAAATGTGAGAGATCCACATGCACCTGTGGGGATCTTAGGCCATGGTTTGCACCAGACATACCCTACAGTATCTATAGTTGTAGAGTAAACTAGCAGTATTTCACAGGACACCCTTCCAACAGCACCACAGGGATCTGCCACCTTCTAGCTGACAGACTGCATATTGCAGTTCCCACGTAATTAAGCACCAGGGGAGGGTGTAGCACTGGGTAGCAGCTGACATCTTTTCTCTTCTTTTATCTTCTTTTATTTTTTTTATTCCTTATCAGAATCTCCATTTGAGAGGGAGCAGCATAAAGCAGCGATGAGGAGCTGCCAGAACACAAATGACCGGCTCTCCTTGGCGTTTAAAACCCCTTGGCAGCTGGCATGAGTCAGTGCTGATAGGCTGGAATTGATCCGGGGACTCACAAAGTATCACAAAGAGGCCCTTTTGCCCAACAGTTCATGGCCCAGCTGATGGGGGAAAAGATATGAGCAGATTTCTGTTGCTATTTATATCCTTTGGCTCCAGGCAAATCCTAATTATCCTTAGAATTAAGTACTGGCTCCCAAGCAAACGTACGACTATCTCAGCGAGGCTTTTTCTCTTAGAGGGGAGGGTGAGTTGTGTTCTAGTAATTTGTCTTCTACAAGTGATGTTTGTGTTCTCCACCTGTTATCCAGGCTTTCCTAAATCCTTGGGCCCATGTAAGTCTATCAGGTTACAATAGGAAAGGCATAGAGACCCTGTTTCTCATAGATTTCTACCTCAGCAAATTTTTGCTGCTTGCTTTGTGTGTTTTTTTGTTTTGTTTTGTTTTGTTTTAATTTTTGCATCTTTCTCTCTCTGAAGAGAAGGGAAGGCCTAGCTCATTTTTAAGATACATTTTTGCAAAGCAGTTAGTGGAAGTCAAACATAGAGATGACATTACCTCTTTCCCCGCTGAGCTTTTGACCAAATTTGGTGCACTATGGGTAGTTTGTCAGAGAGAAAAATTATGGAAAAAAGGTATTTGGGGGGATGGGGAATTATTTGCAAAGTGCATGCAAAATCCAATTCCCCTTTGCTCAGCAGGAGATGGGTTCCCTGCTTACTACTCCAGGCCTCCTCTCTGTTTGCAGAAGCTGTGCCTTCAAGCTTCCTTCCTGGCACTTGCTCAAGGGTTTTTTTTGCCCTGTATTTTCTCTGGTGTTTTCATCTCCTCACCCTCAGCTCTACCAGACAATGCCCTACTCTCCGCTTCTGCTTTATCAACCCCAAGGGAAACTCCTGGCTGATGAGGGGTGTCTTCTACTCAGCCAGGTTTCTGTCCTGGGACAATTGATTCTGCTGCCTTGACCCTCACTAAACAAAGGGACATTTACACTGAACAAAGGGACGGTCACTCCTGCAGCCCCTTTCACACACTGACTTTCTTCCCAAGCTTATACACATGTAAATTTTTAGGCCAGTGCTGATAGCCATCTCTCTTTTTCCTCCCTGTCCTAGAAACGAGTATAGACCGATGATGATGATGTAGTTTTGCTTTAAATATTGCAGATGTGCAAACCAGGATTCATATTACGTGCAGGTAGCAGGTAGCTTGTGATGTCAGGAGTTGCCTCGAGAAAAGGACTGGTCTGCACTGCAGAAAGCGCCTCAGGATGTGCATAGGTACAGTGTCATCCTCCAGCCTGTACTTACTTCATAGATGCAAGCCATGCCCGCAAGTGTGAATGAGTCTGGGATCCATGCGTTATTTATGGTAGAAAAGGTGCATAAGTCAGGTGACTCACAGTCCTAGTCTTTCCTAGCTGCATTTCTGATGATTCTTTGCCTTTTTCGTTGTGCTGTCCCTTTAAGGAGGGATTCAACTGCAAGGACTTGTCGGCTTCAAAGTCTGTGTAAATTTTCCACATATTTCTAGAAAAAATACACTGCCTTTATGAGAGGTAGGTCTTTGGTGCTTTATTCACTTAAGGGGATCTGGATTTAAACCCTAATCAGGTCATAAATGCAGATAGAGTAGCTGTAGGGAAGACACTTAAGCATTTATAATCTTACGCTGCCTTTCTTATAATAGAACTTAAATCCTTCTCGATTCCTTGGAGAGTTCTTAGCTTTCACTAGATGTTGACTTAAGTACCTTGAATGATCAGCATTGCCAACATTTTAACCTGTCTCCCTTGGGAATTATATTTTGCTTGCTTCCCTCTCCTTCTTTCCTCCCTCCCGTTACCCCTCCTTATTCATAGCACAAAGTGACCGCACAGTTTGGCTGTGGTAGTGCAGAGGTCAAAAGTGGAATAACACAGAGTATAACAGGTCCTGGCTGAGGTGTGCAAGCTGTGGGGGAAGCTTGCACAGCTCCTGTGTGCATGTTGCCTTGCTAAAGCTGTTGCTTTTAGTCACCCACTTGGATGAGCAATAAACTCACTGGCAAATTTGAGGCAAAGTAAAAAGAAGCAATTGTTAGGGTACTCTCAACACGCACAACAGCGAGCGTGACATCATGTCACTTATAATTGTTCTTAACAATGGAGTTTAAAAATGGCTCTGTTTCAAATTCTGTGTGTTCGGTCTCTAAAGGAAAACAGATTTGCTCAACTTTAAAAGTAAGACTACAGGAAATAAAGGGTGTCAGAGGTATTAAAACATGAGATTTGAAATGTGTGTGGGCCAGGATGATCAATAGATGATACATGGCAGCTCATTATAAGTGTGTCAGCAATGATACCTCAAACACAGGGAAGGAGCTGAGGAAATGAGATGGCAGCTTTGTTGAGTTAAAGAAGGTGAGGGAGGATTTAGATAAACAGAAAGTGGGAAAAGGGAAATCTTTCATTTGTTTCCTGGGACATGAGAGGCAAAATTGCCAGTGGTGTCACAAAACTGTGACAACTTGTTGTTGATGCATCAGCTGTGTCTCCTAGCTGGCATGTGTGTAACTGCTAGTGTGTGATGACACACGCGTTGTTAATGGTGGTGATGTCTAGGAGACCCGTCATAGTCCAGGAGCCCCACTGTGCTAGAGAAGAACAGAGAGTAATCTGTTCCAGAGAGACCTAACCATTATGCTTTTCTGCCTGAAAGGATACATTTGATGTATTAAATTGCCAGGGTAGATTTACCTTGGCAGAGTGTTTTTCCCAGTGGTGTGTTGCTTAGCCTGTATTATCTACTGAGATCAGCTGACAATCATGTGGCTGAAGAATGACAGAGATGTTGGTGAACTGCTGAAAAATCTGGTATGCTTCAGGCTTCCTTAGCAGCATTGCAGAGCGAGAAAGAGCCAAGACAGAGGAGTATTCCCAGATCACTTCAAAGAGAGCCATTGCTTCTTTACCTTTGAAGACCACCAAATGTGAAAGCTCTGTTGCTTCTCCCTCCTTTCTGTAACTAGAAACTTTGTGAAATTGTTAAATAAGAGAGATCATGTGTTTCATGAGAGACTTCCTGCCCCCTTTCTTTCTCAGACAGGAACCTGACCCTCCCCCTTCGCTGCAGTGATCAGATTCTTCATGAAGTCTTTTTTGCTGATTCAGGATATTCCTATTGTGGATCAGATGGGGTAAGAGCAGCATTGATGCCTCTTGCGATGGAGGAGAGGAACAGAGTGCAATAGCTCTCGGAGATGCTTGCTTGCGATTTGGAGAGCATAGCCTGTGTTGCACAGTACCCTGTCAGAGGTTCACCAGCCCAAAGTCCAAAATAATCATCTGAGGGGAAGCAGTGGCAAATAAACCTTGAGAGCTGTGGCCAAATGTGCATGTTCTTCCTGTGTTCTCTCACCTGGTAGGCCCAATGCAACCAATTCCCAGTTAGAGGTCCTGTTCCCCATCATCCTGGGGATAGCTCTTCCTTCAGAAGAAAATAGAAAGGGCTGCTGTTTGCTAGGGAAATCCAGCCCTTGTGGGGCTGAGTTTGTGTGTGGGACTGCTCCCATGGGCCAGAAAGCATTCCCACCTCTACTGAAAAGCTCAGCAGAAACCTGACGTGGCATCCCTGGAACATGTCCCTTCCCCTCTCTAAGACTCGAAAGGATCTGGAGAGGGGTATGCATTTCACTAATCCTTGTGGGACAGCAGCAGCAGTTCTGGGTGCTGAGGAGTCAAGTGAAAACTGAGCAACTGTCAGTATTGGACTAGCAAGCCTGTAGGCAGATTGCTTAGGCAACTGTGGTCAAAATTTGGTATTACTTAAATGCTTTTCTCTTCTTTCCATCTCTTGGTGAAACTAGTCTTTCTTAGCAATCACCTGTGAATAAAACCTGTATGATAGCATTTCTGTCCAGGCATATTTCTTGTCTCTAGTGTGATAAAGTAATGCTTTACCTTTGTTTCTAACACTGTCCAGAAAGGAAATTGCATAAAAAAATGAAATATTAATAATTTTTTTCTCCCTGGAAAGAAGAATGGCACTATATGGATGGACTATATGGATCAAAACCTTTCTTTTGTTTGTTTTGCAGTCTTTTGCAGTTTGCAGTCTCTTTGCGGTTTGTTTTGCAGCTAGCCAGAAGAGCTAGCTTGTTTCACTTTTGGTAATTATTGAATGAATCTGATTCTCTATGAATGAAGTTTCCAGGTCCACCATGCCCTGCATACCCTGAAGCCCCTTCCTCTCAGAGCAGTGGCCTCCGGGTAAAGGAAGAATATGCCTTAGTTAAGGAAATCTGAGCAGCTCTGTGTTGCTGCCTCTGTCCTTCTTACACATCTCAGTGCTATACAGGTGACAGGGCTGTGTGGGGTGATAGAGCCTCTGCCTGGTTCTCCATATATGTTCCCCACCAGGTATCTGGTGCTAGCCTTGACCAAACTCTCTTTTTGGATTGGTGGAGGACATCCTGCAGTGGGGACCCATATCCTTGCCCTACCACATGAATTTGTTTTTGTGTTTTTAATAAACTCAGACCATCCGAGCATTGTACTGTTAGAATGTGCGTGTGTTGGGTACAAGCATAATTCTTGTTTTACATTATGGGTCAGGTCTTTTCAGTAAGGTTTAGGAAGTCCTTGTGTGGTTAGTGAATGTGATTTGTTGAGTTAGGAGGAAAAATAGAAGTCTACTGTCACCTGATGACCTACCTCCTTCTGGAAAAAAGAAAAGACCCCCCCCCCCCAAACAAACAAGTAAGGTAAGGGCAGTACAATTCCTGATGTCTGAAGCCGTTTGCAGGTGTAACATTATCCTATGTCTGTTCATCCATAGGCATGGAAGAGAAAAATAAGGCAGAGGAGGAGTATTATCCCATCCCCATTCATTTGTATCTGCCAATGCAGACCCAAGTATTTGGCACCTAGTGTGCACTCTTGCATCAGCTGAACCATGAACAGCCTCACCATTTCTTTATGGGCTCCCTCTCTCCCTCCAGCTGAGAGTAGAACTACTTGCTCCCTGGTCAACAGTACTAATTTGTAGATACTGGAGTATTTCCTATTCTCTAAAGCATGAGTAGTAATGGAGAAAATTAATACAAAGAAAAGTTCCTCAAGATGCTGATCATGCTGTTTAGGAATATAGCACTTTTTCAGAAGCTAGCTTAGCCTTCTAAAGCAGAGAATACAGAAGAGTGATAATATAGTCACAGAACCAAGAAGAAACTGAGGGTCAGTTATTAGGGTCTAATACACTGAAGCCCTCTCAACTGGCTAATGAGGTCCTTGGCCTGTGGTGTTTAAGTAGGTGGAACTTTAATCATTTCATTCACTGTTGCAATTGCTGCAGTCCCTCCTCAAGCACTGTATTCTGTTTCCTATTGTTGTGTTCAAGAGCATCTTAAAATTCAGCTCAGTTAATTTGGTGAAAATTGGAATAAAGTAAAACTTATGGTTTTAAAAAATAGCCAATTTGACAAATAATAAGCAGCTAGCTTGTCAGGCTTAACAATAAAATGTTGTTAAGACATCAGTGTGAAAGAAGAGGCTGTGTATTAAGTTTCTGACAGCTGGATTCATGTTTTCAGCTTCCAGAAACCCAACAGCTTTATAAAAAGCATCATAATCTTTGCAGAACAAAGAAATATTACTTCAGTGCTCATCTGTGCCAACAAAGAATGATTTTCAATGCTTTCTCTCAGTGCCTTAAAAAAAACACTCTTTCCTTTTAAGAAAGCACTAGATTGTGAATAAATATTAGGCTAGACAGAGCTACTATAAGGCCAGAAAAAAATGTTTTCTAGAGCTGAGCTAAATTTCTTAAAATTATAAATCAACTGAAAATTGTACTCCCAGTCCTGAAATTATTCATGGTATGATACTAACACATTGGAAAGTTTGGCTGTAAAACTTTTGGTGGCTGAGTTGCAATGGTGGTGGTTGTGCTTCCCTTTTATCTGATTCTTTAGAGCATTTGTCCAGGACTTAGGAAACCTCTGCCTGAGGGTGTTTAAATCCACCTATATAGGAGTGCTGGATTGGAATGGACCCTCCACAGTATCCACTGCTGGTCCTGTACTCCCCTGTATAAAAAAGCCTTCAGTAGGAGAGGGACAAGCCTGCCCACAAGGCTGAGAGAGTTCTCTCTGTCTTGATAAAGGTTTCAATATCAACAGACGAGGTGGAACAACCTGAGCAGGAAGGGTTAAGGAGAGTCTTACCTCAAAATATGCCCTAACCCATCACCTTGGGTACTTGTGTGAGCTGGAGTAGGCCCAGGTTTGAATCCACTTTCTTCTAGATTCCAGGTGGTCCCCGTTTAATTATCCCTGCTGCTTACTGTGCGTACAAGCCAAAGCAGTCTGTTTCCACCAGGGGTAATTCGCTGGTAAATAGGTGACCCAGGAAGTGGTGATGGGGCTTCTGTTTCGTCTGGCACAAGGGGGACATGAGCCTAAAACTCTCACAACTCGGGGAAACACCTCAAGGGCTGAGCATCCCTACTGAGGTTTTGTAGTTCATCATTAAAGTATAGAAGAAACTGAGCTCTTGATTTCCTTTCCTTTTCTTATGAGTACCCTCAGATGAAATCAATTTTGTGTTGAATGGAAGGTCTCTTGGGAAATCTACAGCCTGTTTTGAAGAAGATGAGACTGACATGCATTTAATTCAATTTGATCTGAACCAATGTCCTTAAATTATCATGGCTCAGATGTTGAGCACTGAAAAATCACTCTGTTGATGGCCCATATCAGCTCCCTTCTATCCATTTAGCAGAATGGAAATGTCAGAGCCTGCCAAGTCCATTACTGGTCTGGAGATACTCGTGTCTTCAGCCAGTATTTTCTATATAGTGGTGTAGTATTGTGCTGAGACTGGCCTTTAAACATAGATTGTGGAATCCTGTAACTTAATTGTAGAGTATAATCTACCAACACCTGCCCAAACTGGGCATTCCTGGGTTGTCAAGCAATTTTCATGCAAGCTGTTTTGCAATAGTAGTGTTTTCTACTCTATAGACAAATGGTATGAGAGAGACAGGGCTCTGTAATTTAGCAGGAAGCAGTAGTGGGTGAGACTTTCTGTGAATTGCATGTACAGTGTAACTGCATGTAGGGGTCCCACTTTTTTGTTAGTTTTTCAAAGAATGAATGAAAAGCTGTGAGAGTTGGCTTGATGCTTCTGATTAGGTTACATAAATATTTATTTTAATTAAAAGAACAGCTCAACCATCAGTGTGTTTGCTTTGGTTGTTTTTATTATTTCTGCTCAAACGCCTTCTGGAGGAAACACTTTTCCTTTCCTTCTCTTGCTTTATTACAACCCAATCTCTTCCTGACACTATTGCTCTGCAGATTGTACACTGTAGCTTATCAAAGTGAATGTCAACAATAGGAGATGATAAAAGAAAAACCATGCTTCTTAAATCTGTTCAGAATAGGCATTTTGAACATTGCATATTGCTTGAGTACTTACAGATTTTTTTTTTTTAATAAATAGACGTAGAATCGTAAGTGTATGGATGTTGTACTAAACTTTGGCTCTTTCTTTTAACAGGCTGTGAAAGAAGAGACCTCTTTTGTAAATCCCAGTAAGACCTCCGGCCTGCAGGACCCTAATGTAAGGTCTGTTGCTTCTTGTTTGTAGGGAAAACATCAAATAAGTACATAGTGTAGCATGGCATATTCCAAACATCGTCTAGTACATGTGTTCCGAATCTGTGTGCTCATCCCCAAGCTGCTGTGTTAAGTTCATCAAGCAATGACCTGAGGAGACAGTGTTTGTCAGCAGGGTGCATCTCTTATGCACACGTGTCGTATATACTTGAAGAATTAATAAAAGCTCTGCTCTGAAAATGAGGTCCAGTGACAGACTTGGAAAAGCCTGTGTAACAAATGTCAATTTTCAGAAATTTTGTTTCAGAGAAGTGCTAGGTTCTGCCCAAATTGGAATATTTTCCTGTTTGTGTTTTTCTGATTTCTGCAAGTATTTTATGTGGAAGAAAGTGCATTTGGTATACAGCCTTCAGAAAAACAATTCATTTGCATCTCTTACCAGGCAGGAGCGATTACTTTGGATTGTACTTTGATTCAGTTTGTAGTGGACAGCAGTTTTCCTTTTGTGGGTGGCCATTTTGAAAGGGCCTATTAGTTGGATTTTAATATTATTTGGATGGCACAGTATTCTGTCTTTTAGCAGGTGTTTAGGGAGGGCGTTACTGCATGGAAATTTGGAAATTGCCTGGCTCTATATATATGGTAGTGCCATTGTTTTGGACATCTCTGGTGTCAGAAAGGTCACTCTCAGAGCAGAGTTTGAGAAAAAACTGATTCATTTACAGCACAACAATCAAGCGGGCTGTTAATCAGCTAACCAGTCATCTCATTTTTTTATTATAACTCTCTGATGATGACTTTTACAGTGAAAAACAGATGTTTAAACATCTAGTAGAAAAGGTTGGGGGGCGGGGGGCAGGGGACAAATTAAGTTTCCTAGGACCACTGAGAAAAATTCAGCAGGCATGTTACATAGAGGCCTATTTCTTCATTTAATAGAAATGGGCTCATGTAATGTCTTTGCCACTACACCCTTTGCTGGATTGCTGTCATTTCCAGAAGCAGTTCAGGAGAAGCTGTTTCATAAAACCATAAGTGATTTGGAGCATGGCTAAAAACTTGTTTTCCTCACTAACCCTTGCTGAGCTTTCCCATAATATCTGTAGAAAACCCTAACTATTTCATATTTTGTAATAGATTCTCTCCTCCTTCACCATGCTGAGCTGTAAAGGAGTTGTGTGCTTTGTGAAGTTAGGTACTATTCAGCATGAGTAAGGCTGGCAACCTGGCCATAAAGCTGACTTTACTGTTTTCTTTTGCATACATCCAAGCTTATAAGCTCATAAAAACCACCTGAAGTTCTCGGTATGCAGCAGTTGGATGTATATTTGTCTAACATTTATTTTTATCTGGTTTATGTCAAGCACTGTTCCTTCTACAGTCAGTTGTGCCAAATTAAATTGTATTGTTTTATTGCTTTGCTCCTGTGTTCTGGAGGTGCAAATATACAAGTAATCAATGCTCAGGGACAGAGCAATTTTAACAGTTTGCATGCAGAACCTGGAGAATAATGCAAAGCAAATGCAGGGTCTAACCATTGCTCTTTTCCCTGCAAGTGGCTCCCTTTTCTACAGTAGCATGTGCCCCCTTACACAGAGCCTGAATGTGACGTATTTTCCACTAAAGTCCTATGTAACCTCTACTTGGAGGACTTGGGTGGACACAAATGACCCTTTGCCCAGCTGAGAATTACATCCAAGTAGAGTCAAGGGTTTGATAAGACTTGTCAAACAAATCACCCAGGAACATTTTTCTTCTGGAGTTGAGAAGTACACAAGTATCCTTTGTGAAAAAGCCCTCCTTGGGGAATATAATTTTTGTTTCTGCAAGTACCCATGCAGGCATTCCTGTGAACATTTGTGCCAGTCGACAGCACCTGTGTGAATGTTTGAGGAAGCAAACAAAATACTTGTTTGCTGAAATGTATTTGTCAGTTGAAACCAGTATCTGTCACAGCTGTTTAAGAATATTCTACTCTTTTCATGAAAGAGATTTATATCAGGGCAGTGACTTCCTGTATTTGATGGCTGGAATGATGACTGTACAATATATTAGCAAAATGCTCTGATTTTCCAAACCCAAGCCACTAGGAAATGTGTTCAGCAATAACAATAAGTGAATATATGCATTTCTGATCTTTAACTGAAGCATGAATTGTTTGTAGGAGTAGGGAAATAGGAGGTGAGGAGCACTAGTGCTTGTTTGAGTGAAGAGCTGTGCTCTTTTTACCACCATCTTGTCTGCTCTTCCATTGCCAGTCTGCAGATTACACTTCTAATGAATTAACTGCTTAGATATGGCCTGCAACCCCCCTGAGCAATTATTTTAGCATCTGCCATGGCAGACTCAATTTGGCTAACAATTGCTATAGCTCTTTGTAGAATTAGTTCTGGTTCAACTAGTAATTACTCATATGTATGTGCAGTATAGCTGTTTTTGCCACAAGCAGGTCTCCAGTCATTTTACTGGGCATAGCCTCAGAATGGTGTGTAACAATGTGTTTGTGTAAAGCCAACCTATATCAGTCAGTTTACTCACCTGATTTCTGTGTGTGTTGGCAAACTGCGGATCTTTCTATATCCAGGTCATTTAAATACGGGGATGGGGGGGGAAGCCCTGCAGATGAAGCTGAAATGGCACTAATTCTTCGAGTTTCAGGAGGGAAAAGCTCCTGAAATCAGCTCTGTTGTTCCGTGCACAGGCTACAAGTGCAAGGCTTGTCCCCCGCTCTTCCTGTTAATGGCTAACTTGTAGATGTCAGATGAAACTGCAGGAGGGTGTGAGGCCGCAGCAGAGCCCAGTCCCCTCTCCTCCCTGCTTTGGAGAGCACTGCTGTGCTTCTCTATAGCTCTCCCTCCTCTGGCAAGGATTTTTTTTTTCCTCCCAGACTATTTTAAGTACTTGTTCCCCAGTTCAATGAGGGGGGGAAAAAGCTGGTGACTCAGTCAACCCAATACGTGCCACTGTGTGCTAGCTCACACTCCTGTTACTCTGCAATTAAAGCTGACATACTACACTGTGAACTGGGATGTGGGCATACCTCCCCACCTTGCTGACTCTGCCGCTTTGCCAATAACCCGCAGCAGAGCAGTGGATCCAGTACGGGAAATCTGCGGTTACCTCAGCTGGGTCCATGCAGGCTTCCTGTGACAGTTGCCAGCTGAACAAAGTCGAACAAGAGCAACTACTGGGAGGGGAATTTCAAAAGCAGGTTAAGTAGGAAAGCTGCCAGCTTTCTTGGTAAGACACAGAAGAGAGGATCAGTTAGAGGTGTTGTTATTACAAGTCTATCGTAACACACTTGAAAACATGCACCTGTTTTCATCAGCACCCAGGTAATATATATACAGCCCAGCTATAGCTGCAGCATAAGCATTTTGGACAAGGTAAAACATAATGTATTGTTCTTCCTAGCAAATGTTATTCCAAATGGATTATGAAAATAAATACCTGGAAAAATCTGTTATTTATGCATATTGTTAGCATTTTATACTGCCTGTATCAAATCAAGAAGAAATACATCTAGTTTGCAGCTACCACCTTGCACAGTGAGGCATGCTTTGGTGAGGCATGTAGCAACACAGTGCTTACATGAGCATTTGTCAAATTTGGAATTTACAGTTCCAGTCATTTTGCAATGGTTTTTGACAGCATTTCTGTGGGGAAATCTCATGCTTAAAATGGTAAGTAAAATCTGATGTTACTCCTTCAAATATGGAGCAGGTTTGGTGGGAGACTGCAAATTAATCCACTCTGGCTGAATTTACTCCATATGATCAGGAAGGCTGAGAAGAAGCCATGGTAGCTCACTGTCTGTGCAGGAGATGATGAATTTTGTGTGCTCTCAGGAATTCGGCTATTCAGAAGAGAGAGAGCAGCACTCTTTGGGAAAGGCCAAGTCTGTAGCTCCCAGGAGGCTCTGAAGGAGGCAGTGATCATGTTGGTCCTCTTCATGTACCCACTAGGGGAATTCATCTTCCACTAGTGCTGGAAAAACCTTTCTAATAGATCATTTCCATCTTCAGTGTTGTTAGGGGCAACCAGTCATGATATCAGTTGGGCCGAGAGGGATTGTAAGAAAAACAGAAGTATGTTCTGAGCTGGTGGAAACTTCCTTAAGCTTAATCATCTAACTCAGTGTCCGGTGGAATTATTTGAGAATTGCTTGTAGTATCTAATTTAAATCTGATCTGAGATTACTGCAGGGTCTTACATACAGTTTTGCTAAGGCAAGGCTCTTACCTGCCTCCAATTAGGAATTTTTATTCGATCCTTAGCTTTGAGAGATCAGAGCTCAGGCTGTCCACCAGAACATTTATGTAATGGATCAAATGTCAAGTAGGAAGTATAAAAAAATTCTTTCAGGAAGTATAAAAACAAAAATTGCAGTCACGCAGTTGATTATCATATCTGCTCACTCTCCTCTTGGTCGGAAGCCTGGTCCATCTAGTGATCATGCATGCAGAGGTTTCTCTCATGCAGCATATCAAGTGAATCTGAACCACTTTGTCACCTTTTATAAACTCCACCTATTGCTTGGTTTTAAACAGGTAAACTCTTGAACTTGCTTTCCAGAAATTTCCCACTTAATTGCCAGCCTGCTTCATTTGTTAAATGTAAAAAAATACATGGCTAACCCCATCAAGAGAATTCCGTTCATTATTCCTTTCCTTATTTAGCACTTTGCCAGACAGTAGCATCATCTCTACTACTTCCCTGATGTCTATACATAAAACTCTCCTGAAAACTCCTTTAACTACCTGTTTTCTCTCTGGCTAAGACCATCTAATCATGCTGGCTAGGCCTATAGGGTGTATATGTGTGTGTATGTGCACGCAGATTCATACATGTAGAGTTTGGCTATATTAGCATACAATTCCACACATTTCTTATGTTCTTCTCTTCTTCCAATATGGCTGATTGTAATCCTTGGTGTAATTCTGCTGCGCAGCCTTTGGGAATTCCAGTGTGTGGAGAAATTAGACTAAATTCATACAGATGGCAGGAATTACTGATACTTTGGAACCAGACAAAATACTCTGTCCTCAGGCATAGCCTATTTGCCAAGACAGACTTTCATCTTGGGACGAATGAGGCAGTGGAAGTGTTAGCAAAGGTGCCTAAAGTTGAGCAAAATTTGGTAAGCAACTGAAGTCAAATTTTGTAAGACAGGAAGTAACTGGCAACAGGATTTGCTGATAATATAGGGTTTTTTTCCTTCATGGTCACTTGGACCTTGGGGAAGTTTAGAGACATCTCTGATTCTGATGATCTAGCTGAAGCTCTTCAGGAGCGGGTATATATAGACACTAGTACCTTCTTCATTGTCTGCTAAATTTCAGTCTTCATTTTGGGAGAAGCTGTTTACTGATATACCCACAAGACAATCAAGATGTTGTTAAAATAGTTAAAGATGCACTCTTTTGAGGTTATGTTTTGAAAAACTGAAATGGTAATTAACACTGTTTCTTAGAAACTCTAGCTAATTATCATAGAATTGTAGAACTGTTTATTGGAAGGGTTGTCTGGAGATCATACAGACCAGCCTGCTGCTCAAAGCAGGACTATCATCAACACTGGATCAGGTCAGCCATGGCTTTGTCTAGGTGAGTTTTGAAAAGCTCCAGGGATGGAAATTATACAGCCTCTCATGCAAAATACTGATCACACTGTAAACACAAGTTCCTGCACTTCTTAGCTCCCAAGCCATGTCAGTGAAGAACCTTTTTCAGCTGAAGCCCTCAAATTGCCTGATCAATTACTACTGTTTCTGTTACCGTCGTCACTTGCTATTGGGTGCCATGTGGTACCTTTATCAACTGCACTATTTTTTTCCCTTTGTAACATGCTTTTGGACTGTTACCAGCTCTGGCATGCTTTACACCCCACATGGCTCAGGATTTGTCTGTGGATTTCTTTCTGTTTAGACCAACTGCTGCATGACCCTTTGTTGATCCTTGTTATCCAAATTATCTCATCTTTCATAGGATTGCAAATAGAAATATTCTTCTTATGTGGGAGTAGGTATAAGCACCAGCTGGTGCTTTGTGCATTCATTTATTCTAATTTTCTTTGTAAATCTTCCCATCCAAAACCAAATTACACTATTACCTTAAGACTAATTGCATTAGGAGCTGCTCAACATGTAACGTAAATTTAAATGTTATCTCACAGAGCTTGATGATGTTGCACACCAGAAAAGAAGGGTGGAGAATATTAGATTATATCAAGTTATACAGGGAACAGACGAATCAGGAGAAGTAATCTCAGTACTCTTCTGAACTCCCAGCACAGAGTAAGCTTTGCTAATGCAAATTGTCAGAAGAAGATTCCACTCCCAGTGCATCATGCATCTAATGTCCACTAGGCTTTGAGCTTGGCTGCCTTTCGATGTGATGTGAATATGCCCTGCATCTTTTCTGACTGAAGTGGTAATATTTCCTACATATAACTTTCCAATATCATCAAGGGATGTCACTCAAAGCAATTTGTGTATATTTATGCTTCTGCTTTTCTCTTTTCATCTGTGCAGAATATAATCATTTATGTAAACATCTGATTTATCTCTTGGTATCTGAGTTAACACCCTGCTGAAATACATGGTACTGTGTAAATCTGAACCAGTTCTTTCAGAGGGCTTCAGCTCTCTGCAAATGCTCTTAGGATATGACAAGATGAGCAGGGGACAATGTGTACTAATGTTTATCTGACCTGTACACATTTCATATCTGAAGCTAGCACCTCAGTATCCATCCTCACACATGCTCTTTTCAGTGAATGCCAAGGTAGCTTTCCAGTGGCATATAAACTTGCACAAAGGGAGATGGTACAGAGCAATGTTCTAGCTTATCCAACAATATGGGTACTCCACACTGTCTTTTTCTATTTGTTACACTGGCTTGGGACTCTTTGGAACCACTCAACTCAAGCCTGAACTTTTTTTAAGGTGAAAAGGAAAACTAAGATTCTGCAGTGGTAGTAGTGTTCTTAGAGAAGTGGAAGTGTATTGAACAACTACTTACCAACTGTTCAAGACTTCAGGACACACAAACAGGATTTTATTTAGGATTTTTAATTGATAGAGAAGGCTGTGGCCCACAGTGCTCTCTTGGACACTGAACCTATCAGCAATGCTTATGAAAATTGCAAGCTGATGCCAGGACTTCAAGTCCAGGGCCTTAACAGTGGACAGTTTCTAAGAAGACAGTTTCTAAGAGTCACAGAGCTGAAGTCTAGACGGGTCTCCAGTTAGAGCCATGGTAGATGTCTGTGTCGGCACTTGGAAGATAAGAAGAGGCATGTCATCTGCACAGTTATGGACAGCTTGTTGCCTCAAGCCCAAGAATTCAGTTACCTGGATAAATAGATGTATACAGAAGAACATTTAGGCAGGTCAAAATGGAAGCTGATCAAAACTTAATGTTTTTTCTTCTCTCCCCCTCATCCTCCCCACCTTGATGAACTTCAATGAATCCAAGCTGGTTTTGTTTTCTTAGCTTCAAAGTGGACTTAATTCTGGAAGGCAGAGTCCAAAACATTTTTTTTTTTAACATTTAAATAGCCCCTTTACAATACATTGTGAAATATTGTAGGAAAACTAGAAATGTTATGTATGTTGACTTTTTCTTGAAAAATATTAATTGTTTTTTAAAAAAAGTTTTCATTAAACCTTCATCCTCAAAAATAAAAAGCATTCATTCTCCAGCTGAAAGATTTTAACCAGCTTTAGCAAAAACAAAATGAATAGCTAAATATCCATCAGCCTGGCCTCAGTCCAGTTGGCAAGTTAATGGATCAGCTACTCTGATTTTTTACACCCAGGACAAGGAACCTCACCCAGTAATTTCTACATCAAATTCATAACTTCTAGCTGAACTCTTCCATGCCCTTTGCATGCCAGTCGGCATCAAAGATTGCAGGTGTGACACCTAGGTATGTACCTTGACTTCATTCCAGGTATTAAAGACCTCTGTGACCTGTTGTCTGAAGTCTGATGCTGATGAATTGTTTGTAGTTGTATTTTTAATCCTTAAGCTCCAGAAGAAGGAACAATACTTGGACCTTCCAGATAAGGCTAAGTTGATGGAATACCCCAATCGAGTTGCATTTCATTGGCAGTGCCCCCTTAAACTGTGCCTAGGCTCTTTGAAAACCACATTTATGATGGTGCTGTATGGAGAGGTAGGATTTGTAGCTCAGTTTGAGCTTGGATACTGGGTGTTGACCTGCAACATTGCTTTGAGCTGGGGGAGAAGAGCAGTTTCTGGATCATCATTATCTGTTGGACCACAGGAACATCACATTTTCATCTAGATTGTAAGGTACATTTTCATTGCAAGGACAAGGGAGGGGGGCAAATTTTCTCTTTTAAAAGAAACAAAGCTCAAGAGGGTAAGGAAAGCGCACAAGCTGTGTTTAGATTAAATTGCTTCTCTCTAGCAAGGAGCTTTGTAGTACATCTGCAATCTATATGCAATCCCAGTTTAAAAAAAAAAAAAGAGAGAGAAAAGAAAAAGCCTTCACTCAGAAAGTTTGATGTTGGCAATAGTTTTCAAATGTCCATATAGTCTTCTGGAGGGCTAACTTGTCTTCTGAGAAAAGCTGCTCTGTAGGGGTAAAAAAGCACTTATTATTATTTCTTAACTTCAGATGGTTGTAACTTTGGAAAAGAAACAAAAGTAGAAAACACATTACCGACTGAGAAAAGATATTTGAGTAGGTGTGTTTGCTTAGCTGGCTAGGCTAGGCCTTCGATATACTAGAGAATATATCTACTGAATATTTATCCTCTTCTTTCCTTTCATCCTTCCTTTTTCTCCCCAAGATTTCAGTACCGTATTTCCACTCAAAAGGAGCTCTGAAGCCACGAATCAGCTGGTATTTTCTTTCCTGTAAGTCAGCAACTGATGGTATGCCACTCTTCATGTGGGTGGCTGCATCCTCATAAATAATAGTATTTGGAAAGGAGTTTTTAGCCTCTACCTTTTGGTCTGAGAGTGACAGCATGGAAGGAGAGAGATTGCTCCAGACAGGAGAAAACACGCAGGCAGAAGTGCTGCAGACCTGGTTACCCCGTTACAGCTGAGCCAGGTGGGGGCCCTGAGTTCCTAGGTCTGAGCACCGACATCACCTCCACAAGGAGGATTTAATGCAATAAATGGGCATCTGTGGTCACTTGAAATGTTCCAGAGCATATATTTTTCTGTGAACAGAAATGAAATTGGATGTGGGTGGGTCAGGAAAGCATGCTGACTGCTGCTGGGGCACATGCTGGGCCTCGCAGTGCAGAGGCACTTTTTGCTGACCTGCCACTGCATGCTGACATTCGTGATTGGTATTCGCATTCTCACCAGAAAGTAGCAGATTTTTACATGTGGTGCCAGGTCTCTAAGCAGGTCTGTCTTGCTTCAGTACCTTCGTTTTTAAACTGCAGCAGTCGGATACAGTTACAGAAAAAGATTTCTCATGAATTAATAACACTGGTACTCAACCTTATAAAGAAACAGTAATACACTGCACTTTTCTTTTTTTGAGTCTGGGTCCCCCTGATCCTCTAACACTTCAGTTTTTGTTCAAGCTCACAGGAGTTACTACATATAGGAAGAAAAATGGTCATATCTGCGCATAATGACTCTATTTAAATAGCCAGAATAATTACAAGGTTCCTCTTCAAGAATTGTATCTTTTCATATGAGATAATGTGTTCTGGCTGTAGAATTCAAGAGATAACAATAGAAGTTATCCTGCTTTATGCTTGCTTCTTTTTCAGGAATATCAATGAGATCTTTTTTAGGAGTTTGTGGGGTATTAAAAGCCTGCCATTTTTAAAACACAGATCAGGCTCTGAATTAATCAAGCTCAGCAGTTCTTGCATCTGGCGGCTGCAGTGAGAGTAGCGACAGCTTTGAGTGTGCTCAGGCTAAGGGAGAACGGTTGGAGGGAACAAACAGGGGCGAGGAAACAGGAGCTGTCACCAATCCTGTAGGCTGGTGTGGAAAGAGCTATCCTGGCAACCCTTTAATAAGGGTAAAATCATTTGCTAGTACTGGTCTAATGTCATCTTGTACTTGCGGTAGACTAAATTCAATCAATCTCTTTTGTGGAGACATTGCCACTGCTCCTTTTCTTTCAAAGATAGCTTTAATTTAAATCCTAGCTAACCTGCAGCTTCTAAAAAAGTGCAATTAACTGGTGCTCATATCTCTCCCAGTGGCCTGATAAATATCAGTAGACAGATGCTCAACAAAAATGTTGACAGTGTGTTAGAATAAAAGGAAGGGGATGGAACTTTCTTTATTAAAATTTCATTACTTTTGCAAAATATGTGAATCAGATACTATACTGGCATGATACAAAGTATAAGTAAAGTTAATCTCAGTGGCTACAGTCGCCTGGATAGGAGTAGGTGTATCTTGTGATATTGTATCTTTGCTTTTTCTTTAACTGTTCACTTGAAAATTTGCGACATTCAAAGGAAGATTGTAAGTTTTTTGTCTGTTTCTGTGGATTAGAGAGTAGGTCTCATGCAACTCTTGAACACCTTTAGTCACAGCTGAGTGAAATTTTTCACATGAAACTTTATAAAGACAAATTCAGACTTAGAATTTTAAAATGTTTCATGTGTACAAACCTGTTTCAAAATTGTTGCTTTGAAACTGTTTTAAAGTAACTGTTCTAGTTATAAAAGAATGAGCAGTGCCTTTTCGAACAAAAATATGATTTTGGGTGTTGCAATAACTTTCAAAATTCTCATCTCCTCCACTTAACTATAAATATAAACCCTGAGAATCAAAATATACGGGCTTTGTAAAGTGAAACTTTTAGACGAAACTGAAATGATTATTTCAAATGTTCATTTCTGTGTAAAGACCCAATTTACTTTCATTACAGATCATAATGTTGTCTTCAGAAATTTGAAATAGCAATGGACTGAAACTACATTTGTCATCAGCTTTGCTGTTCCATGCTATGCTATTTCCTGAACACCTTTCTAGTACTAGTGCATTGCTCACATATGCTCTTTGAGTTTATACTTTGCAACTCACTTTGTAGCTGATACCACTATTTTTATTCCTGCTTTCACTGGGTTGACAAAAAGGTCTAAAACTTGTAACTATTTTCTTAGCAAACTATTGAAGGATAGTGGGGACTGTTCATTCAGAGCAAGGATTTCAGCTAATGTATTTTGGAAAGCCTGCACTGAAAGCAGTGGAATTACACACATTCACACCCCTTGAGGATTTGACCATCAGATCCAGTCATTAAACAGATCTAAACATATTTATCCTCCTTATGTCAGAACTTGAATAGAAAATCCCTTAGAGCAAATTGAACTAGTGATTTTTTTTCAGTTGTCAGAAGATACCTTTGGTTTAGGACAAGTTGTCCAAAAAAGAACAGCTAGAGCAGTCATCCCTTTGGAAACATGATTGGGTAAGTCGACATTGGGGACTTCCATCTTTATGTTGGTTCAGAGATTTCCAGACCAGACATACTGGCCTAAAGATTAAAACAAGATGTTTTGGGATTTTTTCCTCCCCCATCCTCACTGTAATTGCCAGCCAAAGAAACTCAGTGAAGAGTCTGAAAATCAGGCTGGATTATTCTGTGATATTCTTGTTGTGAATCGGAGATATAAATGACTGACCCTGAAACTGGAATTCAGGAAGGGACGAGATAAAAATCTTACTCCTATCTGTATTGGTTTCTTGAAATTAATGGGATTAAAAAGCAGGAAAAAAAAAAAGTTGTTCCATGAGCAGTGGAACCTGTGAAGTCTGATTTATGATTTAGATATGCACTTTGTATTCTCTTATTTCCCATTCTTCCTTCACATGCTCTCTGGCGTCCCCAAAGACCAAAAAACTCTGTCTGTTGTAGCTGGTCCTGACCTGCACATGTGCTGGTTGGTTGGTTACTGCCAAGCAGGGGTTGTAATGGCCGAGTTTGGCCAAATTTCTTTTCTGTGGGGGATACCAATTTGCGTGTGTGTTCTCTCACCAGCACGCAGACTTCAAAAGGCACGTACGAAAATGGCAGGAATAATCCACAGACTGTGCCACTCCAATAGCTTCTGGTTGTAACAGGGCAGCAGGTTCAGAAGGTATCAGAGGTGACTAAACTCAGCTATATCCTACATGGGCATCAGCGAGAACATGCAATTTTGAAGATTAGATGTGCTTAATTTTAATATGGATTAAAAAACCTTATATGATGCAAGCAGATTTGAAAATTTCAACCCCAATTTATAATTTTAGGGACAAAGTTCTGCCATTTCTACCGACTGTCAGATGCATCCCAGTGTACAGGCAGTTCCACTGGCAAGCAGTAGGACTACTTTAGTACTGGCATAGTACTTTGGATTTTGGATTGGATGGCAGAATACAGCTCACAGATTATGAATGAAGATTTTTAATTACCCCTTTAATTTTGGCATATTTGCTGTGTTTATAACATTTTCTTATACACATAGGATGTATTTAATCATAAATCACATAAAAATAATACTTGAGATAATTTGTGTGTTTTCATGTCACTTAAGCAGATCATTGAAATGTTTTCTTCACAAGGTCATGAAGATCTTATACTTAATATTTATGCTATTTGTATTCAAGCCTTGCATAACTTTAATGATAAGTGGTTAAAGAGGAGATCCTTTTAGCTTTGTCTCCTCATTCCCACTTCTACCCTTGGCTGAAGCTCTGCAGATGTACTTCACATTCATGAGCATCTGAAACACGTCTCAGTCTTGCATTTGTTTCTAGAAAGTATCCTTTTCTTGGATCAAATCCATTAATTCATTTCCCTTGAGTTGCTGTTTCATATGCAGAAGGATAATATTTAATTTCAGGTAAAAACTATTTTAAGCAGAATAGGCTTCCCAGTTTATAAAAATAGGTTTTGTTAAGGGTTTTTTTTTTTTTGTCAAAATGTTTTTAACATGTCTGAATTGCTGGGCCGTTACTAAAATGCCATATTTTGGATATAGTGATGTTTCCACACACTATCTTACACAGGCTTCATATTTGTAATCAGCTGCTACTTTTGTAAATGGTATGCAGCGCATGGGAGGGTGAATTCACATGTCCTTTTCTGTTCATGTACACTGGCCTGTGGGCTATAAATGGAACCGCAGGGTGAACTTCAATGGGCATGTGCCAATTTGCATGATAAATATGTGTTGATGAGTTACCACTTTGTTGACGTGCCTCAAGTAGTTTAAGTAAAGACTGTGCCACATATATTTTTCCTGTTATTTTTAGAAGTCCAGCTCCAGTGCGACCTGAAACTACACCATCAGCTGGCCCTACAGAAAAGCAGGAAATTAAAGTTTCTCGTGTGAGGAAGTTAACAAGACAGTACAGTTTGTGAGTAACACATAGCACTATCTGCATGTTTTTGCCTGCTAGTGCTGAAAATGAAGGGAGATGCTAATTATTGCTCTAGCTATGACTTCTGAAAGGCATGAGTGCAGTTACATGATAATGATCTTGCACTGATACAGTTCCTTTCATCTCTGAGAATCTTAACACATTTAATACTTAATGAATTTGCCATCCCTGTACACTTACTAACGCTTAGAATTACAGGCCTTTTTCCAAGGTTACAGGTTAGGAGTTAAAAGTCCCTTTTCCATGTGAAATATCAAAGACTTGATGCGACTTGGAGCAAGCCACCCTTGTCTGCTTCACTGCAGTCCCATTTAGAAAATGAGAACAATCCCAATGTAATTATGTGGTCTCTTAGCTCTGGCAAGACAGATCTGTCCCTATAAAGCTTTCGCATCCTATTTGCACTGAATTCATCTGATTTTGGAGTCTCTTGAGGTGTGAGGTGCTGAATAGATGTGGAAATCAGTTTGTTAATTTGTCCTTCATGCAAAATGGCAAATAAGGCCATCAGATACTAAGGGTTTAAACTGAGTGGAAAACTAAGGAAGGGACAATATCAGCATAAAATTATTAATACAAAAACACCAATGCCGCAATGAACAAAAAAACCATGTATGCTTGTTATGTGGAATGCAACCATTAGCCCCTCCAGCAATTTTGCATTTGGGTGTCACCAAATATATAGCAATATTAGCAAAAGTTTTCCTTTCATCCAAAAGAATTCTAATAAATACCAATACGTAGTTATTTCTTCTCTCACTATTAAGAACACTTACTTTTGAGGTGGAACAAAAGTAACAATTTACATCAGTAAAACTGAAAAACTTAAGGAGAATAAACAGAAGAATGAATTAGTTTGAAATTATGAAGAAAATCAGAAATTAGCAAATTGGTATTTGTCCAAGAGACCAAGGCTAACATATGGGAACACACAGGCACAGCTTGGTCAGCGGGCCATGACGTGGTCTCTTTTACCATGATACATCAACCAGCATGGTTGGTAAATGAGACAGGAGATGGGAATTGACAACTCGTGCTAGGAAGGGAACCCAGGTTCCCTCACTGCGCGCTAATACTAAAGATAACGGGTGGCAGGGAACTTGACGATATCTGGTAGGAGCAGTTTCTCAAGGGCAGGAGCCTGCTCATTCACGCTGCCCAGTGTGGCTCAGGCAACAGAAGGCTTTTCTTGAACGAGACACCGCTTTTCCTACCTCTTCTACAAGCAGGGGAAAGTCTGCTACGTGTTTCAAGCTGCGCATGATTTTTCAGATTTTGATATAGTGTGGGAAATGAGGGACTTGTAGATAGTGGTCCACAAAGGAAAAGGCTGTGGCACTGAGAGGACCGATTGTTTGAGATGCTATTCATGTAACAGGTAATAAACAGATCGTGATGGGTGATCCTATTCTTTGAGTACACTTATGTGTAAGGATAGGCAGGAAATCCATGTCCTATTGTAAGCATGGTCACAGGTTTCATATGCATGCTTCAAAAAAATTTTGATATGAGGTTTAATGTAAACAGATTGTTAAACTAAAATTCTGGTACCTGGCAAACAAAGAGAACAGGGTTATCCAGCGTAGGCAATTTTGATGCAAGTAATACCTTGGTGTCTGGACTGCAGCTATGAGAAATGCAGAGAAATAGTGAAGAAGCCCAGTGCTCAGGCTTATAGCTAGCGTGCTGACAGCTTGTTGCCTGGTAAGCCTGGGCTCTCAGTTCAACACTCAGCTTTGGGACCAAGAGACTACAATGCCTTTCTGAACTGGCAAGTTCTCAACCATTTTCTGCTTCCTTGTCTGCAACAGAACAGGTTTACCCAGCAAGAATGGGGAGGGTGCCAGTGTATTCCTGCAGAGAGAGGGGAGCAAGGACCGGGGAAATGTCAGCTACATGTTTCTGAAAGAGAGATTAACTAGGTCAGCAGTCCAGATCTGGCTTGTTGCATTCATAAAGCACCTATTTAATAGGCCCAAAAGATTTTACGTTTTCTTTCCAGCATGAAAACAGTGTGTTGTACCTGCATTTCTTCTCTAAAGAAAATTTTGTTCAGAGAAAATCTCTGAAGAAATCTTTCTTCTCAGAAGTAATTGGTAGTTAGACTGGCACCTTTTTATAACAGGAAAAAAAGAACAGTCTTCCCAGTACTGTAAACTGTCAGGCTGTATCCTTTCCTTTTCACATGTCATTCCTAGTAATAAAGATTTTGGGGGCCAAATTATGTCTCTGTTTACCTTTTTGCAACTTATTTATCAACTGAGGACTAAAAATCTCACCCAGACCTGACTGATCCCAATTATTTGTAGTCAGTGAGGATTTCAGTCCTTTAAAGCCAGTTTGAAAACAAAAGCATGGACCAACTGCATAATGGATTGCCAAATCTCCCACTTGGCCTAAAGCCACTGAAGCAGTTCGTCCCATGGAGAGATCTAACCAGACTTTTCTTATCACTAGAGCTAGTCTTCATAGGAAAGAATATAAACATGAAAAGCAAAGTGATATCAGCTAAGTTCATGTATTTGCATATACATACTCCATAGAAACATTACTTGCCCATCATACTCATAAGATTTCCATTTGCAGTTGAGAGTTAATTAGCCAATCAACTTGCGAGGAATCATTAAAGTTAAAAAAAAAAACCTAATTTATTTGCAAAGTTAGCTGTGAATATTGCATTACGCATGGAAGAGTAAACAGCACTTCATTCCAAAGCGCTACAGCCGACATACAGGTTTCTGGCATCTCCTGTGGCACAAGTAGGGTTAAGGTTGGGTAACATGTTTTAATGAGAAGATCTGCCTGTGCTTTTAACAACTGCAGTGATGAAGACGACCTTCCTCCAGCACTGGCAGCAGCGGCAGCATCCACATCTGTGTCTTCAACATCTCCCAGCTCACAGAAAACGTGTACGCCACAGACTTCGGAAGGGCAAGCACAGGTTTCGCCTGGTGCCGAGGTAATATGCAAAGAGGCAAGCTCATATCAGGTGGGAGAGCATTCAGGGAGGGCAAGGGGGAGTTTCAGGTGGTATGTTTTTGTTAGAGCGATTCTACGTTTGGGAGCAATTTTTAGTGTCAGATTGTGGTAATATGTTAACCAGTAGTGTAAGTGCAGCAGCCAGGAAGTATTCAGAGCCTGCTCCAAAGCACAACTAAAATCAATAGTAGTCTTTTAATCAACTTTAGGGGGCTGTGGACCAGGATTAAATTAATATTTACCTTGACTGCAAAGGTGAATAATTTTGTTGTCTGTCTCTCCTGAGTAGCTGTGTTTAAAAAATGTGTGAAATTTGAACTCCATTTGGCAATCTGTGCTTTAAGGAATTAAAAAAGACACAAAAGCTGTTTATTCAACGCTGGGTTTCTTCTTTGCCCTTAGAGTTCCACAGATGCTGGAAGTACATTTGCTTTGGAGCCAGGCGACCTCCTGATGGATTTCACAGAGGCCACACCTATGGTAAATAATTTCAGTTTGCAACCAGGAAAATATAAATGTTTTCAATGATTTATCTGCAGCTAGAATGAATGGGTTATTATGCAGCGTGTTGGATAGTGCAAAGGAATAAAGAAAGTTCACCTTGATATTCAGGGGTCCTGAGCACCCATCAAACTCAGCTCAGCATCTCTGAAAATCAATGCACATGAAAAATTATTAGGCTGGGATTTTGAATGCAATTTTGTATTCTCAGATGACTTTACTTCTCATTTCTCTCTCCTACCTGGATATCTTTACACCTTGCTGCACTGGTTTCACCAACCGCTTCTGCCCCTTTAATGTAGATTCCTAATGCAGTAATAGATTTGCTTTTGGGAGTTGTCTGGAAAGTCCCTTCTTCCCCCCACAAGTTTTGTTCAATTGGCCTCACCCAATAGCCAACCCGAAGCCGTGTATCTGCACTTTCATGTTTCATTAGCAGAGTGCCTCGCTTCAGTTTAAGGCAAAAATAGTCTGTAACATGTTGATTATTAACTTCTTTTTTTAGAAGTACATAATTTATGGGTTTGCTCAAAAGCAGAGGAGAAATGCTAGTCCCACTGAGGTCAAAGTACCTCTTGATTTCGGTGATCTCAGGCTGTCATCTCAGATTTCCAGTGGATTATTTGAAGGATCACAGTATGATCCTGAACTTTCTCCAAGTCATCCTGCATCACAAATAGCTCAAATGCCAGATAGCGCCCTGCTGTCAAAAGCCGTTTTTGCTGTCTTCTAGGAACTGTGTTTAAAACAAATAAAACATGCAACAGAGAGAGTGCTGCATTTTTGGTATAGATGTTTTAGTATTAAAGCACTTTGGTTCTGGGCACCGCTTTCATTGCATGATTGGATTCTGGCTTACAGTACTGGAAAGGCGTTGTGGGGATGTGCCTCTTACTTCGGAGACAGTATGGTCCCAGTCAGTAACTAACTGTGCATGTCCTATCACCGCCAGATGGGTGACATGGCTTCTCCGGCAAGTCTGATGAAACAAAGGCAGCTGTAACAGTATCCTCCCTGTTACAGCCTTAGCCTTCCTAGTCTCCCCTTGGCTTTCTCACAGTGCAGGTGCAGATGGGACATGACTATTCAGCTGTGGCTTTTTGGCTCCTGAGGCAGATCGAGGCATGCGCCCAGAGCACAGCCTGGGAGGCTGAGAAAGCCAGGGGTCGGTGCTTTGGTCCCTGGGCATGGCTATGCCACGGGCTGGCCTCAGCACACACAGGTCAGGTCCAGAAACAAAAAAAAGGGTTTCCTCCTGGAAATCTAATAACAGACTATCTCTGTGGAGCCCAGGAGGCTCATCTTTTCGATGAGCTCAATTTCCGTGGAAACCTGGTCTTTAGATTTTGATTGTTAGTTGGCATGCTAGGCCATGCTTATTAGGAAAGTGCTCAGTATTCTTGGCACATTCCCAGCAAGTCCTGGGCTAGGAATGGACTGTGGTGTGGGAATGGGGTGTGCTACGCCTAAAGACCTGTTGCTGCAGAGTGAAAGACAGGTTTGGGGCAGGGCAGTAGACGTAGTAATTGCAGGAGCTAGTGATCACCTGGGACTGCTGCTGATATGCTGCAGTTTGGTGATGGACGCTTGTCCTAGAAGGACAAGTGTGAGACTCTTGGAGTCTTTGAGGGCACTTGATGGTGCTGCACCTGATGGTACTGCTAGTGCCTGCTCTGATGCCTGCCCCATCTGTTGGCTCTGCCCTTCAGCCTGGCACAGCTGAGCAATCCTTGCACCCCAAGGGTTTTTACAGTGCAGATGTTGAACCTCTGAACTGCAGCAACTGAAATGCAAGGGGCCTCCCAGCATCTGCTGGAGAACTGCTGCAGCACTGGCAGCTCTAGTAGAAGTGCACTGCTTACTGCTGCTGCCTCTACCGTGTAGGAGAGACAGGCCTGCTTTGGTGCCCAAAATACCTTTGCAAACTGAGAAGCATCTACTGGAATGGGAAGGTTTACCTGGGGTCTCTTTAAAGTGCTGGAGGATGAAACCCTCCAGTTCCAGAAAGTGAGAGAAAGAGAAGAAATGCAGTCCCTCCCTCCCGTACGTTTCTAGGGGAAGAGGAAAATTAAAGGGAGCAAGAGAAAGAAAGTGCAGGATTTAAAGGTCTGCAGCCTTTGCCTGTAGTTTGGGTTGGCAAGACACGCACAGATTGAAATGTATAGATTATGTTGACCTTCTTGGTACTAATAACATGATTGTGGCTAAACTTTAAGTAATTATCCTTTAGAGTTTACTAGCATATTTCTTATTCTAAAAAGCAATACTACAGCAAGATTCATATTTTGCTGTAGTATTTTTGAAAATCAGTCATGGAGACTTTATCAGCTGATCTGCTCTAGGTTACATAGGTTTGTGTTTTGTTTCCATTTAATAGATGTCAGCGTTACAGTTTTCCTTTCTCAGCTGAGAATTTAGGCTTTTTTCCCTAAAATTTTACCCAGTCGTCCTTTTCCCTTCCCTACCCTACCATCTGCTGACATCATTTCTCATGCTGTATGTTCATAAATCAACCTCCCATAACTTTTTTGGTTTTGATAATTCAGAGAGCACGTACTGCACAGCATCAATCAACCCTTTCTGTTTTGTTTAACGTCTCCAAAGGTCAGCTTGTGCTCTAAAGAGCAGTTATTGTTTACAGACCTTTTCCTGCAGTTTTCACTGGCTGCAGGTTGCTTTCAGTTGAGTGATTGAAAGGTTTATCATAAGCAGGAGAGGCCCCAAACAAAAGCAAGCTAGGGGAAATATTTCATTTTGAACTACTCTGATTATGTAATAATTCTGTTGTGACAACATCTGCTGTCATTGGGGGGTCAAGATCATCTGCAGCTTAGCTTCGTGAAGTCAGTGATAGTGTGTTGGTTTTACCCACTACGATCTGGCCCTTGGGAAGTCGCTTGTTAATTGTACTCATATTTGTTTCATATTCAGTGACGTGTGATATCTAAAGGAGTTATTCATACTGCCTAATTTGGGGCATTTACCTGAGGTGACAGGGTTAGAAGTTTAGGTTTCCATATAGTTGGGGGATCCTGCAGAGGGACACTCAAACAGCTGGCTTCTCTTTGTCATCTCAACTAGAGAGACTAAGGCACCTAAGACATCTAAAATCAACTTTCTTTCTTCGGTGATGATATATGCTGCCATGCTTCCCCAGATCGCTTGAGAACTATTAATTTGAAGCTGTTTCTGACATCTTCCTCCCTTCTCTTCTGTAACATTGGTGGCAGAGAGTGATTAATAGTCCCTGACTCAGCTGCATGATCTTCACTGTTCGGCATCTAACTATTGATGCTTCTTGACGGCCTTGGGTTATATCCATGTTTTGGCTGCTGTTGCCCATACAGTGGAAGCTTTAATACATGCTGAGAGTTACAGTTAGAAATGGAGTTTACAAAATCACACTATTTCTTAAAAATGGAAGGATTAGTGAACGGACTGGATTAATAGAATTAATCCGGGCTGCTGCGCAGGGATCAGCCTTGAGGAGCCAGTGTGATGTATACAAGAGCTGACTGACCTCTAATGGTCACTTAGTCATCGATACTTAGACTGCCAATAACAGCAGGACAATTGCGAGGCAGACTGATTTTAGGAAATCATTTTGCAGGAGAAATAATGCATATTGAGTAATGAATGTTGCCTGGAAATGAAAGGTACTGTTTTCTGCGCTGCATTCCTCAAGCCGTATGGTTTATGGAATTTTTACCTTATGCAGGATTTTATCATTTTTCAAGTAAAGCCTACTATTAATTGATTACAAAGCATTATATGCTACCCTTAAAATCAATATAACGTGTACAGAAGAAAATCCCTATCTTTCTGTACCACTTCATTGTGACTTTAAGCACTGTACCTGGCTTGTATGTAAACAAGATTCAATGCCTGATGCATTATATGTCTTAGAAAAGAACCGTGGTTTTTTTTGGAAAAAGACCGTGTTATATATGAAGAATTATAGCATCACATTATAAGCATCCCTACTGTCGTTTATTAAAACTAGTTTTATTACTGTAGTAGGCTCTTTCTGCCATCAAACTGCGTCTCTCTCTCTCTCCCTCTCACTCCTTTAGTGTTTCTAGCTTTTGTGGAACTGGAGAACAAAGCTTGAGCTTAAAGTTATTCTCTTTCAACTTTCAATCAGTATGATTTTTGACATGGATATGAATGTAGAGCTTTCTTGTTTAATTACAACGAGCTCAGTACTAAAACCCTGAATGAATATAACAGCTGCTGCACCATGCCGGCAAATATCTTCCTTACGAAGACAGAAAGGCAAAGTGTGCAAACTTCAGTTTGACCTAATGGTGTAGGATAAAATAAATAAGAATGGACAGTCTTATATACCAAATGTAGCTATTCCCAAACCTGGACTAAAATTTATAATGCAAGGTGCATGAGCTCAGACTAAATCCTGATCACATCTGAAGAGATATCAGAGAGCCCTGATTTATAGATGGCTATATACTTGGAAATTATACATGTTCTTATTTCATGCTCTAGGAAGTGAAGAAATTTCTAGAGCTTCATATGCCACCTACTGGTGGAAAACAGTAAGTAGAAAATTATTTGCCTTTTCCAAAGCTGGGGTCCAACATTTAAGGGGCATAAATTACGTGTATGATTATTTTAAAATGAGAAATAAAATAGTGTTGCTTTTTTAACTGAGGATTAAAATAGCCTTCAACATAAAATTAGATATTTTTACTTAGGATGAGTTGGGAACAAATATTTTTATTTCAGAAATAGTGTTACTAGTCCAGGCAATCCTGTTGATTGAATGTGATTGCACTGAGTCTGAAAGAGGATAGAATTGGATGTATTAACAGCTATTGTTTTGGAAACAAAAAGAAAGTAACCACTGTTAAAGGCTGCCGCTTCTAGAGTCCCCTGCTAACTTTGGGCCTCTCAACCCAAAGATGTTTGAAGTTCCTTCAACACAGGTTGACCTGAGATCTAATTTATTTTGAAGAACGTTTAGAAATAACAGAGTACTACTCTCCGGTTCTCAAAAACCGTTGGCTTGACTGTATTTGTCTGTGCCTTTCTGAGGGAAAAGAAATGCTCAGGTCTTTCATTTGGTTACAGTGAAAGACATGCAAAGGTGAAAGCAAAAGGTGATTCACTGTGTAGTGGCAGCCTTGCCACAAGGGGATGAAGATGCTGATGGAAATGACAGACAATCAGGACCTGATAAAAGGTCAAGTTAAAACTACTCCAAAACAACTGTAAATGAGCCATAGGCAAACAGAGGTAGCTGTAAAAAAATATTCTAAGTACAACGAGTTTATTACTTTAATTTGATAAATAAGGAAAAAGAATACTATTTCCAGTGAATCATCAAGGGGATTGGAAGGAAAACTCAAAAAGAGGCAGAGGCTTGTGGCTGGATCACTTTTCCTTCTTCAATAATAATAGACATTTGAGCACAACAGCATCATGGCCCTGAGACTCCTGGACTCTAATGATTTTTGGACTAACCAGTGCAATTTATTTTAGCTCACTTCTTGCAGGCTTGAAAATTATTAAAGACCACAAAAGGTTACTACCACCTTGTACCTAACCTGACTCAACTCTGCCTTCTGAAGTCAGAGCTGCAGGTGTGGAGCTATAAATTAATTCCAAGAATTTAGCCCAAGTACTCCTGTGGTCTGTTGTATAATGTAGAACAGTTCAAGTCACAAGAATCTGAAATATAAAGGGATGACTTGACTAATCACCCAGGTCAAAAGCCAGTCATCTTCAGGGGAAGTTGAGAAAATAAGTAGCTTGAGGGAAGCAATAAAACATCCTTGTAAACTCTCAATAGATAGTTTTTCAGTGGTAGCTAAGAAGAGGAAGGTGAGTAAAATATCTTCTCATTCCACTTCCCATTAGCATTTGTTACACTGATAAAGAAAAGATTTGATTTTTAGTTACTAAATTTTCATGACAATTTTGCAAGGTTGCAATAAGCCAAATAACGTAGTAGAGTGAGAAATGACTCCAGTATTTCTCGCTTTCATTTTTAAAGAGCTTTTCACTTACTGTACAAAAAAAAAAAAAAAATCCATAGAAGACAGGGAAACATATCAAACTTTAGTAGTTGCACAACCAGTCCTTTTGGCATCAAGTTTAAAAAAAAAGTGGCAATAATACAGTTCAAGACTAATATTTGGTAAGAACATTAAGTAGTAGATACCTACTATAACTGGCTAGAAGTATAGATGAAGTATTGCCACATGCCTAGAGGTCTCTGAAACGTTTTAGTCAGAGACAAATTTATAAATGCTTTACTTATTTGAACTACATACTGAAGATAAAATAGATAAAATAGGTCTTCTCAAAACACTTTGGAAAGCTGTGTAACATATTTCAAATGAGAAGCTTTCTACTTTTACATCTTCATAAAAAGAAAAGACTCTTAGTGTAAGGTGGAATGGAAGCAATAAAAATGCTATTTTCCTGGCCTGCCTCTCAATTACAATATTTGCCCATACAAATTGAGTAGTTTGCATGCAGTGGCCAATTAAGAGCAAAACAATTTGTGCAAATAAGCAGTTTCTCTGGGGCAGCTCAGCAGTTATATGGCCAGGTAAGAACCCAAACCAGCAAGCAACATGCTAAATGTGTGTTTACTTCCAGTTTCAAATTCATGCCCTTTAACTCCATATTAAACTAAGAAACAACAAAGAGCAGCTATTGCTAAAGCAAACAAACTTAATGCAAAAAACCTACAGCAACAGGTAATAAATCAACTTCCATAGGAACTCAAGGAATACTTAAAATTGAAATATTGATATTGCAGAGGACTTTTTTTTGCTGGCAGAAAAAGAGCATTTCATCTGCAGCCAGATAGAAACAACAATTTTAAGGGGTTCACTAAAGTGCTCAAATGGTAAAACTGAGTCTGAGACATTTAGCTGGGAGGCTGTAGGAGGCAAGTACTCAGTGCCACGTGCAGTGCAAGGCTACTGGGAGCACACAGTCAGACAAGCAACCTGATTCAAGCAAATGAAAATTATCTGGTCATCATTTTGGTTAGACAAAGCATGCTAATAAATAGAGAGGGGGGACATACCACATTTTAAAACAACCATGGCACTTGGTCAGCCAAAATAATGGGTGAATGCATTTTGATGCTTGACTTTCACACTCTCTAGGAGCTGCTTCTGATAGTCTGCACAAATAAAGCACTAAAATAGGATGTGTACATGGGGCTTTTTGGGTGGACTGCCAGTCTCATAAGCAGAATTTGTTGAATTACTGACATTCCGATAACTGAGCGTCTGGGAATGCAGTCAGGCTCAGAGACTGCATATTGGATCTTAGTTTAACATTCACTAATACATGTAAAATGCTTTGATTACTACCCAGCTATTTGAAGATTTGGTCCCATCCATCCATTATAAAAGGGCACACAGAATCAGTGAAGAAGCAGCATAAGCAAATGCTAAAATATGGACTGTAAGCATTTAGATTAACTTTCATTTTGCCTCTGTGTTAAGTGATTTAATTCATTGGCTCAATGGATGTTTATTTTCCCATTATCTGTACAGTGAGCACAGTAACATCTTACACATACTGTGTAAATGTGCCACAGATGAGTCAATATTTCCATTTTTTTTAACTAATTAAATGTGAATTCTGCAAGAAATAAAAAGATATAGAAGGCAAAATATGTTGCTGAATTTGCACCAATGGACACTGTGATAAATTGGATAGGATGTGTACATGAGCAAGAGAAGGCACCAAAGAGAGGGGAAGGTGTTAAGTGGAAATATGTGATGCTGCACTGTGCCTACTCTGTATCTATTAATTCACTGCTTTTAAATACTGAATGATCTACTGGGTAACTTTTAGCAAACCTTGAGATGAAGATAAGAGTGGAATGTCAGAAGGTAGCTTGGATCTAAAAGACATGAGCTTTTCATTGCAGAGGTGATAACTGCCACATACAATTATTTCTAGTCATTTCTGTGCATTTTTAGATGCTGTTATAATTGTCCTCTGGCATTACTTGTGCCTGTCCCATGCCTGTAGAAATTATAAAATAGACAAAGGTATGTACATAAATCTGGTTTCTGCCAGATCCTGCAAAGAGAGCAGGTGCTGGAATTTGAAACCTTAGCTGGACTCCATAGCCAGCCTGCCACTTGTGGGGGACCACATCCAAAAAGACATTTACTCCTCCTTGGGTCTTCTACACCAGTGTACCTTCAGAGAGATAGAGTGAGAAAAATAGCTTGGAGAAGAGTGTTCCACAAGCAACATCCGCAAGAGGGTTGCCCTGTGGCATGATGGTTGTTTTGCACGTTTGGGAGGTGGTTTTGATGGGAGTTTACAAAGACCAGCCTGTGAAGCCGGAGGATGGAGGTTGCAGTGTCACGGCTGTGCCCACGGGTCTTTCCATAGATGTGTGCTGGGTGGTTTCACTTCTCCCAGCCTCCGCAGTGTAGCTGTGCCAGGAGCTGGATCAGCTCATTGATCCAGACAAAAATTAACCCACAAACAAAATGATTTAGCTTTGGGTCAAATCACCCGTGAAACCACGGGGAGAACATTCTTCTCCTGAGGGCTGGGGGAGTGATAAGGGACACTCATGAGTGGTACAGGTTTGGGAACAGTCTTCCAGATGAGATGAATGTGAATGTTGAACTAGTTTTAAAATGCAAAAATGATCAAATTATGACAGGGAGTCGAGGATTTAGTTATCGGCAATAACAGTGACGTGAGCCCAACTGACAGGCCAGATCCTAGGGAGACTGCTCCCAAACTGCCGGAGAGCTCTAAGGTGCCAAGCACCATAGACAGGGAGTGAAAGACTGTCTGTGGGCTTCCCTTTTAGTGTAGTTAGTGCAATACTGTCTTCAGTTCAGAGCTTTTCTAAGTGCTCCTGAAGTGACATAGGTCATTACCATTTCAGCAGTGGTTAGGCCAGAGCACTTGAGCTCTGACTTAACAGATTAAGTAGCTGGTGGAATTTCAAAAGCCTGTAATATATTGGCTGGCATCTACCCCCTGCTGCAAGCTGACAAGGTAAATCTTCAGCAGATCTTTTACAACCTGTGTATCTTTGTAAATAATGCTTGACATGATCAATCATGCTTTTGCTCAATATCATTTTTGTATTTCAAATTGTTGCAATTCAATTGTTACTTGTCAAGTAAATGTGTTTCATATATCCTTACCAGCAGTAAGCAGGTGTAACATCTGCCTAGGAGGAATAAAAGTGAGCAATAGATAGATGGGGCTTTTTAGACATAGAATTTGGATTAGCTGGCTGAGTCTCCTCCTTTTTCTTTCTTTTACTGTACAGTAATCTGTTGAATAGAAGAATCTTCATCTTCTGATATACTTGCTTGAAACTAGGTAGATCTTATGGTTGCTCTCAATGAGACAAGTATAGTGATGGAGCTATTACGTCTCAAAGGCTTTTGATAAAGGCATATTGACCACCTCTCCTTTGGCCTGAGAAATGCATAATTCCTTTTGCCTCAGCATCTGCAAAATTCATAATCTCTCTTCCTCTCTGTAATTAGTGACAATTGTATTTTGACTCCAGTGAGTAACTATTGTGTATGTGTTTTCTTTCCAACACACTAATGAAATAATATGTGTGTAATTCTAATTCACATTTTTCCAGTGTGATAGCAAGTGCGATGCTAACTGCTTGGCTTTGCTGTAGAATTTCAATTGAATGCCTCCAAGCTCCAACAGAAAATGAAAACATCTGCTTTTCAAGCTGCTTTTTGACTGGCGGGGTGACTCAGCTTGTAAAACCAGCAAAAAGAGCAAGTATTAGTAAACATTTTTTTTTTCTTTACCACTCAATTGAATAATTGGAACTGATAGGAAATTTTTTTTTTCCTTCCTGATTAAAGTAAAATCTCTTTGTCTATGTTCTCTTTCAAAAGTCTGTATTTTGGAAAACATCCTGAATCAAATATCAGAGAGTGGTAAGAAGGGTAGAGATAAATATCAGGTCAGTTTGAAATGTTTTCATTTTAGCACTTGTGAAGTGCTTCAGTTTCAACTCATGTTTTTTAATTCACTTCAATGAACTCACGTTTCCAAACAAAATGTTGTTTCTAATGCAGGCGCTGGAACCTTGTCTTAGATAATGCTGATGAAATCATTTTTAATTATTACTTAAGTTTGGAAAAAATCATATCGTCGTTGATTCTCTTCTAACACAGTCAGTTTGAATGAATAGGCATTTTCTGTGGAGAATTCCTGAGCAGTCCCAACAGCAGTCTCTTCTGAGGAACCATCAATGGTACCTAAGCAACCAACGACTTTCTTTCACTGGCTGTCTATTGATTTGTCCTCTGCCTTTTACAGTCATCACAACAAGGGGGAAAATCCCCTGCCCAGGAATATTAGCTATTTAAATGATTGTAGCACATTTATTAGCAAGCAAAAAGGAAACACAGAGACTCCATCATTGGCTTATGAGATTTACATCAGGAGAGATCTTTTGCTTTGTTTTTTGTAGAGTCTAGCACAGCAGTCTTACAGGAATGAGGATATGGCGAGGAATGGCGATAGTAGAAAAAGCTGATAAGTTGAACTGATAAATTTAAGTTTGCATAAATCTCAGTATGTTTGTGCAGTGCTAATTGCATGGTTTCTGCGTCTTGTCCCACATATTGTAAATCATAGCAAAAAAGTCTCATTTAATCATAAAAAGAGGAATGCAAGAGTTGCTTAATTCCAGCTAACCTATTGTCATGATAACTGTCTTGAAAGCCTACTGAACTCGGTAGAAGGGCTCCTTTTCTGTTCCGTACCCTTTTTATCACTTTCTGAGAAACAAAATGCTAAACTGTTTCTGTCTGAGGAAGAAAATTTCTACAGGGGTAGATGGCCTATATATCAAATTTAAGCCTTCTGACTAGAAAACAGCTCTTACAGACTCCTTAGAATTATTCCCTGGAACTTGCCTGCCAAACCATTGCTGTAGAGGGATTTGTTGCTTGTTTTATGGTATGACATTCATCTCATGTTCAACAGTCCAAGACTGAAATCCCCACTTGGAGGATCAGCCGGTGAGGTCAGGGAAGCGAACCTCTGCAAAACTTGTTTAGCAAGTTAATGTCATTTACTGTTCTTCTGCCAAAAAATTGGCTGTAACCTTGCAAGTGCTCTGATTCTGTGGAATGTCATGTGGTCACTTTTGGCAATGGGCTGGATATTAGCAAGATGCCATATAACAGGAGAGCCGCCTGGGCCATCTGGCACGCTTACCAAGGCATACACACATGCTCTGCTGAGAACCCTCTTGGCAAGGCTGGAGATGGGAAATTGCACGCCAAGTACGGTGGGCTTCTGACCACCTGAATTTGTGCACCATTTGGCAGTCTCATCTCATGTGGTATCCACAGCAAACTGTCAAAATCAATAACCGTGAAGCTCAGGTGCTGACATCCAGACAGATTCCATGTGTTTGCATCAATGGCTGATCTGCCCAGACTTCAGACAAAACTTGGTATCTTCAAAATGTTGATGGTCAGCAAAGCCTGTGTTTGTGTGTGCTTCTAAAGTAATTTTGCCCTTCAGATCTCTCCTTTCTTGCTGCTAGTGGCTTGGCAAGAAGGGTTGGAGAAACTGTGCTTTCTCCATCACCGAGAACAGGGGCAATTAGTGTTGATGAAGGCTTTTCTCCACATCTACAGTATGCTTGAAGTGAGCATGTTCCTGCTTCAAGAACAGTGAGTTCCCATGTTCACAGAGAGCATATTTTGAAAGCAAGAGACACAGGATTACCAAAAAACAAAAAACAAAACAAAAAAAAAACCCAAACAAAAAACAAAACAAATCAAGAAAATAGGGTAGTCCAGGTCCTAACTCTCAGCTATTCTAGGGCTCCTGGGGAGAAAGGTAAAATCATTGCTTTACACCCCCTCTGTGTTCCCCATCTCTGAGGCTGGCAGGGCGGGCTTCTGCTCCTTGTGCAATTTAGACTGGCTTCAAAGCTTTTCTGAATTGAACGAGTTTGCTATAATCTTCCCAGGGCCTATAACATCAGCAGAGCTTGCCAGAGGAAGGCGTATTTTGACCTCTCCATCACAAAATGGGTGGTGCTGGGAAGAGGCCTTGGAGGCAGCAGTGCTGGAAGTGTGCCTTGCAGGAAATGCCCAGCTCCTAGTTTGGCTCACCTGCTGCTGGGACGGGCTGGAAGTCACCGACTGGCAACCAGCAGCTGCCGGTGGCATTTTACTCGCAATGTATTTCTTTCCCTGAAGATGTGCCCCAACAGAGCTTGAGCGACAGGACAGTCATCATTTGGCCTCACTCCCATTTCCCTTTTCCGTCCTCATTCACTGCAGCGTGATCGTCTTCAGTCACTTTCAGAGATGTCTTTAATAATGGATCCCCTGCATCCTTTGCCCAATAAACGAAGTATGGGGAAGCAGATTTCTGCCTAAATGAAAAAGCAGCCTTCTGGCATTTCACATCGGTGCTTTTTCTGGGCCTGTACTTTTCCTCTCAGTCCAAAGGAGAAATTTCTGCTGTAATTAAGGATGGGTGAGAATGAGCTATGTGCTAATAGCCCTCATCGATTGAGATTATCCCTCAGCTGGGACTAATCTCTTTAGCTGTGGTGCATTCCTGAGTACAGTGTCTCAGACAGGGAGGCTGGCTGTTAAGGTAACGTCCCAATCTGTTCATGAAGGGATGGAAACAAGCCCAGAGAAAATGAAAAATACATTTACTTTGACTCTAGGCTGCTTTAATGAGGGGCTCAACAGACACAGAGGCATCTGATGAGCTTCATGGCACTGAACTGGCAGAGTATTAACATGCAAATGTTTGAATTTGTAAATGCACGTGCCTAACGAGCTGTTGTGTTTGGACACTTGCCCTGAGATTTTGCTTACAGAAAAGACAGAGCACCCCTTCTGCTGGCAATTTTAATGATTCCATAGCCAGCGGCATGAGGTTATGAATAAACAGGTTTTTACATGTAACATTTATCACAAAAGTTGTAGACAAGAGACAAGACTGAATTTGTTTGTGCATGAATCTTAAGCCAAACACAACCTTGTTCCTTACAGACTTTTAGATTCTGATCAAGTTGATCTCACTGGTAGGATCAAGTGGTTGTGTATTCACTGCATGTAAAGAAGCAGGGCTCTGTTTCCAGGATTCATGTTAGAAAGGGTGATAAATATGGTCTGACCTATTATGATGGAGTCAGATTATGGTCATGTAGAGGTTTAATTCAGAGCAGACATCTGGAGTAGCAAGAGTTGCAGGCTACAGCACAGTGCAGCAGTCACCGCTCCTATATGTACTTCAGTGGGTCTGAGTCCATGAAGGGTCACAACATTTAGGCACATGTGTGGATTAAGGCTGCAGTAGTCACTGGGGCTAGTCACATGCTGAGGCTGAACATATGCTTAAGTTTGCTTTTGGATAGGGGTATAAAAGCAGTATACCAGATCATCATTTTAGCACTTTTCCTGTACCACCACTAACTTGATTCTGCATGCATTGTTCTTTTTCTGTAGAATAGGGAATGGTATAAACTCCTGGGGATTTTGACAGAGCTCAATAGCCCAGAAAAATAGGACAGCAAATTAATGTAAAGTAATTTTACTATCCTGACATCCAAGGAGACCAAGACTGGTTTGAGTTTCTGGACACTTAAGGTTTTTCGGGCAGCTCTTGATTTTATGCAAGCAGAGACCGCTTACAGTAGAAAGCCAAACTATTTGTTTGTGTTGGGCAAGGGTCAGGCAGTGCACTGTTTGCGTCAGTCTGTCATAACTTTCCAGTAAAGGAATGTGATCCCAGTGCTTTTGAAAAAGTGCATGTTTGTTACGCAGTTATTCATCAGCCTTTGTACAAACGTCCCTGAGTTTGAAGTCTCTGTGTTAATAAGGCATGGTGAGCTACCAGTTATTGGATGATGAGCAGTCAGTGTCTATGCTTAGAAATAATCAGATGTGGCTAGCAGTGAGTTTTCTTCTGATACAAAATGCATGTACAGTCTGCTGGCCATTTGCTGGCAGTTAGATTGTGAATATATGGCTTACCTGGGGCACTCTCATCTGTCAGGAATCACAGTACTCATTTCCTCCTCTTCGTGTTGTCCATCTTTAGTGACTTTCTTCTGTGACAACAGCCTCCATCTGCAGAAGATGCCACTTGATTTTCTTGGCTGTGCATGCAGTCTAGGCACCTGGCACGTGAACGCTGTTGATTTTGTCATTGGTAAAGACAAAGGGGAAAAAAAGGTAACTTTGCATTAGCTGTCCTAGCAATACAACTGATTTATTCTGCACCAGTGTTGGAGGAAAAATATACCCAGCCAATACACCTGCTGCTTTTTGTTTGTTTCATTTATGCATTTTAAACAAAGACCAAGCAAGTGCCACAATCCTTAGTCTGTATTTTAGCCAACGCATCAGGACTGTGACATCATTTTGCCTTGCCACATTTTCTTGAGGGGATGATGACTGGGCTGACAGTCCATGCTGAGGTTATGTCCCACTTAAACTTGCTCGCCTTCATGGCATCAGCGAAATAAAATCCTGAAGACTGTGAGAGCATGGCCACTGACTTGGTTTTATCACATCTGAATTGTCCCTACTGTGTATTCTTTTGAAGAGTGAAATGTCTTCTCCTAAACAGTCTCAAGGCAAAGTTACATTGTAAACCTGAGCCAGGAAATGTGTTCCTTTCTGATGTGCTGTGCAGATGCTGTGCTGACTTAGCGACAGTGTTATTACCCCACAAATGCCTCTGGAATCGCTTTGCTAGCTACATATCTACACCCATAACTACAATCCTTAGGGCAAAGATCAACAGGGCAGCATAACAGGGGTACTAGCATCAATATGATTTGCAAAGCTGCCCTTGCAAATTAGTATAAAAGTTGGCATGAAGATTCAGGGTTTTATCCTAGGTGTTTTAACCACTGTGTTTAGGAGCCACTGCTTGCAAACAGTGTATGGCTTATACTGTAGCCATGAACTACTATACATTAAGTATCTGTTTCATGCTATGGCTGCAGCAAAGCCAAACTTCAGCAGAGGCTTGCACATTGCCCCAGTGAACTCCCTTGAACACCCATTTGCAACCAAAGATCGCTGCAGCACAGCCAAGGAGCCACATAGCCATCTTCTGATACTGCCTCTGTGTTAAGAAGAGGTGTGCTCAGTGACTCTGAGATGGAGGGGAATGTCTGATGGAGAGGAGCATATTAGTCCTATCACACAAGTGAGACCTCAGAAGTGTGGTGTATGCTGCTGGGTGTGCTCTGAGACAGATGGACTTTGACTGGAGCAAGGCCAGAGAAGGGCTGGAGTACTGAGGAGAGCAAAGCAACGGCAAGCTCATTATCTGAGAGGAGTCTAAGGGAGCCTGGCTTAGCAAGGACACTGGTGGACACCTCTGTGGACTGAACGTGGCTCTCAAGAGGGAGCTTTCTCAGTTTACCAAAAGGAGTTATGTGGTTCCTGTGGGAAGGGGGACTCTTTATTGTAGTCCCTCATTCCTGTGGAAACCTGGGCCAAACTGATAAGCCAGATGAGTCAAACAGTTGGATTCACTGACGCTGGTGTTTAGGTGTCAATGAGTGTTGTTTTAAGTGTTTCCTTGAACTCCAGTTCCTGCCAGTTTTTTGGGAGATGAGCGAGGGAGACCTGAAGATCAGACAGATCTAGGAGGGACATTTCACTACGTTATCTCCACACAGGGAATGGCAGTAGGCTGGGCAATTCTGTACAAACAGTATTTACCCGGCTTGGCAGCTAGCACAGAAACGCATCCTCTTCAAGAACTTCACAGTTGGTGCCTTAGGGTGTTTTCAATGATACGTTTCTGCAAAACTGCCACTTTCTTGTGCATGCGACTTAAAACTGTCTGCTGACACTGACATATTGATACTGTTTCAACAAGTGGAAAGAATCCTGTGTTCCTCGAAAAGAAGATAACCTGGGATGCAGTGCACATGGGTTCACACCAAGTTTGGTTCATCAGGGCGTTCGGGTCACACAGCCTTTTCCAAGTCTGAGAGAGCCAATGGTAGTTGCTAGTAGTGCTAATTTATGTCTCCATCCTGTTACAAGTTTGTTGACCTGCACTGCTTTGGTCTGGTTTTGCCTCAAGCATCCAGAAAGTGCTTATGCATGCCTACCTGTCACATCACTTTGTTGCCACACATGAAGGGAGTGAACTGGGGTTGGCTTCACCTAAATGATCACTGGAGCCAGGAACTGCTTCCCCTTAAAATAATTTTGTGGCCATTGGAATATTGCATGGTGGAAAAGACCAGATACTCTTTGTTTTTACATTTCCATCCACTGAAACTGTATGATGGCCAAGACTTTTAGTGAAAAATTGCAGAGGACAAAACCCAATCACTAGTTTTGGAAAGCAGGTCTAATGGATAATTCATATGAAGTCATACCGCACATCAAGACTGGGAAATGCTGATACAGTGTAGTCCAGTAGTTTAGGATGCTGAACTTTTCTAGTTTGACCTGTAGAAACAAGTCTCTGTCCTGTGTGGATGTGACAATATTCAACTTAAAGCGTGTATTTTTAATTAAAGCACCATAGAATATTCCTCTGGCTATATGTGTATACCGAGAGCTGTGTTTATAAAGAACATTATGGCAGGGCAGTGGACATACTGGGTACCCAGTTTTTTCCTATACTTTTAAGTGTAGGCAAACATATCAGAAATAAGCCCATTGCTCCTGAAAGTGGAAATTTTGTCACAGCCAGGACATTTGTAATATTCCCTTCTGATAGAAATACCAAAAATAGCTAATTTCATCCCAATTAGCACATTCCAGCTATTGACTCATTTTCCACAAGTCTCCTGCTGCTTTTATTTCAGGTGGGAATACTCATTTTTGGCTTCTCCCCACTTCTGCTTTATGAGAACATAACAGTTTTTTTCTCCTACCCATCTAAAAGATGTTTCAAGAAAGTTAAATCCTTTGTACTGAGATTTTAAATTCTATTCAAAAGAACTTTTTGCACAAATGCAAAGAAAAAGGGAAGACTTCTCCTGTCGTCCTCTTTTTTCCTTCACCTTCCTTCATTCTTCCTTACAGTATAAACAGCGAGGAAAATTAGTGCTGTTAATTCTTTCTGGTTGTGGCAAAGATACCTGCAAAATACGTTACCCCAAGAGGCAGCTAATAATGCAACAAGAATCTTTACATACTAGCAGAAAATTATCCATAGGGGAATAACAGTTCACTCATTTTCCCACAAAAGCAATGTGGCTATTTTGCTATATGGAATGTTTTCAGATTATTTGATTATTCTCCTTAAAGATTACTAGACTACTAGACTTCTCCTGAGACTGTGCTAATCGGTTCGATATTATTCTTCTTTCCTTTTTTTTTCTTTTTGTTAAGAGCCAAGGGTTCTTTCAAGTGTAGTAAATTCTCAGCTTGCCAAGCTAAATATTCTAGATGAGGATATAGATAGTTCTGCTATGGTAATGCACTCTGACCTTTCAAGCAAGGAGCGTCTGAGGTTGAGAAACAAGTCATCGGTGCGTGAGATGAGCGGCTGGAACGCAGGACACGCTCGCTCCACTTTCACCGCTGCAACGTGACAGCTATCTATGGGACCTGCTTTAGAGCATGTTTTACAGTTGTGACCTAGGCTGCAAGACTATTTTCTCTCCTGCAGAGAGAGCAACTGTCCTTAAAATCATGTTTCACACTTAAGAGCCTATCTATGCTGTTAGCCAGAGCCCAGCTCTGTCCTCTTGTTGCTGTCCAGCACACAGAGCTGCCCACTTCCTCTTCCCCCACCTTCATCGCCTCATACTCTTAATCCCAGGTGAAGCCTGGAAACTGCTGAAGGTCTTCAAGGTTGGAGGAGCAGTAGCTTTCCTGGAAGCAGTGGAGATGGCTTTGCTCTTCTTCCTTTTTCAATCTCCAGGTGACATCTTTCAACACACACTGCTGCAACACAGTCAACAACCAGGAAAAGTTTAGACTATTTTCTGCCGTATGAGTCAGGTGAAATGTAAAAGTTATGGCATGGTCTTTTTCTAGAGCATGGAGAGAGGCACTGTGTTGCGTGGGGAGGGTGCAACATTAAGGTCTAGCGTCCTGTTCTGATCAGGGAGTTGTTTTGCTTTCTGAGCTACTCTGAGAGTTTTGACTCCAAATAATAAATTCAACCCCAAGACAAGGGTCAGAAAAAGTCTCACACATGATGCTGATTTTCTTGTGTGGTGGGGTGGGAAAGTGCAGGGGATTTTTCCTCCTCCCAGGTGCTGGCAACTGCTGCTGTGGTCAGCGTGCTGCCAGATTGATGGATGTGCAGAACAGAGAAGTCAAAGTATTTTCCTGGGTAACAAGGTCATTCAGATTTCCATATACAGTATCACATAAGCCAGTTGCTTAACTGCTGCTTTCCATGTTACTGTCCTCATCCTACATATCCTCAGTTTGAAAAGTGTTCTCAGATATGTGGATTTTTGTGCTACTGTGTGAATTAGGACATTGTACCTATTTCGCAGCCGAAAGAACCAAACTATTAATAGATGAGCACCTCTCGCCAATGCCAAGGAGACAACAGTAGTGTTATCTCTTTGCTCCGCGTGTGGGAGCTGGCAGCAGCATTCTTAGCAAGGCCCTGGCAAGGCAAACCAATAACCTGTGTTCTGCCCTTTGAGTAATGCCAGCCTCTGCTCAGAAGGAAAAAAAGATGAGAAAAAGAAAGAATAAACCCTAAAAGCTGAGCAGAATTCTTTCTGTTTCTCATTCTTAAATCCTATGTTTTTCTCCTATTTTTTTTCCTGTGTTCCTTAATTTCTGCTTTCAGTTTCATTAAAATGCCGGAAATTGGTGGTTTAGAACCTACAGAGCCTTTTGTTTGTTGGGATTGTCTTTTTTCTGAGATTAAATAAGTACAACTCCCAAAGAGAGGCATTTGTGCTGAGAACTAAACCAGATTAACTGCTTTTTGCTGCGTTTGGTATGTAGGCTGTTTTCAACCACATCCGCAGATTGCAGTAGCTGATTTTGCGAGAGAGTATTCGGCATTGCTGTGTGCCTCAGCGCATGATCGGGGCCAGCTTTCCTTATGTGCCTCTGGTCTCAACTCTCAGTGGGCTCTTGAATATCATTCTGCTTCATTTCTGCTTTCTGCATTCAGTAATTCTGCTTCACTTCCTTAATTAGGTCAACCTGCAAAATTAGAGGGATTTTTGGTGTAGCATATCGAACTGCATATGAGCAACCAAATTCACATCTCTGTGTTTGCTTTGCCTTTGGCTAAAGGATTGTGATTATAATAGAGCACACTTGTATTTTATTCTCTGATATTGTACTGTAAACCCTGCATAACCTGAGAATGGCAACTTGGGCTCCTGGGTATTTACTGCCTCTCAAAAGACCAAGACACACTATAGCTGTCCATGTTTTGTACTGACAGATTTGGCTCTGAGTAGGACATAATGTAACAAACTTGCTAGGACCTCCTGCTTGTATCTAATGAGTAGGTTCAATTAGCAGTATAGTGTGTATATATATATATATATATATATACACACACATTTTGCTAACAGACGTGAATATAGGACTATAAAAGAAGTGTGAAATTTTCTTTAATATGTTTACCTAGAAATCTGTGATTTAAAAGAGTTGCTCCCTTGCACAGTTGTTTGTTCTTTTGCACCTATGTAACCAACCTGCAGCCACCTCTGTTCTGCTAAGAAGGTACTGACATGCTCAGCTGCATTTTTGCCATTCCTGCTTCTTAGGGTAAGAAGCCTGACTGTTAATTCCCAGATCAGTTCCACACATTTGCAGAAGTTGGCCTGCAGATGGCTGTTAATTTCCCTTGGCATCTTTCAAAGGCAAATATGTTTCTGTTGTTTTGTTTACAAAATAAACATACATTTACTTAATTATATTTGACCTCATAATTTCAGGTGTTGCTTTGGCCTACAATGTGTCAGGATCTTGGGGGCAGTTTTGTGCATTATTAAGCAAAAGTTATATAGCTATAGTTAGTGAATTCTGTTTGAAGCCATGCATAATAAACAAATGCACAGCAGCTTCTGTAATAAAGTGAAAAACACACCTTTACAGTGGAATGTGTGTTTTCCAAGTGGGAAGCATGAAGTGCAGTTCAAAATTGATACCCTTATTTGATATTTTGTCCTCTCTCTGAATGAATGATTGAATGTCTGCACTCTAGAGAGGAAAATCATGAAAAATGTATCATTCACTATGAAAAGAGGCAGCGATTGTTGCTGCCTTTTCTATTTCTTTTATCTCACTTCATGTCTGAAATTATTTTAAGGGCAGAAGTGCTTTCCAGCAAGGCTTGGTGGCACCAATGATAAGATGAGCCCTGGGAGATGTCAGGCTTCTCAGCACAAGGGCACGCTGCTCTCTAACCTGGCAGCTCCAGGCTCCTTTAATTAAAACCTCCCGAGATAATCCTTTATCTACAGTCCACCACTTGATACAGGCGTACTCACCATTCCTATTAGCTGCCTGAAACAAACAGTTGTTTGTGCTTTTTTTTTTTATATAGGGTTTTATTTCAATCCCATCTTATGTGATGTTTTGTCCTTGGCAGCAACCGTGTAACTGAAAATTTGGAAGTCTGAAATACATAAAGCACAAGTTCTTTAGCTGAAGTTCCTGCACTGCATAAGTTGCTCCTGCACTTTATATTACATATTCTAAAATGTACAGTGTTCACTGAAGGCAACACGTAATGACTCAATGACTGTTTACAGATTTGGAAGATATATTGCATGCAATCAGCTCAGAATCTGCACAACAGATTTAATTACATGGGTAAAATTAATTTATCAAGTCTTCCTATTTATCCTTTGACTATTCACCATCTGGTTGCTGTATGCCTTTTTGGAGGGGTCTTTTTTGGTCTGGTCCAAGCACTGCCGAACCATTCTAATTTGTTGGATGTGTCACTGTAGTTGCAATGCTTTGCTGCTTTTTTTTTCTTTTCCATTTTTATGCTCTGAAAGTAACATCTTTTTCTTTATCTTTTTTAAAGATAAAGACATTCCCTGCTGATACATCTAATCCTTTTTTCGATCCTTTTACAACAGTACCACAGTTTTCTGTAAGTAGAACATGCAACTAAAGAACTGTGTATTTAACACAATTCCAAGTGATTTTTTTTTTAACAGTGTCAGAAAGTTATGCTTTAAAGAGTCCTCAAAAAGATACATTCCAAGTAGGATTTAGGGTGCAAATCTGTTACATATTCCCATTGTACAAATCAATTAATTTGCCTGCATTCAGACGTTGCTGCTTACTAGACAGGGGACTAAGAGTCAAGACTGACTGTTAATGTAGTCAGGCCCAAAATGGTGTTCAGTTCAGCTGTGTAGGGGACACTTGTGAAGCTCCACAGAGTCTTTCCAACGGAGCAGCAAGGGAGCGGGGAGGACTTAGTCCTTTGTCTAACAACTGCCTGACATCCTGCCAGAAACTGCCTGTTGTGCCATCACAAAAAGGGCCTGATTTTCATTGAAATCACATCTGAATTTTAAGGAAGAATTTTAGTTACTGTGTTGATGACTACAGTGGCATCCTTGTATAATTCCCATGTTTACCTAATAATCTGAATCAAACATTGGAGTTCAGTTCTTGTTAAACTTTCACAGAAGTGGGACTCTGGCTGTAGCCCTCTCTGTCCTTTCCAACATGAGAAGTGATTCTGTCCTACAAGAAACATTCTTTGATTATAATTATAAACCACAGTAGCTAATTTATAGTTCTTAAATTACATTCACAAAATGAAGCAATTCAGACTTTAACCTTAACTTTTACTGGTAGCAACAATCTGTTTTTCTGGCATATAATCAGAGATAAGTAACTCCAGTCCCTGTTGGGACATGTACAATGACTGTCTGCCCTTAATTAATTAAAGAAAGAGGCTTTTCTTTCACAATAAACCTGATCATCTTGACGTATGATCTAAATGTTTTTCTCCAAATATGTATTGTAAAGCCAGAGTTAGTTAGGCTCTTAATGCTGTGTCAGTGCCAGTGTTGAGCCCTAATTAGATGTATTAAAAAATATATGGAAATATGTCACAGAAACTTTTCAGTAAGTCATCCAAGTTTGGATAGTACCATTGTGGTGAAAGCTCAACCAATGTTACAACATTTATGTCCTTCATAGCCTACTTTACAGTAAGCAAAAAGATATGCACAGAATAATTTCCAACTAATTAGTAGTGATTGTCAGAAAATTATTTTTCTGCCTATGACAGTTATGATGAAAGCAAAATTTAGGAAGGCTATATAAGAAATTTTTTTAATTGGGGATCCATAAAACTTTGAAATATAAACAGAAGCCAGATATGATACCCCACAAATATTTCCATCTAGTGAAAAAAGGCTTTGTTTCATGGCAAATTCAAATGTTGGGATTTTGTGTATGCTCCGTCAGGGGAAGAAAAGCAAAGTTTGTTAAGCGGTTATATAAAGTTATATAAAGGACTAGTCTTTCCAAAATCCTCTTTTCTCCACATAGACCCCTGTTTCCCTGAGGAAGGGAGAGTAGGGAAATCCAGATCACAAATATTTAAAATACCATTACAATAAAAAACAAATGGTGTGTGTGGTCCATGATATAATTTCATATATTCCTTTAAGTGAGTTATATACAAATGCCTTTAGTGAACCAGCAGCTACTGGAGGATTTTGTGAAGATGGGAGAACAATTAGGAAGGTAAATTACGCTGTGGTCCTGCTTCATGGTCCTCCATCCCAGCACGAAGGACAGTGCCTCTCCCCAGCAACGTTTCAGTTCACTTCAGTGTACAGGCTCCGTCAGGGGTTTGCAGACAGCTAAACTGCTGCCGGCTGCTGCATGGGAGAGCTCTAGGTCAAGGCTATAGGTCCTGCAGGCAGATCTAACTCTGAACCTTCTCCAGGCACACACAGTCCCATATGCTACAAACATTTGTGGCTCCTTTTCCTTGTTTTTTTTTTTGTTTGTTTCTTTGTTTTCCTTTTCTTTGCTTACCCTTCACATTTTCTTTGCTTGGAGCAAAACACTGAGATTTTATTAAGAGGAGAAAAAGTTATAAATGGTGAAGTTTTGAAGGCTTTACCTTCTGTATAAGGCTCCTAGTTTTGTGGTGTACATAAGGTTGTATTGATTTTATCAGAGAAAAAACTGCAGAACGTAGTTAATTAGAATAGTTAAAAGGAAAGTTCATGCCAGGAACCCCTCAGAACTGCAGAGATTTCTGTAAAGAAGCAGCAGGCTCAATGTCATATTCTCATCTGGTGTAAGTCACATAGATTTATTAAGTTAATGAAATTATATCTGTTTAGACCAGTTAAATATTTGGTCCAAACATTCTGTGCAAACAGATGCATATAAAAAGATGCTTTGGATATAGACAGCAGAACCATTATCTAGAGTAAACACACTTGAAGACACAGGGCAAATCTTGAGCAAGTGTAATTTGTCAGAGCTCTGTTGACTTAAGCAAGGCTGGGAGACTTGACATCAGCTTGCAGAGCAGTGCCACCTTCTCATGCAGTAAAATCAGAGCTGGCAGCGCTCAGAAACGGGAGATCCTATACGAGGAGCGCCAGGCTTACTTTCCGTGTAGCCTCTAAGGCTGAGTTTTAAACAAGAGAGAAGATTGAACAGGTTGCATTAGCCAGTGTTTACACAAATAATTGGCCAGGGTTGGAGAGGGAGAGTTCCTTTAGCTTGTTTTACATTTTCATTTGACTAATTTCATGAATGTATAGGAAATCCTTTTTCTTCAGAGGTTGGTTCAGAGCCTATGAGATGCTTTTAGTTAAAACATGAGCAGGAACATTTTAAGAAAAGCAACAATAGCCAAGCAAACCTAAAGCAGCCGTTCCTGCCTGGGCTCAAGCAATTCTCCCACTGATTAAACCAATTTGTTTATGTTTGTAGTGTTAATTCTATGTGGCTTGCAGAATTTGAGAAATAATTTAAAAAAAAGAAAAATAACTGCTATTCAAATTGCTGCATAAATATCACATGCTCCCTGATGATAGTGACTTTTCTTCCTCCCTGCTGTGAAGTCTGAACCACATTCAGAAGAAAAAGTGGTAAAGAATGAGGCTGATACCAGTATGAACCTGTCCTAATCGTGCTGAAACACTGGCAAACCGCAGCATTCTTCCCAGCTCAGGATCATGCATGCACCACAGGCATGAGCCACTGTGATTTGGCATTAGAAATAGTCCAGTGCCAAAAAGTAGATCAGGGCTATTTTATTTTCAGGGATCTTTCTGTTTGTCTTAAACCAGCACAGCCAGTATTGGCTTAACATTGCCTGTCATTAGAAAACTCTTTGGGTCAGCTCACTTTATTGCATTTAGAGGAAATGCAGTGATGATAAGTGGTGTTCTCCAGACGGGATACGTCTTATCATGGGAATGCTGTCAGACCTGCACATAGAGTTTGATCTCATGTAGTGCACGTTACAGTCAGACTTGTCACTTGGGCATGGCTGTTAAAGTGCTGTCAAAACAACTGGCTGCTCAGCATCTACAGGGGTTGCACTCGGCAACTGTAGCTACAGCCTCCAGCTTATTCTGTCTGTTAGTTGCTCTTACTGAGTGTTTGGCAATGAGCAGGATAATGAAAATAGGCAAGAGGAGCAGAAGCTAATCTACACTTTTTTCTTTTTGTGTCTGTATGCATTTTTTGTAGGCAGAATTTACAGACAGCAAATTACCATGTTGTGCCGTGCAGTCATCTCCTAAGATATCGCCGATGACTCCATCGCCCGTACTGAGATCTTTGGCAGAGACTTTGCCAACCCCAGCAGTGCAGACAGTATATCCATCACACAAACCTATTTCACTGGCAGACAGGTACTGTGCGGTTCTTTCACAGAAATGCTATGATGCTCTGTGCATTAAAGGAATCAGCTTGATTTCTCTTTTTCTACCATAATTGCAGTAGGAAAAAATTACTTTCTTTCTAAAGCGCTGTTTCCCCAGATGCCAAAACATTTTCAGTTGCTGTTTGGTGGGTAATCATGAGTAAAGTAAAGAAATATATCCATGCCTTATTTTTCTTCTGAGGGAAAATCTATCTTAATTAACTGCTGCAGCCAGCATTTTTTCTTTACTAAAGACCAAGTGTACCATCTCCCTGGCCGATGGCCTGGAGAGAAAAGGCTGTGCAGTTTTTCCTCAGGCAAGTCGTTTTCCTTGAACCACAAAGGTTTTCTTTTAATAATTGCTGTTGCAATTTGTCTTTTGAAATTAAATGTCTAGGGGGAAAAGCTGGGGTTGAGAAATATCTACTCTTCTAAATGAAAATCAGGCTCTGGTTTTCTTTCTTTTTTCCTTTTCTTTCTCTCTCTCTCTCTTTTTTTTTTCTTTTTTTTTTTTAAGTAATGTCAAGCTGCCGTTACATTTCATGTAGTTTCTTGGAGAAACAACAAGCCATCCCATCTTTCCACAGGCGGCCTGCATTCCCTTTTCTAGTCTTCCATCCTACTGGTTTTGCATGCTGGCTCCTTCTCTAGGATTTATTCAGAGCTGAATTTCCCAAGCTGATAATTTACTGAACAGAAATGAAGGAGGGGATATACTCAGTACTTTGGAGCACAAAAGTCCTAGGCTTACCTTGAAGTAAGAAGTATATATTGGGCAATGGGCTCCCAAACCCAGGTTGTTCCCGGCACGCCGAGCCTGCGGACTCTGGAGCAGTTCAGTCTGGCAGAGCCAGGAGTCTCAGGCTCTGCTTCCCTTACACCCATGCACACGTGAAGTAGGACTGCAGCAAACTCAGTATATACAGGTTTTCCCCAATATCAAACCACACTGAGGAGCAGAAAGCTGTATTGCCAATCTTTTGTGGCCTTATTTACTTTAGCTTTTCTTTTATTATTTATTTTTAGAGTCCTAGTCCAGCTTTCTTTAGAGTCAGTAGCCTTTAATGGGGATGAGATTAAAACATAAACTGTTTTGCCATGTGGGTCTTTTTACGTCCTTTTTTTCTTGCTTCTGTTCACTGTTCAAAAATATCAGATGATACCTGGTTTTGAATCAAACATCAGTCATCAGCCTTTTCACTGAGTCAAGCCTGACCTTTTCTCCCCTCCAGTGATATTCTCAAAATGTTAATTATTTTAAATTGAAATATGAGACTTATTGTTTTTCCCGTAATTGGTTGTTTGTGCATTAATTACACAGCGCTGAGACCCTGAGGCGTGAACTTGAGAGAGAGAAGATGATGAAAAGACTGCTGATGACCGAACTGTGAAATCCTTGCTTCTGCCAGACGGAGGAGGGATCGGGGCCTTTCACGTGCCTTCTGTCTGTTTACATTCCTCTGCTTCTGTGTACTTAGCATACTGCGTCAGGAAACCCTGCCATGTTCCTGGCTCGTCTGGATTCACCACCGCAGGTTAAAGTGAAGGCTCGGCGAGACTTTAACTCAAAGGAGTTCCTTTACTCATTTGCTGCTGGGAAAGAAACCGTCACTCCGTTATCTCTCCTGAGGTTTTATACTATTAATATGATTAATTTTGGGGTTGGTTTTGGTAAATCTAGGGCAAAATGGATCAGCAAGGAGCATACTGATTTCTATTGGGAAACACTGTTCTGTACATATGTTAATAACTGCACAGAGATTAATGTTATGCAGAATATTTTGATAGTAACATAGAAAATATGTCATTTTGTACAACTGAAAATTGCAATGAGCTACTGCTATTTGTTAAAGAATCATTTTTAAAGTGGAAGAATGGTTATTAAATCCTAACCCCAGGACTGTTAGTCTCCATAGAAAAATAAACAACTGTCTTATCAAATTTCTAACCTTAACCTTTACTCAGAGATATAAATAGCTGCAAGGGGGAAAGACACCCCTCTGTACAGATATACACCCCCAATGCTCCCTATAGTTTGTCATCGTGACCTAAACCTTAAACTAAATCTTACTTGTATTTCCATTAATGAAAAGATCAGTTATTTAAAGTAATTTGCTACTGACTTTCTAGCTTCATATTGACTTTTTTAATTAAGTGAGAAGTTTTAACTTCTCCGAGTTGCCTACGTATTAGGGCTTGCCCACACTCAGGCAGCTTCTGCCAATGCAGTGGTGTTTGCGGAGCCTCATCAATGTGGCTATAGCTTATACAGAGGGCATGTTTTTCTTTCCTGGATTGGTAAACCGCCTTCCTGAATGACAAGCATTGACTGATCAATTTAAATAATAATAGTAATTGATGGCATAACTGTGTCTATACCATTTTTTCACACTGCTGATCAGCATATCTGTATCGGCACACCTTTGAGTGGTAGGACTGGCTATGCGTAGAGTAGCCTCTACTTTTGGTGGAACTATCTCAGGCATAAGGTTACGTGGGTGCTTAAGTGTTAGCAGAGTTGCAGCTTCAAGGAATGTATTGATGGCATAAAGGTAACAATACCGAGCAATTTCCTATGAAAAAAGCAGCTCTTTGTTTTCCCCTGTTTAGTAGTGTGGAATTACCTGAAAAGCTAACAACCGACTGTCAGCTACAAAATACTATTGCTACAGGAAAGCTTTTGTGTGTTTTATATGGCTGAAGATGTATATTTTTCTGTTATTCTGTACACTGTGTTCTCTTGTTTGTATTAAGATAAAAGATTGCCCTTAATTTGATACTGATTACTATGGCTTTATCTCAACTTAACCAGTTTCTTAGCATGAAGGCTGGGAAGCGATTGTTGTAAGCCCGAGTTTCCTTCAGAGCTAGCCTGTGCTCTTTTTCTGATAGGAGAAATCTTGACAGCATTATAGGACTGTGGACTGTAACATGGCAGTAGAAAATGATTCATCTATTTTATATTTAGTGGGACAAGAAATTAGCATAATGCTTCCTAATTAAATCCAGCAACCCCAAACCTTCACAGTTGCTATAAAATGGGGCAAAATAAACAGCACAAGTGTTAGGTAGAAACCAGTAATACAAAATGTAATGGAGTAGCTCAGCATGAGGAATAGGCACAAGCAGTCATAGAAATACACCCGGATTGCAGGTTTTAAAGCACTCAGATGGCTTTGCTGAGTAATCAAATACAGCTTGTACGCTGTCCGCCTTCTAGTTACTGCGCCAAGACATTTTTGTGGCGTATGTTTTTACATACCTCTCCATCAGTCTAAGGTTATTAAAAAGGGATTGGAAACGTTTAATCCTTGCGAAGAAATCAGGAAGGGGGGGGAGCAGAGTAGCAGATATACAAGACTGCATCTTCCTTTTCCTGTTATCCTTTTCTCACCGCTTCCCAGAAGGATATTGATGGAGGGAGGCAGTATATTTTTCTGCATCCAAATAAAGGTGATCATTGTAAAGGATAAAGAAGAGGAGAGTCTAGGTAGAAGTGCGGTTTTTGGAGAGGGAAGCAAAGTAAGTTGGAGTGTGGCACAGCACTGACTCCAGCTGAATCTGGTCTCTTTGCCTGCTGTTAGGCAACCCCTGGTTGCACGTGAGGTGGCCGGCCGTTTCACAAAGTCAGCAAGGAAAACAAATCTGAGCACAGCATTTAGTTGGACTGATTGCCCCAGAGTCCTTCAAGTGTGCAGGAATGGACACTGGAAACCCTGAAATATGCCGTGAAATTTGGGGACAAACCCAATGACCTGCATAAGGGCAGTCTAGTCACGTAAGCAAACGCCTTCAGCAAACCTGAATGCCTGGCTCAGATCAGCCCATCAGATTTTCTGGCCCATAAACAAGCTTCTGGTTTACTATTTTAAATGCAGCTTTTTACTCCTATTGCATAAGGATTCTTGAGCTGAAATATTTGGAACTGGAGAGCAAGAAATGCGAACCAAAGTAACCTTACAGAGATCAGGTCACAGAATCACAGAATTTCTGAGGTTGGAAGGGACCTCTGGAGATCGTCTAGTCCAACCCCCCTGCTCAAGCAGGGTCACCTAGAGCACGTTGCACAGGATTGCATCCAGGCGGGTTTTGAATATCTCCAGAGAAGGAGACTCCACAACCTCTCTGGGCAACCTGTTCCAGTGCTCTGTCACCCTCACAGTGAAAAAGTACTTCCTCATGTTCAGATGGAAGTGTCTGTGTTTCAGTTTGTGCCCGTTGCCTCGCGTCCTGTCGCTCGGCACCACTGAAAAGAGTCTGGTCCCATCCTCTCGACACCCTCCCTTCAGATACTTGTACACGTTGATAAGATCTCCTCTCAGCCTTCTCTTCTCCAGGCTGAACAGGCCCAGCTCTCTCAGCCTTTCCTCATAAGAGAGAGGCTCCAGTCCCCTAATCATCCCCTAATCATCAGACCCCTAATCAGGTCTGTACGGCTGAGGTGTGCTTTGATGTAGCTGAGAAAGAGCAGAGACTTCTCTGGCCTTGATTTGCAGCAGTTAAAGAGGGCAAGGCCCACGTGGGCATTTAGTTCCCGTGGGGCTTTTTCCACAGAACATCTCCAAGCACGTTGCCTTGTCTTGTTTTAGTGTTCTGTCCACTGGCTGCCATCGTTTCCTATTCTGCAGCCCAATGGAGCTTTATTAAAACGTTTTGCCGATATTGAACTAAACTTTTATCTGCAGAATGTCATCCCGTTGTTCTTTCTTACTGCGTACTTTCTTCAGCCACGCTTAAGCATCATGGTTTTCACATTTTTTGAATATACACTCCTGCCTCACTTCCGGCTGGGAATTACAGTGTTAGGACACCTGTTACCCAAAACCACTGTAAACAAGACAGTGTCGACATGGACGTATGCTGAGGGGCATATATTCTAGATTTGCCCCGAACTTTAACTTTACAGGTGTTTAAGGATGCTCTGCCTGAGGGTATGTCTATATAATAGCGCAGAAGTATCCGAGCTAGCTTTAATGAGCTTGCGTATGTAGTTGTGGCAGCATGAAGCCCAGCACAGGCTATCATTATCATGTACGTTGACACATGTAAAGATAACGCATTTGAACAGCAGCCTTCTGAAGCATGGTCTGGAAAGGTGGTGACAGAAAAGGGGGACTGAAAGAAGTTTGTCTTTTCAGGTCTCCTGGGAGAGGGTTCATCTCACCTAATGTTAATATGCCCAGCTCTCATCTTAAGAGAGATCAGAGGGATTGCCTTCCAGAGATGCCTTTGACTTCAGTGTCTACTTTTTGATTGCTTAAAGTTAAGTGAGATGAATCCTACTGTTGGTCTCCCTGGTTAGATCTACATTGCAAACCCTTGCCGACACAGCTACATCATTCAGGGGTGCTTTGAGGTATGATTTGTGATTGACATAGCTCTGCCAGCAAAAGCCTTGCACGTTAGGTGTAAATATACTACCAAAACCACCCTGGTTGTCAGAACAGGGTTTTTTTTTCACTTGTGGGGAGAGCAGAGAGCTGGGATGACTTACAACGGCAAAAGCAGAGACACATCCTTATAGATGTGCCCAGTCTGGGAGCAACTGGTTGGTAAAACACCCTGCTATAGCTACCCTGGCAAAGCCTGAAAGGTGTGCGCCTGGCTCTTGGCAGTGCCACAAGTGATGCTCTGACTTGGTTAGCAGATCCCAGCTTTCAAATGTGAAGTCATCTTTAAGTGGCAGAATGCAATGTTTTCATGTTTGGGTGATTCCAGCAAAATTGATTCGCCATTTAAATAGCTATGCAAGGAGTTAAATATTTTCTCATATTGCAGTCTCTTCTGGAAGCCAGCCAATTGCAGTTTGTTTCCGTGTGGTTCAGTTCTTTTGACTATCTTGTTTCAGAAAGAATAACCAAGCTTTTTTTTCTGGAAATGTACAAGGTCTCAAATCTCTATCAGATCCCACAGTGTGTACAGATTTTTCATGTTTCAAACATGTTTAGACCCTGGAAATGCAATGTTTGAAAATTAACTCCTCAAAAGTTTCATTTCATGACTTCACCTCTCTCTTGCTACAGGATGCCTACGTGCCCATTTGAAACAGAGCTGGCAATGCAGTGAAACGTTTCATTGGAGGCAGCATCATGTTTTGTTTGAACTGTTTACAAATAGCCTTTGTTTTTCTTTTCTTTTTTTCTGAATATATTTCTGGTTCATTGGTTACAAAAACCTACTCGTAATTATGCAATGGAATAGCATTATTTTCCTTTTTTCTTTTCTTTTTTTTTGATGTCCTGATGTTCAAGGAGTTTGCAATAAATATACTGAGACTGATCTATGATTGCATGTAAGATCAGCCTTACAACTGTGTTTTGTAAAGTTAAGTGCCGTAAATGAACATGCAGATGATGTGGGGAAGGGAGCGAGTAAGTGGAGGAGAAGGATTCTTTGGCAGCTGCGGCTTTGACTGGTGGGTAGCAGCTTTGAAGCAAGATTGCTGACACCATTCTGTGCCATCTTAGTAGCAGCCTGTATCATCAGACAGTGTGCGATGGCATTTTATTGAAAACATGCCTAGAGAGAAACTTTTACGGCTCAGCTGTTTACCTGTTCCTGTATTCATGCCTGCAATAAATGAGATGAAAAATAAATCACAGCGTCTGAGCAGTTTGTAGTCAAACCAGCGACTTAGGAGGCATGGGGCAGTATACCAGTTAAAGGAAAACATCTGGTTGCTCATAAAGTGGATCCACCTTTAGCAGAAAGAATCTGTCTTAAGGAAACACCAACAAATTTCTTCAAGAAAGCCAGAGTGTTTCCTTCAGCTGACAGTTACAGACCTACTCTGCTGGGTGCCGATCATCCATTGGGTGACTGACGAGTTAGGGCATGCTTTGCTGAATACCTGAACTGATAAAACATTGACAGAATCATGGTAGAGAAGCATAAAACATGGCATGTTGCTGCTCTAAATATTTTTTGTTTTAAGACAGTTAAAACATTTAGCTTAGATTTTGCCATTGATTGTGCCATTCTTTAAATGTCTAAACAAAAAGTTGCTTCAGAATGAAACATTTCCATTTTCTTTTGTCTGAAGACTTAGTAAATCAGGACATTTCGACATTAACATTCCCAGTGCATTTATGAAATGAAATCCCAGGAACATTCACCCCATTTTCTGAGGTTGCCAGAACTCTATTCTGAAGGAATGTGATCCCATCACAATTTCTCCAACTGGGTATTCATCTATTTTTAATCTCTATGCAGGGAAAGCTGGGGGAGCAAAGGATTAGCATTCTTCCATCAGTACTTAATTTATGCCAAGAAAATTGATTATCCAGCCAGCAAGCCTCATTAATTAATTCCTCTTAATACATGTCTTTGCTAAAGAAATACTCTTCTGGGGAGTAGGGGGATGAGAAGCTGTGTGCTAAAAGGTCAGCAAATACTCTCATATTACTTCTCTGGAACAGAGAACCATGAGGACTTCAGAGCTTTAATTTGAACAATTTTTAGTTTTGTTATCAGATGACTGCCCTGTGGGACTGCACAAAAGGTTGTTAAGAACACTTTTGTTTCTCAAGGGACTTGCTTTCTAGAGCAAAAAAAAAAAAAACTTTTCCGTGCAGGCACTATAACACTATAATGGAGTGGGGAAGCTGAGGCACTAGCTACCAGCCTGGTTGTGTTGCAGAAAACAAGCTGCTAAAAGAATGGGGTGCAAAGGCTTGTAAACTGGCATAGACCCAGCCTGGTGGGATGAAACCCAACCCTCATGGAAGGAAATGGCCCCACTCTCGCCAGCCACAGGGGGTTCTTTGAGGTGGCCAGTGCTGGGATCCCAACAGTGAAACGCAACTTACCCGGAAAGGCAAGTGGGGCTGCAACCACTCTGGGGCCAGGGTGATGTAGAGCTAAGCCAGTCTCCCAGCCCTACCAGAGCAGATGTCAGGGAGCATAGAAAATGAAAGATCAACTATGGTTCTGCCAGTTGAACTCCCCCAACCACCTCACGACAGGCTCTTCGGAGCATCTGCAGCTCCTGGCTTGAGATGCAGAGAGTGGGCCCACCCTTTTCAAGAGTAGCTAAGCATTAGGTCAGCTTACCTGTGGCATCAGACTGCACCCTATGTGACCTATATGCTTTTGAAAACCCTGACCATTGCAGCTATGTTTTATTTGTTGCCAGTAGCACACATGGTATGTGAGGTGTCCTCTCTCCAGGCTTTAGGGTCTGCAATGGTCAGGAGGAAAGGAAGGAAAATAATATGGAGAAAAAGAACCACTGGATGACCTGACAGCCAAGCACTGCACTGAAACAATATTTGCCTTTTTAGTTTATTTTAAACTATATATACATATATAATGATATATATATATATCATTACATATACCAAAAATATCCATTTAACACTAATTATATATATATATATATGTACTTTTTTAATGAGTTTTTCCTACAGTGAGCATGGTATGCAATGCCAATGACCATACAGCTCTGCCATCGGAGTATCTGGCACAGCAGTGAGGTGGAAAAACCACATAGATCATTACTGTTTCATGCACTGATTATGCTGCTCTTCAAGTGGAGAACCATTTACCCTCCTGCGTGCTTCTTCATTAGCAAGATCTTTTGGCTATCCTCAGAAAAAAAAGCAGGTCATAGCACAAATTCGTCTCTTTGTTTAGTTGCTGATGCTCAGCATCAGGGTGCCCCAGTGATTTAAAGAGCTCAAGTGCCATTTTAAAAAAAAAATTATTTGCCTTACTGCTTTCCAAAACAGAGTGATTTCCATGCTAGCTGCTGCCTGCTCTGGCTGCTGGCTCCCTCCAGCAGTGCCAGGCCTGGCATGGGCACAGGGTGGCTTGGTGGGAGGCAGCCAAGAGGTTATTTTGGGGCGGGCTGGGAACTCCCCTTAGTACCTCCTTCCCTCTTGGAGTGCTCTCCTTGCTGCGGCAGTGGCTGACCCAACTACAGCATTTGTCAAGGTGGGCTCTGCACTGCCCTGGTGGGAGGCAATGGGGGCAGCTGGGGCCAGGCAGTGTTCGCAGCTGAGGTCACCCCAGTGAGGGTCTGGGGATGGAGGGCTGGGGGCTGCAGGGCTCAGGGGCTGTCGCGTTTGGGGCGTTTATGTAGGTAAGAGGCTGAGGTTTGGGAGATTTTGAAGGTTGTGGTGCTCCCTATGTTAATGGGCTTGCGTGAGTGTGAGGAGATGTGTGATAGGATTTGGGGAGGGAGGTCAGTGTGGGGGGCTGTCTACTTGGGTATGTGAAATTAAGGATTTAATGGCAAGGTCATTGCTGTAAGACTGGGTCACTCCTGCCTCCTGCAAAGGCATTTCTTACTTGTGCCCTCTAGAGATGACTAAACCCCTACGGCCTGGTCTTTATTTGAGTAACCGCCTGAGCTCTGCCATGTGGCTCCATTTGTTGGTGTATGAAACCAAGGAGGGGAAGCACTGGAGCTGGCTTGGTTTCACAGCCACAAGAACACTCCCATTTCTTAACTTTGAGCCTGACAAGCCAAGGCTTAGTAGGGATCTGGCCAGTTTGACCACTTACCCTTGTTACTGCACTGTGAGCAGAAGGTCTCTCTTCTAAGCACCTGCTCCTTGGCCCCTTCATGTTTCTCCATCTTGTCCCCTTAATACTTCTTCTTAATGCAGCAAGTGCTGAGCAGCACTCACTCATGACTGCCTGCTTCTTTCATCTCCTTTAAGCATCCTTTAAGCATCCCCCTCCTCAGGCACTAACATCTCTGGTTTTGTTCTCTTTCCAACTGAAAAAAAAAAACCACTTTATTTTCTTGCATTTCTGAAAACCCTTGGCAGCCCTTTCTTTCTCTCACCATCAGTATGGGCTCCTCATCCACACTCATCTTCCACCCTTCCCCTATGTCTCACATGTCTTGTCCTCCCTCGCCCTCTACCCTCCATCTGTCTCACCCTGGGACACCTCTGGCTGCAGACGCATGCTCTGGCCCATTCTGCCCAAGCTGTGGTACCTCCCTCTCCCTGGGCTGGCTCCATTCACTGCCTGTTCACCACTATCAGGACTGTGCCTAGGTGTGGGGTCGGCTAAGCATTACAGCTTGACAGGTTTTTACTAGGCTAAATCCTAATTGCAAGAGGGCTTGGACAAAGGTCTAACAAGGCAGGAGCCAGTGGGGGCAGAGGGGGTGTCTCACTTTATCAGCAAAGACTGAGATCTCAGCATCTAAGAGAGCAGTGGTGTGCTTGTCCTCACCAACCTTTAGTTTGTTGGCAGGCTGCTTGGGCCCCCTGGTCAGACAGAAAACCACCAGGAGAAGACCTCTCCTTAGGAACCACTTGCCTGGTGAGGGTCTGCCACCAGCTGTAGCAGTGAGAGGCTCTCCTTGGGTCCCACTTAAAAGTCTCTGGGCACAGGTGCTTGGTGAGGTTCCTACTCCAGGACATCAGGGGAATGAAGGGCATGGAGTAATATTTTTAGGAGGGGTGGGCTTTACAGTTATTCTGCCCTTAAAATGCATGTTTCCTCTCACATGTTGAACAGTTAGGCTCCATTTAACAATAAGGCATTAGCACATGGAGATACCCTGAAAAACCACAAGCAAAGATACCCTTGCCTCCTTTATCCTTTGACCCATTTGCTTCAGGTATTGTGTTTCAGCAGTCCCTCTTATATTCCTGCAGGACAGCAACGTTGGTCCCTTTACCACTCCCTATAATACGATCAGGTCTTCAGCTATACTGCTCCATATTGTTATGCCAAACTCCTAAGCAAAAAAAAAAAAAAAAGGGGGGGGGGAGGAGGTGTTGAAAGAGGGGGATATCTCATCTCTTCATAGTGCTAAACTGCCCAGCTCATTACTCCCCTTCAGTTGCATTAAAGTAAGTGCTCTCTTCCAAAAGCAACACAGCTGGAATTAATCTTGCTACATACTATGTAGTAGTACATCACAAGGGCAGCACCAGTTGATTTTTTTTGTTTTAAGATCACACAACCTCTCATTCGCCAAACCCAAACTACTGCTCTGGCAATAACAAACTTCTGGATTCATCCACCTGGGCTCACAGGAGAAAAATACCATTAAGTCTTAGTGTAACTGTTTTAAGTGCTTTTTTGAGGGTGGGGAGAGGGTTTGAAAAAATGAAACAGTCCTTAGAGCAGCATCTAAGAAACCAGAACTGTTAAAATACTTCCTGGGATGGGAGAAGGCTTTTTACAGCCATCAGAAGGATATTTCCAAGCAATCTGCACTCTTTATCCACTTGTTGGGTTTCCACCTCCCATCCTGCCCCAGTTTTGGGGCCCTCTCTGGAAACCTGTGTTAATGCAGTGCCTTGAACCCCTGCACTATCCATCTGGTGGCCCATCTGTGGTGGTTTGAAACATCTGCCCACACAAGAGCCATCTCTGAGGCTGCTGCTTCATGGTTTGCCCAACTCAGCGGTTCCAGCCACTGGGAAGTGCAAGTAAGCTGCTACCTTTCCTGCCTCTGAGGGTCCTGTCATAAGACACTGGAAGATCAGAGGTGGATTCAGCACAGAAGAGCAAGTCTACCCAGAAGCCATGTCTTCATGGGGACACGTCTTCTAGCTGTATGCATGACCTATAAATAGAGCAAAGCGCTAGGTTCTTCCTTCTAGGGGCATCCTGTTTTTGAAAGAAAACTTTCTGCAACACTAAAATGAACCAGCTGATCTGCAAAGGCGTACCTCTGCTGATCCCAAGCCAGTGTCCCCCTCCAGGCGTGTTTAGCCCTGCTTGAATAGCCTCACTGCACCTGCTCTTGCAGGGTGCCTTTGGTAGAGAGGCTGTTTGAAAATCCTGCCACTGACACTGTGCCCAACCTCAGCAGAGGGGCACTGGGACATACTGGAATTGCCCCATGTTGCTGTGGGACAGGTCGTCGCCTCACACACTGGCTCTTGGGCATCCCCAGAACCCTCTTGCAGGTCTAGTCTTAAGTCCAATTAGTGTTGTTTATGCTTGTATTCTAATTGAAAGAAAAAAAAAAGTGATGCTTTAGTAGGTCAAAGAATGTAAGGAGATAAATGTAATTACAATATATTGAAAGATATTACTGTTTAATTAAAAATATGTGAATTATGCATGTATCTCTTCCACAGCCTGTAACTATGTGGACTCAAGCAGTTACTAAGTACATTCATTCTAGCTGCCTCGTGAAACACATGGCCGCTTAATTTCTCACTCGTATGCTCAGCACCACTAGCTGAACTCTCATTATGAGTAAACAAACATATACAGGGTGTGCTAAGAGTTATGTTTGCTTTTCTGTATCAGAACAAGGGGCACACATTTCATTCCAGTGATCCCCACCCTAGAAGGATCCTTGGGTCCCAAGAGAGTGAATGTTGCCTTTCTGACAACTTATGCAACAATATTTTGGGTTGGACTATAAAGCCTAGGCTGGAGCCCCAGAAAGGAACCCTGTGCCCACCTGCCTGCCTAGCAAAGGTGCGATATGAAGAAGCAGCTTCATGCTCTTTTGGTGCTAGCAGGAGCTGAGCAAGGGAGTGATCCTGAAGGCACCGAGCACCTGCAGATTCTTGGAGAGAACCCAAAGCTGGCATTGCTTCATGGGGCCTCACTACTTAATGTCACTGTCAGATGTCTGGGGGCTCGGCCGAGCTTTCAGTGAATTTACTGTAAATAATTTCATTAATATTGAAGAGTGCCTTTTTATAAATACTTTATTGTCCTTCAGGGTGAACTGAAAATCTTCACTGTCAAGGCAGACAGTTGCTCTTTGTAAAATTCCTGTGCCCATCACAGCAGATTATGCATAGGACTGCGCTATCAATCTTTTTCTAAAGACTGTTTGCTTCTCATATGTTCATTTACCAAATGTGATGGAGCAAACTCCCATTAGAGAAAGCAGTTCCCATTATTGTTAATAAAAAATTCAAACTGTCCATTATGAAATTAAAACAGGAAATGAGGCATTCGGGGGGAGACAAATTCCTTTCACTAATCACTTAATAGATGCCCTAAACACACAGCTAAAGTATGCAATAAATCCCATTTTGTTATGGACCAGATGTGCTACCTTATGAAATCTGAATCCAAATGTTCATTTCTAGCTAATTTACTGTTGATTTGTTCCTCATTTCTATGCCTTATGGAAAAGAAAATGGCCAAGATATGCTTTTTATGCTTATACAAATTATGCCTTTTTCTTCTAGGTAAACTTTGGTCTCAGTTCAGCAAGGCACTTCAGCACATGCCCAGGTTCACTGTGCGACTGGTCTCCCAGGCTTCACTCAAAATAGATGGGGTAATTCAGATAGTTACAGCTAAAGCACTTGCCTGTGTTGCTTGTTTTGCCAAGACTTTAAATCACAAGATATTCTTACCAGGCACATTTGATAAGTTGCATTCTGTTGCTTTCTTTCATGCTTTTTTGCTGATGAATAGAATTATATGTAACAAAATCTGCTTGGACATATATGTGTGTATATATATATATAAAAATATATAAAAAACTCCTGCTCAGAGAAAGATAGGTGGTTTATTTTTCTGTCTATACCTGGTGTGGTGAGATCTGAAAAAACACTGTGCTGAGACTCGTGTGGTTAACTGGCATTTGCTAACAAGGGGTATTAACTTCACCTGCTGCATCAGGGAGGTGGCTGTGGGAGGAAGCCTCTTCAGGCACCAGGTGGAAGGAAAGCTTCATTAGGAGACTATGGGAAAGGAATAAACTGTTGTATGCAGGCCAAAGTACAGATGGTTGCCTGGGTGGGAGGAGGGTGCCTCTGCTCTGGAGAAGGATGATTCAAAAGCAGCTAAGGCCTAGAAGAGGGTTTGTTTTGTTTTGCTTTTTTTTTTGACCTGTGTCTAGGGTGTGCTATAGAGTATGACCCCCTGCTCTCTGCACCCTGAAGACAGAGGAGACTGAAGAAAGGTGGAGGAGTTGCAACTGCAATGTGAGTTATTGGTGCTTTGGAGCCTGCTGTTTATTGGGGGATGTTGTTGCCCTGTGAGATGCAATGGTTATGTCTGTATTGCACCTGTTAGTTCAGGGCTGGGTTTGCTCTGCACTCCAGCTCACTTGCCAGGGATCAAGGCCAACCTCAGGCTGCCTGCAGATTGCACCTGCCCTTTGATATGTGGTGAGAGGCTTTTGGGGAAGCCTTGAGTTACCTTGTCTGACTAATGGCTTCATTGCAGGGATAGATGGTGGAGGCTGAACTGGGTGCTGGGGCTTGCCCATGCTGTGCTCTGGACGGTGCTCCAAGCATGAACCTTTCCCCTGGGAATACTGGCGTAGACAACCCAGAACTAGTCCTGATGGTGCTCAACCAGCTAAGCAGTGCAGATAAAAGCCTTTCTGTGAGGATGCTCTACTGAAAAGAAGCTGCCCCCAGCAAGACAGGGGTAGCTTTTGGCAGAGAGCACCAGGGGAGGGACTGTTGCTCAGTGAAAGGTCCCCTCCATAAGGGTGACTGAGTGATGAGCCATGTACTCCTCTACATGAGGAGCAGCAGTCAAGCAATATCATGTGTGGTCATTGAGTGTTTAATGCAGTTGCTTTATACCTGCCATGTGCTTTGAGAAGTGCTAAAACAGTGGGATCTCTGAAAGGGGTAGGAGAGTGGGATGCTGAAGTATCGATCTAAGAGACTAGGGGACTTGAGACTGAGTAGTGTATTTGATCCTCAACAGTGGCAATGGCCTCTGGGACCACAAGATAGATATTCATGTTTAAGGCTTGAGCATGAAACTTGGGTAGGGAAGAGGATGTGGAGGGAAGTCCAGAGAGGTGAAGTATTCCACAAACTGAGCCTGTGGGAACTTCCCATTCAAATGTGGGCTACACAAACACACATTTTTGGGCCCCTGGCTTGCAGAGAACAAGATGATCTGACTGTTTTCCCTCCTTTTCCTTCTCAAGGTAGGAACCATACCTGCTCTGGCAGACTTCCAGCAAGGGAGAGGTAGGGAGTGGTTCAGAGCTGTTATGAAATGTTTTGTGGAGATTTTAGCAGCTAAAAATCCAAATATAAAAAGAGGGATTCATCCCTTTCCATTTTTGGGAACGTTTCTGAGAGGCAGTAAGAGACCAAACAAAGCAAAAACCTTTAGCAACAGCTGCAAAAGATAAGCCAGTGATCCAGGTAGGTGCTGAAGCTACCAGAAGGAGAAAGCTCCTGGACTTTTATGACACTTGTTTAGGTCACAGGCTGTATTTTTAGGTGATGTTCCTCAAAACAGCTCGGCTGAACCCCTAGTTAGAAATCAGGAGATGTTCCCCTTCTGCTGTGTAACCAGCAGAAAAGTATGCAATTAGGCAGTGGCTTGATACAAGTGGCCAGACCCTATACATAAACCATATCAATCCTGTAAGAGGTGAGAAGCTGTTCTAGCAGTGGAGATGGTGAAGGTTTTAGGCCTCTGAGAAAGTTATCAGGAAGGCATAACTGAGGTTTTACCAGTCTTTAGTAATCAATTCTTCTGAACTGGGGAGAGAGAAAAGAGGAGGGAAAGTGAGTTGCACCAAAGTCTGTGTTGGTAGTGGAAAGCTTAAGTTGCTACTTAGGCAACCTTTTGATGCAAACGGATGATCCCAGGATGCTGTGTTAGATTGGTGGGATTTATTTATTTTAACTCAGTGGCTTTTAAAGTGTGTGTTGACAAGTGGAAATGGACTTGAGACAGGCAAAATACTTCCTCTTCCCTGCCCCCCCCCCATCCTTTTCTGCTTTGAAAGGAATGAAATGTAGTTTTTTGGCTTGCATAGTTACTATCATACTTAACCTTTTTTTCCTGTTAATGGGCCTCTCTTATTTGTGTGCATGTGTGCAATAGGGATCAACTTTCTATTATACAATGGGAGCACTTCAGAAAGACTAGCCATGGATGTATAGATGTCAACTGGATATTGAACTCAAAGAAATGCAAGCCCTCAAAAAAAAGGAGGGATGTAGGGAAAGGAAATCTGAAGACAATCCTGGCACTGCTATTCCTTCAGTGGAAAGATGTTGGGCAAATGCAGCAACCCCCTCAGAATAGCCCAATGAGAGCTTCCTGGTCCAGTATGGAGAAACTGGGCTATGACCACAAAAGCTGATCTGAGCTAGAGGACAGGAAGCGGGTGGATACAGGTGATTGTGCCTAAACAGCTGAAATTAAAAAAATCTGTTTTACCAATGCTACTAATAGAGGTCCTGAGGCTGTGAAAAATGTGGGAACTTAAATCAGTTAATGGAACTTGTATTGAGTAAAATACCACTGGGATACAGAAAACCAGTGTGCTGCTGCAGTGTTTGTTTCCTGAAGAGTCCTTCCCTGCAGAGAGCCCATACATAGCACGAGCTGGAGAGGTGTAAGCAGAGAGCATTGATGTTGAGGTATTGGGGCTTCTTCTAAAGGCGAAGGTTGACAATCAGTATGGGATAACTTAAAAAAAGAGCTGAAGCTCAGTCATTGCAGTCCTACTGAATGAGCTTTCCTTGCCTTTAGGCTCTTGAGAGACAGGGATAGGAGTTTTAACTGAAGGAGACCAAAATGCACTGAAATCGTTGGTAATGTGCATAACTTCAAGCATACTCGCAGCCTGAAGGATGGGCCAGAAGGTTATGTCATGGAAGAACTTCCTTGGCAAAACAGCTCCACAGGGACAGAGGCAGCTGTAAATCCTTTTCCTGGGAGCACAAGGCATAGCCTGCATTTGTTAGATTTGTTCATAAGCTAAGGAGAGGAGTAGAGTGTTGTCTCCGCTCTGAAGAAAGCCTGTCACTCGAATGACAGAGGTCTCACTACTTGTTAGGAAGAAAACTTGAGGATTGGCTCTAAACAGCGGAGGTCATCCTGCCTTATGATCAGTGTATTTCAGAAATGCCCAAAAAGACAAAATTAGTAGCATTCCTAAAATCCTAGATGGTAGAAGGGCAGAACTAGGGTAACTCCCCACACATAAATGAATGCTCATGCACACACCTGAGAAGAATCCTATACTATACCAATCCAGAATAAATAACTCTGGGTATTTGCTTTGAGGGGCTTTGCAGATGGAAAATGCTTCAGTCATAGCCATACTTGTATTCTCTAATCTGTTGACTTTCTTTTCTTTCTGCCTGGAGGGTTTACTCTCAGACAACACTGCTTTGTAATTCACAAATGCAGCAGGTGATGGTTCACTGGAATTCTTAAACATCATTGAAATTTTTTGCATAATTGCTGTGTCTCATGCAGGATAAGCATGCAAAAGATTCAAGCTCTTCTGTGGCTGGAGCTATCTGTTCCACCTGAGAGCTGCTAAGGTGAGGCTGCTCACCAACTCTACTGAAGAGGTTTTAAGGTTTGTTGTTTGTTGGAGCCGCTATTGTCTGCGAGTGAGAAAACAAAGGCAGCAACGCAACAGGCAGAAAAGGTGTTCAGGAGACCTTGGGTACAAACAGTGATAACTTTTACCTCGGGATTGTGCTCAGGGGAAGAGTTTGGGGAGTCTTGGGGTATGAAAAAGGTTTTAGAAGAAACAGTCTTCCATTTTGACTTGTACAGTGATCAGGGGGACAAAACTTTGCATACTGTTTTCAGTGGTGGGGGGGGAAATATCCTGAGAATGAGTCTTCTATTTCTTAGTTTAGACTAAAGCACACAAAAGCATAATCTGTAAATATAGCATGTTCCTGTGTGGGTTAGATTTTAAACCTTTCGAAAGATAGATAAGACTTTAAAAATATTCAGGTTACTAAAAGTGCATTTCTTTCCCAACTTGCTATGCTAGGAAATACCATTCTTGTCTACCTGCATCTTTGACACATAAATATCTTTTTAGTAAAACAGTTCACACTGAGGTAGAAACATCTGCAGTCTCATCTGCCGCTGCTCCTAAGATTTACAGCTGGTAAGAATTTGGGATCTTTTTAAAGAAAATCATAAGCCAGACGTTGTTGTGACTGAGCATATCTCAAGCTGGGATCAAGGCAAAAACAGGGATAGTGGATATAGCTGGCTGAAAGGAAGGACTGAATGTATTTATGCAACAGCTGCCAAAAGAAATTACTAGACTGCTTTTAAACTTAACACTCTGTGCTCACTCAGCCTATGTGGTGTAGAGGTACCAACACTCATTCTGAATGGAGTGGTAGTGGGACCGCTGGAAGTGGTCCTGTTGCAGCAGCAAGTGTTGTGCTGAGTTTAAACTGATCTGGGTTTGCAATGCCCCCAAAAGACAGGTTCTTGCCTACCTCTGTCACCATGTTCTTGGTATATCCTTTGTACTGTAGCTATGCTTGTGCCTCTGTACAGCCAAGTAGATTAGGGAGTTATCTTCCTGAAAATTAATACAGTAACAAGACAACTACTTTGTTCATCCACCTAGCAAATGGCTTTTAGCTGAAAGCTGAAGCGTTACCTGAAAGAAGGTGGTGGGACTGTAGGGACAGAGAACAACGTGGGATTGTCCCTTCCGAGAATTAGATTGGCTTCAACTAGTTATGGAAATGTCCTCCATGGATGTTTGGAACCAATTCATCTGCTCTTCAGAATAATATATCCTGGAGAGACTTGTGGTATAACTGAAAACAGTTTGTTGTCTTAAAAACATTTTGTGTGGATTTTCCAGTGCTTCCGTTCTAACATTTCAGGTGGCCTTAATAAGAACTGATATATCAATAATGATATTTGTTGGAAAGGATCTCTGGAGGTCATGTAGTGCAACCTCAATTGATTAATAGCAGTCAGAACATCCAAGGATAGTCTTGAAATGACTTCCAACTTTAAACTGAACTGCTGATCTCCTGCTGGGGGGGGGGGGTAAAAATTCATGGTATATCAATGAGGCAGGTCTCTGGCTGAGGGTAACGCTGTTTATCTGGGTTTTATTGTACTACACGGAACCATTGCCCAGAGCACAATGGAAGCAGCAAGACTGAGGAACAGTCAGAGAGAAGATGACAAGGTCTTGCTGCAACTTAAGCAGAGTTCCCATACTCTTCAAAAACAGCAGTGACTGTGCTGGTGGGCTTTTTGTTCCTAAAATCCATTCTAATTCAAAAGTGAGAATTCAGGGAAAGTTATTTTCTAATGTTTCTCAGGTCTCTGCTTTTGTATTGCATGGTCTACCCTGCCAGATCATAGGTTAAGGGAGAAGTAATGCCACCATCAGCTGAGTCTCATTGTTGTCTTCCCAGATCATGTCTCTTGTCACCTCCTTTAACAAAACAATGGAGATGAGTAAAACTGCTCTTTTCAACCTGCCCCCCAAATTTTCCTCCTATTTGCTTTCCGCGAAAAAGAAACCAATGCCCAGAAGTATTCAGTGTCTCTAAAATATACATTTAGAGAACATGAAGAAATGTGCTCATGAAGTGGTTGTCTAACTGACCTGTGACAGTTTCAGACAGCCAGGAGAACTGTTTAAGTGCGTGCAAGGGAACCCACAGGCTTTCTTGGCAAATGGAAAGAGAAACCAAAGCAGCTTTTCTATGCTGAATGATTGCCACCTGAATTTGTATGGTCTAAATTCAGGTGAGATCAAAAATACAGGCAATACTAAGTCTGCAAGACACCAGTAAAAAGTGGAAGGACAGAGCTACAGCTGCATAATAGTCAGAGATCACAGTAGGTGACCAAGAAGAACAAACGTGTTGAATATGCAGACAGATGACCTCTTGTCACCAAACAAGGTTTTTTTTCATCGTCATCTTTAATACTCTTGGCAAGTACCACAATAAAATGAAATTGGGGCTGGGAAAGATAGAAGGAAAAACATTTATAACAAAAATACTTTTTCTTACAGATTTCAGGTATTGCCAAGTTATCCAAATCCTCTGTGCCCTAAGGATTTAATACTGTTTTTTAGCAACATCTGCTGAACAAGTCACACGCAGCATTTTGCTTTACGTTGGTGAAGGAAATATGGGTTCGAGGAAGCTCTTATTTCATTATCTAAACAAATATCACAAGTAGCTCTGGGTTTCTGGCACTGGCCCTTTAGAGTCCATTATAACCATGACAAATGGGGCAAAGCCATTTCTGTATAGCTTGACAACAGAGTGAGTCACAGTAATTGTATGCAACAATACCATATCACAGCAACAAAATTGGATGAGTAATCTTGTAGTTTGCCTTCAGGCAGCTGTCTGGCTGATCTCACATACCCAACTGCAACAAAATGTCAGTGTTTTAATACCTTTGACATTTCTTTAGCTTCAAGAGGCAGTAATGAATCTTTCTCGGCTGCTTACTAAGTGATGATTATATCAGAAAAAGCAGGTAATACTACTTATCTGAAAAGACAATACTGGGAATAATCTTTTTTCGTTGAATTTAAGAGTAACCAGCATCAAATAAAACCCTGGTTAATTAACTAAAGTTATCGAACAACTCTCAAATGGATTCAGTATCAAGTAACAACCAAAAAGATTTAATGCCTGAGAGCCATCTAAATACCTTGGGCAAATTCTGCCTTTCCTGTGTCTCAAGAAACGTATGATCACAGAAAGGTTGTCTGTAACACACAAAACAGAGCAAGGCAATGCTCAGGTCTTGGTAAGCAAGTTCGTCTTGCCGTATCTCCCAAGGGTGTGTGGGCCAGAGGTCTGCTGCCATAAGCTGGCACAGCTCTGTTCACCTCATGGCCTGCACAATACCATTTAAGAAATGGGAGCAAGTAAAGCCTAGTAAAAACTATCATATTTCATCAAGTTTCTGAAGGGCAAAGTTAGAGAACTAAGCTGCCAAGTAAAGAAAGAGGATGCCTGTGATTATATTAAGATTATATAAAGTTAATGGTTAGTCATAATTATGCAGATGCTCCCTCCCTTTAAAAAGGTAGATGCTACTCTGTACCTGTACAAATCTGTAGGACAACATATATACTTATATACAGTGAGCTCCAGAGAGCAACCTTAGCCTTCAAAGAGCTCTGGCAGATGCCACCCTTGGAATGAAATGCAGGCGGACAACACAGGTGCATCCATCCAAATAGACAGGGCAGCTACCTGAGGACAAAGTTAATGTGACTATTACAAGAGTTGAAAGGCTTTTCATTTGCAGCTAGCTGTGCAAAGAGTGGTAATGCCAAGGAGAGCATAAAAGAACCAGGCTATATTGATGAGTGGTTGTGTGGGACCCTTCCACTATGTCAAGCAGATGTTTGGCTATTCTGCTGCTTCTGCATTGCTTGGTTCAGGTAATGGGGTATCTGCTCACTTTGGGCATCATGAGAGGGTAAGATGTGTCTTGACACTGCGCTACTCAAGACACCATAGAGAACATGGACCACTTTCTAAACTATTTTAAAGTTTTCTGCAATCTGAGAAAGGACTTTTCATGGAAGCTGACCAACTAAGTTCCCAGGCCAAAGCAATGCAGTTGAGTTAGCACAGGGCTGTATTATAAACTAATCTATCACTGCACCAGTGTGTCTGATCTATATATGCTCTATAGATGCTCTTTCTTGTGGATCTGCCAGTTTGATCAGTATTAACTTGGGAAGGAAGATTGCTCCACAATAGAGAAGTTGCCTAAAAGCATGAGAAGAGCAAAGAAACAGGAGCTTGATAATTAAATGAACCTGCAACCTCTTCTTATCTAGTAATCCCACCATCTTCAACTTCACCACAGTTGTCTCACTGAACCTCTTCAAAGTTTGTGAGAAATACTGTTTCATGCTGGTAAAACTGTCAGATGGTGATATTTTTCTTCCTGGGGTTAGGGTTTCTTAGCTGGCAGACTTGGCACTGTGTGGGAGGTGCAGTGAGGTTTCAAGTATGTCCCATATGCTGTTCTTCCTCTGTAACCACCAAGATCTGCAAAGCTGGCTGAAAATAAAGTGAACAGCAACTCTTGTCTTGCTAAGGACTGCCGATTTCCATTCAGATGCCATGTTTCTGTGTGAAGGTGCTGTTCTTTGAGAACTTATTTGGTCCTATTCATTTTTCTGAAGAACATGTGTGTGTTCTTAATCATCCTAACATGAACATATCCAAACTGCAAGCAGAGCTAAACTTTTGTTGGGTGAATCACCTTTCAGTGGGTATCTCTATGAGTGGTCAGGCTTCAGTCTGGCTCTTGCCCTACATGAGGCTCTGTCCCCTGCTGAAACACAACTGCCTGCAAAATTGCTATGTAGAGCCTGGGCATTTCTTATAATCAGATGACTTGAGCTAACGAGTTGGTAACTATTTTGGAGGGAGGAGGGAAGCCCAAGGACAGACAAAGCTTTAAGGTTCTAGTTCTGTAAAGGAGAGAAGCATGTTCATATGCTGCTGTTGGTACTGAAGCACTGTCTTCCCTTTTAAGGGCTCACTTAAAGGCTTGGCTGAACATGAAAGAGATGGATAGACTCTTCTTTTTTACCTGGTTTTCTTCCAAGAGCTCAAAGAAAAACTGTTTTAAATGTGAGCTAATTTCTCAGAAAAACAATTTGCCTTTGGTTATTGTTTATGGTCTTTGGTTATTGCTTATGGTCTGAAAATTAAACACTTGGGAAACTGAGAAGGCGGCTATCTAGATCTTTGGCTGAAAAGTGCAGCAGTTCGTTTCAAGTTAAAGTTTGAACAATGGAATAGATTAAATCAATCTTCTCTCAAAGATGACTTTTAGTGACATAGTAATCCTCTGCAAGGAAAAATGTTTTTACTGTTCTTTTGAAAGCAACTTTTCAAATACAAAATGTAATTCTTCTATCACTAACTCTCTGACATGATTGAATGGGGGATGCTTTTAATTAAGAGAAAAATCTGTATGTTAATAGCCTTGATTAAAGGGGCTTTTAAATAGTTTATCTGCCTGGCTATGTTCCATCCTAAAACTCTGCAGAGGAAAATGTCTTTTATGTTGAATTTAAATGCTTATTATATCTTTGAACTCTGTCAGTCCCTTATTTGAAATATTATTCTTCCTTCTCAGCATGTGGAGTCAGCTCACCAGGAGATTTTTGTTAATGTCACTCTCTAGGGAACTCTGCTGGCACATTTGAACCTTGAACAAGCAGCTGGGGGTAATATTTCAAAGATCATTATGATCTGTTGTTTCTTTACACTGTGGGCCCTACAGCAGGGACTCATGATATCTGTGTAGTTGTGCTGCCTAGAACAGTGAAGGCTTGATCTCATTCGGAGGCCTCATATTAATAATGATCACCAATAGCTTATAAATAATGATCTCAGTTCAAGACATTACTCCTATGGTACCTACCCCAGTAGTAATAGGGAAAAAGGGTGAGGCAGGATAGGCAAGTTCTCTCTCTCTCTCTCCCCCTCTCTCTCTCTCTCTCTCTTTTTTTTTTTGTTAGAGGTGAATGTGAGTAATATTTGGAATTTTTTTAATAAGCCCCTCAGTTTTTTCAATGACCGCTAGCATAATTGCTGTCTTAATAAAAGAAAGTAGAAAGTGAAGTTATGATAAAAGCAAAGCAGTGAACAGCTGGAGTCACTTCAAATATCCCAGGGACCCATATACAAGTGCTTTCATGAGCTCTTTGCTTTTTGCTCACCTGCAGTACAGTGCAGGCATCTGACAGTGTCATGCTACACAAGCAGCTCCCCTGAAGGATGTCCGGTTGTGCAAACACAGGCCCCAGGTGCCTGGGTTCATTACCAAATTAGCAGCACTGCTCACTTGTCACACCAGAGAAAGAAATGAACTTGGTCAGTTCTAATGAATGATATGGTCCTCTGTGATTGAGCTGCACCTCTAATGCTGAGTTGCAGAGGTTTACAGGACTGATCCATAAACATGAGTTGACATGAACAAATGGGAACTCTTATTAAACAGCACACAAAGCTGAAGATTCATCCTTCTGCACACATTCAGGATGTTTAGCATATTCTTTCCTTCTGGAAAGTAGAAAAATGAGTGCTTTGAAAATACTAAAATGCTTTCTCTACCACATATGAAAGTATTGAGTAGCAAAGGTCTCACTTGCACACTTCTTATGCTGGAAGGTTATAGGCGTTGCTGTTTCTGTTGTCTGAGCAGTGCACCCAGTTGGTCAGAGAAAACAACTGGGTGGATGAGTTGCTGTTTGTCATGGTTGTGGGCAGGAGAGGATTTTCTGCCTCAAGTAATCTAGCAGCAGGAGGAGAGCAGGGAGTCTTGCAGCAGAGGAACAGCAAGGCCTGGAGAGGACACCTGGGCTAGGGTCAGTTGTGAGGGTTTACAGAGAAGAGCCAGCTACCCCATCAGATCCTCTGCCAGCCTTCCTTTGGGGTCAGATACTAGCCAACCTGTCAAACCTTCCTCATATTGGAAAGGGCTAGAAGAAAAGAAACATAAGGAGAACAGGCCCCTGATGGCAAAGAAAAACCAAGGAAGAAAAAAAGGGAAGAGGGGTGAGGGCAAATGCACAAACAGGGATCAAGAGGGCACCATAACTGTGTGTGTATTGATCCTGCTTATATATCCTGATGCTTTGTTAAGCTAGCAATTGTCAGTGCAGTCCCTGTTGTCCATGTGAGTGCCTGTCAGGCTCATGGGCAGCATCTTGTGGAATGTTTTATTTGCAAGCCCTTTAATAGTGTTCCTCTGCAAACCGCAGCAGGATTATTGTCTCTGCCAAAATCGTGGTGCTGTGGGAGACCTGGAAGAACTCCCATCTTCCCCAGTAGATGAAATACCAGTGCTACATCTCAAGTGTTCACAATTCTCCCAGTTGCCTTATGAGAAGTTAACAAAATGTTACTAGGTCCATTATTTAACAGAATTGGGAACGTAAAGTAAAAATAGTCTTCTACAAACAGTCTGTGTCTTTGCTGAGCCACAGTTCTGAAGGTCAATTTTCTAAATATAGGGACATGGCTGAAAGGATGCACACAAGTTTTTAAAAGTGGATAAATATGCTTCTGACAGCTGCCCGAAAAATAGGGATCAAATACAAGAGAGAAGATAAAAAATAAGCACTGCTCAACTGTTTCATTCATTGCAAGCTGTCAAAGGGACAGGTTCTGTGAAAAAACTAATGTGTGATTGTGTCATTAAAAGTTGAGTCGTAATGTGTGTGCATGGAGTGGGAGCAGGGGCTGGGGCAGCTGCTGGCAACCTTAACTTCAGCATGTACTGATTTTTTGGAGAAGAGCTGGTCAGAAACAGGAATTTCTGTTCTGCTGGAGAAAAGGGTGTTTTGAAAACTTTCTTCAGACTTGGAATGAAAAGCCAAAAACTACACAAAGTATCAAAACTCAGTTTTCTAATGATGCTAAACTGTATTGATAATGGCAGACAAAATAAATATGAATATAGTGAAAACAGTATTATGTTTTAAGTTTGAGCGAAATGATGGAATTGAAAGAAAATATCAATTTCCTTAAAAAAAAAAAAAGGGAAACACTTTGTTTTGGTTTTCCCTTTGAAAATATCATCAATATTGATACTTTTATTTCTGATAAACTTGAGTTTTTTGCTTTGTGTTGTTTTAGAGCCAATGTAAATAGTTCTAAAAAAAAATTAAACTAAACATTGAGGCTTTTCATGAGAAGAAGTGTTGTTTAATGTGGATGAAAAGAGCTGTGCTTCTTTGCAAGCAATATTGCCATATAACTTTAACTCCATCCTTGAGGGGCTAACTGGAGCTGGGAACATAAAAGTGCCAGATGGATGTCTGGATTTCTTCCCCTGTTGTCCTTTTTCCCTGTTGATGAATACTGTTTCTAGTAAATGCTGTAAAGAGTGTTTTCCTGTCTCAAATTGGCATAGCAACAGCATCAGAACAAAACTCAAGAGCATCAAGTTAAAAACATATTGAAATGGCTTCAGAATTCATAATATGCTGTTGTTTATTTGAAGTGTAGTGGAAAAGATTATGGTATAGCATATACCTTAGCCGTCTGAAACCTTTGCTTTGTGTGCATGTTGACTGTCGAATAAAGGTAAGCCAGTTAAATACCTATTTTTTTAATTAGGTTTATTGTTGTAAGCATCTGCATGAAAAACATTGAAGTAACCTTAGGATATATTAAGTGGCTGCATAGTAGAAACAAGAAGACATAAATTTAATATTATTTATTGCTGGTATCACATAAAGATTTTAACAAGAAAATCCTAACCATGTATCAGACCTGCAAGCTTTTTGGTTAGCAGAAACAAGACAAGTAACTGTTATTAGAGATCCTTTTTCAGGGAGGCAACTTCTCCTCTAGCAGCCCTCACATATGTGTTTATCCACACACTAACTGGTATACGTATTTCTAAATCTTGGCCATTACACCATGCTTTGTTCTGTTCAATAATACTATGTTTTATATCACCCCATCTCTGGATAAACTGTGTCAAACTCTGGCTTCACTGGCATCATGAGAAGTACTACCTGACTTGGCTAATTTAAATAGTAATGCCAATTTATGTAAATTAAAATATTTGAAGTGACTCTTTTTAACCTAGCTGACTACACTATTATGAAATGTTTGTAAAGCTCTATAAGGTTTCCTGCTGTTATTATGCCATTAACAGAGTTACGGGATCTTTCTTATGTCAGAGTAAACTGTTGTATGTTTAGTTCATTCCTGCATCCAGCGTTCAAAGACTTATGCACATCATGGATGTTAACAAAACCTGCAGTGAGGCTTTTCAGAGGCTTAACTGTTCTCTATGAGTATACCTCTTTGGTACCAAAAGCCTGCAGTATAACTGATTTTTACTTATTTTAAATATTTATGAAAGAGCAGATTATTTTTAAGTCAGCAAATCCACTTATGCACCTGACTCTCTCTGACTTCCAAATGAATATAGACAATGAATATAGATGTATCTTTGGAAAATGACATGTAAAGAGAAGCTTGAGACAAAGGCAGGAATTTGCACTATAATTTCCCTTCAGTGCTGTGTAAATCACCTTGCTACTTGAGAAACTTTTACCTTGTTACCACATAAATATAGGGAAGTTTGAGTGTTTGTTTCAGTCCTACGAATGTCTTGATTTTTCTCTCTTGCTAAATTTGTTCCTCTAATTGCTGATAGCTATCACAACTGAGTTTATACGTGTTCAGTGAGTGAATGTAATGGACAGAAGCAAGAATATGTAGGGATAACTCTTTGCTTCCTTAAAATTTACATAGAATAGCTCTCAGATTTAATCTTTAGGCTCCCAGCTTGCTGAGGACTAGTCGTCTTGGATCGTGTTCCCCTGGTTCCCTTTCCTGCTGGATCTTAGAGAATAGCCCAGTTTCTGGATTTGCTGGAGCTCGCGGCTGGAGCCTTTCAGCCACCTCGCGGTATTTTGGTCACTTAGCGCCTCTCCGTGGCTAACTAGTGCTATTGCCAGAAGCCAGGCTTGTTCCTGTTACTTGATTAGCAACAGATGAAGCACTGCTGTAAATCGCCAGCTATGCCCACATGATTTAGAAGATCTCTAGTGGTTTCTCCATGTGGCTTCTTCCTGAAATAAGATATTTTGGAAGAGGGAGAAGATGACCCCTGGGGAATGACTGTCAAAATGTTCCCCAGCTGTCTGTCTCTTCATACCCTGTGCCAACTATGTGTGTATGGGCTGTGTTGTAGGAAACTTGCATATATTCTTTTTTCTTTTTTGCCCCTTCCCCTCTTCTCCCTCCTGCCCCCAAAAGCTATGCTTGTAACGCTAATAAAATGCAGTATCTCATTTGTGGATGCAAAGGAGCATGTCTCAGCCTGTTTGGAACTGAATTTCAAAAATGTACAGACAAGGAGCTGGTTGTACATATGCGTGGAGGTCAGCAGGGCTTTGGGAGCTCTGGACCACTCAACGCCTTGGTGGCAGGGCGGTAAGGAAGGCAGCGAGCAGCCAGAGGGGACTGCCAAGCTTGGGCTGCAGCAGCTCCTTTCTGCTGGGGCCAACATCTATGCGAGAGAAAGGAAACTCGCCAGCCCAAGGAATTCTTCCAGAGGTTGTTTACAGCAAAGTGTCCCTTCCTGTAGCTTTTGCTCAGAAGAGGACAACATGCAGCCTATTGTCCCCAGTTTCCTTGGCAGGAGCTGCACCAGTTAGGATGTTTTTAAATGAAAGTCTTCCATCATCCAGAAGTTATAGAACTTTTATCATAACTCTTTGGATGGCTCTGATGAGAGAACAGTTTTTTTATTTCTGAGTTCCCAACTAACGAGGGTGAAGTGACATTGTCTCACATCGAATTAACTGAATTCTGCCAGTACTACTTAAACTCTTTAAAACATTCCTACCTAAATGAGCTCTTTGCTAATACAGCTGAATTTTCAGCTCTCCAGGCCAATTTTGCACAATAAGTAAATGGTATTTATGAATGGGGAGGCCTCAGAGTAATGCCCTCTATTGCAAGTTCTAATAAAAGGCTGCTCTGTTTTGGATCCTTATTAGAATAACACTATAAATAGCTTCTTTGTAACAGGGACTTCTTAAAAATGTGAGAAGTTTTGCTCCAAAACCTCCTGGTGCACATTGTGCCACCATCTGGCAGATCTGGCTTGCAGGGTGAATTTACCTCCCAGCATTTCATTCATGCTGGGCTGGCTGAGAGTGCCAGAGATGTAAAAATGCAGTTTGGGAAGAAAAAAATAAGCTGCCTGATGTAAACTAACACAAAAAAACTGCACAGTTTTTATATATCTTGGGAAGGTTCCATAGTGCTTACTGAAGCAAAACTTATGCTGATATAGTGTCTAAGACTGCTGGACTTAGTCTTTGGATTACTGTATGTTATGCTTTTGAAAGAGAACTTAAACATTGCTTTTTTTCTATGCTGAATTAATTTTACAGAAAGAGTGCTGTTGTGAGCAGTACTGGCTGCAGAGGCATGCTCTTGGAGCAAGACCAGATACATAATTCAATGTAGGCAGGAAAAGAGATTTACCGCTGTTGACAGAAGACAATCTAATGATCTGCTGTAGTTTTTATTTGAATTATTATTAACATACTTGGAGTTCACATTTTCTTTCCTTTCTCCAGAAGACACAAAGCAGTGACAAGCCTCCAAAAAGCTCACTCATCTATTTGTTTAATAGCTTTCAGAAATACCACACATCTCTTTCCTCCATGGTGCTTCTGTTCTTGTAAAATGAACACTTAGTTTTTACTTTTCTGATAGAAGATAATCTTAATGAATTGGTGTTTGACATTTTTTCCTCTGTAAATCAATTTTAAACAATATCTTGAAAAAGCTCTGATTGCAAGAAATTCCTAGCATGTTTTCTTCTCTATTTTATTTTAAGTAACTAGCACAGCAGTGATTCTGTACAGTCACGGATAGATAGCTAGAGCACTGCACATATGACTGTTTGACTATTTTCTTAAAGAAATTAGGGTGACTTTTTAATTTCTAAAACTTGTACTGTTGCTTAATAAAATAATTATACTCTAAGATAAGTTACTAGTATAATAAATATATTCACTGTACTGAACTACTTACAGGACAAAATTGTGGTAAAGGTTTGGAAAAAATGCATACAAGTTATGAATTCTGGTTCGGATTATTGCACAGTTATTGTAAAACAACTCATAAGACAGCAGTTCTATTGTTAGTAAGCACAGGTGGGTACATACTAAATTTTCAGTACATGCCATCTGATGGAAATAACCAGGTGCCCTAAACTTTAGGGAGCTGTTTCTAACCAGGTACGTATATGCTGAGGAAGTAACTGGGAAGAGGCAGGGGAGTAAGAACTCAACTAGCTTCTGCTTTTTGGGGATGAATTTGGAATAGCAATAAGCTATCAAGAGCCAAGTAAGGAAGCTGAGCCTTTTATATGAGGGCTACCAAATGGAGAAAACCTACTAGATTACGCACAAAAGTGGTGAAGGACTTCAGGTGCAGGCAGGATCTGGTTTAACCAGCCACAGAAGTAGAGGCCAACCAGCCAACTGGCAAAAGTGGTCCCAAGAGTGAGTGCAAAGACCACCGCATTAGGGGTTTCTGTAATCTAATGGTCTGTACTGTCTTGTAACTTTAGCTTACTGGGTGCAGGTTTACTGAGGACAAAAAGACAAGAATGACTTCATATTTCTTCTTTGTTTACCTTCTCTGTTACTTCGTCTCACACACTTCCAATTGCAGTACTAGAAACTCAAAGCTGATGCACAGCACCTCAGCTTCTCTTATGCTCTCCCAAAGCCACAGACAAGCTGCTGGGAGTAGGCACAAGAGTGTGTGTGTGTGTGCGTATGCATGTGCACGATAGCCCTATATCGCCTATATTCCCCAGTCTTTCCTCATTAGGCAAGTCATCCACTTATATGATCAGTGGGATTTTATTCCTCTTCTCTCTTCAGTATTAGAGCTATACCCGCTCCCGAATAATGCAATCAGAAACTGTGACAAGACTCTGAGTGTCTGTGAATGTACACTATATCTCACTCCTGAAGCTTTAATTCCTAGTCCAAATACCACCAACTGCATGAGCCCTCAGGGGAAAGGTGTATTTAGAGTTGCACCTAGACCCCAGGAGAAGAGGTAGGACTAGCCTCAAGGTGGGGGACTGGGTCCTGGTCTCCAGTTTCGGAAGCAACTGATGGACAGAAAGGAAGGAAAATGCTCTAGTTGTGTAGGGAATTTGACTGCTGGATTTCCCTGAAGCAGAACAATGACAGCACAAGAAGTGGTGGAAATGACTAGATCTCTGATTCACCAAAAGTAAGAGGACTCCCACTGTTAGAGTAATTGATGCCTTCCAATACACAGTTCCTATGAGGCTGTACATATATTTTTCATCTAAGAAAGATGTAACCACCAGGAGATGCAAGTTGCAAAATAAGGCATTTGGGAAGTTTGGAAGTTCTAGGATTAAGGCCTCTCATGCAACTGCAGTTGGGTCTCCTTGTGATACTGCTTTTTCATGGCAGCCTTAATTACTTGATCATGTAAGGATTTTCCTTACTGCTTGTGAGGCGGCAGTTCTGTATCATTAGTTGTAGCATAGACCTTACTGTTTGCTGGAAACATTGCTATGCCTGTTCTCTGTGAGGAAAACTAAGGGTACTCATTAGTGCTCCAGCAGTCTAAATATGACATTGCTTCCTATAAGCAACTCATTTTTGCAATAGAGACAACCTTCAGGCAAACAGGAAGTGTTTTATTTTAGAATATTAGGAAAAAAAATGTCAGGAGTTATTTTAATTTTTATTCTAAAGGATTTAATAGGAGGTAGGCATACACAATAGGATTAATCTCTTTGCCATATCTTCAGCTTAAAGTCAGCTCAGCTCCACTGAAATCACAGATAGTGTCTTAGCTGTCAGAGCTAAAATGATAGGTGTCATCTAAGTACAAGCAATACATGATAAATATTCTAAGTGTTTACTATTACTGTGAAGCATTGCTTGCATCGAAGTGCTGTAAAGCTTGTTTCTATGGAGGAAAAAGCATGCAGCTGACAGCTGTTGCCTTGCTGAGCAAATGCTGCTTTGCAGGCGCTACATCAGTTAGATAGCTATCTTGAAAAGGAGACAGGGGGCCTTCATCAAAGTTGATTATTGCCAGAAAGAAGAAGCTGCAGCATTATTTTCCTGTTAGTCTGATTTATAAGGCTTTTTTTAATTTTTGTTTGTTTTCCCCTGGTATGGTTAAGTTTGCCAAGCTCAGTGAGGTGGGAAGAGACTCATTATTTTGTATTGGAGTTTAGCGGTGTTCTCCTATAGCTTTTTATATATGCTACTGTGGGACATGTTGAATTTGAATGAGATCTAAACTGCTTTTGCACATTCTTCTTTATTTTCTATCGGGATGTTTCTTTCCTGGGAGTGAGAAATAGCATGCTACTCCACTGGACTAAAGTCCAGAGATGTTAGTTAATGTCCTCTACTGGATGCAGCTGAGAACACTTTGGTATCACGAGCAATTTTTCAAAGAGCATGAACTTATCTCTAAAGCAGCTTAGATCTCAGGAAGTCACTGTGTCCCATCGAAAAAGTAACTTAATTCAGTCACCAGCACTAAAAAAATAAAAAAGATTTAAATTAACAGTTATTAACTTTCAGAATACTACTGTGTGCTGCATGTTTGTCTGATTCCCTTCCTGATGTTTTACTGAGTTTTCTTTCAGACTCTTTTAGAGGAGGAAGCATAATCACACTAGGCAATATAAAAAAGAAAGCACAGTTATAACTGGAAGATGGCAGTCCAAACCCCATAGAACAGCCACTTCACTGAACATGGGGGCTGAAAGGTCGTTGCTTTGTGATTAACCCCACAGATACCACAATGCAATAAATAATGCAGACATATCCTTAACTTCTAGCTACAAGTCCAGTGTCAAGTTATAACAATCCAAGCAAGGCTTCAGTGGCACAAGCTTCATTTGCTTTCCCCCCTCGCCTGTTCTGCCACGTTTTGAACATATATGTATTGCTGCAATTACACTGCAGTGTGTAAAACATGAAGCAAGAACACACAACTGGACAGCGAACACTCACTAGCATTTGGCTTTACCTGAAATGAATGCAGGTTGTGCTGTGCCTCCAGTCCCATCTTAGAAGTCATTAAAGAGAAAGATAAGTTCACCCAGTGACTACCATGCATGACTTTATCAAATCTTCTTGAGGCACATGCTGAAAGGTTTTGCTAAATCAGGGCTGTGGCAGTGGCTGGGGGTGACTTTGCACCGCTCTTGGCGGTGGGTGCTCTGGCCTCCTGGAGAAGGTCACCTGTCAGCACTGTGGCAGCCGCAGGGCGCTCAGGCAGGGTGGGCTGTCACGTGCTCCTCGTTTTTGGGTTAGAGCTGGAAAACAGCTAATGAAGTTGTCGTCCTAGGAGCCTGCACTGTGCTCCTCTGGCACAGGGGAGGGGGCTTCACCTGGCGGAGCGGGACTGTGCTGTGTGGGCTTTGCCTGGCTCAGCACTTGGGGGGGGGAACATGCATGCACCCCACACACCTCCCCTGCAGACCCCCTCTACACACCCCACACACCTCCCTTACACACACACACACACACACACACACACACACACACACCCCTCCCCTACCCCCCACCTCCCTCATACTCACACACCTCTCACACCCATACACCTCCCCCCCCCCGCACACAACCCTCCAACTTCCCTACATGCCTCCCTCACACGCACACAACCCCCACACCCATCCCTTGCACTCTGCCCCCACATCTTCCTTGCACACCCACACCTCTCGTTCCCCCACAACCACCCTCACACCCACACAGCACACCCTCCGCACACTTGCACCCGCACCTCTCATACCCAACCACACCTCCCAAAAGCACGCAACCCCTGCCACACACACCTCTCACACCCATCCACAACCCCCCGCACCTTCTTCGCGCTCCTCGGGCTTGTGGCAGGGCCGGCCGCACCCTCCCGCGCCCCCCGCCGCCTTCTAGCCCCGCGGGAGCGGCCCCGGGCGGGGGCCGAAGCGGGTGCGGGAGCGGCCCCGAGCGGGCGGGCGGGCGCTGCCCGGGCGGCAGGTGGGGGCGCGGCAGCCGGCGCCGGCCGTGCACGAGGCGCGCGCGGGCGCCGCGGCCGCCTCCCCGCGCCGCGGCCGCCATGGCGGTGCCTCCCCGCGGCGCTTGGCGGCTGTTGCTGCTGCTGCTGCTGGCCGGCTCCGCCGCTAGCCCGGCGGACGAGGGCGGCGAGCGGCGGGAGGCGGGCGGCAGCGAGCACGGCGGCGGCGACGAGGCGGCGCGGCCTCACCATGACTCCTCGTACGGCACCTTCGCCAACGAGTTTTACGACCTGCGCTACCTCTCCGAGGAGGGTGAGGGCCGGGGCGGGGCGGGGGAGGCGGCGGCGGCGGCGGCGGCGGCGGCGGCGGCGGCGGCGGCGGCGGCGGCGGCGGCGGCGGCGGCGGCGGCGGCGGCGTTGTTGTTGTTGTTGTTGTTGTTGTTGTTGTTGTTGTTGTTGTCCCGGGCAGCGCGGCCGGGCCGTGCCGGGCCGAGGCGGTGGCGGTGGCGGGGTTCAGCACGAAGGCCAGCGCCCGGCCGCCATCTTCCGGCCGCCGCCTCGGGGGTGGGAGCGCCGCGGCCGCCAACCGCCTGCCTGGGGCCGGGGCCGGGGGCCTGGGCCAGGTCGGGCCAGACCCGACCCGACCGAACCGAACCGAGCCGGGCCGGGCCGGCGAGGGGAGAGGGGCGGCGCAGGCTGCTTCGCGCAGTCGTGAAGGAGATGGCGTGGGCCGCTAATCTGAGGAATTCTTGGGTTTAGCTTTTTTTTTTTAATGACACGTAATGTCATAAGTGATAAGAAATATAGCACTTACACCTGACTTTTTTTTTTTAAGTTACAAATGGCAGAACGTTAAAACTCCAGTTTTCATGTGTAGCTAGGCTGCATCGAAAAAGAGCTGCTTGATACATTTGAATAAATGGAAGGTAAGCAGAGAGGCCATAGGATTTACTGCAACCAGCCTTTTAATGATGCTACTGGTAAGCTGACTGGCTGATTTTCCTAGGCTCCTGATGTAGTTAATGGATGCTGTAACTTGGGGTTAACAGCACTTTCTCACTTTCCACTGACAAAGTCACAAGCCTAGGAAAGCTAAATGGAGCTCCCAATGTCAGATGCCTAAAGTTTGGGGGCATAAACATTTCTGTTTGTTTGGAGATGCTGTAGCTATGCAACTGCAGTTTTTGTTTCCCATTCAATGAAGCACTTCCAGAAGGCTTTCTAGTGCCACAGCTAGCACTTTGTTTTTCAGCTGGCTAAAGAAAAGAACACTGTGTTAAAATATCTACATTCATGCAACAGAGTCAAGAAGGTCAAGGTTTGTTAGCAAATGGCCATGCTGTCTCATTAGTGTGCAGTAGATAAATGAATGCTTGGAGTCCTAACTTCTTCATTATCTGGCTCTTGTGTGTTTAACTTTGCAAGTGATTGTGGGTCACCATTGTAGGCAATTCCTAGTTTTGATACCTTCGAATCTTTGAGATCGTCCAATCCAGTCTTTTAGCTTCCAGTTCGATGCACCTTTAGTTAATGGAGAAGGCATTTTAAGGTCCTTTCAGTATCCATCGCTATAGCTTTGAATCTGGTGCCCTGCATTTGTACTTAATATCTTCATTTACAGCTAAGGGTTCAGCTTCAGTTCCCTTACAGATTTTCTGGGGGAATTAGGAGTGCACTAAGAGATAGCTGAGTGGAGGTCGCCAACAGTTAGTTGACTGCCTGCCTCTGTGTTCATGCTGCCTTAACTTATGTTGCTGGTGGAAGACTTCTTGCCTGCAATATGGCAAAGCTATGCTCTAACATCCACCCTCCCCTTATAATGGATGTAGAAAACCTGAGACTATTTTTATTCTCATTTGCCTATGTTACTTTGGTACCTGGATGTCTCAGCTAAGATCTAGGACTCCCTGAGCAAGGAACTGTTTATGCAACAAAGCAGTCCCTCCTCTGAAAAACTCAGTATCAGCAGACAATGGAAATACTATTGGAGCAGTTTCTCTTCAGTATTGCATTTTGCTCTTTGTATTCTATTTGATAACGGTTTATTCTGATTATGCAGGTTACCCTTTCCCTACTGCTCCTCCTGTGGACCCATTTGCAAAAATCAGAGTAGATGACTGTGGAAAAACCAAGGGATGCTTCAGGTCAGTCTGAAATAAAAATGTGGGTATCCTTCTGTTTGCATTAGATATATTACTGAATATTCCCTATTCAATTTAATACATGTTTGTTATTCATGGTTATGGACTAGATTATTTCATGTTTCTTGCATTTTTATGAAGCCCTTACAAAACTAGGCCTAGGAAGGTCAACAGAGTAAAACTGTAACTGCTGTAACAGTCTGTAACTGCTTAACATAATGATCAAATTTTATACACCCTTACTGTAACAGAATAATTACTGTAAACACTGTAATTAATGGTGCTTTATGTATAGCATAATATACTATGTTTTATACCAATTATACCAAAATTTGGTATAATGCATTATACCAAATCCAAGTTTTTCTTGCAGAAACATAATAATTAAGCTCCATAGCAGAATATTAAAAGGAAAAGTTATATATATTTCCAATTTCATTTAGGTATGGTAAACCTGGATGTAATGCAGAGACTTGTGACTATTTTCTAAGTTACCGTAGAATAGGAGCTGATGTTGAATTTGAGTTGAGTGCCGATACTGATGGCTGGGTGGCAGTGGGATTTTCTTCAGACAAGAAAATGGTAAGACTAACGACTCTTATGGTTCTTCATGTTGACAAAGTGCACACTTTTACATATTTGAATAGACAAGGCTTATATTTATCTGTCAGAAAGACAGCATACAAGGAAAAACTGACCTGTTGAAAACAAGCTACAGTTCACTAGCCTGTCTGGAAGCAGAAGCCAGGCTCCCAGTAAACTGTCTCATCCTTTGTACCATATTCTTTCCCTTCTTTGCTAAATATTACAACTGTTCGGCTTTGAATGTCTGAATGTTATCAACTTTTTGCTTTTTTTATTTAAAAAAACCCTCAGAGATAAAACTAAATCACATGGTAAGTGTCCTGTAGCATTTTATGCCAGTGTTACTTAGACAAAATATGCATCAGAAACTAGATAATATATAGTTTTATTCTTAAGTAAATCAGCTAATTTTCAATAATATAAATAAGGATTTCACTATTCAGCTTTGGACATCTTTTTTTTTTTCTTTCATCCCTATGTGTTGTTCCAGAAAAGGCACAACTGTATGACAAAATGACTACTGCTAATTTAAATATACATGTTCTACAAAGCAATCTTGTTGAGATTTCTTCTTCCATCTCTCATGAGTTTTACTGGATTTTGTTCTCTGCTCATTCCTTTTTTTTTTTCCTTTCAAAAGCTTTACCTTTCATAGTGTTTTAATTGTGTTTGTGTCATAAATCCTAAGTCAGAGGATAGGACTATTTTGTTTAGTTGTAAGCAGTAGTCGGAAAAATATAATAGTATTTAGAAGTCCCAGTCTAGGATCCACAAAAGTCAATAGGAAGACTGTCATGGACTTAGCAGCCTTTTTATCTGACCAAAAATGAGAAATTGAAAGAAAATGTGAGGGTAGGTGCTTTTCAGTCCTAAGTATATATGTCTTAATATGATGCTGTAAATAAACATAATAAAGATAGCAGTTTTTCATGTCATAAGGAACAGTTCATGTTTAATGTTACGAGGAATAGTTTTACAGCCAAATTTTAGGAGAAATTTAGATTCATAAAAATGCAGATACCTGACAGGATCCTCAAAGCAGCTCAGCACCTTTAAATATTTGGCCCCAAGCCATCAGATATCATGTTAGCAAGTTTTAACTCTGATATATCTGCAGTTCCTGAAGCAGATCAACACTTTAAAGGAAAGATTTTGGATTTCAATGTTTAGATAGACTTTAATAAGATTAACACTTATCAGTACCATTAGCACTTATCAGCACATCCTTGTCAAGCTCTGTATCAAAAACCTCTCACCCATGCTTTGCAGTATAACATTGTGTCCTCTCCGCATGCTCCCCTGCAGTCCCACCTGTCCACTCCCATGGCCTGTCCCTTCACTCCCAGGTCCATTCACACTGTGTGCCCAGACCAGCCAGTGCAGTCCCACGCCCCTCACGTCCTCTACATTCCCCCCTTCCCATTTCACTCAGGAGTGCAGCTATGCTATTTGGCCTCCCGCTGACGTGAAAGGCATACCTGCCAGCAAGACAGCCCTCAGTCAGACCTGTGCATTTCTGCTGGGCAAAATTCCCAGCCAAGAAGTGTGTCCACCATAGTCCATGGGCCTCCGGTGACTCTCCTAGCAGTGAGAGTGCATGCAGTTTGTGGCAGGAAAGCATGTGCATGCTGGTAGTCCATGGGGCCCACCAGTTGTGCCTGATGAGCCACTTAGAAAGCACACATTACCTTTCAGCCAAGCATATCAAGCAGCACACTATGTCTATGTCTCCAGTAAGAAGAATAAGGTATATTGCAAGCCACATGTCACAAAGAGCTATTTGAAAGTAAACAGTTTGGCTTCCAAATTTGCCATGTGTGAAATCTAATGCATATCAGTCAGCTGGACTAAAACAACTGGCATTTGTCTTCATTTCTTGTTCCACCTCTGACTTCATCTCTTTTCATAACTTCTAGGGTGTTTTGGTATCCTGCGATACATAGAATGTACTGGTAAAATGACTCCAGGTAAAAACAACTTGGCTATGAGAAGTGGGGTATACCTTGGAGGCCCTAATCAAAATGATGTGGCCTGGATAGCTAGAGAAGTTCAGGGGAAAAACAGTATTTGGGTCCTCAGTAGATTTTTTTTCTTTTTTAATGTCCTGTGACCCATTTCTTTGTCTAAGATAGCATTATATTTGTTCCACTTGTAGACTTTGTGCCTAGTTAGGATTTTGTAACCTTATTCTATAAATTGAGATTCAGATTGCTTTTTTTTTTTTTTTTTGCCTTTTTGTACTTAAGAATGAGTGCATCTGTGCTCAGATGTATAAAAATTAAACTTGGAGAATAAGTTATGGAGAGCAGTGATGAGCTCAAGACAGAAGCTGGAAAGGTTGCCTGCAACAGTGCAGAGCTGCAGAAACTGTTCACGAATGAGTTGTTGTCCCCTTTTTCCCCTCACTTTTCACACGTCTTTTACAAATCTACATAAAGCAATAATCCGAGAGAGATGAACTGCACCCTTTGTTACTCTTTCCGTATAAAAAATAATTGAGACATGATCACGTTAGCAAGTATTGTTTGCATCATCAGTGTGGTACTTCAGAAAGATTAGTATTTGAGAAGTAGGACTTATTTTTAATACAGTACTGATACCTGTGAAAGCAGAATTCCTTAAACTGCCATTCACCTAACCTGCACAATGTTTTAATGATTCTTGCTATTAAGGCCTCCATAGGGTAGTACTCCTAAAACTAATGGTAATTCCTGAGTGATATAGTGTTCTACTACTTTGACAATTATCTTAAATAACTGTTCTAGGAATTAATTTAATATTTCTGTGAATGAATTCTACAAATAATTGTCTCACGCTTCCTTCTCCTATCCACTGTTTCTTTCTTTCTTTGTAATCCTTGATGGCTGTTTACACTATATGGAGAAGTACATATTGATTACTATTTTCTTGTATTTTATAGTGTTCTGTATTCCATTACCATTTGTTGAACATTTTTCATTTTCTCTTAGATGAAATGAGTAGTGATACTTGCTTAAATGAATATGAGAAGTGATTAGAAAAGACAGACTGTCGTTTATGCTATTGTTTATCCAAATTTAGTAGATTCATTTCCTCTATTTTACTAAATTGTATTGCTTTCTTGATGATGATTTCAATGCCGTGGATTTTGCACATATAAAAGATTCAAGACTGCCAGGTTTTTTTGAAGCAGATTGCCAGCATTTCACACATTATGAAAGAAGGCTGTTGTTTTCTGCTGCTCAGTTAATTGTGTTATGCCAGGGTGATATCACCTCTTACACATAAGTTATGCACATTAGGTAAACTGCCTCTTAGGAAGATCAAAAAGAGATTACAGAGATAGAAAGAGTAAGTAAATATTACTATTCACTTTGTGCAGTTCAGTCTGGCTGAAGAAATACTGTTGGGAAAAATATTTGTGTACATGTAACTTAGAAAAAGGGAATCAGAGCCCCTTATCTTGATTAGTTCTAACTAATGAAAATTATACAAGTGAATGAGGAAAATGCTTTGTGGTACTTTTGTTTTATTTCTACCAAATATTTTTTTACCTTGTAGGGAGGAGATGATGTCATGGCTTGTGTTCATGATGATAACGGAAGAGTCCGAATACAGCACTTTTATAACGTTGGTCAGTGGGCTAAAGAAATCCAGAGAAATCCTGCTAGAGATGAAGAAGGGGTCTTCGAAAATAATCGTGTAACATGTCGATTCAAGCGTCCTGTATATGTTCCCCGAGAGGAAACTATTGTAGATCTGCACTTGAGTTGGTACTATTTGTTTGCCTGGGGTCCAGCAATTCAGGGTAAGTTGATGGCTGTGCTACTGTCAGAACTGAGGTGCCAAAACTGATAGATGTCCTTCAATGCATTGTTCTTACTAGACTGCTTTTTCTTAAAAAATACACTAAAATTGTTGGCAGCATGAGGCTTGAAAAGTAGGTAAAAAGGAAGAAGAGATGAATATCAGAGTCCTACAAGTCATGTTTTCATGGCTATGTAATTATTATCCTCATTCTCCAAAGCTAAATTTGGTTAAGAACAGTTCGCAACTAGAAGTTCTGAATTCCTTTGAAGGATGTTTACTTAAATTTCCTTTGTTTTGTTCAGAAGTTTGATTTCAGAAAGCAGAGAAATGACTGTACTCACTGCCAGTGTGATATTGCATGCTCAGGTAGTTTTGAAAATTACATGGCTCTCTAGGTATTTCTTTGATAAAGCTATGGAAAAAAGGCATCTGACAGTATGTTTTTTCTGCCCTTACCTACTAAAGGTTCTATAACTCGTCATGACATAGACTCACCACCTGTATCAGAGCGTGTTGTCAGTATTTACAAGTATGAAGATATTTTCATGCCATCAGCTGCCTATCAGACCTTCTCTTCTCCATTCTGCTTGCTCCTCATTGTTGCACTGACCTTCTATTTATTGATGGGAACCCCATGACTGCTGGAAAATAGCAAGAATTTGTCAGTGGAAGTTTCTCAGGATGGATGGATAGATGGATGGATGATGCACTTATATATTGGAATTTATATCACACCACCATCATCATCTAGCTGCTTTTGAATGTAGTTAGCTTCTCTGGAGAAGGAAATAACATCTCCTTTGAGTGGCAGAGTGGTAACAAATCATTTAAGAAAAATCAGTGAACAAGTAGCAGAATTTTTCAATGTTATGACTACTTGCTTAAAGAAAAGACGACTTTTGTAAAATGTGTGTGTGTGTGTGTATGTTTGGGGTGGGGTGTCTGTATGCGTGTTTGGGAGAATTCAGTGTTGGATATCTTATCAAATAACAAAATTGCCTTCCAAATTGCTCCCAAAAAGCAAAATTGGGGAAATGTTATAAAGCTGTTTGACACTTTTGGTGCAGATAGCACAACTCCAAGTGCAGATTCTGAACTTAAGATCAGGGTATTGATACCACAGTATAAAACTTACCCTTCAGTAATGAATAGTTCTTCTCTCAATTTTTTTTATATTTATAAAGTACTGGTACTTTCTGAAACTAAACTTGCATAATCAAGCTTAAAAATGATTTTTTTTTCCATGGAAAAGAAGTGATGAATGTCTTCATAACAATAGTTCCTCAACAGCCTCCTTGAGAGAAATGGCTACTTCTTTCATGAATGAGCTATGAAGCTTTTTAAACAGGGGGACAGGAAAATATGGTAATGTAAAATCTCTATACATAGAAAAACAGGTGTAAAACTGAATCTAGAAGTTACCAACAAGCCATAGGCCATCCTCCCAATAGATGAAATAAAATTTTCTCTTTTTATGAAGGAACATTAATATTGTTGACATGTAAATATGTTTTTAAGCAGTTGTGTAGTAGTATTAAGGAATCTGATTTTCTTTGTTGTATGCCTATATATCCTGTTCATGTTAAAGATGAATATGGGCAGCTGATGTTAACTTACAAAGAAATGGAAATATAATTGCGATTATTGGTAAGGAAGATAGGGATTAATAAAAAGAACAGTGTCTTTAGTTTCATCAAACCATTGCTAAAAATATAGTTATTGTTGAAAAATATAAGCTAAAGAGGAAATACATTAGAATTTTCTAGCACCAATAAATATTATACAAAATGAATGCTAAATGTTATCAAAATGGATATTGTCAAAATATATTTATGAGCCACAGAATATTATAAAAACTTTGAGTTATTGTGCAAAATTTCTGTTCTTTACATGTACACACGTAGCAGTAAAATGTGCTTAGATCAGGTTGCTCATTCACATCCCAACTTGCATTATTGGACCAAGATTCTATCATCTGGTGTGATACAAATCAGGACCCTGTAACATATGGTTTTAGTAAATTATCTGATGGACCTCCCTTCTACTTTCATTGCTGTGCAGAGTCTAGAATGGTAAAAAAAAAAAAAACTAGTTCTGCTGGGTTTGCATCATTATTCACAGATTGAAGTTTGTAGACTAGTTCTTTTAGGCTCTGCATTCTTCAAAACTATGTGCTTAAAGTATGTGAATTACATTTGAAAAGGGATTTATTGCCATTACAAACAATTTATTCCTATTTCAAAAGGAAGATCACTCAGTAATATATAATATATTCATTGATGTCTTTAAGGATTTGCTCACTTTTAACTGCTGGACTAAAGTTTAGAAGAGGAGAGAATTTTAAAAGTCTAAATAGTGGCTTAATTTAGTATAAATTACCTCTCTGGAGTTGAAAGACCAACTCATTATTTGATGAAGTATAAATATAGTGGAGACAACCTAATGAGGAAGGTCTGCTTTGCACTATTATGGCTATAAAATGTAGCCTTAAGATTGGCTGAAGCAGAGAGTGAAGTCTTGGATAACGAGTTTCATATTAAGCAGCCATGTGAAGTGAAGACATCATTAGGGCAAATTCTTTCTCCCTTGTGCTAATTTGTAGGCAGTTAAGGGAACTGAGCTACCTCAGTTCCCCATCAGAGATCACAGTAAATTAAAGTAGCCTCAGAACTGCTTTAGTTTATGGCCTTCTATTTATTGTTTTAGTTTCAGGCACTTACCTGATTACCCACTAAAAGGCTAATTAATAATTGAAATGTACTGAAGTAGAGAGCCATTTTGTCTCCTCTTTTCCTCTTTAATACAGTGCTGGATTTAGGATAGCCTGGCTGGATCCAAGCATCAACGTATGTTGAAGATGACAAAAATAATACCAAGGTAAAAGTACAAAACTCACGTAGCTTCTCTCCACTTATGTGGGAATCAGGTATGTTTACAGATTGAAAGTTCAGACTCTAAACCAATAGCAAATTCAGAGCTGAGGTGTAACACAGCCCTTTAAGGATATGTCCATTGCAAAGTATACACTGTTTTAGTCCTCAGCTGTACCCATGTTGTAAATTAGGGTGAAAATTTAACCACAGTTTGTTTCCTTGCAGGTTACTTATCAGTGCATTGTTTGGTGCTTTTCTGTTGTTGTTGAAGTACTAGCAGAACTGTGCACGTCTATAAAAACTTTCTCATGAGCTTCTCAAAGTATTTAATTAGCACTAATTAAATATCTCTAATAACAGGAGGAAATAAAAGTCCACAACAAACAGCAAAACAATCCATTCTTTGGCATTTCAATTAATGGTTGAGTTCTGCTGTACTCTTATTTACTAGTAAAATACTCCAAGGTTTTGCACGCAACTTCACAAATATTAGAAAAGCCACAATTCTGACTCTAAAGACTTTGCAATTAGCAGAGGTAAAATAGATGGTGAAAGGAGAACCGAAAGCTGAAAACAACTGTGGTGAATAAGAAGCAAGAGCTGGGATAAAGTTTTGTAGTGAAGGAAGCTTGCTGTATCTTGACACTTCCTCTGGGAATTGCTCTTCAGAGTGGGAAAAGCAGGAATGTCAGCTTTCCAAATTCAAATTTTGAACAAAGAAGGTATAAATGCTTAGAAACTAGTTGTTGGAAAGAAATATAAGGACACAATAAGGACAAAATTATAGGAAGACCATAAGAAAGAAGAAGAGGCTTGAACTCTGCGGTAGTCAACTTTGCATGATAACTGGTAAGTTGTAACAGTTGAGCGGGCATAGTAATTTGTCATGGAAGGCTGGAGGGGGGTGTTCTGTTTAATATTAAAAAGCACAATTGATCCCTGTTACTATGAAGTGACTGTAACTTGCTTCAAAGTGATTTTTTAAAAGTGGTTATGGCATTTCAGAGTAGTTTTTCAGATTTCTCTAGTTAACATATATTAACACCAACCAGGAGAAAATGTCTCTCTCAGAAGAGCGTTCCTCTTCCAGATCACATAATTTTTAGTTTCCTTGTGATGACTACCAGCAAGCCAGCTATTAAGCAACACAAAGTTGCTTCCATTTCTGAAGTGTTTTATCCTGAGAGTGAGAATAACTTTGACTTTGATTGCTAATTAAAAAGATAGCATTTGAAAAGACCATAAGCATTAGTGGACATCCTTGAATGTGTTCCTCTCATACAGAACAAAATTTAATTGTGACCATTGCTTGTTACATCAAATATAATATCACCTTTTGCTCACTCTGTCCATCTTAGCTGTAATGTCCTGTTTTATACTTGAAGTTTGTAAGCTATTTGGAAGAGAAACCAGTTTCTTCTATTTGTGACAGTGCCTATCACAAATGGACCTTGATTTTTGACTATAATGTCTAACCACTACTCCACTGCAAATAATAAGTAAGGCCTGAATTTACACAATAAAGAGTAAGGTAGGAAAGAGAAAAATGAGTGGAAAGGATAGAACTTTAGATTTTTTTTTTTAAGGGAATCAAATAATTATATGTATATTATGGCTGAGACACTTCTAGATGCTAATTGACTTTTTTTCCCTCAAAAGGTCTGATTTCATAATGTCATTGGATACAGGGTGATGCTTTTATCCAAAATTCTGTTATGATAAGGGAACTATTCTGTTTTTGAAAGAGAATATACTGATGAGAAAATGCTGAAATCCCTCTGTGGCCTTCTTGTCCTTTTTGATTGGTTTTGCAACACCCGGGTAGCAAGAAAATAAATGCTTGTGGTCTTCCTAATCTGAGGAAACCCGCATATTGGGATAAACATGTCAAAGTTGTGTTTGGCATGGACTTTCCCAATCTTCAACACAGGGAGTAGAGAATGACTGGAGCACTGTGTACAGCAGCAAATCCTGGCCGCCAGGCGATGGCTTTAGAGCTCACTTGGGTTGCTGTATCTTGGGACAGAACCAAGTCCAAGAGCTCCACAAGTGCCCCCGTGAGCAGGCCCCTGTGCTCAATGACTACTGTGAAATGGAAAGAGCAAACATGGCCAGTTCTATAACAAATCCCTCAAATATACATATCCTCTTTTGCCAAGCTGTGGATGATATTGAGACTGTACATGTTAATGACTAGTCTTCCTCTGAAAAGTAGTGTGCTCTTTGTTGCTAACTTGTGTTTCATCCCCGTTTCCACAGATGCCTTGTACTATTTAGCAAGATGATTGTGAGAAGTCCTAGCCCAGCTGTGAAGAGGAGTTAGTGGGTAAGGAGGACTGACACACAGCTGTCTTTATGACTGTTGCAAAGTTACCCAAATCATAGTTAGAAATCTATCATTGATGATGTTCCAGTTATCTGTAAGTAAATCACTGGAAACAGTTTAAGGAAGAGGGAAGGCTCCCTCCCAGTCTTCAATCTTGCTTCTCCTTGCTTTCCCATCCCTCCAATGGCGCAGTTGTTTACAAAGAAGAAGGAAAATGATTCCCCTTTTAGAGCCCTCTGATCTTTCCAGATCTCTTCTGGGATCACTGGAGGGTTGCACCATGCTGTACTCTAGAGGAAGAATTAAAGTTTATACATACACCTCATAACTTTTACTAGCTTTTAAATTTCATTTTGTGCCCCTTTGGTTTGCCACACTAATGTGTAGCAGATATACTTTATTTTTTAGCTCTTCTCTAAATAATTTCCCTAAACAAAAGTATTCAGTAAAGCTTTAGGAGAGGAAATGTATTTTACAAACAGAACTACAAAACATATAGTATTACTCTTTTTCAGAGATGCTTATTGTGAGATACCTGATTATTTTATATGAAGAATTACAGGTCTAGAGCCTTAGATCTGAGAAAGAAGTGGAAATGCATTTAAATATAGCAGCTGTTTCAGTGCCCCACAAAGCTGTGCACACGGGTAGCCTGTGTGAATTGGCATCCTCCATTTCAACGCAGGTAATGAGCTAGTGAAGCAGTCCTCTTGAATGCTATACAATGAGGCATTAGTGACCTTAGATACCTTAGGATAAAAGAGTGGAAAAATTTATAGAAAGGCTGAATGGCAAGGAAGGGCTAATGGTTTTGTCATACTTACTATTCGTGCACAAGTTTACATGTGGCAGAACATTTCTGCCACTCTTAATCACATGAAAATTGTACTTGTTATGAATAGAAGAAACAGCATCTGACTTTATCAGAATTTAGCTTTTATGTAGATCCTAGCTATGCGTGGGCTGATGTGGGCAAAAGGTCAGGTTATGCCTCAAGATACATACTCACGTGAAATTTCAACATTTGAGCTGGAGGCTTCATCTTGTCCTTAGAAATATGAAAACCTGTCAAGACCTTGTGCACGTGTGGTAGCAGTGATCAGCTGCTGGGTATGTACCTGCTCATTGGCCACTTTACAAACCATCAGGCTGTGCCAGTTTGAGTACCAAAAGATGGGAGCTCTAAATCTTTTCTTATCAGCTTTCACTGTACATTGTGTATTTCCCCTAATTAAAATTTCATTATCAGCATCTCTGTAGTGGTGCGTTAGGACCTAATGCAGCTCTCTCACAGCATGACCAGCACAGATATGGATATAACTGGCAGCCCCTGGAAGGTTTTAAAGAGAATCTCCATTCCCCGAGTACAAAAACCAATCAGAAGAAAGTCATTTATATACGTTTACCATATGCCAGCTTTTCATCAATTCTTTTTTTTTCATATCCAGCTATTTCTGCATGGAATTTATATTCTAAGTATCTGATTTTTTGCAGATACAGAGTAAGAGATAGGTAAACCTTTTCTAAACCTGTTTTATTAGTTCAGTATAGTATGAAATAATCACTTAGCTTTAATTTTATTTTTCTGTTTTTACAGAGATTTTGGCAGAACTATACATGCTTGTACTTGGGTATTTAACCTCTCTAAATTGGGCTCCGATAGTGAGGAAAAACAGTGTAATTCCACAGAGTTAAGGAGCACTTGTGCAGCTTGTGAAGTTGATAAGTGTCAAGAAGCAGACTCAGAAGACTTTGCTTTCTTTGAAAATCTGTGATTGAATTTGCAATAGCAACTAATGTGCTGTAAGAAAAGGAGCAGAGCGTTTTGCTTAAATTGCTAGGTAATTTGAACTGCACTCATTCAGAATGATTGCTACTTTGCCTTGTTTCTGTTTCTTACCTAAGTAGGAATGTTCTTCCAAGCTGATGTGAGGCTGGAATATATGTAGAGCTTTACAGCACATACTTAATAAAAGCTGCTGCTCAATATTCTAGGCTCGTTTTGATCTACAATTAGCAGCTACTTAGGAATGTCCTTACAAGGTGAAATTTTATGTGGCATTTTCTGCAAAGCTGTTGTGCTCTTATACTTTGTAGACTAGATCTCTACAAAAAGTATTACCTATTAGCAGTAGTCTTCTGAGCTGTTTCTAAATTACTACTTGCTCAAATTCGTGTTTACATTTCTGAAGATGTAAATGCATTTTTCAAAAGTGCCAAGCAGCTGCAAATCTTACATGGCTTTAAAGCCTACTCATGGCAGCGAGCATTTTTGGCAACTAGTGATTGCAAGCTGTTGCCTAATTTAGTTTCACAGACTTTCTTAAGCTTAAGGTCATTCAGTTCAATTTCAGAAGATGGCAATAGTAGAAGACTGAATAAAGGAACAGTTCACTTAGATTCTGTGCAAAAGAATAAAATATTCATGCTTCTTTTTCACAGCAGTGCTTTGCAAAGTTTATATTAATGAAAAATATTCTTTTTAGAAGTAATATTTAGGCAAAGTAATTTTGTTGGAGTTATCAACATGTGTGTAAGTCTGAGAATTGGACAAGACGCTTTAGAAATAAAAAGGCAGGCTATGCTTTGGAGATCACATAAAGACAAAATGCAGAGTCATATGTGTTCCTTAACCACTACCTAATTTTTGGACAAACTTGTCCAGAAGAATATATAGCAATATGTCATGTCACCTGTTAAGGTGTTGTGTTTGCAGTTTTAATATATTAACTTTTGTCACCTTCTTCAGTACAAAAAATAGCCTCATGCTTGCCTTTTAAAGTATTATTTTCATTTCTTTCCAAACAAGAGGAAAAAAGGAGAGGTTCAAGGAATCAAGCAAATATTGTCATATACAGTATTAGGGTAATGGGAGAGGAAGCACAGATACCATGTTTAAGTTGAGGAAGAGAAAAGCTTATTGCTTAATAAGCTGGAAGTAGCATTCAGGTCTTGAAACAGATGGTCAAAGATGAAATTCTGAACCTGTTAGCTTTATGAGAAAAATTAACCAGTGAGACCACGATATTTGCCTGTGATGTCCCCAACCTTCACTAAAGGAAGTATTTTTTGTTACCGTATTTGAAACATCAGGAGGTCTGTTTAGTTTAAGACAGATGTCTGGTATGTTTTGGTATTTCTGATTAATATATCCTGAGGTCTGGTTTGTTTTAACCACTTTGCGAGTAAGCAGGCTGTCATAACTACGCTAACTCTTGCCATTTTGTTTTGTATTACATGAATTGTAATGGTTGAATCTAAAATGTCAGCTCTACCTTTTAATTTTGTTCAGTATTCTCAAAAGTAAATTCCAATCAGTATATATAGATAAGCAACTTGTAACTACAGTATTGTGTTCTGCATTCTTTATGCTGGTCTCAGTTCTGTATGCTATACCCAGCGTCCATTTGAATATATTGAGAATTTGACTGAGTAGGAGAACAGAACTGGGGTTTTGTAGTCCAGAAGTTATCATCAAACTTGTATTTATGCATTAGCCTTTTCAGAAAAATAACACTGAATGAATACATAATAAAGGTATTGTGACTTACAGTACTATTTTACAACCAGTGCATGCCCTAAAATATTGCTTTGTAACATCCGTTTTATACCAAATGTTGTTGATGTTCAAGTGAGCCTGGTTAGCTATTTGACAGTGACATACACTAATGTTTATAAACCTATTACAATAAATACCTTTTTAGTCTAAGAAAATGGGTGGTATGGCATTTATAAAAGGAAAAAAATCAGTCTGTGAGGCTAAAGAAGTTCTCTGCTGCTGTCTTATGTTGTGTTAATAATTCCTTCTTATGCCATGGGGTTGAATTTATTACCCTGAGCAATTCCATTTAAGTAAGTAAGACCGGTCACAATAGCAAATTAAAATGTGTGGAGGTCTCTACAGATGTGTGGGACCACATTTTGTTTTCTTGTTTTTACCATCAGAATTACAGTGAAGCTGTAAATAAATAAAAATATCTGTATTTTAACAAATTATTAACCCACAAGACATTTACTAGAATGTAGAGGTCCTGTGGTGACCTTTACGTGGTGATTTTATAATATATTTGATATGGCTATAATCAAGATACCAATATTTCAAACTTGGCTGTTCTTTATCTACTGTCACCACTGTTTCATTGTTTGGCAAGGCAGAGCAGCTCTGCCAGGCAGAGCAGCTGCTGAAGCAGCGAGAACAGGCTTTTGCATGGATAAAAAGAAGATGAAATTAAATTAGAGATTGGGAACGAAACAGAGAGGAGGAGCTTCCATAATACTCAGCAAGCAAGAGCAGCTGCAGAAGTCTCTCAAGCAGGGATGCTTTGGGATTCTGTCAGGTATGAGCAGCAATTTCAGCTCTTTGCTGGCGGACAGAGAAGAGGAGGGGAACTGGCACAAGGCACCAAGAAATGTATTGCTTTACATTGCGTGCTGTTTGTTGCATTTGAATTATTGCTACCCTGAAGCTGCAGACTGCAGTGCAAGAAAGGGTGGATCTCATGAATGTTTGCTACTTCTGTGCTATCCAAGTGATCATGATCAGTACAGAGTCTTAAATTATACTGTATTTGTGTTGTTCCATATAGTGCTTGATGGATTGTCAAAGCATTTTGTCACAAACCTGCCAAGGCCAAAATATTATTCTGTTATTCAGATCCTTGTTTGTGCAAGTTAACTCTTGCTCTGTGAACACTGTTACCATGTGGGCCAACCCAGCCAGGTAGATACCAAGTGCTCTGGATTTGCCATGTCCACCCCAGAGCTTTACTGGTGCTGGGTTTTGCACACAGTTTCTCCGAATGAACATCTTCGTGTTGCTGCTACTGACTGCTGTGTCTTACTACCATGCATTTCATATCCCTTGTTAATTGAACAAGACTCATAGACTTCTCCATGAATCATCAAGTACTACACTGCCGATAATATCATTTAGTTTAACTGAGACCTCGAACAAAGTTGTTTCTGGAGTAAAGGCAGTCACATTGCTTTTGAGATCAGGCTGGTACAGTCTGTATGGCTGGCTATCTCATCTTGAACCAGTCATTGCTATAGTCACTAGGTACAACCTCTCAGAGCCAGCGTTCCTGAGACCTGGCTTTTTTTTTCTTTTTCCTGCTATTCTGTAAATACTGTTACATTTGGACTCATCTCATCTTAACAGTTGATCTGATTGATCTGCATAAAAAATTAATATTTCTTTTAGGCCAAAACATGAAGGTGTATGCTGATGACAAAGATGCAAAATTTTTATCTTACTGATGAATTGTAAGTTCATAGTTTCAATATTAACAGTAACAAAGCAATAAAATACAGTAGTTTACATTGAGTATTTTTTCATTCATCCTAAGAGGATATTGCTTTTCCATTAAACTGAGGTGAATTAAGGAAGGGGATTAACCCCAAGTGAATGTTCACAAATGTTCAGTAATACAGGTTAAAAAAAAAACAGTCTCAAACAGGCAAAAAGGTTTTCCAAACATACAGACCAATGCTGACACCTGGCGGCTTTGCTACTGAGCTATTTCACAGTTTCATCTGGTTATGTTGGGTATAAACCATGACTAACTTGTTGTGATCATAGTTGTTTGTGTACTCTGCTTTTTGGCTACCTCAATGTCTACTATTTTGGTATTGAGTTTAAGACAGTGTGGAATTTTCACCTCTGCTGAATGCACATCAAGTGAGTAGGAACTACAGGTGGCATTTTTGAAAGCTACAAACTTCAGTTTAGCACACAAAATCATGGGTGCTAATGCAATGGCAGACAGTTGTAAGCTCATCTCTGTTTTCTTAATTAATATCTCATTTATATTTTATACCATACTCTATTTCAGAGAGCACCAAGGATTATCAATACTCATTTCCTAATTGCTATTTAATGCTATACAGGTATTATAATGAACCAAGATAGTCTCTTTTTCTTGGCATGCTTCCTTCAGTCTGGATGAACTGAAGAGAAAAGATCCAGACAGTAAAGCATGTTTTGTTACCTATTACAACACCTTGCCAGGAGGCAGTTATATTTGATCAAACAGCAGTGAGTGAGAGAGTATCGTTTTAAGGTGCAATACAGCCTCTCCTATGGACAACTGCTTGTAATGCCCCATCATCATCAGGGATCAAACAAGATCCCTGTAGGTCTATAAATGCCTCTGCTGGATGAAATTGAAGTACTTTGTCAAACGTGTATCATCTGTTCAGCAAAGGAAGACAATGAGCTGCGTGAGCTGAGAGGGGCTGCTGTAAGGGTGAATTTTGCCCTAGCAAACCTCACTCAGAGCAAGCATAGTGATGAAGGCTTTTAGCTCACCTGTAAGACGTTAGCTGTCATTTCCATGCATGGACACAGAGGTCTGACACCAGACAGAGGAAACCGGCCCTCTTAAATTATGTACAAAACCTTTTGATGCAACAAATGTCAGGTCTTAAAAAAAAAAAAAAAACAATTACTTTTTCAGTGGGCCTAACTCACAGTAAAAGTGCAGCTGCTTCCCTGTGAAATAATTTGATGCCAGAGCAAGTTCGGACAAGACAAAATTCCTCTGCTGGTCCAACCAGTCTTGCTGTACCTCCTTGCCGTGAGAGGGCGAAATTTCCGAGCATTTTCTGTCTCCAGAGACGAAAGTGGCGGCGGGAGGGCGGTGGAGGGGGCCGCGCTGCCGGGGGCGGGGCCGCGCTGCTGGGGGCGGGGCCGCGCTGCTGGGGGCGGGGCCAGGAGCCAGGCCGCGGGCCCTCGAGAGGCGAAACCACATTTCCCAGCACCCTCCGCGCCCGGCGGGAGCGCGCCCGTGCCCAGAGCTGCGCGGCGGCACTACAGCCCCCGGCAGCCCCGCCGCCTCTCCGCGCTCTCGCCTGCGGTGGCGGCGGCGCTCGCCCCGCGCGTCGCCCCGAGCCGCGGCTGTGCCCGGCGCTGCGCGGAAGGGCGCGGGCGCCATGGCTGACAGCGTGGACCCCGCCGCCGTCCGGGCCCCGGCCCCGGCCCCAGCCCCAGCCCCTTCGAGCTCGCCGGCGGAGCGGCAGCGGCCGGGCGGCGCCCCCAGCGCGGGGGAGGAGGGCGCGGCGGCGGCAGCCGTGCCGCGGCTGGCGCTGGGCGGCCCGGCGGGGGTGTCGCTGCCGCGGCTGGAGAAGCCCATCAAGCAGGCCTTCTACAACACCGGGGCGCTGCTGTTCGCGGGGCTGTGCTGCGGCGCCGCCGTCCTGGTCTACTTCATCCTGGAGGCCTTCCTGCGGCCGCTGCTCTGGGCCGTGCTCTGCGGCACCTTCCTGCATCCCTTCAAGAGCTCGCTGACGGCGCTGGGCCGCCGCTGGCTCGGGCGCCTGCACCGCTCCCGCACGCCCGTCCTGCTGGCCGCCCTGCTGCTGCCCATCTGCTTCGCCAACTACAGCGTGGAGGCGCTGGGCGAGCAGGTGCTGCGGCGGCGGCGGCTGCTGCTGCTGCTGGGCGCCGGAGGGCCGCTACTCTACGGGCTCTACTGCCTGGGCAGCTCCCTGGGCGTGCAGGTGCTGCTGGCCCAGGCCGCCCGCCTCATCTGCCAGGGGCTGGACTACTTCAGCAGCCAGTGGGTGAGTGCCCGCCGCGGGCGGCAAGGGGCTGCCGCGCTGCCCGCGCTGGCCGGGGGGCGGCGGCGCAACGCGGCGGCTCTGGGCGAGAGCTGTCCCCGCTCTCCTCGCTCGCCTCGGGTGGTGGCTCGGCGCGCCCTGCCCGGCGGGGGGCGGGCGCCATCTCACTTGTTGCGCAGCGGCGCCGGTTGTCGCCCCGTCCTACGACCTGCGGACCTTTAAAACCGTAACGCGCCTGTTTGAAATCGCCGTAGGCTTTTTTCTTTTTCTTCCCCCTCCTCCGCTGAAGGGCCCGGTAACTCCGGTGAAAGCGGGCGCCTCTGGCTGCGGTGTGTGGGGCGCCCGGCGCTGCTCGGGGAGGAGGCAGCGCTTCAGGGATGCTGGAGCAAACTGCGTAGCTGCCCACGCTGCAGTGGGGTCGCAGCTGGGTAGAGCAAATCTGGCTTTCCCCGTCAAAACCCCACCTAAAGTAGCTTTAACCAACTCTTTGAGTTGTAACAGACGGCATAGGGAAGTGTCCTGTGAAATCAAAGTACGTGCTGCAGAAGCGGATATGTTTTCTTTTGTCTGTATTTTCATGCCTGTGTGTTAGTCATGCTCAAGTTTTGAGATGCTATTAAGGGTAACTCGAGCGAGGTCTTGGGCAAACATTGACTCGAGCTGTAAGATGTGGATTAAGTGTTGTGAAATTGCGGTTCAGCTCGGCAAGTGACTTAGGAGAAAGGCATCTTAGGGCTTATTTCTCAGTGAGCTTTTTTAAAAATTTTTCTTAAAGCTCGAAACCTTGCAAACTCAATTTCAACATTTAAAAATCAAGCTGTTTACTTAACTTCTACATATTATTCATATTAATAAAGATTCTGAGAGGTTAGTTCTCTTTGGTAGGTTGACTAGTTTAAAATCCCTGGCAGAACTCAATAGAGCACCTTTTTCATTTGGTTACTTTTAAATGTTGAATTGAAAATGAGAACAATATTATGTATCTGAAGTAAATGGATATATGAAAACACAGAAGATGAGTGAAGTTGTACTTTTTTTAAAAAACACTGATGTAGAATTGGCATGCTCAGATTCCTTAGAGTCAAAGATTTTTTTTTTTAGCCAGCTTTTTAAGCTAGACTATTCTACTTTAGAAAACCTACTTGACTGGAAAATAACATATGCAGTTGGGTTAATGGGGATGTAAGTGTTTTAAAAGTAGTTCTTTACTTTAAACTGCATTATGTGGGCAAGAGATGGAAACAAACTGTCAGGGAAAGATACACTCTTACAAGCTTATCCAGACTTCTGGTTTTGAAGTTACGCATGCTCTTTGAATCCTAGTTTTATTTCTTTAGTGGAGCCAGGGTATGCTGATATCTCAAACGCTACATTGAAATTGTATACCAGAAATGAAAAGGTAATAGTTCTCCGAAATGTATTGATGAAGAATATTTTTAGATGTTTCTAGTGTGTCTAGGATGGACTAGAGAAGCTTCCTACAGAAAGTCTTGAAGGTAAAAATTGGAAGAAGAAATTTTCTTGGCTTTCTACTCTTAAGTCTTGGCATATACTAGAGAATGTCAGGGAAGATGTTTTTCTGGTCTGTTTTGTCCCCAGAAGTATAATCTGAGACTGAGTGACTGAGATGGTGTGTGTGTGTGTGTGTGTGTGTGTGTGTGGTGTTTTTTCTTTTTTTATGAAGAGGAATGGTGCGCAAGCTTCTTCCTTTTACCTCCAGCTAAGTGATGAAAGAACAAAAGCATGACTATTACTCATTGTAAGTTTTGATTAGCTACCTTGCAATTTACCTGATAAGCTTAAGACTTTCCTTGGGATTGGCCTATTAAGTTTTTGCCAAATCAACTATATTGCTACAAAAACCGACTTGGCTAAGTCCTTTGTTCAAACCTTGCTAGTTCAGTTATACTTGCACCTTGTAGGTATAAAGGTATTAAAGGAAGTTGCACTGATTTAACTTCATAAATATGTCTGTAATGTCCTATCTGATGTTCATGCATGCTCAGTGCAGTTTTGTTTAGCAGGACTCTGATGCTCTGTCTTGCAGTATTTCTGATAGACGCTTGGTGTCTATTGAAGTTCTATAAGATTTTTACTTGGCAAAAGATAGTAAGTTCCCAGATCTCTTCTGACTTGAGTTTCTTGGGGAAAAAAGTGGGTTTATGTCAAAATAATTAACCATGGACTTTCTTAAGCAAACCTGTTGCGGTAATCTTCTGTCAGGCTGCCTAAGTCTCCTTCTGGGGCACTATATGAGGAAGAAACTGTGGGCTTCTTCTTGTGTGGTGTGTGTGGGTTTTTTTGTTTTTTGTTTTGTTTTGTTTTGTTTTTTAACCCTTCCTCAACCTGGCAGCATCTATAAATCTTGCAATGTTTCCCTGTTCCAGGGTTTTTTGAACCTTGCTGTTACTTGATTTGTATTATTTTAGACCTGGTTTTAGGCTGCTTCTCCTTAGAGTATGGTAACTTAATTTTACCTATCCTGCTGAGAAGCCTTGAGCTGGATTAGTTAATAGTATCTGCTTTAACTTCAGTTAAGCATTTTTAAGCCATTTAATTCCCATGTAATATTGCAGGCACTGTGCATGTGTACAATTTGCTTGTTAACATCTGCACAAGAATTTTGGATATTACAAATCTGTTTGCTCCATTGTACTGTCCTTTCCCGGCATCTGAATCTTCCCCAGTTCCTTCTGAATGTATCTTAACGTGAAAATAAGAACTATTTTAACATGTAAGTGCTTTATGCATTAAGCGAAAGTTATAGTAATTTCATTTCTTGCATTCTTTCTTTTAGTAGGCCATTAAGCCAATCTAGATTTCTGTGTTTTGAAATATCTCAATCTAGAATAAATTGATTTACATGAATACAATAAGTAAATACCTATTGTGTACAGGAAAGGGTACTTTCTTGCCAAGAGTGTGACATGTAAATCATTCATTAAAGACATAGAAGAGACAAGCAAATGTCTCTTGCAGCATGCCTTGTGACAAATGTGAGGGCAGCATCTGACTAGCACAGAACAGTTGTTTATAGAAATTTTCATCTTGTGAACTACAGATGTCAGTGCTCCAGCCATCCATGACTCTGTCTTGGGCTGCAAAGGTTTAAAAATGTATTTATTTTTACTGGGAGCTTGTGAGTTGTTTGGTCTTTGTAATTGCACCCTCTGGATACCCCTGCTGCTTGCAGAAAGGAAGATGACATGCATTTATCTTCTCCCTTTCTTATTACCTCTGCTGCACTAAGGAAGTAAGAGATTGCTAGTAGTTAGAATTTGACTAAGAACCATTATTGTTGCCATTATGGCTTTTTGGTACCAATTTGGCATTCCCTGAAAATATTTGTATGGTATCTACTGAAGCTATGATACCAAGACAGTTTTCAACTTCAGTTCCAGTGTAAGTGTGAACAAAATGTTCTCCAAATGCAGCAATTGCTTATGATGCTGATTTAGAAAACTGCATCTTGGCACCATTATGTTAGAGCTTTCTGGTGCTATTGTCCTCAAATCTGGGAAAGCTGTTCACAGTGCTGATGAGTGAAGATTCAGACATGGCTACATTCCTCTCTGTGGCTTTTAAGTCGCGCCTGGAATTTGAATTAGGAATCCTAGACACCTTGGTGATAAGCCCATTTGAGAGAGAATTACAAAATCCTACATTTGAAGAACAAATGCATGATTTTATGCTAGTCTGCAAGCATCCTGTTCCTACCCTCTCCTTCCCTCTTCCCCCCCCCCCCTTTCCCCTGCATACCTGCTTTGCAGTTCCTGCACCTTATTTGAGGAAGCTTGCTCAAGAATCGTAGTAGACTGCTGGAACTTAAAGATAGGAGCTAGTTACAAATTTGTTGCCCTGACTCCAGCCTTCCCTATGGGTTGCTTGCATAAGTCTTCTGCAGAGGGGACACACTATATAGGTATAGTAGGAAGGGGAATGTTTTTCTTTAACACCTTTTCCTGAAAAGAGAAGTGTTTGTCCAATAGGAGACTGAAAATGCCCTTACACATTTATATGTTGTAACAATTTTAGCATGCTTACTCTTGCATACCTTCTGAAGACTAATCTGTGGATTGCCTTATCTTCCTAGGTTTGTTTGAAATATACTTGTATGCATCAGTACCTAACATAAAGGAAACTCTTCTGCTTTGCAGCAGCAATTCAAAGTACTTTAGCCTGACATTTTACAGTTACAGAAATATACAGGAAATGCCAGCTATTGCTTCTAATTCTTTTGTCAGCAGGGGTCACATGTTTAGATTTATTTAGAAAATGGTTAGTTTGTAGATCCCAGCAGATGAAATGAATTATACAGCTGTTTTATGTTGTCTGAAGTTCATCTTCTCAGTAAATTAAATGTGATATGACGATAACTGACAATTCTCTGCCATGGCCTTGGATACAGAGCTGTCAAAACCTTTCTCCCATGGTAAGAGTTTGTCAGAACTTGTTGATTAGGGTCAGAATTGTGTACTCGTGTGTGTAAATTTTTTTTTTTCCCCCTCCATGCGGAATGCTAGGGTTCTGTGAAACTGTGTGCCAGACTATATCTCTGACTCTACTAGATGTGACTCATTCTGTTCTAATGGTTAACAAGCAATTAAAGGACCTGATTAATCCTTTCCTCACTAGAATGCCAGAAAAATCTGGGAATACCATTTGGCATGAGCATTGCATTGGAATATTGTCAAAGCAAGTGTTAGGTCTCTTGGCGATCCACTGTCTACTCTCTTGTCAGGGAAGCTATCAAAGACCTTCACCAAGGAAAACTGTTTGTCCTGGCACTAGATTCCAGCAGTCCCTAAAGTGGCCCTTGGAAACTGAAAATCTCAAAGATTCTTCTCTGCAAACCTGTTTTGGGTTGCAGGTATCCAAGAAGGCTTGGCTGCCATAGCATTATTGAACTTGTTACCTTTGGAGGTGTAAAAAGCATCTACATTTTGTCAAATTCATGTACGGGGCAAAAGCTGTCCTAGCAAAGGAAAGGATTTAAGTTTGACAATAATGTTAGAATAACTATAAAGAAGAAAAATGCAGTTCTGATTTTGAGTTGCATATAATTTCTCTTTACTTTTTCCAGCATTTCAGATAGTTTTCTTTCTCTTTGCCCTGCTCCTTAGAGCAGGTGTGCAGATTTCTAAAACCTGTCCAGCATAAATCAAAGAAAAAAACAACACTATTATCTCTGCCTTTGCTTGGGATGCAGTCCCTTCTTTTTTTTCTGCTTTTTCATCTGACTTGCATCAGAGCTCCCTTCCTGGTTCTTTTACCCTGTGGGCATGGACCCTTAGTAGTGCAAGCCTTATTTACCAAACACAGCAGTGATAATTCTCAGAGAGCAGGGAAAGGAAGAAGAGTGCACAGGGAGAATTTTAATTGAAATATAAATGTAAGAAGGGATTCCCCTCACCCTTCCTTTTAAATAGTCTTTCTACTGCTTATAATAATGCTTTTGATATGGGTACCATGGCTTATACATCACAGGTACTGGCTATAAACATCTTTTCAAAACAACAGTCTTTGTTTTGTTGTCACAACCTGTTGGAGATCAACTTTGTAGAGACCTCATGGGGCCTATTTAAAGGCGGAGGGGGGCGGGGAAGACTGGGATGTTCCTAGTGTTTTCTTTCCACCTTTGTTTTTCCCTTTCACACCCGCCCTTGGTTTAGAGTGAACCTGCCATTAGGTGTGTTTCTTGAAAAGGCAGATAGGCTTCTTTAGTTTTGAATGCATAAACTGCAGCCTCAGGCACTAAGCTGATGCTTGCCTTTAGCCTAATGGTATTTACTACATGATGATACTTATTTATTGGCATTTACTTATATTATTTGAAAAAAAAGTTATTTATTTTACTACCACCTCTGAAAGGAATGATCAGTATGGAATTGTCCAGCAAAACTTTAACTATGCTTTATATAGTAAAACAAAAAGATGAAGCTGCTTATGTTAAAGGAGCCACCTCTTGTGAAAGTAGTATCATGAAGCTTGTCATAATAGTGATATCCTGCCTTCAGGGAGAGGATGTAGCAGGTTGATATTCTCTGAAAAATTTCTTCACACAAGTGAATCTTGGAAAAGCTTGATTTCTGAACAGTTTTTTTCATAATGGAAATTCTCACAAATAACTTCTGTATTAGGACAGCACAAGAGAACTACAGGAGAAGCATTTTCAACACCCATATCAGCAGGTATCAGGATAACTTACCTAATGGATTATCTTAAATTCACAGCATAGGAAATGTTGCAGTACACATTGAAAATGCTTTTAACCACTCTGTAACAGTGTTTGTTTTGATAGTCAGTTTTGTCCCCCAAGATTATAACCATAAGTTCATAGTTTGGAAGGGAGTGCCAGGCTGGATGCCAGGCTTCCATTTTATTTAGTTTAGTAGTTGTAGGTTAACCTGGAACACCTAAATATAAATATCTCTCAATTGGGGATCTAGAAGGAACCAAACTGGTAGGCTGTTTTATTCCTTTGACAACAAATAGGCCAGTTAATCTGGTGTACTCTTGCTTTTGTGCTAATTTAGGAAAAAGCTCAGAATGTCATTTACCTGCTTCAGTAAATAAAGATCCTTTTAGTGCAGGGTAAGAGGGGTTGCTTGAGTTTGCTCTGAGGTGGGGCATAGCATTATCTGTGCAGCTAGTTGTTTTTTATTCTTGCATCTGCTCAATAAGGACTGTTTTCATATTAAATGAAGGGCAATTACACATTCTTCATTCTGCTGAACCCCACATGCTGTGGGATACTTCCTGTCACGTACTGTGAAACATACGGTAAAGCCACATGGAATTAGTTTTGATTCTGAAAATTGGAGTCAAACTGGCATTTTCATGATTCCTCGCTTGCCTTCTTATTATCTTCTCTCTTGATTAGAAGACCATTTTCAAATGAGCAAGACAGATGAAGAAAACACTGTGATGTTTGTAATGACAAATGCAGCATGGCTTTTAGTGTGGCTTCAGTTTTTAAGTCAAGCGCTGTTCTGCTCAGGTTTTGCAGTAGGTTTGTTCTTTTGGCAGCCTGGGTTGATACGCCTGGGTTGGCACCGAGGAGGAAGAGGTAGAAATAATGATCTACTCTCAGAAGATCTCTTCAACTTTGCTCAGTGCAGTGCTGTTTCAAAAATTTGTGAAACAAGTGTGGAGTGAGTGTGGATGAGAGGACTGCTGTATGAGTGGGATGACTGCCTGGGACTGTGGAATACTAAAATAATAAAAATCCCTTTTTATAGGGATCTATATGGAGCCTAGATATTTCTGTACTTGAGACAACCTACTTGGAAATGTGCACGTCTTCTGATGATCTGTAGTCTTATTTTTGATGCACATTAATTGTTAATTAATTAGCTGGTTGTGCTGTTCTTGTCCACATTGTGTGGCAAAGGTTTTTATTCTTTTTTAATAGGGATATTAATGGAAGAAATGGGTTTCTGCAACAGGAGGCCAAATAGGAGATCTGGGAAAGATAAAGGAGCCTTTCCTTTACTTATCCTTTTCTGTTGTCTAAAGCTGCTTGATGAAAACAACAGGGAGGGAATCACAAGATAGGAAACCCAGTCATTAAAGTTTGTGTGTCTATTGTCAGAGAGTAAGGCCACACATGAGTAGTGTTATGTGAAGGTTACCTTTGAAAGGTTTTCCTCTTTTAAGGAAAGAAGAGGGGGGGGAAGGAATCTCCATTTGAAAATGAAAACTTTATCTTAAAATGTTAAAGAGAAGTGGTGAGATAGTTAGGATTTTTTTTGTTTTGTCGGAGCCTTAAGCAAACCGGAAAGTATGAAACCTTTCAAGTTAGATCCAGAGTCCAAGAGGACAAGCAGCTTGGAAAAAAAGCAACACTTCAAAATGGCAAAGAGGGGGAAGGTAGAGCTACAACTAGAAAATAAGAGGAATTGAATCATGCTGTTCGGTAGGTCTTGACTTGCTAAGAACTGGAAACTCCTGGACAGCTGGCAGGGCATGTATCAAAAGAAGTAACCATTTTTATTCCAGTCAGTCTTCACTACTGTGTTCGCCAGGAGGTGGTTTATATGTAATAGATAGGAAACGTGCTAACTGTTGGATGCTGAATTTTGGGAGCAAGGTTTAAAAGATGGATGAGTTGATCTAGCAGCTTTGCTGCCAGTGAAGGGGTTGCTCTTATTTATCTCACTTCTGGTATATGCTTCAGTTGCCCTGAATTCAATGAGCTCAAGATCACCCCCTCCGCCCCCCTTTAGATTAACTCGCTGTTAGGAAAAGAAGGAAGTGGGTGAACTGTGTAACTGGAAAAGTTTTACTCTTTAATATAAATCTATGTGAATGCTGTCAAGAGTGGAGTAGCAGGAGAAAAATCCCTTCTCATTGAAATGTGATGCCAAAGCTTAAAGTGTTAGAATGCTCCCAACTTTTAGTGGAACAGAAAATGGGCTTTCAGTAACATCAGGAAAATGGTTATACTGATAAATCCTAGACTTTCCAGCACATAGAACTAGTAATAAAGGTGATATTTTAATTTTTAAAAGAAAATCCAAACACTGAAGCAGATGCTTGAACTTAACATAAAAGTGGCAGCTATTCATGGTATATTTTTGTCTTCAGTTGGCAAGAGGCAATTTAAAGAGAACTGAAGCCTATTAGACTTGCATAGACATCTCCAGATCTGGTCTTTTAAATTATCACTGTAACCCAAAAGTGGACGCTGAAATCCAAGAAGTTGCACTGCAGTGTTACAGCTATTTATTCAGGGAGAAAGGCATTTTTTGTGTTACTACTTTTGTGTCTAAAGAAAAACATTTTGTTCAATTTACTGGAGGGGCTACAAAAGCAGAAGGCAGTTATGAAAAATGAGATCTTTGATGTTTGGTCAGACAATGCAGATGAGCAAGGGAAGGAAGAAGAATTAAACCATCCAGAAAGGCACCTAAAATTCTGACGTGTGCGGGGTAGTGCATGCCACTGAAGTTTAAACAAGATAGAAAATGTATTTGAAAGTCTTAGAGTAGATCATGAAAATTAGGCATCTGCAGCTGACTTCAGCTTGATAAATAGTTACGGTAGCGAATGTGTGCATGCTGCAGTATCAGAAGTGTGTATATTAGTCACTTGGTTAGCTGTATACTCGTATAAATCAGATTCATGGCCATCTTGGTTTAACATGGAATTTGCCTCCATTCTAGGTTTAGTGCAGTAATTACAGTATTTTAATGCTAATAAAAGTAGGTAGTATCTTTTATTCTTTATTTCCATTATGTCTGTTGCCAAGAAGGTCATGTAATTTAGGGTATAGTAGTATAGGTTGTAATGGTTATAACTATTGTTGTATAGTAAATAGGCTATTCTCACTCACTTGTATCTAAAAACTTCGGAAACCCTTCAGCAAAATAGTGGGAAATGTAATATAGGATGTGTTTAAAATAAAGAGTAGGCTATTGCCAAGTTAGTATGGGATAAAATCCAAGTCTGTGTCAATCTAAATAACTTGCTTTGTCAGTTGTTTTCAGCTGTGAATTGCTGGAAGCAGGCTACCTGAGTTAGAGAAGTAGTCTGGCTTAGTTCTCCTGTAGGTTATTTCTTGCAACATAGGGAAGTGCTACTGAGATTTCATAAGTGCTTGACCATAACATTAACTGGTGATGGATTGATTAATCCACGGTATCATTGAAATCAAACCTTTTGCACCAGTTGATTGAATATGTAGCTTGTTTACAGGGCTCAAGTGTTGTTTTGGTTTGTTTTCTGAAGCAAGATGACTCATTTATTTTAAAATAAGCTATTTTCTCCCTCATCAATAGAAGTAAAGAATGCTTTTACTTCCTGTCATTTGCTAAGCTTTTAGAAAGGAGAATTGTTGAATTATGTAACTTGCAACAGAAATAATTACTGAATACTTAAGCACTGAAGTGCTATGACTTAGTTTTAGTTCGACTGATAAAAACAGTGGAACATAGTTTACTTTGGATTTTAAACCCAGGTTTATGCTCTATTAACCCCCTACTCTTGGCATATTTTTAATCAGGAAGTTTCATTTACTGAACTCCAGGCCTTTTAACAGGGTTTGTAATTTGTAATTTATCATTAAACTTAAAAGCTGAAGAGAAGAATTGACTTGATGCTGGAATAGGTGTCATACAAAGATGATAGGGAACAGCGTAGAACCTTTCTTGCTGCTGAATTCTCTCTTGCAAGTACAATTGTGCTGTAACGTGCATTGTGAGTGAAGTTGTACCTGTGCTGTTAAGGGAGGGCTGCCGTGTGCTGCAGGTCAAAATTATTTTATTTAGTTTGTGGGTTTAATCTTAATATCCAAGACTTTAGTTTCAGACATTTGCCTTAAGTTTATATTTGTCTGTAAGCGTTATGCTGTTGTGTTCATACATAACTAGGGAAGGATAACAGAGAAAAGTTGATTTGATCTGCTTTGATATATTAGTATGAAAAGGGAATAGGTTTGTTCCCACTTCTTAGGGGATTTTTAATTGCCCTCTGTGTATTAGCATTATGATATGGCGTGAAATCCTGGTCCCCCTGAAGTTAACAGGGCTCAGTCAGTGCTTATCTGTTGAATTCAGTACAATTACAATTTCCTGTAGACCAGTTAGGTAGATGGCAGTAGTGACACAAACTGCTTTTCACAGAGGTTCTGCCTCTTCAGCATGAGTCATAGTGCAAAAATAGAGGTGAATGTTCTTTCTCTGTGTTCAGCCTAACTGCCTGCTCTTTGCCTCTTTCAGCGCATTCTTGTTTTTTCACACTGAAGTCTGATTCAGCAAATGCTGTTGATAAAAGTTCCGTTTACAGTTCAGTGGTATTTATGAATGTACAATAGAAGGTGTCCTAAACTGGTTATGGATAGGGAGCATTTCTTGAATTTGGACCTGAAACATCAAATTTTTTTTGAATGTAACACTTTTTTTTTTTACGGGTTTTCACATCTCTCTTATTTCACATCTTTTGCTTAGTAGTGGCTTTTCACATTGTCAAGCTCAAATTTGTTATCTAAAACTTCTGAATTAGAATTCTCTGTTGTAGACCTGAAGGAGGCAGTTATAAGCAGCAAAACAAGATGACCACATCAGTCTGTGATTTGCTGGCACAGCAAACGGTTATCTTTTTACTTAAGTGTTTTCACTTAAATATTTGATAAAATTGCATGTCAAAAGTCACTTAGAACCTGAACTAGAACCTGACTTTGCTTCTCTATAGCAGGGCTGTGTGTGTGTGTGTATGCATGTGTGTATATACATATATATGTACACACACACTTGTGTGTGTATTTACCTGCATGTATCTTTTTCTTAAAGATATGGACCTTGGTAGTTGGTTACCTGTTGATGGTTTCATTCAAGTGGAATCTAAGCACTGAACGTTACTTAAAAGCAGTCTCAGTTCCTGTCTGGATTATGCTGCTCTTTCATTTAGGTGAGTAACAAACTTAGTGTTCATGAGTAGCAAAGCTCATGTGTCTACTGTGATTCTGTCATCTTGCAAGCAAAGCCATCCTCTTGCTCCTTTTCTAAAATATTTTAATGGAGTCTCAGCTGAGGTGCAAGCTGTTTTTTCTGCTCAGTAATTCTGGCCACATGTGGCCAGCAGGAATTTTTTCATTATGCAGAAGTATGTGTTGCTGGTAGAAAGCTGGTAAGATGCGAGTGTTGGAGTATGAATTGGGAAGGGCAGCAAGGAGTTGAGCAACATCATCTGCCTTCCACTGCTGTTGTCTAGTTTGTACTTTCTGTGGCTTAATTTTATTTGGCTCTTGCAGTAACAGACTTCTCACCAGCTGGTTGGAGGGGAAGGGCTGAGGTAACATGGGAGTGATTTTAGACTTTCACTCATTAATATTTTGAACTTTTTTGAGAGTCTGTCACTAATTAAGGCTGAAACTGTAAAATGCATTTAGTAGTAGTAATAGAAGTAAAAAAAATTTTTTTTATATCAGCAATCAACAAGCATGTCATTATGATGGCATCAACAATATCAAATAAGTTTACTACGAATCTGTATAATCTGTTAATACAAATCTAAGGTTATACTAACTTTTTAGTATTAAGTTTATAAAGATTATATTATCATAATCTGAGTTCATTGGATTTCCCATGGTCATGCAAATAATAAAAGGCTAATATGGTGGAAGGTTTCACAGCATATTTAATGATTTATTTTTGCTTTAGCAGCAGATTGCAAGAGTTGTTCCAAATACATGTGGACGCTTCTCTGATGTTTTAGGCTGCACATAGTGGCTTTGCCTTTGCTCACGTTTTCAGTCTTACATTTGCTTGAAGTACTAGCTGAAAAGCCAAAATTAAACAAGGCCCTGCTTGATGCACCTCTGTAGAGTTTTAACTTAAATCTAGATTATTTTTTTTAAGTGGCTTGGTATGCTTCCGATTTCTAAAATGTTTTTATTTTGTGTAAAGCCTAATATTTTGCATGTTGTTTTAAAAACTGTCTCTAAGGTATGCCAGCATAGTTTAAAGTCACTGAAGAAGTAACAACGTGGTTTATTCATTGAGGAACTTATTCACCTGTTTTTCTGCTTCCTCCTTTCTGTGAATGTAGAAAACTTGTTTGCTTTAACACTTGTTAGTTTTTACCTATGTGGTTCTTGGTTGTTGTGGTGCCTTTCTTAGTTTTGCTAGATGTAAAGTTTATTAATGGCATAATTTTTATTGAAGAAAAAAATGTATCTTTTTCAGCTTCTGTGGCTGGCTCCTGGAGAATTCCTGTGTTTCTGGTTATAGTTATTCTGATGACTGTAGGCACGTTGCATGAACAGCAGAGTGGAGAGGAGTCTTCTGGTAAGAAATGAGTTGTTGTATCTTTTATTATAGGAGGCAAAAGTTCTGTGAAGTAAGGAGAAAGCATCCAAACTATATTACTGTAAATTTAGTATCATATAGATTGCAGGAATTTCCTATAAGAAGTTTTAGCATGTTTGTTCCAAAGTGGATTTTGCATGCTGAAATGAATCTTTATTTTTTTTATAGAAAGATCTTTACAATAACTGTCTGGTCTCTATAGCAAAGTAGTTGACTCTCTTAACTGCAAAGTTTAGAATATGTTTCAATTATATGTTTAAGAATATGTTTAGAGAATCTTATATGTAGTTTCAAGCATGAAGAGAGTCCAGGAATTTGGAATTAGGGTCTAATTTTGAAAGGAATGAGCAGTATGGGTTTAATAGTTGAGTAATGTTGAGTATGAGAGAGAAACTTAGACTACTTCACCCATGCAGTAAGTTTCTTATATCCAATTATTTGTGGTTAGAATGCAAATTTCTTAACATTATGGTTTGTGTTTGGATTTTGAGAAAAATAGCTTTCTCCTATTGTGAATCAATTTTGTATAAAAACAACTGCCAGGGATTCCTTTCCATTAATAGTTTTATTGTTATTTTGGGAATTTTTTTTTCTATCTTGCTGCTTTGGTTTTCTTGAAAGTTGTCACCGCCTTGGTTAGTAAAACTGATAACCTGGTATAGAGATTTTAGAGTAATCAGACTGCGAGTAACAGAAACAGCTTTGTCAGTGACAGCTCACTAGGAAGGACAGCGCTGAGTCACTGATTGTTTTTGTGTCCTGACTCCAGCTGTATTGTAATCCTAAAATTAGTAGCACTCCTGGCCGTTTGATCATATTGACTATGTAGGATGCATATTAAAAACTAACAATATCTATGCATATATTTTTGTATTGCTTGACAGCTTCAGTGGATATCAAGCAACAAACACAATATTTTAAGACTTAAGCTCTTCTTTATTTATATAGACATGTATGTTTTACAGGGGCAGAACTTCCCACTCAGATGATTTCCATTGCGGCTTCAACAATTGCCATGGCAATATCAATTACAGAAGATGAGTCAAATAACAAACGTTCCTCACTGCCCTCAGGTGACTGAATACTCTGTAAGAAAATATTTGAATTAGTTCTAAAGGCATGAATAAGAGGGAGTTAAGAACATATTTCAAAATAGCCCCTCTCCTCTTCATCCTTTTCCAAAATAACGCATTATGCTTACCCCGTGTACCTGGTATATCTACTTTTAAAAATGGTAAGAGGACAATAATATAGAAGCGCTCTTTCATACAGAAGGTCTGACTAGAAGTTTGTAGATGTGTTTTCTTGTGTGTTTTTTTGTTTGTTTTGTTTTTGGTAATGAGGGCATTTTTTCCCCCTCTTTATTGTATTTATTTTCCCTGCGCTTACCTTGATTTGTTGGCGCTAATAAGATATAACTGGGTTGCTTGATGAGGTGCAGATGGACTGGTATAATCTTTGTGGATGTCACAGTGACAGAAAACTTTGCTCTCTGTTTAGCTGTGGCGTGTTCATATTCTTTCCTATAGCGAGTTTCGTTGAGAATGTAACAAAATGAAAAATCTTTAAGAAATGGTTTGAAAGGGCTGCAAGAAGAATATATAGGAGTCCATCTCTGCTATTGAACCTTGCCATCTGTTGTCCAGGTAGGCCTTTGGTGGAATGGGATACTAGCAAAATCAAATATTGTGGAGATCTCTGGATCTGTTTTCATCCATCTTCTTCAAGTAGACAGACAAAACAGGTCATGCAACCTGACAGGATGCAAGTGTCCAAAACTTGAGCTTAGCTGCATCTAAGAGTAGTCTACTGCAAGGCAGTATGTTCTTAAAATTGTCTGCAATGTGTAAATTACTCTCTGTAGGGATTGTGCAAGAGAGAATGCTTTGTGTGTGTAGTGTTAATAACTTATGTCTAAAGGCTGGCTTGCATGAATCTAAAGTTATTCAGCCTTCAGGTAAAAGAGTTGACATAGAACAATCTCTTCAGCAATTCTTCTATGAAACAGAAGGATACATAAAGCTACTCAAATACATTTCCTAATTTTAAATATCTCTATATAAACTGTATTAAAAAACATTTGTTTTTAAAATATAAAAAGGGCAGCTTTAGACAATTTATTCTTTACTTAGTGTTGTAAAATGAAGATGACCTCATCAGTCTAACTGACTTGCTAAAGACAAATATATCCTGAAATTTGGGAATGGGACATCGTGGTGAAAGTTTTCTTCTGTTATCTCTAGTCTGTTACTTTTGAAATGAGAGAGATTATTTAGCTGGATTTTTGGATGTCTGGTCAAGTGAGTCTCCCACAGACGTGCTATGTAAGCTCATGTGTGTGGTGTTTAGTTTTTTTTTTTTTTTTAATTAAGTCACCAGTTTTAGGTTTTTTTCCTCTTTAACACAATTAATTTCTATTTTCAAGTTGTAACTCTGTCTGGCCCCAAGAAAAACACTACAGCAGTTCTACAGGGGTGTCTTCTGTAGTGAATGTTGCTTGAGTCAGTGTTTTTTCACAGCAGGAGAAGAACAAATATAGAGCTTCCTGTCTGCTTTTAACAATAGTCCAAATAAAGTCCTAGCAATCTATTGGGAAGCAACATTTTATTTCGTGCGAAGTGTTAAGTGTCCTCATGGTCATCTGTGGTTTGGATCTTGTGTGAATGGTGATGAAACAATATTCTGGCACTGTAAGAATGTTTACTCGCAAAGTTAAGAAACAGCAGCTCTTGTTTTTCCTCTGTAGTGATTTGTGTGGAGTTTTTGGTTGTGTTTTTTTTTGTTTTGTTATCCTGTTTTGGAATTCATAATATGACATGTCTGTTTTATGAGAAGTTTAAGATTTTTGGAAGTTTTCACATCTTCAGTCAGGTAGATAAACTTCAGGGTGAGATCTTCCTTGTATCTTCTCTGAATATATGTTGGTAGCTGTCAAGATTGGTTAACTGGCAATAGCAAGAAAAATGCTTATACTGTATTAAACTGAATGCAGAACAATACTTCATTTGTGTACTGTTCTCCTTGTGCTTAAATTTGTCCATTAGGAAAATGGGAGGGGGGGGAAAGCCATATTGATTATATATATTTTCCAAAGACTTATGTTTTCCTTATTTTGTATTTGAATAGTGGTTTTCAGTGTGTATACTTTTTTAATGATTCCAGTAAAGACTGTCTAACTTGTGATTCTTTCTGGTGTCCCAAGAATTTCCAGAGTATACATCAAGTGATAAATGCTCATCTTAAGAAGCAGATACCACTGCAGTATTTTGTTAGCTGCTTTGTAGGCAAGATTCAGTTGTCTTGCTGGCTTTGAGTATGACAGACATTGAAATCCTTAAATATAGTTGTAATTCTTTCCCCCTCCCCCAAATTTCTTTATTCTAGGTAAAGAAAATAGACTAGTTTTCTTAAAAAAAAAAAAAAAAAAAAAAAAAAAAAAAAAAGAAAGAAATCTTAGACTTACAAAAAGATATGGTTATTCAGAAAGGGGTACCCTCATCCTGGTCTTTTGAAATAATTTTTCAATAATATTAATCACAATAATAAAATCATCTTTTCACGTAACTCTGAAGAGTTTGTTCTGATACCCTGGTCTACAGGCATACAAATTGTTTGCCTTCCTCTTTATGCTACTGTTCCTTTTCCTTTTGCTTAAGGAAAGAGAAAAGAATAATTCAGAACTGTGTGCCAGCAAGAAATTGACTTGATAGAGAACAGATCATGCAAAGAAAAGAACATGTTTTAATACAGCCAGGAAAATTGGCAATTCTTTGGGTTTTTTATTATACTCAAATTGCTATTGTGGATTCTGATTTTGATATATTATGAACAGCATCTTAAAGATATCCCCAGATTCTTTATCAGGTACTAGGTTAGCTATTTGGGAAAGACTGTCTTACTGTCTCATTTGTTGGAAGACAGAAAGTGTTTTTTCAGGTTTCATCTGAGACAATACCATGAAGCACACCGAATGGTATCTTACAGGACCTGAAGTTGCTCTAAATCAATTCTAGCAGTCAGTCTTCCCCACTTGTGTTGATGAGGCAACAAAATGTGTGTGTGTGGTGGGGGAGGTTTGTTTTAATTTTATTTCCTGAGTTAGTTTTTTTGACTGACTGCTGTCTGATCATCTTAGTGTCAGGTGCTGATGCTAAGGAGTCTGCGTCTTTGGTACGGGGAGAATGCTGGGTAATGGTAGTGCCAATTTAGTTTGGCCTAAACTGCTGTGGAACCACATTCCGAAAAAGCTTTTCTCTTCTTGAGATCCTCTAACACTTTAAGTCTTGGATTTGTTTTTTGTTTTTTGTTTTTTTTTAAACTTTTTCACCTTTTTCTGAGTTCTTTCCCATTTGTGTTTTGTCTTCTGTGAACAGTCTGCTTATATCTATACAGAAACTGTAAGAAAATGAGTTGGGTTTAATTGGTGCTATTCTTAAGAATAATATTACTGCTATTTAATTAAGTTTTTCTTCATTGCAGAAATATGTTGATCTGATTCTTCATTCCAAAAGGAAGGAATATTCTTTTCTTTTGTAATGACTTTGCCAAGGCTTTTGGGGTCAAAAAGGGTCAGATAAAGCCTATTCCACATGAGGGAAGTTATTATGCCAAATTCTTTTGTTTTTCTATTTTGGCTTTTAGCATTTCTTTTCCTTTGATAAACATTAGTTTCTGCTTGTTGTCTTATGTTTATTATCTATTTGGGGAAGAAAGTAAAAAGAAAGGAGCTGAGTAAGTTGAATGGGTAGGAGGGGAATTCTCAGTTACCAAGCATGCTGCTCTCAATCTTGTGTTCCTTTACCAAATCTTAAGCTGGATGCATTTGGCTCTTCCTCAGTGTACTCCTCTGCCTAATTGAAGGTAGACTGAAGAGTATAGGGGAATGATAGAAATTTTGTTTCTTATGACAGCGGAAAGCTTCTGTCTATAGGTAACTCCATCTTCCCTCATGAAAAATTAACTTGTGCCTTTTTCTGCAAAGTACAGCTACGTACGATAGGGTCATCCTTCCCTGCTTTGAGATACGAACTGATTTGTCAAGCAGCACTCCACCTGAAACAACTTCTGTGTTTAGCTGTTTGCCGAGTTCCTTCTTTCAGGTTGCCTCCTGTAATTCTTTTGGGGATATTATGAAGTTGCACCAAATATGTTACCAGCAGCCAGCTGACTTTTCCCTTCATTGTTGCAGTGTCTATTGGGTGAATCAGCAAAAGAGCTGTGTTACTGTATTAGTGCTGTTAGGAAGCGCTTATAAGCGCTAAAAAGTTTTGCTTCCTTGTAATACAACACCAGTGTGGATTACTGCAGCACGAAGTGTTCATCTAGTGTGCAAGGCTGCAGAATTTGTTACTCTACCACTGCTGTACATGTACAACAAATTTGTCTTACTATACACGCTAGGCTCTTGTGCTGTAGGCTTTAGTGGCTGTAGTGACACAGTGCAGCAAAAACTGCATGTATGAAATATATGAATTGCTTGACTGATATGCATGGTAGTATATTGTAATACAGTCCCTACAACAGTCTTTCTTTATGGGACGTAAGTGGTTGGTGTTAACATAACACAAGTCCAGTGAAAGAGTTGTTCTTTGCTTGTGTGCTGCAGTATGTAACAACATGGGAAATTGCCTTTTATTCTTCAGCATGGAATAGCTTTTCAGGTTATCTTGTGTGGCTGTTCTTCCTCCCTGGTCATAAATGTTCTTCAAGTAATGGTATATGGGAAGCCTCTGCATTTACTCACCTGCACAGAGCCTATCCTCAGTAAAAGTTAATACTGGATTTCAAGGGTAGAGATGCTACCTGCAGTGACTGAAGATAAGTCTGGTATCATCCATACTAGTCTGATACTAGGCAGACTTCCAAACTAAAAAGTTATTTAAAAAAATTACTCAAGTTCTGTAGACAAGACTTTTATATTGGACATAATATTTTTTGCTTGAAACCGCCATTTGTTGAACCCTTAATGCCTTTATTTTTTAACCTGTAAGTTCACATTTTTGAATTGAACTTAATCTTTTCTAAGTTATGAATGAGAGAACAACAGCATTTGTCAACCACTAACTTACGCTTGCTGTTGTTACTGAATTAGGTTAAACAAGCAAGTAATTTAAGATCGCAGCATGAATGCTGTGTTTGTAATGCGAATGTTCAGGAAAAGAAAGTATAATAAGAATTTTGTAAGATGGGAGCATCCTCTTCAAACTATGTTTTATTTTTTGCTTAAATGAGCTTTGAGCACATTTAAGAGCCCTTAAAGTGAAGAGAAATCAAAGATTTTATTTTAGCACTTCAGACTTCTGTTCTTCTGTTGAAAGTGAAATCTACTCTGGTTTTCTGAGTTTTATGATTGTTTGATAGAGTATATTTAGCTTCTCTAATTTCCTGGCAGTGGGAGGAGGCCTCTAAGAGGCTGTAGCATCCTTTCTTCTTTCCTCTTCTTCCTCCCCCATTAGCACTGCCTGGCATGGCGTTGCATGATGTGGAAGACCTTGCACAGGCCTGTTCTAGTTTTTTCAAAATCTAGATTAGTGCTAAGGCTATCCCTTTCTTCTAGAGAAATTACCGTAAAAGTAGGTTAAATTGCCACTAAGGAGCATATTCTGTTCTGTACAAGACATTGATGTGAGAATTCCTACTTGTTCCACTGCCATTTATTTATTTTTTGTTTGTTTATTTTAGAAGCAACAGAAGGTGATCAGCCTGCACATGCTTCATCTTCTTTCTCCTCCTCTTCGTTGTCTTCTGGGAGCAGGCAAAGGCCTGAGATTGGAGCTTTTCTTCGAAAAAAGAAAACGAGTGATATTTACTTTGTTACACTTGTGTGGGCCATTGTCATTGTGCAGATATGGCTAAATTTCTGGATTGTGCAGCTATTGCCAGTGCCTTTTGCAGGTAATAAAATTACTATGTACGTACATTAAATGATGACTTTGGATAGCCTTAGACTTTGTTAAATACAGTATAAATAAAATCTTACTTCTATTGTAGGCTTGTGTGAGTTCTTAAAACAAGAAATCTTGAGAAAGTTTAGGAGTGTGCAGAGTTAATTAACTTACTGTCACCAGTTAAGTCTTTCTGCATGGTTATAATGTTCTTGACCAATTACATCTTCAAATAGGAAGATTGAAGTGCAGCGTCCTGTATCATGTGGGCCCAGGCCCACTCTGCCATTTTGAAACTGCTTTGTCTGTTGACTGTCATTATGTATTTATGTTACCTGGAATAAATGAGTCACACCTTACACTTAGGAATACTTTTTGACTTTTGCATGTGCTTTTGGAGCACTTTGTTTTTCTTACTTTTGGTGTCGTGTCTTTCATTTTTTGCATCTATTGCTAAGGCATGTCTTAGCATGAGCTGTACTTCAAAACTGAGTAACAGCTATGTGTTTTAATTTGCATTAAAAAATGTTTTGCTAAGTTCAGTGAACAATCACAAGATAAATTAGATTCTAATTCTAGCTCTGAGGTTAATTGGCTTTGTTGCTTCACATCTATGTGCATCTGTTCTCTTATCTGTAAAGCGATAGTGACATATTTCTGATGGCTATATGAAGAAGTTATTTTAAAACTGCATGCTATTTATTTCAATAATTTTTTACAGGAGGGGAAGAGAGAGAAGGGAAGACAGGAGCTCTGGAAATGTGCATGAGCTACTAATGAATCTGAAGCCTTCCTTTTTTATTTTATTTATTCCTTGCTGTAAACAGAGAATTGAGTTCCCTGGTCTCATTAGACTTCATTTAAACTTCACTTAAAACACTGCTTTTCAGCTTTTTTATTTATTGCACACTTAAATATAACTATTATCCCTTTCACCAAGCCATTATAACTGTCCAGTTGTGCATTTGGAAATCAAGAATGTAGAGCCATGCTTACAGGTTTGAGAGGCTCTTAACGTTGTTATGAACTCTGAGAAACATGGTGAAAGAAACAGCTGCATGTTTGTCTGTGGTGTTGTAGTAGAGGCTAAAAGGTAATTTGATCATTAGACATATAAATAGCTGAATATAGGATAAGAGGAGAAAGAGAGTTTTAATCTTTGTTTCCTACCAGTGCGGTTACTACTGCAAGTACTCTGCCCAGTTTTGGTGACGGGGCATCATGGGAGATGATGATGACAGGTTGGTCAGAGCTTGTAAGCAAGCCATAAAAATGATCAAGAGGTTAGGAAAGATGTTTTAGAATTACCAGAAGCAGAGTTTAAATGGCTAAATTTATTCAAGGAATGACTGTTTAGAAATACCTATGTAGGGTGGGAGGCAAAATGGGTGTAGCAGGTATTTCTGCAGTTTGGCAGACAACAAGCAATAGTTTTTAAGCTAGAGCCAGACATATCTAGACTGTAAAGCACACATCTAATACTGAAGTGACTTTCCAAAGGCTTCTGTGGATTGTTTGCTGCTGCCAATGCTTAGAAGTGCCTGAACAAGAAGCTTAAGCCGAACAGAAATTAATTTGGGAATATTTGTAACCTGTTACCTTAGTTGCGAGACTGGGTGTTAAGTGCTTGTTTTTGCTTGTAAAACCGATTAATATAACCAAATGGCTGCAAAACCCTTATGAAGGGGCAGTGTGATTATGAAAGGAGCCAAACTCAGAGCAGTGGATCATGCTAAGTATCAGAAAGGAAATGAGGATAACCTGGATTGTTAAAAATGAAGTATTAAAAATAATTTAGTAGTGGGCAATAGCATTGTAAAGCAAAGGTTTCCTTGCAACTTTTCAAGTCTAAGGTGACTAATAAATCTAAGGACCCTAGAGATCTTAAGGAAAATGCTTCTAGAACTTGAGAGAGAGAGAAATCAACCCCTTTCAATTTAAGATTTTTTGGAGTTCCTTATGATGGTAGACATGACTATTACATGAAGTAGGTAGCATTTAGATTATCATAAAATACCTTACTACCATTAACACTTTTTCTTGAAGTCATTTCCACTTCAGTAGAACAAGATGCTCTTTAAAAATTGCCTAACGTAGAGGGTGGAAAATAATAATTCCATAAAGTGAAAAGGGGCAAAAGTGAACAACTTTTCAGCTTTTACATGTGTGGTGTTTTTTTTAATTCTGTTTTGTCTTCAGTTCATTTTCTGCTTCTGGCAGATGTTTGGATTTTCTTACTGCATAATCTTTCTCTTCTTTTGTTCATGTCTTTCTAATAACATCTCTCTTTTATTTTTCTCTCATCTGTTATGCCCAATCATATAGCTGTAGTTATGTTAGGTTAAAAAACCTCCTGATATCACCTTTGCAATGATGGTACACTGAGTTATTTCAGAGCAGATTATTTAAATAACAGAAGGTTAGAATGTCATTTCATGTTTATTGTTTGCTTCTTGTAAAATGAAAGTTTACCCTGTTTTGGTGAGCAGCAGTTTATGCATTTACTGTCAATCACAATTCCATCATGCAAATCTTCAACCTGCAAGTTAAATGCTGGGACTCGCACTGTTTTTTTCTTTTCTGTGTGTTTGTTAGATAATCATAGTTAGAGTATTAGAGTATTCTTATTTCTTTAAGAGAATAATTCACATGTTTACCACATGGTGGTGCCAAAGGTAAGTAAAACAAATTTGAGCAAACTTAAGTGAGCGCTCAATGGACAAGAACATGAGCTATTACAGAAGGGGTTTACAGATAATGAGCTTTTGTTGAACTTTGATAAAATGCACTGTGGATATTAAAAGTTGATCTTTTGGGCTATATGTGGCATTTTCCGTATTCCCAGATAGAAGCATGATGTGAATATTGGGGGGAAGGGAGGGCTGTTTTGATGGTGGTATGTGGCAATAAGTAATGCAATTGCTTTGGAGAATACTCTCATGTAATAAAAAAGCTTTATTAAAAGTATACTTGAACTTAATTAGGCATTGTTACACATATTGCCTTTCCACAAAAAGTTATTTTAATGTGTAAGTAGAATTTTAACACCATCTGTAATTGTTGATCCACATGTGACAATTACTGTTACTGAACTCTTGTTAAAAAAATAACTGAGGGAAGAAATGATCTGAATATGATTCTCTTGCTAATAGCTTCATTTTGATTTCCTTTAGAATAATACTTTTCACTATTTGAGGATGAGAAGCACAGTGTTTTATTTAGAGGCTTGTGAATCAATTGTTCATGTCAGGACTGAGTTATGAGACCTTTGGGTCTGTTACTGCTAAATATGAAAATTAAGGAACATCAACTTAAAAGATCGCATAATTATGTTTTTCTTATATGGTATGTTTTCATCAATAGCCCCGTAAAATCAGCTGTAATACAAATCTTTGTTTATAGTGTGAATTAATTGATTTTTCTGTTTTGATGTTATACTTGTAGTCTTAGTGGCTTTGGAAGAGTAACGGATTTTTTTTTTTATTATTTTAAGTGGTGAAAGCTAAGTAATTTAAGTGATATAACATGCTGTTAAATAAAAAGGAATATGGCAGACTTTCCATGACTATTAGATAAAACCAATTAGCTTCAAAGGAAAGTTTCATAAGTTTCATACTATTTTCTTACATATTTTGATGCTTCACAAGTTTTTAATATATACTTAGTAAGGGAAAGAGTGCTTGCATTAAGGAATTATAACCATAAGCCTTATATTTCATTGCAGGTAAACAGGCATGATCTTTTATTTCTATAACTGTAATGCTACACTGTTTTAGTGTTGTTAAGAGCTCTTTCATTAACTTACAGTGGGGATGTATTTTAGGAGTATTGAAGAAAAGCTGGTCTTGGTAGCAAAATGCTTCCTTTCAGGAAAAAACTTGTAAATGTATTAAGTTGTCTGGTTTTAAGGAGCAATATGGATTTTTCTGAAGCTTTTTGTGATCATCTTCAAGCTAAGATATAAAGCTGGTGTCAATATAATATTTTTAGATTCTTAAAAGCAAAATAAATCACTAGTTGTACTTAGCTGTGGGTTTAAATAAACACTTCTTTATTGTGAATGTTACATGCATGATCTGCTGTCAGTCTTTAAAGGAAAGATACAGCTTTTGCAATGTGGAGGACCTAAAACTTAAGAATTGGGGCAGAAAAGTTTGTTTTGAGTAAGATACTATGAAGTTCTGCATATAGTATCTGTGTGGAGTCTTGTGGCATGTTATGTGCTCAACCATGTGTTACAACTGCAGTACTGAATAATGGAATTGCACCTTCTTATCCCAGGCCTTGCTAAAGTCAATTAGTTGCTTGATCATGCAGTGTGCAGGCACTTTTCTTCTGGTGCCATTTAAATTTCAAGTGGATAAGCATGTCTCTAAAGTGAATGAGGAGATTAGTACTAAAACCACTTCAAAATTCTAAAAGTGGTTTCTGATGCAAAAGAATCTTTCTTTCTTTTTATATAGGTCTTTCAGACCAGAATAGATGTGTGCTCTTATACTCCTCTGAAATCTCTAATACTTTATTTCTTTCTTTTCTTTATAGTTTGGGCACTTAAAAAACTTGTGGTCCACTTTGGAGTTTTGAACTTCATGGCAAGCCGTTGCAGTACTTGGTGGCAACTTATGGAAAATTTTGTGATGGAGCGTCAGGAAGCTCTTGCTCCACGGCCTATTAGAGGGCTTGGAAGAGTCATGCTAAAGCTTGACAGTAAGGTATTTCTACTTACTCTCTTAAGCAACTTGAAAGTTTATTTTTTGTTAACTGTGTGCTCAAATGCTTTTACTCTTAAAATAAGTGTCATTAATGGACATGTCCCTCATGTAAAAGTATATCTGTCTTATGGTGGATTTTACATCATGTCTCTTCTGTCACTGTTCACACTGAAGTACACATTTAAACTTTGTAACATAATTATGTGCAAAGCCTGACAGAAGTTGCTCTTTAAAAAGTTTTAAAGTTTTAAGGTTTTAAAAGTTTAAAAGCAGGAAACTTCCTATAGTTCAGCCACCTTATCTGATTACAAAGATATTGAAACTAATCAGCTTGAATATGAAGGATGAAATGTTCCTACTTCTGTTGTGCAAACTTAATTTTAAAAAGCAACCTGTTTCATTCTGTAAGTAGGGCTTGAGCTAGTTCAACCACACTTGTTTATACTGCATGGAAGTAGTTGCTGAACATGGTGGCTTGGTGATACTGAAGGTATTTTCTGGCTTCCCTGTCTAAAAGAAGAAAAATGTGGGGTAAGGTATTTGAGAAGTGCTGTAGAAAAAGGCCTTGTTTGCTCTTTCCCCCCCGCTCCCAGCACTCACAATGCACCCACGCAGATAAAGTGCAGAGCTCCATAAAATTTATGAACCCCTGTTAGTTTTCACTTAGCCTGATAGATTACTTTATTTATAATAGTTTTGCCAGTGTACAACAATGTACTATAATTGTGCTGTCAAAGTATTCCTGACTTTCAAAAAAGCTGTTACCTTGGAGTTTCTGTAACTTAAAAGGCTGAACCCTGTAAGTATGTTTATCAGAGCATCAGCACATGGTTAAATCTGTGTGCAAGTTATAGTTCTGAATTCCTACAGGAAAAGGAAGAGCTTAAGAACAGATCTTCTAAGGGGTAAATGGATGTCAGAGATGCAAACAAAAAAGCAAATAAGTAACAGTTTCACAGAATTCGTTGCGAAGGAATTTGAAAAAGGAAAAGCTTTTGAGACTATAGCTTTGAATAAGTTAAAGGGTATCCAAAGATAGTGTGGAAGATTAATGTGTTAGAGAAGTTTACAGTAGATAAAGCTTTTTATTAACAGTTTTTATATTGGGAGTAAGAAGAATCTCTAGACATAACATTGTAATAGTTCCTGAGTTGTCAAGTCTAGTATCTTTGTATCACAGAACTATATGATATAATATTCTTCCTAAGTCCACTAAGTCTTTTTTCATTAAAGAAGTTAGAAGTTTTGTCCTTTTGTGCAGCAGTCAGCTTAAATATATTTGAGGTCAGCTTATATTCATGTTCTTGTTCCAAACTTGTTCTTTTGTTTAGATAGTTCATTTCTCCCTCTCTCCCCATTTTTAGATGACAGTCATATTCCTTCTGAATCTGTGTGGTGTAAATTAAAGCAATCCAACCTCTTCTAGCCTTTATAAGGAAGACCTGATTTTTTTGCATCATTCTGTTGTTCTCTCTAATTTCAGGTCATGTGGCTTTATTGTGGGTGACTGGCATTATGTGCAGTCTTCCCATGCTTGTCATACTAGTGCTTTTGTATGGTTTTTATGCTCTGCTGGATATGCTTATTTTGGTACATTGTAGGGTCATGGATGCATCTTTGAGAATCTGGAAAGCAATGCCAATAGGATTATAGCAGTTGTGGTATTTGTGGGGATGGGGAAAAGAGTAGCGAAAAATGACATCCTTGCAAGCTTCTGGAAGGGAAGGATAAGCTGTATTTGAGTTGAATCACCAAACATTTTGGTTTTGGTAAGCACTGTTAAAAACATTAAATGCCTTTGTGGGAAGAGCAGACTTGTTACAGCTCATCATTTAGGACTCTATCATAAGGAAAAGAAATGATTTCTTGTGAAAAATAGAGATTGAAGGATCATTTCCAATGCAATTATGTTAAATTTTTATTATTTTATCTGGACTTTTCATTCCTGAGAGCCAAAGCTGCTTAGTGATTTTTGTGTTCTGAGCTGAAGAGGAGGCTGAATCTTGGCATCAGGATATATCAGGGCTCTTGGCTAAGCACAACAAGATGTTGACAAGATCTGTTTCACATGAACATCCAGTGGTACTACTTGGTCTCTGTAAAGTGGTATGCCTACAGATCAGAAACAGTTGCACGGCTGAGAGCAAGGGTAGTAAGGAGGAGGAAAGCATCTTGGTGTGGCATGTCTTCTTCCCCCCCCCCCCCCAAAAAAAAAAAAAAAAAAAAAAAAGGAAGCCTAGGATGCTAGCGTAGGTGGTCAGGAAAATAAACCATTGGGAGAAACTATGGACTTGCAAACTGTGAAACTATGGACTTGAAACTATGAAACTTGCACTTGCTCATGCATGCAAGTCTTTGAGCTTTACAGAACATGTCTATTTTTTTTTTTTTTTTTTTTTTTAATAAAAGCAGTAAGAAAAAAGCTGCTATTCATCTTTCCCACTGCTCATCAACCTCTGGTTGTCTCCTTGGTAATGAGGACAAATATCAACTGAAGAGAAATTCTGATCAAGAGGAATGAAAGCAGTGTTTCTTCTTATTTTGTGTGAAAACAATAGATCAGGTTTGCCCATATGTGCAGGCCTGGTTTAAATATGGACTATAGATATAGGATGTCATTACCATATTCTTTCAACCCTGGTTGCACTGTTGCCCCCTGGAGCTGACAGGCAGAGCAATTCAGAAATGGGAGATTTCTTGGACAAAGGAGTTAGGAAAGGGTTCCTTTTTTCATCCAACTAGTCACTGTAAAACTTAGTGTTGTGCATATTCTTACCAGCACTCCAGAGCTAATAACTTGTTTTACTCTGCCTTTTTTTAAAGGTTTTGTTGTCTTCTAATGTGGTGGCTCTAGTCTTTCTTTGATTAGGGTTTGCTCAGTAGTTCAACAGCATAGCCAGCAGTACAAGTCCATGCGCTAACTTTTAATTAATTAGGTTTGTGCTTGTTTTCCCAATTTTTGTATTAATAGATGCGTGTTTTCTGGTAGATTTGAGTGAATCACATAGTTGTTATATGCTCCTTCTAGATACAGCATACTAGAATTTTATATATGGAGGATTGGGTAAAATCAAGGTTTGGTTCTTCTGGTGCCAAGTTTAATGTATAGTTAAAGCATGCACAGAAAATGGGCAGAATCTGTACTGGTGCATGTATTATCCTAGGAAATACTCCCATGGACGTCTAAGTTCTTATATAAATAGTTTTCCAATAAAATACTGGAAAAGTGGCTGTAGTCTTATTAATTTAGGGTGACTTGAACATTTGAATTAAGCCATAGCCTATTTTTAAATGTAGATTGATCATATTTATAGAATCACCTTAAAAGTCAGTATCAGTAAGATAAAAGGCATGTAAGGGCTCCCAGATGTTGTATTTAACATTAATGACACTGATTTTTATTTTCGACATGTAGTGCTTTTTCCTAGTTATTCATCATTTAATTCCAAGAGGCTGAAATTACATAACAACACCTTTCACATTCTTAGTAATAGCTCAGGCTAGAATTGGAGCTCTAGCTTTTGTTGTGTTGTAGCTACCGAGTGGAGAAATATAGGCTTGATCTACTTTATTTTGCAAAATGAACCTGATATAAAGTGGATTTTAATACCAGTTTATGCTAAAATAAGATGAAAGGCAAAGGTATGTTGTTGAGTCTGTAAACAGCTTTTCATTTTTTTGCTGATAAATTATTTCTTAGGAGAAGAGGTAAAATAGAAACAAATATACAGTGTCATTCTGAGGCTTTTGAAGCTTTGTCACTGCTTTCCACTGCTGCTGTTCTTTCTGTGGCCACACAAGCACATAGAAAAACTGTGTGTGTGACATGTTTTATTTTCAAACTTCCTGATGTTCATGTTTCTTTGTAAATCTGCTTCTTGCTTTTGATATTAACATTTGCATTTTTATTACTTTGTAAAGTTCTTGGGTTTTGTTCAGTGGGAACTAATATGAGTTCTAGCCATTGGTGAAAACCCTCGTTGTAACTAAGAGTTTAATGATCTTACCTTGGTTTAAGGAGGAACAAACTTCACTTATTTGATCTTAACTTCTAAAACAGATAAATAATAAAGCTTTTCAGTGTTGTAGTTATGCTGCTAACTGATCAGCATGACTGAAATTAGAGTATAGTCATACAAAAAATGGACCTTAAAATGGGTGTAGTTGAGTGGCTTGGGTGAGAATTAGTAAAGAAAAACAACTGTAGTATAACGGGCGATAATTTTGAATTGAGAAGTGCACAGAACCATCTGGAGAGTTGATAAAACTATGATATGCATAGATTTATTTGATCTACAATCTGCTGGTGTGTATTTATCAGGCTTAATTATATATTTGATATCTCTTCTTATATTGTGTCATTGAATGTGAATGCTGTCATATGAATAGGGTACTAAAAACAGATAAAACTTGTTTAACAATAGCTAATATAATAAGGGGGTTTGAAATATAAGTAAAGCTGCCTGAATGGGAGCATTAATGCAATAAACAAGTATCTCATATCAAGTCTGGATGTTTCGGTAACATGCCCTTCTCAAAGTACTCTTACAAATACTGCTCTGAAATGTGAACTATTATATCTCAGTATAATTAAACCAGAATTGCCTGAGCCATGCTGGTATCTCTGTTAATATTGTTAAGTTGTTATTATTTGTTATATCCCTCTGTCTCAAAAAGTGTGTGTTAATAGTAAAATCTAGATTCTTGCATTAGAACTTTTTATAATCTTTTCTACCTATTGCAATTTATCTTTGGGTCTGGAACAATTTCATTTTCATTCTGTGGATGACTTTACCTGTTTCATTACTTTTTTTTTTTCTCCTTCTATTACTGCATTCTTCAATAATTTTCCACTGTGTTCTTGTCTTTTCTTCCCCTCTTCTTCCATCTTCCCCTGCCACTGACAAGCTGTGGCACTGGCTTAATAAGAAGGTAAATAAACGGACAAATTGTGATACCAACTAATGAATTCTGCGGGGATTTTTTTGCAGCATGAACACTTCTTAACATGCCTTGCTTCTTAGTTTTCTCTCCCAAATGTTTCTTTTCCAGCTCTTGATATAAGCTACTGAAGGTCATATAATTCTAACTGAGCTGTTGTCTTTTACTAAAATAAATGCAGAGTTAAATGTTCTGTGCAGCAGAATACTGCATTAGCCTTTCAAGTGTTAGAGTTTAATTTAGTAGCACTTTTATTTAAGAAAGGTTGATCTTTACCTGCTCCCTACTTGTATGCGTAACAAAGCCAGTTTTCTGCCTGATTAGAGAGCTGTTCTCTGCTCAGGGAAAGCCTCAGTTAACTGAATTAACAGGGGAGTGGCAAGAGTCAGGACCTGAAGTACAGTTGTAAAGCTAGGAACCTAAGTGCTTGCAAATAGTGCATTGACTGGCTTCAGTAAATGCTATTAATCTTTTAGCTTTGAAGTGCCAAACTGGCTTTTAAATGTTTTAGTATAGCATGAGTGAAATGAGAATACCCGTAGTCTCAGAAATGCTGATTGTAAAGATGGTGAAAGGAAAGTAAGGGAAGTGATGGCTAGTAAAAAAGAATAATAATTAAAGCAGTTATAGTATAAAGCAAGTATAGTTACAATAATTTTTCTTTTGTGTGGTTTTTAAAAGTATGCGATGTATATGGAGTGTACTCCTCAGTCAACCTGGATCGTCTTAGTCCACTGGGGTTAATGATATTGTTTTTTGGGAACAGTCCATGAACCTCTAAAAGGCTCTTTGAAGCAGTTAAACTAGGGTATATAGGTGGTGTCTGCTGTGGATGATGGATGAAGAATAATGTTGCAATCAATGTGTAGGCTGAACAGTTATAATTATTTTTGAAAGTTTGATCTTCACTATTTAATCAGTGAGCTCACAGTATTTTGGGGGAAAGCTCTTTGTGAACAAGAGGGTAGAGTTGCTTGTTTTATAATTCAGAGTTATAATTGTTCAGTAAGAGGGCAAATTCAGAAAGTTCTTTTGCCTTTGAATATAATTTGGTTGTTTTAAATTTCATTTTGATTTCTTGACTTTGAAATGTTTGTGCAATGATATGTGAGAGATTATGATCAATAAATATGTGCAACCATAACTCTTCATAAAAATTTTGCTTGTCTGTTAGGGCAGCTTAGGTGAATTACAGTGTTCTCTGAGTCACATTAGAAAGTTCAGTCTCAACTACTTTTTTTTTTTCTCGCCTCTGAGGTTGTTGTTTGCATGTTTTGAAAATTCACTTATGTGGGTCATTTTTTTTTCCTTAATATTGATGCATTGTAAAAATAATTGCCCCTTAATCACTTTGAACTCTAAGGTGGCTGGGTTTGTTTTAGTTTGGAACTTTGCATTATTTCACCAAAACATGTGGATATAACTTCTTAAAAGACTTTTTGGTGCCTAGGACCTATTTTTTGAAACTATTATTTTACTTAGTTTCACAGGAAGAGATCCTTAAAGTGATATAAAATAATCAAGATCAAAAGTTAAAGCAAAAAATTGCTTTGTAAACTACATCATGTTCTTGAGGGTGTGTGTATATATATATAATACATACATACATACACACACACACAGACATATATCAATCAATATATATCAATCATACTCTAACAGATGCGAAGAAAGGAAGAGATTGTTGCTCAGAACACCAGATGTGATTAGAAGGTTGATGCCTTTTGGTACTTTCTCTTTTTGCCTTTCTCTGAAGGCAAGTACTTGTGAGAAAACTAGCGTAAGTTTCAGGTGATGCACTGAGAACCTGGAAATGTAACACCCAGAGGCAACAGAGTTTGAAATATTAGTTGGTTATGGCTGCTAGTGTGAGACCTTAGCTTTTATCTTCTTGTTTTAAGAGCTTCAGTCAAGGAGCTGCTTTAAACTCTCTTACTTGCTTTAAAAGAAAAATATATATAATCACATATTTAACATGGCTTAGTAGGCCAAAGCTTAGCATAGGTTCAGCTGGACTAGCGTGATTTGTTCTTTATGATATTGTCTATAGCAGGAGTTTTTAGAATTTATTTTTAAATGCTGTTGCTGATGGAGGGATGCTGGTATGAGCAGGCCTCAGAGCTCTTGTAGACAGTCCTCCACTTTTTCTGGCTTGGTTACTCATCTGACTCATTTCAGCGTAACCCTGAGATGTGTCTTGATTACAGGTTTCCCCTTATTCTTGTCAGATGATATTTATAAGATATCCTCAAATATTAACTGAATTAAAGGAAAATGTTAACAAATCTAATGCATTAAAATAAATGGAAAAAATTAGATACTGAAACAGCATTAAAAATAGTCTTTGATAATTTCATGTAGAATTACAAATGAAATGGGTATGATGGTATGCTTTATTGCAGGGGGTAATACAGTAGATAAAACATGTTAGAGTTGTTAGTGTCTGGCTATGCAGTGTGAGGACGTGAAAATAGGCATTCATAGATAATGTATGGCACTGCATAATGTGGTAAATCTGTCTAGATAGGATGTTTCTCAATAGTTAAGCGTGAGCTCTGGTTTTTGTTACAGCTCATGGTGATACAATGTCAGAGTATCAACATCTGTAAGTTGAATGCTGAGAGAAGCCTTTTAACAGAGTTCAACTCAGTTTAAAAATGTTTTCTACTTTAAGCTAAATTAAAAAAAATAAAAAATAGTTGATACCTTCCCTTCAAAACCATGATAATTAAGGACAGATTTTTTTTTCCTTTCTTTTTTCTGGACAGTCTTATCACTAATCAGTAACATTTCAGTTTGGTTTTACAAGTGTGACCTTCTGTAGCTTAGGAGCCTGGCTTGCCTTTACCATTGCATCATTTTGGACGTTGTGGCAGTGTCAGCTTCTTGCCATTGACTAACGGTTAGATTAGAAGCTTGGACCTGAATTTACAACTTTATGATCTGTGACTGATACACAGTGTTTAGTCAGTGTATGTTTGTATTTGTGTGCATGCCCATGATTTATTAGAAGGGTGTGAATGGAGGTCTGGCAGGGTTGGAGTGACAAGTTTGGACCTGATTCAGTGGTAAGTATAAGCAGACGGGGATTTTACACTCTAACTTACATGTAGTGACGTAGCACTTATGCCTTATTTAGCATGAGTGTCCCAGAGGAAAGAATGGGGAGTTAATAGCAAACAACTCAGAGGAGAGGGAGTAAATTTAGCCCTAAATGAACACTGTGCTTCTGCTTTTACTTCTGCAATACACAATCCAGTTCAGACCTCTCCTCTTTTCTGTCTGTACCAGTTGTATAACTTGGATCTCAGGGCAGTGGTGAGAGATTTGATTGCACTTGCTACCTGTAGGCATACCAGAGCTGGCTTTAATCCAGGTTGCTTGGGCTAGCTGCCCAACTGAATAAACACAAGGTGGGCTTGCATGGCTGAGGCTGCTGTCTGTGCTGGTGCAAAATCACTGCTGCTGTTACTTAACTAACTAGATTAAAGGTAATTTGGGCTTTACCTGTGCTGCAGCCCCACTTCAATGGCAGTGTAGCCATACTTTGACCTACAGTAAGGAGTGTCAAAAGGTCCCTGCTGGTCATACTCCAGTTCAGTGATCCTCATACCAGTTCAGAGTCGGTCCTCATTCCTGACCTTTTGGAGCTTCATCATCTTCCAGTAATTGCTACAAGTGTGAATCACCTAGAGCAGCCCACTTTAGCTGCACTGAGACTCCATCTGTTGGAGACCCCTCACACAACTAGTGAGAGTAGCATTTTTGGAAATCTCTCTGATATACTTGCAGTTTCTTGGGTTCAGTGAAGCTGTTTAAGGAGCTATATTTAAGACTGATTAGCAAGGTTTTTTCATCCCTAACACAGAAAGGAAATAGCGCTAGGTTTGGATTTCCTCTGATCCTTTCTAGAGTTTTCTCTGAACCTCAGTCTATAAGGTGCAGCCTTTGTTAACTAAGAAATAACCAGGGCAGTTTTAATTTTTTTTATATAGCTTTGTTTTGAAGCACATACCATAAAATTTCCCTCCTCTGTCCGTCTACCATTTTTCAGTGATATTTTCTATTTCTGGCCTTCAAAACAGTGTTTTGTATTTCTTGTTTCTCTTACTTAATCCTTAGATGTATGTAAAGTTTGGAAGGGCACAGCAAATTCTGTTTACAGTTTCGGTTCTTAGGAGGTAACAGCCCTAAGTACAGGCTAGTCAGAATATTTCAGAAAGCTACTGTACTGCTAGAGATGGGTGATGGGTGTAGCACTGGCGAGGTCTCTCTCATGGCTGAAACATTTCAGCAATGGTGGAAAAATTTTTAAAATGTCCAGGATGCAAGATTTTGCAGGTTACTGCAGGTTTGCTGAAATTCTTTTCTTCAGATCATAATATAGTGCAGATTTTGTTACAGAAACTTACAGGCTCAGCACTTGCTTCTATTTAAAGGATTTTGCTTTTTTTTCTAGTTTTCTTCACAGTTCTGAACAATGGTTCTAAAATGCAGAGTATAATTCTTGTGATAGATTAAACTAAGGAGTTGGTTGTAAAAGAATCCAAAATTGAGGAGGGGAGGGAAGCTTAGTATGCATTAAATACTCAGATGCTATGGGGTTAAGTACCCCCCCCCCCAAAAAAAAAAAAAATCCTTACTATTTGTTTCAAATAAGAGATACAACTTCAGCTTTAAGCAATTTGGTCATCACACAGCAGTCCACGGTATTGGTTCCATGGCCAGTTTCACATGTAGTGGTAGGGCAAATAAGGGAGGAAGAACTAATGTATACCATCAGCAATTACTGTAGCAGTTTTGTAAGAGCACTAACTAAAAAGTTACCAGCTGAATCCCTGAATATATAACTTGCGTTCATTTGGAAAAACTTTATTCTCCTGCGCTTTGTCTTTGACCTTAGTTGTCCTTTAAAGCACAAATTTCACAGTTTTATATCTTCTGCTGTTTTTTCCTGCAGTAATGCTAGAATAAAAATAGCTTTGGTATTTGAACCATAGAAGCTAGAAAAACCTATTTGCTCACACTTGCATGGGCTTTCACAGCTTTTTCTGTAAGCAGACAATTTGTGTATGAGACAAAGCTCAACTTGTGCTGTGCTAGAGTCCTCTCTGCACAGTCATGTGGCCAAACAGTTTTAATGTTTTGAATAGCATCAGCACAATTTCTCTAATCTTAAGCGGTACCACTGTTTGTGGACATGTATAGAATGTGCCTTTCCATAAACCAACAGAACAACATTTACGCCTGTTTCTTGTATCAATAGGTTTAACTGATTCATGTGTAATAATGAGAAACTTTTCAAGGTTGAAAGTAGATAGAAATATTCAGTGCTGACTAATTGGCCTGATGTTTAGTAGTGTAGAAAACAGTCCCTCTTGAGTTGGAAGGTGATGAGCAGCTTTAAAACTTTTGTTACTTGCAGAAATACGTCATTAATGATTTAGATGGCTACTAGCTATTCAAGTTTGAAAGTCGTGGTTGTACTTCACAGTACACCTTGATGGTTTCCCAGTTCTGTGCAGGTAGTATCTGTAAGTTTTAAAGCTGCTTAAAGAAAAGAAATAAAGATGAAAAATCTAGGTTTGTAGTTAAAATGAATGCTAGCCTCTCTAGATCTTTTAAGTAAATGTTGAATTATTGCTTGCTTTGCAGAGAGCTTGCTATGTCTTGTGGTAATGTGTAAATGTTGTTTGCAAAATCACATGTCATACCATGACCTTAATCATGCTAACATCGCTTGTTAATTGTTCATTTCCAAGCTTGGGCGTAAATACTGTTTGATTAGAGTCTGGTTTTTGCAGTCTGGTTGTAAATAAAGGTAGTAGTACTGTCAAATAGCACCTAGTATTGCTTTCATTAAAGGTTGATTTACATGCCATGACTACTACTTTTTTCTTTTTTCTGCACAGATGATCGTTTGGTTGGAGAAAATGCTAGATAAAATAATTAGCATTTTCATAATATTTTTGCTAGTCATAGGAACCCTTCTGCTAGCCCTGCTCCTTACTGCAAAGGTACAGTGCCCTAAGAAATGTAATTACAGAACTCACTTTAAAAGCTGAATGAAAGTTACTGACATTTGTGCAAAATTGTGTAGCTTGAGGAATTTTTTGATCTGTGTAGCAACTAAATGGTCTGTAGTTGAACTTACTACCGTTCTAAGTGTTCACTCTCTCTGTGTATATGTGTGTGTTATATATAAGACAAAACAAATACATAGACATTCGGCAATAGGAAATTTATTCTAGTAATATAGTTAATAGCTTATATATTACAGTAATAGATTTGGTTTTTGTCCTGTTACCGTTTTCTTTTTGATGGCAGAACTACTTAGAATTTTTTTCACTTTTAATTTACTTTGCATCAGCAACATATTTGCAAAATGCTTAAGGTGTATGTTTTGTGTAATTGCCCATAATAACCTCATGGTATCATGTTTTAAGTTTAAATGTTCTGAGATTCATGATCAGGTTTTTTCTTTGATTTTTTTTTTTTGGTTTGCAGTTGGGATTTTTCTTGCTCACCAGAAGAGGTCATTCATGTCACACTTTTTTTATTTTATTAGAACTGTGTCCACGCTTGAAACAGTTGATGGTGATTGAATGTTTTGCTCAAATACAGTTACAGAACAAACAGATGGGTTCTAATATCAGTCTCCTTTCTCCAAACTGTAGGCTTAAAGAATGTGGGGTACTTAAAATTGAAAGCTTTTAAAAGCTGCGTAAACGTTCCCACCTAAAGCTTCCCTGTATCTACCAGGAGAACGTTAAGATATTTATCAATGGTCTTTTATCTCTCTCATTGAAGAATTAATTTGGTAAGGCATTTTGTAACATGACTGATCATGTCAGAGCTGAACAATCATTAATTTTTACATTTCTTCGTTCTGTGGCTCAAAATATATTTGAAACTGTGCTTAGTATTTTAGGACTTGTCCTGACAGCACAGCTGTATTGTTAGAATCTTTTCCACAGATGATAAGCTATAAATTACTATTTGCTATTGCTAGTCACATAGTATGTGACCAAAACTGTCAAAAGAGGCTGATGATTTTTGCATTGACTGCTTTTCTGAATTAATGGTGCTTCATTCATCATAATGGGTTATCTGTGTTGTAAGAGTTGCTCTTTAAAGTATTACAACCTTCCCCCCAGCCCAAAATGGAGTCCTTTCTGAATGCAGAAAATGTTCGTTTGCATTACATAACATTTCTCCTCTCTATATTTAATCTAGGTACATCAAGAGAGTGTTCACATGATTCAAGTCACTAGCAGCTTGATCAATGAGACGGTAGCCAGTCACCCAGAATGGGCAAAGTAAGAATGCTAAAGTTAAGTGAATATTATAGGGTGAACAAACAAGCTTCTGGGTACTCTTGTGCATAATTTTTAATTTAAAAAGTCTTATAAGTGAACAGAAATGAGGGTGACTGTTGCAGGCAGATGTAAAAGCTGAACTCTCAGGCAGCAGCAATGTTTCTGCATTACTCTAGAGGAGTGTCATGTGTCTCATCTGAGGACTGTTTGGACTTTGGAAGCACAGCTGTATGAAGCTCTCCAGCTTTCCAGATATATAGTGTAGAGAATAAAGGGTTTAACATTCTTCTCCCTTTTACCTGGGGGATGGGGAGGAAGTAATAGGGACACTCTAGAAGATTGTGGGATGAGAGCAGAGTTATTTTTAAAATGTAGAGAGCTGGCTGCAGAATGTCTTGGAGGGAACAGAAGTAGTTGAAGAAAACCTTTTTGAAGTGGACTGAAAAAAAGTTCAAGGGTGGAAAGAATGATGGATGGGGGAGAGTTTTGTGTGAATCGGTTGGGAAAGACTGTTCATGTTAAGAGATGTGTATCGTGTATGCAGTGGGAAGATTGTAGATTACCATGTATATAATGATGAAAGCGAACAGCAAGGCAAATATTAAGGGATGGAGAAAGTCATGAGAGAAATAAATGGATGTAGAGAACTATTGAGGGCATACTGGTGGGCAAAGGACTGACTGTGTGAATAGCGGGGGGAATAGGCAAGACTGAAGAGTGATTTTGAAGGAGGGATGTTCAGGTTTGCTTTTCTTCTGCTTCAGCTAAATAGACATTGAATGAAGGTGGGGTGCATGCACTTACCTTGGCAAAAAAGATTTAGTCTCTTGGGCAAGAATGGTTGATTGTCAAGGGCACTCTAAACAAAAGCAATGATGGTTTAATAGGATTGAAAGAAAGCACATGTTTTAATATAAGAGCAGGGGAAAATTTCAAAAATAGGGCTAAAATGATATAGCTCATAAGTATTGCTAAAGCACACATTATTATAGCATTTAAGTAATCACAATCAAGAGAAGAGAAAATACTTAAAAATGCATTTGTTTATTTCTTCATGGCATCCCCTCTGTGGTTCAGCCTTTCTATTTTGCTGTAAGATGGAAATAAGTAGAACTAATGAAAATGGAAGTTTGACTGTTGGAGAAGCTTATGCACATAATGAAAATATTAGAGTACTATTTAAGTAATTAGCAGAATGCTAGCTAAAGCATTTGCCTTCAAATTAGCAGAATTTTAGCTAAGTATTTGCCTTCACATATGAAGTGTCCAAGACACTATCTTTTAATTCATTAGAAATAAGTATACCTCTTGTCTAATCCATCGAGCTTCGGCTTATGCTACGTTTGGAGGCAAGTGACTGAAAGGTCTTGGAATTCTGATGTAAAACACTTCAAGAGTTATATGACAGAAAAGTTTCCCTTTTGATGTTCGATCAGGCGAATGATGGCAGCAGTTTTGGTTCCCGGATGCTTTCTTGTTTATGAAGGGCTGCATCATTTCAGCATGTGTCATTGAATCAAGACGTAGAAAGTGGAAGCAGAGAACATATGCCCTGTATTCACAGATGCTGAAATGCTGGCAACTCAGTGGGTGTCACTTTCAAGTGACATGAAGGTTCCTTCTTCCTTAGCTCTGCAGAAATTTGAGAGCAGATAGTTTAGTGGGGACTTTGAAATAACTGGTGCCCAAACTTGTTGCTTCATCCTGTGCTTGTTCAGGTAAACCACATAGCAATTTGTATTTGGCTTGTGATTCAGAAGATTGTCTTTGCAACCAGAAAAGGAGTGCTTCATACAGTATTTTCAAAAAACTAGAACAGCAGGAAAAGTTTTAAGACTGTAATGTGAATGACAGGTGTATACAGATAGAGGAGCAAGATCTCTTTTTTTTGAAGAAGTTGAGTTTAAGATAAAGTTTCAGGAACCTTATTGAATTGTTAATGTAATGACATATCCTAGATTGAATTGTTCTTTGCTTGTTAAAAAGTCTGCTCTTTGACAAGCAGAAGGAAATATTCTAGTTGTAGTATGTGTAACTGTGTGTTTGTTTCAAAATGTTAATTTGGAATGTGTTTCAGGCATAATGAAATGGGTAAAATATGTAGCAGATAACTTTGTTTTCCTTCTTTAAAAAAATTAGCTGGCTCCCGGAAGCCCAGGTTATTCAGAAGGCACTCAATTCAGCAGCTAATAACGTATATCAATATGGCCGAGAATGGATTACACATAAGGTAAGAGTGAAAAAAAAAAAAAACAATAAACAGAAAACTTTTTCTTGTTTGTTTTGTTTTAGTGTTTTAGTTTCTCTGTTTTATAAAAATAAAATGCATTTCAATGTTTTTTGTGGTTAAATGTTTTGCTAACAGATCTATTCTTTCCAGTCTCTGGTCTGTGAGTGAAGGAAGGGAAGATTTAGGAATGACTTCAATAGTTTATCTGCTGGGAGGAGTATTTATTTTTAAGAGCCAAAAAATCTATCATCATTTTTATGAGACAGCCAGTGAAAAATAGAGCAAATAAAGATGCGTAGTTATTTTTTTTTCATCTGGCTCTAGTTGTTCAGGTTTAGAAAATTTAGCTTTTTTTCCTTCTACCAGTATTCTATTTTTCTCCGTGGGCCGTATATAGTAAATTGGTTCTTGGTTAATATTTTTAGGAGACTTTGCCAGGATCCTTATTTATACATTTTGGTGTCTAGCATGTATCTCAAATTATTTAACATATTTACTCTAAAGAATACCAAGGATTTTGGATTAAGCGTTTTGGAGATGGCACTGATTTTTCAGTGCAGAAAGAAGTCCTCATAGTTTAATGTAACAATGTTTTTGAAGGTAAAATCTGCATGTTAAGAACCATTATGTCTGAAGTATATGTTGCATATTAATACGTAGTGGTGTTTTTAATTATTTGGTTTTGAACCAGGTCTTTAAGGACAATCTTATGTGAATCATCTGGCTTTGAGTTCATCTTTGGATACTAGCTTCATTCTGTTCTGTGTAATAAAAGATGTCTATGTATTGTAGCTCCACAAGATTTTAGGAGAAAAAGTGAACAACACTGCTGTGATTGAAAAACAAGTGCTAGAGCTCTGGGACAGGCTTTATCATTCTTGGTTTGTGAAGGTGAGTAACTTGCTTAAACAGTACCTATAAAGTATCATTTACTAATTTGAGATATTTATGATAAATATACATTTCTGAGAAACAGATTAGCAAAAAGCTTGGAATGCCAAGTAAAGGTCATAATAATCACAAGTTGGTCAAAATTTCAAATGTGTAAGACAGGTCATTCTACAGTTCCAGTTTGAGTACAGCTGATCTTAACTCTTAAGTAATCTGTCTTTTTATCTATGCCACTTAATTTATACTTTGTTCGCTTCTTTATATTTTGTATTTCATAGTTTAGAGCTTCTGTTGAATTTCTGTCCTCTTGAAAGGTTAGGAAAAGGAAGCTAGTATTCTGCATGATTTGTGCAACTTGTGAGAAAGAAATTATCCTTTCCCTTTAACAGCTCTTTTGCAAATAGTACTACCATTGTTATAATGGGTTCTGCACAGTGAGTCTTAAAGTTCATAGGAGTTGAATTGTTTTCACGCAGTCAGTGCTGTTTGCCTTTTAAAGGAAAAAGCAAGCAAATCATTAGCCATGGTGTAGCGGCAATATCAAAAGCCAAAACTCATACTCTTGTATTGTTTCTCTATACTTAATACACTATCATTTTGATTATTTAACACTTATATGATCACTTGTAAAGTACTTCTAATGTTCCAAGGAGTTCTTCATATTGGAAGAAGTAAGGGTTTTCAGTATAGTGATCAAAGTAATAGGGGAAAAGAATCAGTTATTTCTTCTGGCAAGCTAATGTTCTGGAAGAGCATGTGATTTGGAAAGTGCAGTAGTCCGAAGTGGCAAGTTACAGACATTTTTATTTTACTGAATTTTTGTTTTCAACAGTCAAAAAAGTCCTTTCATAAATAAAAGATAGGTGGCAGTGGACTTTGTTACTGAATAAAAGGACAGTGAAAAAGGCAAGTAGTAAACTGTTGCAGTTAAATAGCAAGACTGTCTGGTAAGTCAGGGGATACTGAAGCAGAAATCCCAGCCCTGAATTTGACTCTAATTAAGCCAGTATATTGGATGTATATGGCAGCAAGCAAGCATGAGGAGGAAAAGAGCCAAAGCAATTCTTTGAATAGTTTCAAAGCTATGTCATTCTTTACTAACAAAGAAACAAAGTGGAAAAAGGGGAAAGCCAAAAGAAGAGTTGTTAAACGCAATGGGTCACCAGAGATTACAGAGCACTATTGAGCAATATGGGAGTGCTGAGGAGAAATTAAAGCTGTACCTACAATACGCTTTTCTGGACTTGAGTACTCAAGACTATTTGGTGTTAAATGCCTGATCAAGAAAAGCCCCTACTTTTGATACAGCTATACTGATAAACCTGTACTATTATAGTCTGCTTATCAGATATACCATGGCACTGTATTGTGTCAGTAGGACTTTGTGTTGCTCCGTATGTGCAAGAATATGTTGCTGGTGCAGCATGTAGCACAGATTATGTCTATGCTAATAGCAGTATGTGATTTTCTTTTTTCTTTTTTTCTGCAGTTATTATTTGAGGGAACACTGTGAGGCTTCTGTTCTGTAGGTGCTCTTCTGTTAGATTAACAGCTTTCCTAGCAATCAAAATGGCAGAAAGAGCTGCAGATACAAACTGATGCTTGTTGTCTCTGGTCTTGCCCTCTGTTCCTGGGGCTACTGTTTGCACACTGGGGACCTTGTCTTACCATTGGCATGCTAGGGTGCAACTGCTCATCTGCTGGCTGCAGGTAACTGCTCTAGAGTCCATTTCTAATCTCACCCCTTCTACCCCACGCTACATCCATTTTGAAATGTCATATGTGGGTACTTGTCACCTGGCTATCTCCTTCTGTAGTATTGCCAGAACTATGTGTGGTCTTTCAGAGTATCTGAAAACTAGTAAGGTAGATGTTATTCCAGTGTACAGAACATATCTACCATGTCTGTCTCTCAGTATGGCTTTCAAGCTCCTAACTATTTCGGTTGTATGAGCATAATAATTAAACTTCATTTTTGAGGCCTGCATAGTGTTGCTCTAGTCTGCAGGTGACTGAAAGAACTGAGCTCAGTTGATACTTTTCCATGAAAGCTGTAGAACTGAACTATGAAACGGAAGAATTGCCCAAAAAGTGTGGATTGTTCCACTAACTGCAACTGCCTGAGCAGGTCAGTAGAGAGCAGATATATATTTTGAGAAGTCCTAGAGATGGTGTAAGAGATTAATTACCACCCGGTAATTAATACCGCCTGGTTACGTGTATCCAATAGATTGGTTAGAGTAAAATAATAAATAATAAATCACATGGAAGATAGTGGCATAACTCTGTTATTCAATGCATCTCCTTCAAGGAGAAAAATCCTGTCTTGCTAGCTCATTAAGGGTTTTTTGTATGTTTGGCTGGTTGAGTTTTTTTAAGATCTATTGAATTTGCTAAAGGGAAAGCAGTTGACAATTTCCTTGGATCTCTCACTTAATTATACTTGATCAACACCTGAGGCCCTAGGTGCTGCAACAGTACAGTTGATGAATGACAAAATTCAAAATGGGAATTAGCAGAAATGTAGCCAACTTTGTAAATGGCACGTAGTTCTTCCGGTTATTGACTAGAGAGGTCTTTGAAGATAAGACAGAATGAGAAAAACAGAAAATAGGTGCGATAAAGTTGACAAATAGAAAGGACCTATGGGAGGGAAATTCCTGACTACTCATGTGTTTCTGATCTAAATAAACTGTTAGCTCAAAAGCGACACCTCTGTGCTCCTGTGGATTATTAAAGTACTTTGCTTGTACATCATAAGGTGTAACGATGCGTGAAGGGGGAGAATTAGTAATAAGCAGAAAATTCAATGCTCTTACATGAATTAGTGCAGTGACTTCACCTGGAATAATAGTTGCTATGTATGTCAATAAAGATTCTGTCATTTTGGATGCAGGATGGTAGGGTTAAAAGTTTTGTAGAATCCTAAGAAAAGGAGTGGGATGCTTATAAATTTCAGAATTCAGAACTTAAGAAGGTTTCTTACTATTAAAGATTAGGATGATAGCTGATGTAATCAACAGGTTGGCCTACATTGCTTACAGCAGAATTTTGGCATCCTTCTCTGAAACGTTTGTCTCAGTCCCAGACTAAATCTGAGAGTTCCGTGCTAAACTAGATGGTAATCTGGTGTGATCCAGTGGCAATTTTGGACAACAGGCAACTTCATAGTTAGGTTAAAGCTCCTTAAGGAAGTAGCTGTTGTTTTTATGGCCATTTCTTCTTGCCTTACTGTAGTTGCAATTATTTTATTGTATTGCCAGAAGAAGTTCTCTGTGTTTCCAGTTTTGCTTTTAGCTTTTGCATGATTGAACTTTGCCAATGGAGAAGTAGACACTAGTCATGAGAAAACTGGTGGTTTTGACTTGCCACTTGTTTTCTGTTGTGGGTTGTATTGAAAAAAGTTAAATGTTGCTAACAGTAAATTGTGTGGGCAGTAGCTGAAATCATTTCTTGTGTGCTTTCATAAGGAGCAAGATTATTACAATCACCTTGGTCAAGCTGTAGTGCTAATGTTTAGCTGGGATGAATCAGTACAATATACAAAACTAACTATAGGGGATAACTTTAACTATAGTTTTCTGTCAGCTTTTAATTTTTCAGGTGTACAGAGAAACACTTTCTTCCAGGTATTCCAGGTATTCTTGAAAATGTAAATAAAAGCAGCTCTAAGTTTTTAAATGCGTGTTGTACATGTTCTTCATTAAGAAAACCTTAGTCTTTGATTTTTCTCACTTCTGTGTATTGCTCAAAAGTCTGGTATCTTTTAAATCTTTGTCTCTTTTAAGAACATAACACATTCTGGAAGACATAAAGGACACAAATGGCATATAAACCGTCAGAACAGCTGGCTTGGTGATATTCTGGACTGGCAAGATGTTGCGTCATTTGTTCATGATAACATTGAGACGTTTCTTTCGGTATGTATCGTACATCCTTATTAACAAAATAGTCTCATTTTAACTGATGCTAATTTCTCCTTTGATTACCACTAAGGCTATTTTTAAATAACACTCAAATACATGGAATACTATGGAAACAGTGTTAGTGTTACTTAAATTACCTAAGCAATTATTGTAAATCTACTTAGAATATCATCATGCAAGCAAGCAGAATCAATTGTGATGAGGAAGCCCTTCGGATTTCAACATCTGCATTAATATTAGCTTACCAAACTTCTCCTTCCCAACTGAGATTGTTACTGTAGGATTTTGTGTGGCCTGCACGTTGGTTTTAAATATTTCACTTTCTGTAGTCCACTCTTATTTCTTGGAGGTTGTTAGTAGGAATTTCTCTTGCTTCATCTGTCTTTCCTAGAAATTGTGATATTTGCCAAATTTTCTTCAGCCTTGTTTTTTGGTAAATTGTATGCTTAGTGCAGAGTTAATGGCATTTATCTAAATAAAAGTTTAAAAAAAAAAAAATCCACTTGTCAAAGTTATAGTTGAAGAAAATATCATGAGGTGGTGAGAGCGATATATATCTCTTTTGTAGTCTTTTTTTCCCTCAAATTATCATTCATTGGGTTGAAAGCAGCTTATTTCTTTTTTTATGAAAGTTCTGTGGAGAATGAAATTAATATTTTACACTGTGTGAATCCCTGAATTAATGCACTGGACCTTTCACCTCATGGGGAGGAAAAACAGATTGAAATCAATCCAAACTGAAGCAACTGAAGGGTGGTTTTTTTTGTTTGTTTTTGTTTTTTTTAAGAATGTTAAGTCTAGAATTCTTAACCTACAGAATCCATGATACAGTTCCTCTTTGACTTGAGCTGCTGTTGTAAAACAAAATATCTTCAGGTTAATATTAAACTGTTCTGGAAAAATAATATTTATATCTAACCTGCCACACAATATTGCTGTGGGTGCAATTTAAGCTAGTATTTACCTCAAGGCTGTCCTTGATTTTTGACTAATGGGCATGTGTTCGTTCTGTTCTCCCTGCACTGCTGCTTAAGTGGTTATGTATTCTGTTGTAAAAGAAATGTGGGTCAAAAAGTTGAGAGAAACTTCTCATTCTAGTGAACCTTTTTTCAGTTAATAGTGAAAATCCTGTTTAACCCTTTCTCAGTGTTGACTATGCAATTTTGAGGCACAGTTATAAAATGCTTAACACATCATCATTTAAAATCAATATGCAGTTTCCTTCTAGGCAAGAGGGATAGAAGAGAAACTACACGATAGGTTCTAGCCATGTCACTTACAGCATTGCCACAGGGTACTTAGAAACCGTGACAGTAAGTGTGCCGTAGCAATCTAAATAGACTAGAATAATGGAGGAAATAGTGAAAAGAGAATAAGTATGTAAGACTGAAATACAGTAATAGTAAAAACTTTCATCCAGCCAGCATACTTATTTCTCAATCTGCCTTAGAAGTACAGGAAAAAATGCCAATGATTGACTTGCTTTCCTGGTCATATCCATGAACTCATTATTACTCATCAGCTGTGGGGAAACACCTGTCTCTTTTTCTGCATACACTCATGTCTGTAATGACAGACTGTACACTGTTCAGTATAGTGTAAAACTAACTCCTGATTTCATGTCCTTACTGGGCAGCATTCCCTTTGCTGGCTTGCTTGTACACAATCCATTGCATAAATATTACTCACACTGTTCCAGATGAAAATTGATGAAAACCTAATTTGTGTCCTTATCTGAGTTATTAAAACTTGGATGTGATAAGATCAGAATGATTCTAACTTACATTTGGTGTTTCTAAGCAAGTTGCTTCAACTATCCTGGGATACAATGGAAATTTTGTGGATTTACATTTTTATCAGAAAATAAAAATCTTTTATTTGGCATTTTGAAGAGCAACAGTAAATTATTAGAATTGATGATAATATGGCATTCTAAACTAGGAAGGATCAATGGTATTTAAATTTTTTTTAAAGGCTTAGTCAAAATTGTAGATTTTTTTCTGCGTTTGAACACTTACAGTCAATGCTATCTGTAATTCTTAAGCATATAGCAAGACAAGGTAAATTCCCAGAAGTGCATTAACATTTTTTTTTTAAATACAAACCATTTAAAACAAATGGGTTAACTATAAAGAAGTGGGGTATGAATATGCAGCTACAGTGAGACTTTGTCCACCTTTGGAAAAGAATAAACTAAGGTTACATGGCTTGTATGTAATAGCTGTGTACACATAAATAGTGGCTAGAGTTTGCCATAGAGAGACTGTCTTGCTAGCCTCTTTGCTTTCTGAAATATTTCAAAGTAGTACAGATTACTGTATTCTCTGGAAATGCAGCTATTTGATGGTGTCATATAGGAATTATTAGCAGATAAGCTGTTTTCTATTCATGAAAATCATAGTAAGTGTTCATCCTCTTTAGTAAGAGAAGGAGTATTTGCTGAAGGGAAAATGATAAAAGGATGCATTTCACTTTAGGTTTTTCCATAGTGGAAGAAACTTCCGTATTAGAGTTGAAACCATATAATTAAATAATAGCTGGTATAGCTATGCTGAGGAATTACTGGCATTTGTTTCATTTGTAACACTGTGCATTGATTCAATAGTTTAACTACGAATATCAGATAAAGCACAGAAGACTTCTATACCCTGCTTAAAACGTGCTGTTCATTAAAGCAGTTATACTTAGCTTTAGTCTGATGTAGTTAGACCTTAATTATTTTAAAGTAATTTGCTGTATAAACTTGTAAATTGCCCAAAGATTTTATATAAAGATAAGCTTTAGAAAATCATCAGTTTTCTTTTCCTTGCCTTGGTGTTAGCAGCCTTGCTGCCTTTCAACTTTTTTTTTCCTAGTATTCAGTAGAAGCAGTAGTATCATAACCTGTTTTTTTTCCAGTGACATGTTTCTGAAGCAGGGTTTGTTCCATCTTGTTCTTGTCGTGGAGAGGGAGCTAGAAGGGGTCCTCACTTCTGCCTCAAATTTTGCACCTCATTTTATATCCTAAGGTAGTTTTCTCAGGTGACTAAAATATGCAATAAGCTGGACTATTAAGATTTAATTTCTGAAAAATGAAACAGCCTCTCTTCTTCCCCATTCACCTGCTTTTCAGCTCCCTTTTCTTCTGCTTCTTGAAGGCTTAAAACCTTGAAAAAGTAAATTGTTGCTGGCTACATCTGTGAGTGATCACTCAAAACTCCCTTGATGATATGTGAGGCATTGCTCACATCTCCTGAAATTGATCTTCTTGCTTCTTTCCCAGGACTATTTATCATTCCACCAGCAGCCAGCATCTCTTTCAGAGATTTCCCAGACAGGAAGACAGAAGACCTTCCATTAAAACATACGCTGTGAGCTTCCAGCTCAGTTAGGTTTCTCTATCCGTGCCTTTAGCATGACTGATGTGTATGTTCCAAATCAAGTCAGGCTGACATCTAATTTCAGTTTATCAGATGTTTCAGTGAGTTACCACATATCCTAATGTTTATTCTGGCCCTGAAAATTTCTTCAAGTAATCACCAGACTTTATACCAAATACACTCCATTCTTCAGTAATAATTCAAGTCCCATGCATCTTTTTCTAGTAAGGAAAACATTCGGAGATTTGGTGTTCTCTTCATAATACATGCCAGTTTTCTGGGGGCAAGTTAAATTCAACCTGACTCGTATTGTTGGAGGAGTTGTTTTCTTTACCTTCAGAAAGCCAGAGACATGATGCAACAGCATAGTCCTGTTTTTGTTGCTGTTTTGCCTCCATTTCATGTGCAGGTCAAGCAAAGGTTTTTGTTTGTTTGTTTTGCTTTGTTTTTCCTCCAAAAATAGGCTTTTGAACCCTAAAGGTTAGATCAGAACTTTCCTTTTAGACATCTATTCTGAAATCAGCTTTTATTTGAAGCAGGAAGCCTTTAATTTTATGCATAATATATTATTCTTCACAAAGTCTGTTACCTGTCTTTTACATTAAAGGTTTATTGACTTGTTCTGTTGTTGTCATTTCTGAGTTGTTAGGATGATGATTCATCATCTTTTTGCAAGAAGAAAAGAGAAAATTTACAAAGGGATATCCAAGGATAAGTTACTTTTCCTAATGCCTTTTTCTGTATCCAGTTTTATTCCCTTTATAAATCTGTTATTTATATAATGCTCATTGTTGAATTAGATACATGAACTTACCAGTCTTACAGAAGTTTGCTGACTTGAAGTTCTCAAAAAGTAACCTTTCTTTTTTGGAGGGTGGGAGTGGGGTGTCAAGTGCTTTTTAAACCATTGCTTTCAGATATTGGTCATTTTATTTAGTATTTCTTATGTTGTAGCATTAGGACACCTTAGATGCTGAAGAGCACTAAGTACAATTTTGATGGCTTGACTCTTATGAATTGGAAAGATGCAACAAACTCGGGAACTGTGACACATCAGTGTTCACACAGCCCTATCCCTGCCTCTTCCACAAGGGAGTCTTGAATTCTATACAGCCGCATAGTGTTTTCCAACACTGGTCTCTTAAGGCTATTTGTAAAGCAGTGTTTGGGGGAAAGAGGTGTGTTCAGTTATCATATAACTACTATAAGAGTATTACTGTTGCATAAATATTCATGCCAAGTTGTGTTTTGGTGAGCTGGTCTCAGCTGGAGAGGTGTGGAAATCATGTGTGCATAGTAACCAGCTTTATAAAGTTGTTTGCAGTATGCTTTGGGAATCGAACACCATTGTAAACTCTTACATGCAGGTTTATATTTTGATTTTGTGCCTGTTACTGGAGTATTTGAGCTATTTCTGGCAGTGTATTCAGTAACGTGATTAATGTCTTGTGTCTACCTTCTTGTCCTAGTGATGAGAAGTATGTGTCTTAAAATATTAGTCATACGTATGCATAGTGGGGAAATAACTCTACAGTTGAAGACGGGTCCCAAAGATTCGCTTGTTTCCATAAGAAAAAAACAAAGCTGACCAAAAGGCACCAACTGCACTTACTCCGAAGTGAATGCTGGTGATAGCTAGCTCAACCACTCTGATGAATGATTTTCCCTAACAAGGATGTTCATCTAGTAGAACCATTCCCAGTTTTGAATGGGCCACCTGATTGCCACATTGAGACTAACTGCGGTTTTATGCTCTTGGTTGTCAGCTCCTTAGCTTAAAACCCAAGGGAAACTGTTAAATGAATACAACTTAGACTGGAGGAACATACTGTCCTGAAAGAAACTTTCACAGTATCATTGCCTTCCCTCAGCCCCTGCCAGAAGTAAGCTCTCTTGGAACATGCCCCTCCTGTTGCAAACTCCCTGCCGATAGCAGCTCTGCTAACTTGTTGCACCCGAATGTGTGTCTTTGTGTCAGTTGAGGGAATTAAAGGTTGCTCTGGTGAGTGTTTAGAAGATTAGTAAGTCGGGCTAGTTTTAAGGTTTAAACCCAAACTTTAGACTGACTTTTCTAACAACACATTTCATGCTAATAGTCTTCCACTCTAATCGTTATCACTATGTATTCAAAGTAGGTAGACCTTAACAATCACATCCTACGTTAGGTGTGAGTACACAATACCATCACGTTAATGGTGTGTAGTTAGCACCTACAGCCACTGTCCTTATGGTCTGAGTCGCAGAAGTCAAAGTGATCGGGTTTGGCCCAAGAGCTCTTCAACAAGGAAAGCTGAAACTGGAGTATGCACCTTCTTTCTCCCCTCTTCCTTCCCCCAAATTAGGGGTCTTGCCCTTTTATAAACTGGTTTTGTCTTTAAACAATTCTCAGGCCTTAATCTCCACCCTGGACTGCAAAATGTGTGATGCTTGGAGGGGCAGGTGCCTTATCCTGTTCCTCAGTTTAGGGGTTGTCTTTTCCTCTTACTTAGCTGCATGTTTTGTTTTGTTTTTGTTTTGTTTTTTTTTCCTCTTTTCAAAAGCAGACTCTTCCTGGTTCTCAAGGTTAGTGCCTCTATTTCCAACATGTGCCCCTATTTAAGTCCTTTGCTGTTATTCTGGGATTAAACTCCACATTGTAAGAAACCTGTGGTGCTGAGCTCCAGTTCACACAGGAAGGTCTGGTAACAGGCCTAAATGTCTGAGTTTGGGGCTTGTACAGTTAGCATAAAGCTTGTGGCCTGTTGTTAGACATGGCAGTACTGTTCTTACTAGGCCACTCAGTACAAAGGTAGTTGTGCAGTTATGCTATATTAGTGTACTTATGTTTGCTTTCAAAACAAGCCAATATTATAAGTTTGCTTAAGGTGTTTTTCTTTTATGGGTGAACAGGCCTCTGCTTTAGCTGCAGACTGTCCCCTCAGAAAATCACTGGCCTCTGTGTTTACAGTCCTAAGTTACCTGGTGACTGCATGAAGTTAGACCATTGCTGCACCCTCAGAATGAAGCCTCAACCTGTAGAGGAAAGAAGTGGACAGGTACCAGTAGGAGGACATTTTTCAACAGAACGTCCTCTTCACTTCTAGGCTCACTTCAATTCTCAAGGGAGACTAATAAAAATGGTTCGAAAGATAAGCCTTAAATAAAATTCATAACTCCCATTAAATAGTAAGAAGTGTGGACTAAGTAGAGCTTCTTGTTCTTTACTACATGTTTAATTCTCTGTCAAATTCCTCAGGGGCTATTCCCTCCCAAATTTATAGTTAATAAATTACATGTGTCTTGCTCTATTCCAAAGGAGAGGTGATCATGTGACTTGCATTCCTTCATCTGCTCTGCAAATGCCAACTGCTTTTTTTTCTCCTCTCAAGTCTAATTGATTAAGATATTAAAGAGTAACTGCTTTTAGTTTTTAAGCCTTCACTTTTTGCTTTGGGCCTGAAGAAGGGCTTTTGTGTCAAAGCTTTTACAGTTTTTCCAGTTATATCAGTTAGTCTAATAGAAGGTATGGCTTTTTCCTTCTAACCTTTCTTCTTTTACATCTTTGGATTGCTTTGGCTGATACATTCTGACTGTATTCCTTCTGAATGAAATATTTATTATGAAACTACTGCCTGTTGCTTTTAGGATGCTTCCATGTGCCTTCCTGTACTTTACGTCCTTCCTGTCTCCTCAAGGTGTTGACCTGTTCAGACCGTTGCTTCTGCATCAGTACATAAACTAATTTGGCTGTACTGAGTATTTGGTGTTTAAAAGCATGTCTCAAAACCACTCTATAGTTAATAAGCAATCAGTGCCCCAAAGCACCACAGAATTTAATAGGTTGTCTAGCATTGTTTAATTTATTTTCCGTAACTGCTTGATGTACTGTTGTATCCCTATGCAAAATCACAACCTGTATAGTTGTCTGTAGACATTATAAAAATCATCTCATTAACATAAAACATGTTTTTAAAGCTAATTTATTAAAAGATTATATTACTTGATTTGAAGCTGTCTTCAGATTTATTTCTGCCTTGCAATGTTACTTCTTATTCTGTGTGACTTAGCATTTCCATTTTGCAAAAGATGAGTTTTCTCTGCCAAGACAAGATCTGGTCACAATCGATGGTGATCATAATCACAATAAACAAACATCACCACATCTATAGTTTTTGAAATTCTATGTAATGAAATAATTCTGAGCTTTGGGAGTGAGAACCCCAAACCTTGTAACTGTCTAGCTAGAAACTTGTCTTTGGCAAAGCAGACCTTTTCACTGAATATTACCTGCTGTAATTTTGGAATGAGAGAGGGAGACAGTATTTTAAATCTCTTCTTTATAAGGCTTGACAGAGAGGAATTGCTCTGCAAGCAGTTTTCTGTTTTACCTAATACCTTGCAGTGCCTGACTTTGTCTTCCCTTTCCCTGCCCCTAGATCCTGGAGTCTTTGTGGATAGTGATGAGTCGCAATGTGAGCCTCTTGTTTACCACAGTAACGACGTTAGTGACAATTCTCTTCCATAGCGGGACAGCTCTTCTCAATTTTGTGCTCTCGGTGGTAAGTAGCATGCCACAGACTTACACTCTCCATTTTACTGAAGGAACCTAATTGCATATGTTGTAACAGTGAAAATCAAACCTGATTGAAAACATTCTCTAGAGTGTTCTAATATCTAAATTCATTAAGATTACATAACTTCCAGGTCTGTTGTTTGGAGGCATTATAGGCAAAGGAACAAGATTCGTGTAACTTTCTACGTTCAAGAGCTGGCAGTCTTTCATCTTTCTACTCGTGGGAAAACTCTTGCTCCTGGCCTTGAAGATCTTTAGATCCTGAGCTGTAACTTGTGGTATCCTATATTGTAGCTGAAATCTAATTAGCAGGTCCTCATAAGCATATTCTTAAACAAGCCAGTGCTTTCAGAAAAGAAAAAAAAAATTGCAGGAAAATCTTAGTAAGATTGATTATTATACAAGGATTACATTAAGTTCCCTTTTTTAATGAAGTAATTTTAGCAAATCTGTGCGAGGGAATTGTGGTATTTTTATTTAACCCTCTGTTAGCTCTTCATTACACAATGATGCTTATGCAAAGTTAATTCTTACTAATATTATGGCACACACAGAATAGCAGTGTCTGAAGCCTTTTCATTAAAGATGTTTTCTTTAAAGCATGTCTTACTTCTTAGTGTATTATGTGATCAAGCTATTCAGAGTTTCTTTTGTTTCTAAATCTAGCCACAGCTGTGTGGAATAATAAAGGTAGAAGTAACTTCTTTCTTACCATTTGCTGTGACAATTGCTACTTAAAAACACCCCCTCCCCACCCCCCAAACTCCAAAACAACCTGTAATAGCTGGAACAGAGCTGGAGGCTTGTGATCACCTAGATCTCGGACAGTCAGCTGAGTAGTACTAAGGATTTTGGCTTGGGCCTTTTTTCTGTTTTAACTAAACAAACACTGATCTTGGAAACTTGACTGAAATCCATGTCCTGATTTTTTTTTTTTTTTTTTTTTTTAAGTGCAGAATTCAAAAGTTGTAGGAAAAAAAGGTCTTTTGCCAGTTTAACTTCATTGCTTCCATTGATGCTTCCCCAGGAGGGAGGTCTTAGGATACAAAGGTGTATAATTAAAGTAATGGATACTGATATTTCAAAGCAGCTGTGTGCATTCTCTTCACTAGTCAAGAAAAATGACAAAAGGACTTAATTAAATTGCTGTCTTGAACTGAAGAAAATTACTGTTATTGAGCTTCATTGTTCTGCAGTTATCTTTCAGTTGATGAAGAAAATAATATCACATGTGCATATTTCATTTCTTTTCTTCCTTAATCCAGTACTTCACCCATGATAACATTTTGGAAATTATCTCTGAGAGTTTAATATACTTAAAAATCACTAGTTCACAGGCCAATTGCAGATCATCTCAATCTACTAGATCCCACTTATAATTGCTACACGCATACTGCTCAGACAAAAAAATTTAGCTCTAAATGCCTAATGCCTTACACTGACCTGATTACATGCTGCTGCTGCTGAGATGCCTTTTTGTTTGTCGGCAGGGCCCTGCCACTTTCTGGGGCACTGTGCAGTCAACTTGAGTTATGGAGCTCATTGGGATACTGGTGTCTAGGAATACTCTTAAAGTTAGATGCCCTAAAGGCTGCCCTGTTCTCTCCGTATCTACTGGAGACTGAACATGTTACTTAAAATGGTTATATAGAGCTTTCCCCACCAGAATACATCAGTCCTATAGTCTTGGTTTCTTGAATTTGTCCATGAGCTTCTATTTTGCACTGATAGTGACCTTCATATGTAGGAAAAAATTGGTTTAATAGATGTATTCTGCCAGTATAGGTTCTTTCTATAGGTTCTTGATAATGGTAGAATTCAAAAACACAACAGCAAAGTTGGTAAATTAGAAATACTTCAGCTTTTAAGAAATAAGACCAAAAAAGAATCACTGAGCAACTCAACGTCCTGTTACTGTACTTTAAATGTCAGTGTAAAGGGATGTGCTTGCCTCCATTTGTATAGAAAATGTTATATCTAAGGGTAGTGTTTTGAGTTGCCTCTTACAAAGATATTTAAAGTTTGCGTGTCTGCCTGGATAATATTTATTACAGTGCATGGGAGGGTACTATAAAAGAATTGCTTGCGTTACATGCTTCCTAGGCCTTTTTTGTCTAGTCGGTATCATTGTATCTCTTATTTATGGAAGTCTTTCACAAAGACTCTTGCTACAAAAAGAAACAGATTTTTGTAAAGCACAAAAAGTTAAAATAATGAAACTTGTTTTAATAGTGTTTAGTGAGGATTTGTTAATGGCTTATAACTGAGAAAGAAAGAACTCAAGTTTAGAATGTACAGTAAATAGGCCATACTAAATAAAGATTAATACAGCCCATTATTTGGGGCAATAGGTAAATGAAATAGTTAGCTGTTGTGAGAATTTAGGAGAGCTAACTTGCCTGGCTTTACAGTACTTTTTAACATAACTTTAATTGAATCCTAGATACTTTTCTTTTCTGTGTGACACTGAGTTCCTGCAGAAATATTAATAATAATAATATTCTCAATTTTTCCTTGTACTTTTTTCTTTTTCCTTGCTGCAACAACTTGATATAATAAGGAGAGGAAATCTAGATGTGACTCTAGATTAGATCCCTGTGGTTTTCTTAACGTTTGCAATATGCATCATTAGCAAATTCCACATGGGATTATAGATTTACCTTCTATTCATTTGACTTCCTTTAGAGCTAAAGAGAAAATCTTTCAGGTGAGGAGGAGACAACCGGAAGTAACCTCTTCAGTTCTTGTTCTGCCAGGGTCACAAGGCATACCTCAATCTTTTGCTGTAGTAAGATCTTTTTTTTTTTTTTTTTTTTCAGTAACCTGTTTGAAGAGTGGATGTTGTTAACAATTTACTTTTTCTTTAAGCTGAGATTTCAGCTTGAGCTGTTCCCTGCTCTCTTCTGTAAAGTCTTGAACAGTTCCCTGTTTCCCAGGAAAAAGCTTACTAGTTTCTAAGGGGGGGGGGAAGAGGGGGGAAAGCTTTTATACAGAGTTGGTTTTAATGTGAAGATAAATAGTTTCAGAGTTTACCTTTGTTCTAGACTAGTTGTTGCTGTATCTTTGATTGCTACCTGGCCCAGTATCCTCCCTCTGTTCTCCTTTCTTTTAATGCAGTTTTGGAACAGAGTTCTTATATTTTGAATGGAATGAACCCTAAAGGTAGCTGGACAGTATTTGAGCATGCTTTTTGTGTTACTCTGGTCCAGCAGTGGAAGTTGAAAAAGCTGACTCACTTGAAAATGCCATGCCTGTGTTTTGACAAAGATATATGTAATGGGTTAACAAAGAAAAAAGGACTATCAAACCAAAGGAATTCTTTTAGCTTATGTCTAGTTAGAGCTGGGTTTAAAACAAAACTCTGCTCGAGCTGTAACTGTACTTTTATTTTTTCATTTTGCAGAATTCCTAGTTGCTGCAGAAGAGTTCTTGTCAGTTTGAAGTGGTGCAAAAGAATTTAAATATTCCAACAGAGTAATTCCACAAGTGGTTAGCTTTTGAGTTGATTACATTTCAATCCAGGTTTTGTCTTTTTGCATAAAAATTAAAATAGTGAATTTTATTTTGACAAGTGGTTGAAAATTACACTTTAAAACATGGACTGTAGGACACTGTTCAGAACCTTGATTTTGAAAAACGTCTTTTATCAAAATATTTCCATAGAAAATGTGTAGCATGTCTCTTCCACAGTCCAGTAAGACTTTTAAAAAAAGATCCTCAACTGACACTTGAACACTGATTGTTAGTTACAAGAGTGCCACTTCTATTTTACTTCTAGTTTGAGTGTATGTTTGTATCTGTGCTTGTGTATACACAGTTTCTAGTGTTTTCCAGGCTCCCTTTCCTATGATAAAAGGAAACTTGAAACCAGAAAGGACTCCTACCCTAAATAGACACTCTGTTCTAAACCCAAATACATCTGTTGTTTCCCTGCTTATATAAGGTGAAAGTGAAGATAGTTGTGCTTTGGTGAATAAAAATGTCCTTTGGCCTTGTCATCAGCAGCACAGGTTCATCCTACTTTGTAACAGATTACACAAGGTTAATTTGCACAACTTTTATAGAGGGCAAAACTGAAAAAAAGTTTTCAGCTTGTACTCTGTTAAAGATCAAAAGAGAAAAGCTGCATTTGGCAGAGGGTCATCTCTAGTCCTCAGGGAAATATGGAATGTTTTGATGCTTTAAAAAAAAAGAAAAAAAAAACAAAAAGAAAAAAACCACGCACACGCCACCGGTCAAGAATGAAGCCTCTGGGCAGAAACAACTGAATGTGGATGGCAGATACAGAAACATTTCCCAAGTCTACCAAACTGACACACAAGCAATTAAGCCACGTGTTTCTTGATATACATGGAAATGCTGAATTACAATTTTAAGAGTGTTTTACCACTAAATCTCTCCTTGAATTCAGTCTCTTTTCCCCCTCAAATTAGAGCTTTGAAAGTTTCAGGTTTTGGGAATATAGCTTAAATTCTACAGCAAGAAATAGTAATCCATCAAGTGCTTAAAAATGGAAAGAGCTTATTTTATAATCTTTGGTGACTCCTCAGAGTCATCCCTGGGATCCTGAATTGCTGGTTAGGAAACAATTTGCATAATGTCTGAAATCTTTGATATCCTCTAAAACAAGTCTGAGATTTTTCAAAGTCTAGTAGACATAGGGAAAGAAACATGATTTTGCTGCTGAATGTACTATTGAGACTATTCTGCTTGTTGGATGAGAGAGCAAGCCACTTAATGTCAAATTATTATATTCTGTGATTCCTCCTTTGTATTTTTGTATGCATAGTACTGAAACACGTATGTTCATTTCCAAACTGCAGTTGATCTAAAATGTAATTGATTTTGCATAGTGCTATAGTTACATGCACCTTGTCTTAACAGGAATCAAGTAAGCTGTGCATCCTTTCATAGTTTTTAGTTCAGTTAACACCACTTTGTTCCATTGCTGTTCATCCCAGCTGTCACTGGCTTCTGCAGTGCAGATGGGTATGTTCGTGTTGGTGTATCTATTACTCTCTGAGAAGGCAAGTTTTTTGTGAACATGGGGGAGGAACAGCTTTTCCAGTCAATGCAAGTGCTGTGCTGATTGCCATTTGAACTGATCCCTGGCTCACAGCCTGCCTTAAGTCAGCCCTGTATGTTTCTCCTACCACAGGGGATGAAACTCTGCCTGATTGCTGCAGTTAAGTTGTTTATTCCCCAGCTGCCATATTCTTTGAGGGGCAATATCTTCAGAAGCTAATGGGGCTGTCCTAATACAACACGATGCAGTGGAGCTGTTTTTCACTTTGCTTTTTGTGAGCATCAGGATGAGAGGTTATTTTATTTACAGCAATATGCTGCTTACTGTGTTGAAAGCAGCACTGCAAGAAGGGTCTGTAGCCAGATCCCAGTGGAAAGAAGACAAAACACCAGCTGGATGGCTGCCTCAGCATGATGAGTTTTGTAGCTAAATCGTGAAATGAAGTGGCAGGCCCTGTCAAGGTGAAAGCCATGCTTTTGTGGCATTACAGAGCAAGTTTAAGCCTGAACTGGATTTAAAGATTTACTTACTCCAAGTTGTTCTAGAACTGATGAGTTTGCAACAAAGCATAGCTGATAATGCCACGAGTGCTGGATTATTTCCTATAAAGCCTAGGCCTAATTCATTTTTTTATGATTGCAGAATGAATGTTAACAGCCTGCTGATCAAATGTGCTGATGTAATGACTTCCTTGATAGATTGGTTTATCACACAGGGCCAGAGTTATAAACCTGGGAAGATGAAGTGCAGCCCACGCCTATAGAAGATGTTTTGGAAAGGGATCACAGGAGGAGAACAGCTTAATGTGACTTCCAAGTTAAAGGCTGTGGTCGGGGGTGGGGGGGAGTAGTAGCATTTTACTGAGTAGAGAAAAATTAGGAACAGAAAGAGGGCAAAGGAATAGCATTGTTGAGACTGGTAGTGGAATACTGCACATTGTGCTGTTGGCATTTTTAAGAGTGTGTTCAGAGAAAATGCAAAAGAAGGACTTGAGTTATCTGCAGACTGGAAGGCTAGAGACAGAGGCCAGACAGCTTGGTTTATCCAAAAAATTAAGATAGAACTTATTCTAGCATACCAGTGGGTTGGAAATAGGGAAAGGGTTCTTTTTAATCTTGTGAAGAAAGATGCAAGAATTAAAGCTTGCAGATGAAACAAATACAAGCCATGGTTTACCATTGGAACATAATGAATTTTCCTTGTTGAGGTGTATTATTGAAGGCTGAATACATTTCAGTGACGTATGCTTAGCCAAAGAAGCTGCTGAGCCCCCTTGAAGTAAAACAGTCATCTGCAACATGTAGGAAGCTAATATGATTTGATTGTATTTTCTGGTTTTTAGACTCTGTGAAACAATGCAACTGTCATGACTTCTGCTGAAACAGATATTCATACTTCTGCAAGGAGTATTCAGTCAGGAGTGGCAGCTTAAAAATATTGTAAATTTCCTGTTTGTGGTGTGGGTGAGGCTGTTTTGTTTTTGCCATATTCTATATCTAGCTGTAGAATGACTCTTGACAGCTCAGATTTGTTTTTTGGGCTTTTTTGTTTTTTGAAAATAGATGCTACTATTTAATAAAGTTCTGATCTGCTAAATGTGCTGGAAAAACAAAAACAACAAACTTTTATTTGATCTAGATGCAAATTTGTGAAGAAGCAGAAAAGGTCTAAAAGTGTTATGATGTTTAGATATAACTTAAGTCATTTGGGGAGCAGGGTAGAAACTTACTCTTATGGCTGTGTATGTTTCTCTAAATCCAGACTTGTGGAATAGTGCCTTGTACCTTTTCTAATGAAATTAAATGATCTGAAGCATATCTGCGCACTCTAGTTCTGGAGAGTATTTAGTGCCTCTTAACTTAAAGCTCCACTTGTTTTTTCAGGTGATTTTCCTGACCACACTATTCTACCTATTGAGTTCCAGTGATGAGTACTACAAGCCAGTAAAATGGGTGATTAGCCTGACGCCTTTGTCTCAGCCAGGTCCTTCCTCAAACATAGTTGGCCAATCGGTGGAGGAGGCAATAAGGTATGTTGTTGATTTCTTGGCCTTTCTGGAAAATTCTGTTTTAAATCTTACACATGTATAATATCAGTTCAACTACAAATACTTTGCAGTTGCAACAGCTCATGTTTCAAAGACATGAGTTGAAAATCTGAAAGATTTTCAAAACTCTAGCATTGATGGTTCCCCCCCATCCCCCCCTGCCCTTTGGCTATTAAAAAAACAATTTGATTGGACTTGGTCGCCTAAAAAAGATTCAGAGATCTATCTTGTAGTATATACTAATATTTTAAAAAACAAACCAGCCTACACATCACATCCCAAACCCCTGAGCAAACAGTGGGTCTGCAGCTATGTTGGCATTAACAGCTAGTGCAACTCAGTAGCAGCAGGTTCATTCAAAACAGTTGACACTGAGGATCTGACATCTATGCTGTACATGTCTGAGTTATTTACTTTGGGCTAGTTGTAGTCTGATCTTGTGGACTGAGTACCTGTTTGCTGCTGGAACGTATTAGATATGCTCCTGTAGTGCATTTTCCAGTTTAGTTTCTTCAGAGAGAAATCTAGTTCATGATCTCTCAGACCTCTCCACTGTAAGAACCAAATCACATGAAAAGGGAAAAACTGGGGAGTGCTTTCTTTATCCAACTTAAAACATTACTGTAAATGCATCTGCAGAGTGCATACCTAGTGTTGTGCTTAGTTACCGCTTCTGTGTTCTGCCTGTAAACTACTGCAATAAGAGAAGGAGGATTTTTTTGTCTGCGTATTTTTTAAATATGCTTCACGGAGACTCCCCAACAAAATAATTTTTGGGGTAGTGCTGTAATGTACTTGTGATGAGTGAAACTATCAGCTTTCACCTGCTAACAGCTTGAAATGCTAGCATGTTGCTAATGTATTAAATAGGTTTTAAATCAGGTGCTGAAATCATTGCTCCTTTTTTAAAAAGCTGATGGATGGGGTGAAGTCAAGGACTCTTCACTCTAAATGCTATACAGCCCATATCTCCTACACTGCTGTTTTCTGTGTCATCTTGCACGCATGTATAAAATATGAATGGACTTTAAACCTGCAATATGTTAAACTGCTTTCCCAACCCATTACCAAATGTTTGTCACTGTTCCTATGTCTGCCTTATGTGAGTTTTGTTATCTGTTACTGGAATTAAGCCATTTCTGGGTAAGTTGTGGCAATTAGCAGGTTGTATCATGCTGTGTGAGAACCTGAACAGTAAATGATACTGCTGTAGCCATTTGAAATGAAGGGGTTGTCTAGGTAGAGAGTAATTAATCTGGAATTTGGCCAGAAAGTTAACAGCCCTTCTATTGAGAAACTGCTATTGACTTTTCATTGATCATAAGTGTTTAATACTTCCATTATCTCTTCTGAAAGATGTGAGCAGATTTATAAACTGATACTATTAATCTACTAAACTGTGATCATTAGCCCCTGGAACATGGGAAGAGGGTCACATTTAGGATATGGCTTCCTTTTGCATGGGTAGTCAGCAAAGTCGGTTGTATCAAAGAGAATTTTAGTTCATGGGTCTGTGACACAGATGAATCAAGAAAGAAAAAAGTATTGTTAGAGAAACAGCAGGAAGAAGAGTAGGAAAGACAACATATATCAGCAGTGCATAATACAGCGAGAAAAGCCTATGTCTGGAGAAGATAGGATGTGAAGCTGCCTGTCATATATAACTACTTCTATTATGTAAGAAGAGCTCATGCTGTTTTCATTCAAGTAGTCTGAATTCATCTTCACTGTTCTCTGACATGCAGTAGCCTGTATTTAGTACTGTATTTGGATTCTTTGGAATGTTTCTTCTGAGATGCTTGATTCATGTCTCTTCCTCAGCTGTATGCAGGGATTTATCATAAGGCTTCCACGACAGCTCACATTTCACTCAACGCTTAATGTGGTCTTTACTATACTCTTCATATTTATTAACAAGTGGTCTTGAGTTTGTCCATGTTCAGTCTTGTGCCATTTGAAGAATAATTGCCACTTCTAGCACAATTTAGAGACTCTACTATATAAAATCAGTCAGATAAGGTCCCAGCTAATTCTGAGCCCAAGCTGGAGTCTCTGACTGTCTCTGTCACACAAAGTCAGTTGTGATGTGTTGTGCACTTGGGAAGGGGGAGCAGGTAAGCTGTGACAGGCGTGCTGACACAGTGTTGCTGCGACATTGCAGCAGGTTTGAAGAAGTCGGAGGGCCGCAGGGAGCTGGCTACGGTTGCCCGTGAGGCAGAATGCTGTGTTGCCCTTGGAAAGGCAATGTGCCATTGGTTGGGGTGGGAAAGGAGCTGAAATGGCATCAGCGTAGAGGAGGTGGTGGGAGGCAGCCGGGGGGTTCTCCAAGGGCGAGCGGTGCCGGGCCCCAGCTGGGAGCTAGCGCTGAGGAGCTGCCTGGCCGCGTGGGCCAAGGGGAGAGCCATGCATGTCGTTTGCCCGGAGGTTAGCAAGGCCTGTGACAGAGTCTCCCGCAGCCTCCTGGTAGCCCCTGGGTGAGGCAAGGAGGGGAGAAGTGGGCTGCGAGGCGGGTAGGCCAGTGTCTTGCAAAAGGCAGGAGAAAGCACCCTCGAGGGGCAGGTGCTGACGGTGTTGCTTGGGGTGAGTGTTGGGGCTGATGCCGGTGAAGGTGTGAAGGAAGGGCTTGGGTGGAGGCGGTGGGCAGGGAGCACCTCCCGCAGGGTTGTGGGTGACTTCAAAGAGTGGGGAGGGCGGAAGGCCGTTGACTGATGCCCTGGAGGGGAGGGTGTCCGCAGGCTGGGGAAGCATGCTGGCAGAAACCTCGCAGAGCAGAAGGGGAGTGAACGCACGACCCGGCACCTGCTGTGGACCAGTGTCCCTCCACCATGCGGCCTGGGGCCGGGCTGGCTGAGGAGCAGCTCTGCAGAAAAGGCCCTGGGGGGTGGTGGTGGTGGCAGCGCAGGGGTAAGAGGAGTGGCGAGCGCACCTGGAGGTCGCTGGAGGAGAAGGCGAGCCTGGGTGGTGTTGGAGTGCTGCGGGCAGGTGGGGGAAGTGATAGTTGCCCTGCGGGCATCCCTTGTGAGGGGGCACGTGGAGGGCTGTGTGCGTTTTGGGCTGCCCGGAGAGCGCGAGGCAGGCGGTGCCATCGTGGCAGGAGGCAAGGGGCGGGCCCGCGGGCTGAGGAGGGGGCTGGAGCCCAGGATGCGGGGAGGAGGCCGATGGCAGTGCCTGTACCGCAGGGGCAGCCTTTGCGTGTGTGCAGCAAAATGGTGGGTGGGAAGGATGCGAAGGAAAGGGGCCCTCAGCCGCCGGTTCTTGGCCAGGAGGGCATCTTTCAGGCCATAGGCCCCTCTGGCTGTACTCGGCGCCCTCTTTGGGCGCCATCACAGTGGCCTGCTGCTGTCACCAGTGACCTCACTGCCCCTTGTCCCAGGCGGCATAAAAAAGGGCGCCTGGGAGTGGGGCCCAGCTCACCGAGCTTCTGGCTCCTGTAGCGCCAAGGAGACTTGGAGCAGGCAGGGTGCAAGGAGGCCAAAAGGAGCTGCTGCCCCTCTTCGCGAGGTGCGTTGAAGAATGTTGCCGTTCAGAATGGACGGCAGGGCGGGCCTCAGCGGCCAGAGGGCATTCCGGAAGTGGGAGATCGCCCGGTACAACGTCAGGCCCTTGCGAGTCACCGCTGGTGGTCTCACGAGGAGTGCCACGGAGCCCATGGAGGTGGACTGTCTGCAAGAGGCTGGGGTTCAACCCATGGAGGTAGACTCTCCTGAAGACTGTGTGGAACCCACGGAGGTGGACCCACCGGCAGCAAAGCGGGCATGGCCCAGCAAGGGCCTGTATGGGGTGGCCTGGACAGCGGGGCATCGCCATCATCCCAGGAGGGCCACGGCCTCTCAAGGCCCTCTGCCTGGGCCCCATGGCCCGCCAGCGGTTCCCCCGCGGCCAGCAGGCAGCCGAGAGCGGGCGAAGAAGGGGGCCGTGCCCAGGCGGGGAAGGAGGTGTTAGCCCAGCCCACCAGCACAAGGTCCCGCGGCCATCAATAAAAGAGCTGTTGAATTTGCAGTCTTGCATGAGCCCTCCTTTCCTGCTCTGCAGTGTGCCCACTCCCCATCGCTGGTGTGTGCAGAGGTGGGATCTCTCGTGGCCTGAGCTGGGGAGGAGAGGGCCTGTCTTCCTTGGGGCTGTTGTGGCAGGGTGACAGAAGGAGTGTGTGGGAGGGGCCCCTCAGGTCCCAGGGGCCCTTGGGGGTGCTTCTTTAGGTCTGAGGAGGAGGAGGTGGCGAGTGGGGGCTTGCTGCCTTGAGCTCCTTGTCCCTGTGGCTGCCTAATGGGTGGCTGAAGCTGGAGGCCGAGCCTTCCTGGATGGGGGTGCACGGAGCCTGAAGAAGAGAGGTGCCAAAGCAGCTGCAGAGCAAGTTGTTCCTTTGGAGAAGCCAGAGCCTTTGCTTGTGGCTGTGATCTCTGCAGGAAGGCGCGTTCTGCTTGCCTCCATAGGAGTCATTTTCAGGATGGGGCTGATTTCCGAGGAGTGTCCCACGGCTTTGCTCTCTGCCTGGCGCTTGGGAGGCTGCCTGTGGTGCTCCGTGCCCTGTCTCTGCTGCCCTACTCTGGGTGTAGTGCCTGGGACAAGAGGCAGCTGTGCCTGGAGCTGCTGCTGCTTCTGCCCGTGCCTGGGACTGATGTTCTCCAGAGCTGCTGTTACTGTTGTTTCTGCCTGGGGTGCGTATATATATATTTGTGTGTGTGCACGCGTTCACTCCTCCACAGGTGATGCATGTTAGAGCACAGGGTTGGCAGGAGTTCTTTTTAGGATCAGGCTATTTTGTGAAAAGCGTTCCAAGAGTTTGCACCGTGCTGGCACTTTTGATACTGTGGCTGGAGTCCTGTGTCTGGTTTGGGCTCCCCTCTCGAAAGAATATTCTGACGTACTTGAGGGGATACCTATGGGTGGTTTCAGATATGATCTAGGGCTGGTGAACATGGCCTGCAAGGGGTGGCTGTGGGATCTGCTTTTGGTTAATGTTAAGAAGTGAAGGCTTTTCTTCAGAAGTATTTCAGTGGCCTTTTACCTCTGTGCACTTTACTGTGCTACAGATAGAACAAAAAGGTTTTTAAATCATCTTTATTGATGGCATAGTTACTCTTTAAAGCACTGGCTGCTTGGTTGCTGTTTTGTTTGAAGAATCCTAAGTAGCACCAGAACTGCAGCATCCCGAAAGATTTCCGAGGGAAAATCTCTTTCCCTTCCAGGACTTTCAGCATACAGAGTAGAGGGAATGACATAGAAAATATCTTTTTCCGTTTTTCTCAGTAGCCCCTCAGTATGGAGCTTCCCAACCTGGAAGTGATTCATTATTTCTAGACATCTAGGGCAAAGAGGCAAAGGTAAACACAGTGAGCTGTCTTCTGGTCCTGTCCTACCCTGTATTGCTTAGGTAATTTTGTGTTTGGAGGTGTCACAGAATTCATATATAAGTTCCCCTAGGCTTCAAGGTATCCTTCGGCAGCAACTGACAGTGATTTAGTTGTAAAAGAAATGTGGTTTTGCACGTTGTTCTTAAATTGATCTTCCCATTTGTAGTAGCTTTTACAATAATGTGTTAATATTCGTATGTAGTAAGAGCCTGTGTATTCTTTGTTTCACTTATGTTTGTTGTTCCCTTAATAGGTTACTTTTTAAGGAAGGCAGTTTTTAATCTGTGAAGAGAGGGAGAGGCAAATATTTGTATAATGATTCCAATAGAAGCATAGCACATTAAAGGAGGTAGGAGACCTGCATGGATGAGCAAGGAGCTCCTGGCAAAACTCAACCAGAAGAAGGAAGTCTACAGAAAGTGGAAAGGGGGACAGGCCACTTGGGATGAATATAGGAATGTTGTCAGAGTATGCAGGGATGCGACGAGGAAGGCTAAGGCCCGTTTGGAATTAAATCTGGCTAGAGATGTCAAGGACAACAAGAAGGGCTTCTTCAAATACATCAGCAGCAAGAGGAAGACTAGGGAAAATGTGGGCCCTTTGCTGAATGGGGTGGGTGCCCTGGTGACGAAGGATGCAGAGAAGGCAGAGTTCCTGAATGCCTTCTTTGCTTCAGTCTTTACTGCTCAGGCCAGCCCTCAGGAACCCCAGACCCTGGAGGCAAGAGAGAAAGTCTGGAGAGAGGAAGACTTTCCCTTGGTGGAGGAGGAGTGGGTTAGAGATCATTTAAGCAAACTTGACACCCACAAATCCATGGGCCCTGATGGGATGCACCCACGAGTGCTGAGGGAGCTGGCGGACATTATTGCTAAGCCACTCTCCATCATCTTTGAAAGGTCATGGAGAACAGGAGAGGTGCCCGAGGACTGGAAGAAAGCCAATGTCACCCCAGTCTTCAAAAAGGGCAAGAAGGAGGACCCAGGCAACTACAGGCCAGTCAGCCTCACCTGCATCCCTGGAAAGGTGATGGAGCAGCTCATCCTGGAAGCCATCTCCACGCATGTGGAGGACAAGAAGGTGATCAGGAGTAGTCAGCATGGCTTCACCAAGGGGAAATCATGCCTAACCAATCTGATAGCCTTCTATGATGGAATGACTGGCTGGGTAGATGAGGGGAGAGCAGTGGATGTTGTCTACCTAGACTTCAGCAAGGCTTTTGACACTGTCTCCCATAGCATCCTCATAGACAAGCTCAGGAAGTGTGGGTTAGATGAGTGGACAGTGAGGTGGATTGAGAACTGGCTGAATGGCAGAGCTCAGAGAGTTGTGATCAGTGGCACAGAGCCTAGTTGGAGGCCTGTAGCTAGCGGTGTCCCCCAGGGGTCAGTCCTGGGTCCAGTCTTGTTCAACTTCTTCATCAGTGACCTGGATGAAGGGACAGAGTGCACCCTCAGCAAGTTTGCTGACGATACAAAACTGGGAGGAGTGGCCGATACGCCAGAGGGCTGTGCTGCCATTCAAAGAGACTTGGACAGGCTGGAGAGGTGGGCAGAGAGGAACCTCATGAAATTCAACAAAGGCAAGTGCAGGGTCCTGCACCTGGGGAGGAATAACCCCATGCAGCAGTACAGGTTGGGGGTTGACCTGCTGGAAAGCAGCTCTGCTGAGAAGGACCTGGGAGTGCTGGTGGACACCAAGTTAAGTATGAGGCAGCAATGTGCCCTTGTGGCCAAGAAGGCCAATGGTATCCTGGGCTGCATCAGAAAGAGTGTTGCCAGCAGGTCAAGGGAGGTGATTCTCCCCCTCTACTCAGCCCTGGTGAGGCCACATCTGGAGTACTGCGTCCAGTTCTGGGCTCCCCAGTACAAGAGGGATGTGGCACTACTGGAGCAAGTCCAGCGAAGGGCCACAAAGATGATTAGGGGACTGGAGCATCTCTCTTATGAGGAAAGGCTGAGAGAGCTTGGCCTGTTTAGCTTGGAGAAGAGAAGGCTGAGAGGAGATCTTATCAATGTGTACAAGTATCTGAAGGGAGGGTGTCGAGAGGATGGGGCCAGACTCTTTTCAGTGGTGCCGAGCGACAGGACGCGAGGCAATGGGCACAAACTGAAACACAGACACTTCCATCTTAACATGAGGAAAAACTTTTTCACTGTGAGGGTGACAGAGCACTGGAACAGGTTGCCCCGAGAGGTGGTGGAGTCTCCTTCTCTGGAGATATTCAAAACCCGCCTGGATGCAATCCTGTGCAATGTGCTCTAGGTGACCCTGCTTGAGCAGGGGGGTTGGACTAGATGATCTCCAGAGGTCCCTTCCAACCTCAGTGATTCTGTGATTCTGTGATTCTGTGATTTGGAGGAGGAACGCAAAGACATGTGTTACCACAGGGCCTGCTGACTGATGTGTGAAGCACCGGTGCCGTTTTAAATAGAACGTCTCATGCCATGTGCATTGCTCGAGTTGCATTTGACGTTCCCTGCAAATGAGGTAGGAATGGAAACATGAGGTAGGAAAATGATAGGTGTGAATGCTGCTAATTCCTCAACAGCAAAATAGTTTTTTGTCCTCTGATAGTTTTGATCCTTCACACTTAGTTGTTTTTTATCTGTTTCTCTTTTTGTTTGACTTTCAAGCAAACTCTGGTCTTTCTTGCTCTCGTTTTAAATTTGCTGCTGTGGTCACTTTACTACTACTACCACTTCTTGGTAAATGCTCCATTTACCTTTTACCTATTGGTATTCTTTTTTTCATGGTTTCTTTTTTTTGTCTTTTGTTCTGTATTTAGTCATGTATCAAAGCAAAAATCTGATGCAAGGTACATACTGTAACTGGTAGCATTGTTTGGCAGTCCATGAATGTAGTAAACATCACTTTCTTTCACCAAAACTGTTCTTAAAACTCAGCCAGAGGAAACAGTGGAGGAAGAGGAATAGGGAACAGGGAACAGGGAACTGTGGAAAAAGGGTTATGCTGGAGTAGGGATGAGCTGAAGGAATTTTTTCGTCAGCACTCTCGTTCAGGACTGAGAAGATGACAGCTTGCTTTATAAGTGTAAGAACCAGTAAGACAAGTTTACTGGATTTAGATACTTCAGTTCTCAGTACAAGTTAGTGTAAAAATTTCTGTTAAAATTTTCTAATAATGTAGCATTTTGACAGGGCAGATTGTTAGGTTATCTGGAGCAAGTCAGGGTATGTGTTTTACTTTGCTCATGAAAGTTCTATAAAATCAAATTAGTTCATACCTCACCTACCTCACTGTGTATATTAGGAAAATTAGGACCTTGAGACTTGCACCCCTGAAATAGGGAGGTGGTGCTTTCATTTTTTTTATTTATTTTTTTCTGAGTGGATGAAGCAGTAATTCTCAAATTCACAGGTTTCCAAAGTAGTAGCATGCACACCTTTGCCTGAACCATTTTCCTTTCCCTGAGCAGCATGTTGTTCTCTTCCTGAATGCACCATACCCTTCTTCCCTGAAGCTCTCATTCTGCTTGCTCTGGTGGAGATATTGCACATTACTAAGTTGCATGTTGTCACGGCCTCAGTGCAATTTAGTGTGTGCGATACTTTCACATGAGTGCATGCACACGGGTATGGCTGTGGCTTAAAGTTACTGCAGCTTTCAGTTTTGGTGGGGCCTAATTATTTTGTTAAAAGGTCTTATATCCAGATCATTTGGGGTGAAGTCTTGAAATGTATGTTAGTGAAAGTTTGTTCCGTAGCACCAGGAAGATGAGTACTGTTTGTTTTCCATTTCAGAAGGGTTATCATTATTTCATTCATTTTCTTCATCTGACATGTACGCTCCAACACTGGTCAGCTTCTGGATTGCCTATAGCAAATTTACTTAAATTATCAGGTGCTTCTAAAAAGGAAAAGTTTAAGTGCAAAAGTAGAGATGTCCTTAACTGCCATTTGCCTCAGATCAAAGAGAGATTTTTATATGAAGAGAACCTATAATACCTTGGTGACTGAAATAGGTTCTTATTGGTTTTCTAACTTTTATTTATTAACATTTACTTTCGTATGATAGCTCATTTCAGATCTCTTTAATCTCAGCTGTTTAAGTATCTAGTTTGTTTGCTTTGGCATCCAGGCAGTAATGATGGAGAAAATGAGATGGTGATACATTTCCCACAGAAAACAATTATCTTCCAGCATGTTAAGCTAATGCTCAGAAAAGCCAAAAATGTGTGATCTTGTTTATTTTATTGCAATGTTAATAATGTCTTTCAGAGTAATTTTTTGAAGCCAACTGTTAACCAACTACATTTTGACTAATTTTTGCAAGCAGTGTATGTTCTTTAGTACCAGAACTATCTCTTGCAGAAATTGTTTTGTCATAAGAATGCACTTACCAGGAACCCTGCTGAATTTTTATAAGCTCTACTTGCTGTTTGTGTGGGGTATTCATTTGGTTCCGTTTGAGTAGGGTGTATGTTAAGAGACAGGAATAGAACTGAAGATGGTTGTTTGCATCTTAATGAAATCGTTTCCTAATCTAAAATGGGAAATAACAGAATTTAAAAAATTATATGGAGGAAAGAGAAGCTTCAGTTCAGTTACTGAAAAAATGTAGAATGTAGTCTATAAATCCAGAAGAGATGCAGCAATGTTTCAGGATTTTTTCAGGACCAAACAGACAGTAACTGTAACCTAATTATGCCAGTAGGATAAATAACAGTATTTACTGTTTTAGCAGTAATAACCCTATGACTTGCTCATGCCACAGCTTTAAATAGTCTTGAATATTGTCCTGTGTTCTAGAAAATAAATTTGTCTTTACCTGTATTTTCTTTCCCTTCTACATCCAAAATATTTGTTCTTATTTAATAAGCTGTTTGTGTATTCTTTGAAAGTTTTGCCCAGATATGATTTTTAAAAAATTAGAAGAATAATTGATTTGTTCATGCTTAATCTTTACTACCCTTTTTCCCCCAAATTTATCTGATACTACAAGAAAATGTTCAGTATTGTACACACATGGTTTGTGTCAAGCATGTCACAAAGCCTGTAGGAATTTAACGGTTAGTACTCTTAATTCATGAGATGACTTAAGTGCATAATCTGCTGGAAGAAACATTTCTCTTTTAAACCCTGCAGACTGGTATAGTGTATTTGCAAACACATTAACTGATCATGGAAGGGCTTCATTGTTTTATATCAAGTGGTGTCCGTATTCTGACAGTTGCTTCTTTCACATTCCAGACAATGTATTCTGTATGTTCCTAATAGCAATTTGTTTTCATGTATTTTTGCGCTTTGTAAATCTATGACTCTTCAGTTTAAGTCTGAAGGCACCTCTAAATAGACAATGTTATTGTGTGTGTGTGTGCATGTTTAAGCACACATGCTTGTTTGCACAGTCTTTAAGAATAATGTAACTGCATAACATCTCAGATACTAATCTTTTAATTATGTACATGCACTAAGTAATACAATTTTAATTATGTAATTAGGTATATACACAGCTATTGCTATGATGCTAACAATTTTTTTTAAAGGCTGTTATTTGTATGCCAAAACTTACAACCTTTTTTGTGTGAAAATTTAATTGGTATGTGGCAGAGACTATATCACTAACAGTAATGTAAGTTGCTGGGATTTGGTAATCCATCCATGTTTCCAGCTCAGCTAATGATGTAGTTGTCTTTCTCCTTGCTTCTAAGGCAGGCCCCTGCAGCTAATTTGGAAGGGTGGAAAGCGAACAGGTGCTGAAAGAATTATTAAATACATAGGGAAGGGGTCTTGATCAGGCCTTGCTAAGAATAAGGTGTTACCATGAGAATTACTTTTTAGTACAACATATTGCAGATTCCATGCCTGCATATCTAATAGTTCTTTATGTGCGTATTTAAGGTTGTAGAATATATTATTATTATCTGTTAGGTTTCTGTTATTTTAAATATAGATTTATTATACTGTAAGAAGACAGCACCGAGGCTGGTGTAAAACTTCAGCATTTCCTGCCATTTGAAAGATTTAATATCATAGTTTTAACTTTTTTGCTTTGTTGTCATCTAAGGTCCAGTTATTCTGTCCACCAGCATGAGCAATCAAAATACACTGTTCCTTCTACTTGTCATTCATTATTTTGTAATAATAATCTGAACAGACTGGGAGGATCTTAATGTAAGAGTGGAAGGGATATGGGAATTTATTGAGTCCAACCAGCTGTTGGTCTCATTCATGAACTTTTCAAGCTACAAGGGGGATCTAAAAGAATTACATTCTTACAAGTGATGTGGAGAATAATAAAGGATACCTTTTTTTCCAAGTACAGTGCCAGTGCATGCTAACTGCTAAGAAAGCCTTGAGTAAAGCTGAAAGCAAGCCTGCATAAGCTAAACAGCAAAGCAACAGAAATCACTGGAAATGAGAAGATACCCTTCAAAAACCTGAAGTTTTAGCTAAATAAAAAAAACATAAGGGTCAAACTCTTGTCATGTAAAAATAGGCAAAAGGTTGAAGAATTTCATCTATTTGCCTCAATCTCCCCCAAATACCATTAAACACCTTTTCACATGTACCAAGAAGAAAAAGCCCTCAGCCCTCTGAGGGATAATGAGGGTTATGGAAGGAGTACACAGCAAGGACAAGGCCAATGCAGGGAGAAGCTAAATGGATACTTTGTGTTGCTCTTTGCTGTGAAGGTAAGTGGAGGCATTCACATTGCAAAACCATTCTTATGGGGCAGGTGCAGCAGAAACTCTCAGAAATTAAAGTGACTGCCAAAGAGGTTGTACAAGAAGTTGTCAAAACAAGCAATAACAAGTTCCTAGGAGTGGATGATATTCACCAAAGAGAACTCAAGGATGAAGAAAAATATATATATATTCTGGGGAACTCGTGGAAACACAAACCTGTAAGCCCTCAGCAAGACATCAGCACCGTGCAGCTTAGTAGGAATGATAGTTAAGGACGAATTAGTGGACACATGGATGAAGATGATTTACTGGCACAGAATCAACACGGTTTTCATACAGACAAGTTCTGCCTTACTCTGAAGAGCTCAGCAAACAAGGCCATAAGTTGATTTGGTTTTTATATTCTACTGAAGTTTTGTAAAGGCTATTGACAGTGTCTCTTTCAAAAGACTTTCAAAGAAATTAAGTAGTGATGAGATAATAGAGAAGATTTCTGCGTGGATAAATAGTTAAAATGATAAGAAATGGAGAGCAGGAGTAAATGATTAGCCTTTGCTCTGAAGGGAGGTTGCTAGGAGGGGTCTAAGCAGGGACCTGTGCTGTCCCACCCATTCATAATTGTCCTGGGAAGGAGGGTGGAGAGAGATCTTACTGATGCTACAAAATAATTTGAGCTAGAAAAGATGAGTAGACTGTAGAATTGCAGGAGTATTGCGGACAAACTCAGTTAGAAGGCTGCAGTGTCTGGGGAATGAAATGACTGATAAAATGCGATGTAGGTTAAAGTGATGCATCTGGGTGAAAGCCATTCCTAGCTTTATACATGAAATGGTGGCCTCTGCGCTGTTTCCACTTGTGAACTGTATTTTCAGGTCAGCATTTAGCTCAGTCCTTGGTAATACTTAAAGCAACCATCCAGACAAATCAAATGTTAAGACTTGTTAGTGAAAGGGAACAAAAACAGAGTATCATTATTCCATCATATGAATCTGCGGCTTGCTTACACCCTGGATACTGCGTGCTATTCTGGTTCCTGCATCTTGGAAGGCTGCAAGGGCAATACGGATGGTTAGAGGAATGGAGGTAGGGAACAGTTTCTATATGAGGAATGATCAGATAGGTCAGAACTCTTCAGCCTGGAAAAAGGATGATATGTAAAGGGTCTGCAAAATCAGAAGTGACTTGAAAAGGATGACTGGGATTTGACTGTTCACGGTCTCCTCCAATAAAAAAAAATTTGGAGTCGTCAAAAAGCAAGTAGGAAATTGTTTCAAAAAATAAAGAGGTGTAGGTTCATGTAACAGGCAGTGGATGTGGGATGCCTTGCCAAAAAAAGCTGGGATTGCAGCAAGTTTATGTGGATTTGGTGGAGGGGCTGGGACTGGACAGTACTTAGACATATTAATGGAGGATTACTAAACAGACAAGCTGCATAGGATTCATGAAATCCTCTGAGGTGGAGATAGAGGCTGGAAAAATTTGCAGGGTGACTGTCAAATGTGCTTGTCCTATTTCTGTTGTTTCCCTGGTGTTTTCTTCTGGCCTCTGCTGGAGATTCGGATGTTAACTAGACAGATCCTTGGTCTGGACTAGTATGGCTTTGCATGGGTTACATCCAAGCTCCATTTCAGAACAGTTAGTTCTTGCACTTAGTGAGTATCGTGGTCTGCTCATGATAAAAATTTAGAAATGTTAGAAATAGTTGATTCAGAAATAACTAATGCTTTCAAATGGGTTTCCTGGAGTATTCACTGTAAGTTCATGTAGTATGTAGGGGTAAAACAGGCCTGAACAGTCCTTCAAAAACATTGTGTCTTTTTTTTCCTTTGGTACTATGTAGAAATAGATGTAGAATTCATTATAAGTTGGACTACATGTCCGTTCTCCTTTTTTGGAGAATGTAGACATGTTACCCTGTTAGTGAAGAAAGCCCATTTGCTGCTGTTTCCTTCCTACCAGTTCCAACTGTTTAAAAGAAGTCTGAAGTTTTAACAGAATCACCGAAGCCCTAGCCTACCTTTAGAGTTGTAATATTAGCATCAGTTTTTTCATCTGAGGGACCTGTATTTTGTTCAAGACCAAACCCCTTTATCCAATTAGTGTGAATGCTAGGCTCCATATGTTGAAATTGTTACTTCTCTTTGTTCAGTTGTATCATTGTGAAGAAGAAATTTATTTCAAGAGCAGGCTGTTGAAGTCACCTCATGGAGTCATCTCTGAAAATCATTTTCAGATTTATATTGCTCCAAAGATGATTTTACTCTGTAATGAAACACTACCACTCCTGCTTCATTCATGACTGGAGTGTATGTTACTGCCCTTTGCTTGTTTTCATGTGTATTTTAGAACTAAAAAATATTATTACTAAATTACTATTACTAATTACTATTATTACTAAATATTATTACTAAAATATTATTAAAAATAACCCTTTAGAAGAGTCAAAGAATGGCTTAAGAGTTTTTCACAAAAAAGAACTAAAGCACTTCTTCCAATCCTGTCACTTGGAATTTATTCTCTGGTCTATAAAACCTTGTTCTCTTGGTGATCATTTGAAGTTTGGGGGATCATTGTAGAAGAATAACACTTCAGTCCTTTTTAAGTTAATAGCTGTCCTTTGATTGTCACTGGTAGCTTGGTGGTGTCTGAAGGGGGGGGGGAAAAAACTTGATTCCCTTGGTTATGAAACTATGGTGACAGCTGCTGTTAGTTTCAGCAGGGAGAAGATCATTGCTGCTCAATGCAGAGCTCCTGCCCTCTTCAGCTGCCAGTGTGTTGACTTGTTGCCTTGTGTGAACACAGCTATTTATGCTGCTGCTCTGTGAGTTGGATGGGAAGTGAAAACCAATTAAAATTAACTCAGCAAAAAAAAGTTAGCAACATTTCTTGTAAAACAGATCTGTTCCTTGGTCTTGTTCACACCATAGTGGCAAAGAAGAGACTGCTGGCAGATGGGCAGTCTGGGACAGAAGTGAACTACTGGGAACAGAGGAAGGGGAGGCATCTTTTTTGCAGCAGCCTCGTTTGAACAAGCTGCAAAGCTGTGCTGTAAAGAGTGGAATAAAATGCATTTTCATTTACACCTTCTACTTAGTTGTGAACAAACCTTACCTGCAGGCTCTGTGGAGTGAACCCGAATTCATTTGTTTGTTTTACTAGATGAACATACATTTAGCATAAACTCCCAATAGAAGCAAAAGACAGCTGTAGCCATAGGCTTCTTACAGCAAATCTGTTTAAAAAAAAAAAAAATCAAAAAAACTCTAAAAAACACAAAACCAAAAAAAATTCCCCCAAAACATAAAATGAAAAGGTGACACTTGCCCTAGTGGAATCTAGAAAAATTCCCTAACTTTCAGATGAAAAATAGTTTGCCAGTTATGCACGTATAGCAATTTGTCAGGAGTTTCTTAATTTTTAATCTGAATGATGTGAAGTATAGCCCGTGTCCTCTGATTTCTTTTTTTTTTTTTTGAGTTTGCATGCTTTTTTGAAGCTCGGTAAAATGGAATATGTATGTCTATGTGTGCTTCACACCAAATTGCCATGAAGTGCTTAAGAATTACCACATCTGCAGCTGACAGCTCTTGCAGGTAAAGTGACTCACCCACAGGCAGCACCCAAATGAAAAATGACTGGCAATTGGATTTTTCTAACTTTTGAAATATAGAATTCCTTTTATGTATGAAAGGAAGCTGTGTGCCTGCAAAGATGATGTTTAGGATGTAGAATTTATTTACTGTCATAATTTCACCAAAAAGGTCTGATTTTTACAGATGGTAATAAAATCGTTGAGCATTTTGTACTAGCCTACAACATCAGCTTTAAGATCTGGCATCTCATATACAGAACAGATAAGGCATACTGTTGATGAAGATTCTGGTTAGTGTTTCAAAGGTGGTTTTTTGTTTTTTGTTTTTTTGTATTTGCTTTTTTTGTTGCCATAACCATGAGGTCAAATGGATATGAACATCTAGAGATTTTAAAGTATAATTCTTAGTTTTTCCTCATAGAAATACAAAACATGAGTTTCAAGGAACTTAAGAGTTTTCCTGGGCTGTTACACCTGCCACAAAGCAGGATCCACTGTGCTTATTTCTAACTAATTGGGGCTGGTCAAGGACACAAAGAAAGAAGGTAAAGGAGAGAGGGAGAAAGAAATTAGGTGTATTTAGCCCCGTGTCACTTCTGACTTCACCACTAACATGTCACAGGTTCTCAGCACCACATGATGCCTTCTTTCAGCTTATCGATTCTGCATGCTGAATGTGAGGCGCTAGAGAGGCAGCGTGGCGTTATGCAGCCGTTGAGACGGGCTTCTTGCCAGCCATTGCACTGCCAGCTCTGCCATGTGATGTGGGGAGAAGTGGCTTTCTGCCTCAAGCACAGCAGGCTGCAGCCACATCTGTAACCTGCTCCTAAAAGCTTGGTAATAGAGATTTGATGATCAGTTAGTCATCTATTATGGGCTACATAGGAATTACTCTTAAAGTAATGTTAAACCTAAACCCAAACCCAGCTCACTATAGTTCAGGTGCATTCTTTCTTGTCCAACTCAGTGGAGAAAGAAGCATTCCTTTTGGCTTTACAGCTGTTGTCTTATCTTTTCCTCAAATTTTCTTCCCTTTCTAAGTCTCTTCTGGTGAAATCTTTGATCATAGATCATGTTTTCTAGTCTAGTGATCAGTCTTACCACTTTCCACAGTTGATTGCATCCATTGACCTGCATTTTTCTTAAAGCTTTAGTATATCAATCTGGACACAGCCCTGCAGCTGATGCCTTGGCATTGCTAGGTAAAGTTGATTGTCATTACTTCTCGTATCTTGAAGACAATAGTAATGTATATGCAGATTGTGTGATGTTTCCTTCCCCCCCCCCCACACACACACTTACATGCTTGTGTGATCCGTTGTAACCACCAGCTCTTTATGCAGAGCTACTAGTTATTCCAAATATTTTAGTTGCACAATTGATTACCACCCCCCCCGCCTACACTGAAATGCATTACTTCTTTTCCATTGTTAAATTGTGTTTTTAAGGAAAGTTTTATAGTTTGTCAAGGTCATTTTGATTTGTGATCTGTCCCCTAAAACTATTGCAGCTTTTCCCAACTTTGTAATATCATCCAGAAATTTTAAATGTATTATGTTTCAGCAACTTATGGAACTGCATCAGACCGGAATGTACCTGTTGATGCATGATTAAGTTTTCTGTTACTTTATTAGTACATCTGTAATGAGTAATGAACTTGCAGCATAAAATTTTCTTACAAGCTGCATGACTACATTAGTAAAAGGCATGTCTGAACTTGAATGTAAATCTGAATCAAATGCAGCTGGGGATATAATGACACTTGTCTGAACTGAAATGCAAAAACTGCTTAGATTTGAACCTCTGTTTTGGATGCTTTCTTGTGAATGAAAAACAGATTTGCTGTTATTCCCTAGCATGGTTAATGCAGCAATTATTTTGCCCTTTAAAATTATTTTTCTGTCTATTTGCACAGTTATCAAACTATGACTGTTTTCCCTTCTTTCACAGTCTCTGTGGGGAAATTTAAAATGAATGTTTATTTAAGAAAGTAAGTCTTTCCAGTAGCTGTAGATGAAATATTTTAATTACGAGTGAAGTTGATATCTCGGACATTTGCCTCAGGCCTGCCTCCTATATACCGAAATGTAGTCTTGGGGCATACTCGTAGAAGTTAAGACCACGCTACTTTTACTACAGTACAGCAAACACCTCTATGGATAAAATAAGGAGATACTTTAAGGATAGTCTTAAATTTCTGACAGCTGAAAAGTATTTGTGTCATAGTTTGTCTGTTTGAAAGGAAAGGGATTTACTTAAAGGTTTAAATTAGAGGATGCTGAAACCTGGGTTACCATAAGTGCTATTAAATATTTAGACTTTATACCTCCTTCTAACAAATTGTTCTGGGCCTTTTTTTAATGCAGTTTGCCAGGTCCTTCCAAAAGTTGAAAGCTTTGCCTTATCAGTGAGGGGTTTAAGTAGTGGTGAGATGCCTCCTTTTTAGTGCAAAAGGAAATCTTCGGGAGAGACCTAAGATTAATAGGGACCAACAAGGCTGAGGAAATAAAAACTGAAGGGTTTGGTAGGAAGAAAAGTATCTTTATTGCAACCAGGAGAAGTGGTTTCTTGCTGCACCTTCAAGATCAGTACAGCATAGATAGCACTTCATCTTGCCAGCTGCCTGGAGGCTTCCCTTGCCAAAACTCCTGTTGTAATTGTTCACATTCTAAATTATTAAAATGAAAATCCAGCCACAGATAACTTGTGATTAAACTGGAATTTAGCCCTCTGTTTTTATAAAGTATCTTTAAATAAAATGTTAATAGATTGTTGTTGGGTTTTTTTTGCTCTTTAATATAATGCTTATACTTGATGGTTAATGTTCTTTTGATAGCTTCAGAAAGAACTGACATGAATTAAATGTCACAAAGTACAGAAAAATGTGATTGAGCAGCTGAAATACAAAAACATCTCAAGTTTTTAATGTAAACTTGCATTTAGCATTCTTGCTTTGGCTGTGGGTTTTGGGGTCTTCTCTCCTCCTTGTTAAATTTTGTTATACCAGAAGCTTACTTCTGGTATAACTAAAATGCAGGTGAGTATTTCACACTTTTAAAATGCTGTAGATTCTAAGTATCTTGGTCTGTGCTTTGCCATTATAATATTATGGAAGCTTATCTAAACTGTGAGGTTTTCAGGCTCTTTTCAGTGAGGCTTCCTCAAATTTATAAACATTCCTTCCCTTCTTCAAGCACCACATAATTTTTGCCTGTCAAATGCTGGATTTGTTACTTCAGGTCATTCTCTAAGGCTTCCCCCACACACACTTTTTTCCCTTCATTTTTCCAGGAAAATGGCTGACAAGAGCTGCTCCTAGTTAGTTTGTTACAAGAATCTCTTATTTTGAAGAATGCTGTTAGCGTGTAAGGTTTGCTATGCACTCATAACTTCTAGTGGATGAGTTTTAATTAAGATGATGTTGGTACAGCAGTCATTTGGGAATCTGTGCATACCTTTAGGTGGAAGAGGAGGAGAAAAACATGCAAACTGTCCTTGGAAATAATGATGAGAATAGAGCCCAATGAAGCTAAAACTGGGAGTGTTTGAATTCTTGCTGATAGTTGAGAAGACAAGATTCTACCTAGTAGTGTAGCAGCAAGGAAGGTTCCCTTTCTAGGTTTTATTAACTCTACAGAGGAGAGAAATTGCATTCTTGGTGGCATTAGTTCCAGAAAGGGTTGTTCTCTGTGCAGACTTTGTTGATATTTGAAGTGCCTGAAATCCTTGCAGCTAATCATCTGGCTGCATGACCTCTGTTGCATGTCTTCTGTCCACTCTGCTCTCCTGCCAGTGTTACCAAAACCATGAAGAGGCAGGCAATGGAACTAAAGGCATGAGGTTACAATGGGTAGTTAACATCAGCAAACTTTGCATTTATCTTTGCTAAGAGGGCCAGTGTGCCACCAATTGTGCAAGGATGTAACTGTTGGGACTGTTTTGAGGAGAGGATCTTGTAGCTGCTAAGGATGGTTTGGTTACTTACATCCACTGAAATAGTTGTTTCGGGAAACTCAGTGCTTTTCTCAAAGAAGGGTGAACAACTGGCATAATGGTGAGGTATGTCAGTTTTAGAGTATAAATTTTGTGACTGGGGTCCTAAGGTATAGGTTTTCAGATCGATTATAGGACATCCCATATGCGTGAGTGTGCTAGGGTCGTAAAAATGGAGAGTCTTTAACTACTAGTTTGCTGTCTTCATGAACCTGTGGTCATGCTTAACAGAAGAAAACCTTGTTTTGTGACCAGCAAGTTGAAGGTAGATTCAGTAGGACTGAATTAGGTTACTGGATTTTCTATGTGTCTTTTAATAATGTAACCTAGTAAGCAACCTAAAAACTAGAAATAAAAGATTCTGAGGCTAAAATCCAGTAATGAATGTGAGGTGCTCGGTTATTTTCATCCTGCAAGCCATATGAGTGTGTAGGCAGGTAAGATTTTAAGCAGACTATTTCACCTCATGAATGAGTGGATTAATCTGGTGAGAATGAGCAGGTATAGAAGTGTAGGCAGATAAAGAAAATGAGTGAACAGTTGGAAACAGAAAATGGCACAGAAAAAGTATTTTGTACAGAGAATATACATCTCATAGATAAAAGATTTGTTTTGAGAGAGGATGTGGTGCGATGCCCGAGCAGTTTCATTCAAGGGTTTTATCCCTGGAATTCACTGTACAGTAAAGAAGAGTCTGTTTTTTAATCTATAAATGCCGTCGATGATAAATATAATGGATGCCTATCCTTTTTGTAGGGAACAAATGCATAAAGGGTTCAGTGTTACATTTTGAATTGTATGACCCACAGCACTAATGGCTTTGCTGTTTTTCAAAGCACCTTGTATATGTCTTTATAGTTCCCAGAATCCTATCTCCAATAAAATTAACAGTGTTTCTTTGGTCATTTTAGAGGTGTATTCGATGCTTCTCTCAAAATGGCTGGGTTCTATGGACTCTACACTTGGCTGACTCACACGGTATTTGGGATTAACATAGTCTTCATACCATCTGGTAAGAATTTGAACAATTATAATCCATGTGTAGATAATATTACATGATTATTGTACAAGGTCAATAGGATTAAATGCTGCTGATAAGATTAGTCTCAATTTTATTTTTAGAGGACATTAAATCGGAGGTTGACAACTCTTAGAATTAGAACTGCATGTGCAACCTTCAGTTGGTTGACTTGAGCAAATGCCTTAAGACAGTTCCTAATTACAGGGTTGGATACTGTTTTTCATGGTGATGCCCAAGTCAGTGGATTCAGTGTATGGTACAAACTTACTGAGTAGCTATTCAGAATCTTTTTTTCCCTGTTCGATATGCAACCTCATTTTCTATTTACTCTTTATTGTTCAAACCTCACTATGAAAATACTATGACAAGAATAATACTTTTATGATAGGCACTGTGATCCAGAGAGCTTCCTAGCATTGACTGATTTTCTCCAAGTTTAATTTAAGCTACCATAGATCTAATTATCCTATGAAGACTTTACAGCTTTTCATAGCTCTTATTTTCAAAACATTTAGTTCCACATCTGAATGTAGGTAGCACTGCTGAAAACTTACTCCAGGGATGTTTCAGGATAGGCGTGACCAGGGTGGAGAGAAGTCCCTGGTTGCTACCTTATCTCTTACCCTTATCTTTTTCTGTTTTCCCAACACATCCCCAGCCAACTAACTACTTCACTTCCCCATCTGTTTCTTTTGCTGGTTGTTGTTCTTTCCCTCTTGTATTCCGTCCAGGTCTTTCCGGGTTTTAACCTCATTCTGCCTGCCTTATCTTTCCTTTCTTCCACAATTGACAGGTAGTTGGTTTTTCAGGATGCCTAAACGCAGGAAGATATGGTATGCAAACTCACAATAGAGACATGCTTCCTATTCTCAGTGCTGTTCCCTGGCTACATTACCAGTCTCTGATTTTTCTGTTATTCTTTAATCTTAGTTTTGGAAATGGCTTAACACTTTTTTTTTTTTTTTACAGAAAAATCTTTTTGCCCTGTTCCTCTTTTCTCTCTCTTTCCCTAAAAATAGGAAAAAAAAAGTTGTACATTCATGTACTAGAGAACATCATGGGAAGCAGTAAAGCGACAGAGAACAGTATCGTATAAAATGAAATGGCAGCTTTATAAAGTAAAACTACCTTAAATTTATTGTTTGTCATTTGACTTACTTAGAATATAATTGTTCTTTTTCTTTTAACTACATAAAAAAAATCTTTAATGTTTTTGCCTTTTGGTTAATGAGGCTAAAAAAAGAGCAAAAAATGTTTTATATTGTGCCCATTCATACTGTATTAAATTAGAATGACAAAAGTACTATATCATTTGAAATCAGCACGAGTAGTTGTGTAAGCAGAAGGGTGTATATGTATGTAGAGACACATGTATGCACGCACACATAAGTACATGAAGTTAGAAGCTTTATATTTTCCTGGTTTCTCATAGTGCTGCCTATATTATAACAGTTAACTGTGTGAGATTGAGTAACTTATAATGCTTCACTGCGACTTCTTTTTGCATAATTTCTTGCACCCATTTTGCTAATTTATAGTTATGGGAAAGGAAAACTTGAAATGTACATGACTGGTATAACTTTTTAATTTTTCCAAATTGGTGCCTCTTTTGGAGGTAAGTCTTTGTGGCTAGCAGTTGGTGAAACTTTTCCATATGGGGAATATTAATAATATGGAGTCATTTTCTTGGAGATAATTAGTTATTTTTTTCCTACACTTCAACTGTAAAACCCCAAGAGCCTTATCTGTTACGTCTTCAGTGTCTTATTTACCACAGTTGATGTAGGTGGGACTACCAGTGTGGCAAAAGTGTCGGAATTTAAATATCTTTGTAAAATATGTTTCTTTTGTCTCTTTCTGATCCCTGGTTCTTTGTGCTCTAGCATTAGCAGCAATCCTTGGAGCAGTTCCATTTCTGGGGACATACTGGGCAGCTATCCCTGCGGTCCTAGATTTGTGGCTTGTGCAAGGACAAGGATGTAAAGCCATTCTGCTCTTGGTTTTTCACCTGTTGCCAACCTATTTTGTAGATACAGCAATTTACTCGGATATATCAGGGTAAGTACACTGAAGACTTTTCAAAGTTCTGTATTGTAAAAAGGACTAATGATCACCGATGCCTTTAATGAAACATACTTTTCGGAAGCATGCAGAACAGTATTTTCAAGCACAGGAATAGGAGCAGTGATATCATCTGATAGTAAGAAGTCTTACTGGCCCAAGTATCATTTTTTTCCTGGGCCTCTCTTCTGTGACATTTGTTGTTTCAGAGGTCTTGAACTGAAGTTCTGAAAGTTGGAGAAATCTATTGTTTTTCTAGTAATTCTAGAAGTATGAAAATAACTATACTGTGATTTAATGATAGACTAACAATGTCTAGCATCTTCCTTCAAAGCACCTAATGCCAGATGTCTCTGAAGAACAAACAAGAGATCCATGAGCTAGTTGTGGACCTGAAAAAAAATCCTTTAGTTTTTCAGAATGGATTGTGAGAATTTTGAGGATTGTTTTGGAGCCTCAGTGTCAGTTTGAAGTTTGAAGCCTGCCTTTGTGTTGTGTCACTGTTCCCCAGTGTAGAAATCTATTGACTATGGATTGTTGTGGTGTTTTGTTTTGTTGTTCTGTGTGTGGGTTTTTTTGTTTGTTTGTTTGTTTTTAGTATGTTGAGACAGCTGAAATTGGAGATGGGGTCCTGCTGAAACTGTTGCTGGTGCTGTTCTCCTGTTGTGGGAGTTAGGCACAGAGGACTTCTGGAAAAATCTTGCTAGGTGTCTGGCTGCCTCTATTGACTTGAGCTGCCTCCTGGGTTCAGCTTTGAGTTTGAACCCAAAGAGAAGCTAACTCCAAACTGAGCTGAAGGAAATTCAACATCTGCAGTTATATCTGGAGAACTAAAAATACTACTGAAATGTCCATTGCACTTTATTCTGCTGAAATGTCTAGTTGAATCCTTTAGTGTAATTCCAACTAAAGAATATACCAATGATGTATAACAGAGTTGTCAAAGAATTGAGCTGCCGGGGTCCATACATGCAAGAGATGTTGACAACCATGTACAATATGAATACAAAGCTGCACTCTTCTGGTCACTGCATAGTTCTGGTCCTAAGAAACAATCCTAGAAAACTGTTTGAATTAAGAACTTGTAATGACTAGGGGTGCCTGCTCTACTGAACATTGTTTTAATTCATGCTCCAGATGTAGTCACATGCTAGAATTCATTTGTGTTATCTTTATTATGATACAGGTAATGTAGAATAAAGATATTAAGCTTTTCTGTTCTGTGGTAAGCTAGAAATTTTGTTTTTTTGACCACCAAATGCAATTACATGGAATAGAGTACACCTGTTGATAAACAGTCCCCATAACACATTTTATAACATAGTCCACCTCATGATGAAGTATGGGATATTAAAGCAGGATCACAACCCTGGACTTCAGGAGAGCAGACTTCTGTGACTTCAGAGGTCCTCTTGGAAAAATCCAATGGGACATGGCCCTGGAGGGAAGAGGGGTGCCCCTAATTGCTGGCTGATATAAGAATACTGGCTGATATTCAAGGATCACTTCCTCCAGGCTCAGGAATGGTTCATCCCACCAAGCAGGAAATCAGAGATGGGAGAAGGCCAGCATGGATGAACAAGCAGCTCCTGACTAAACTCCAACATAAAAAGGAAGTGTACAACAGGTGAAAGCAGGGACGGATGATCTGGGAGGAATATTGAGACACTGTCCAAGCATGCAGGGATGGAGTTAGGAGAGTTAAAGCTCGCCTGAGGTTGAAACAGGCAAAGGACTTGAAAGGAGCAAGAGCAGCTTCTGTAGGTACATAAGCAGCAAAAGGAAGGCTAGGGGAAAATGTAGGCTCACTGCTAAATGGGGCAGGGGCGCTGGTGACAAAGGACATGGAAAAGGCTGAGGTACTGAATGCCATCTTCACCTCAGTCTTTACTGGTAAGACTGGCCTTCAGGAATCCCAGGCCCCTGAGACCAGAGGATCAGATTAGAGAATGCTTAGGCAAACTGGACATGCGCAAGTCTGTGGGCCCTGATGGGATACAGCCATGAGTGCTGAGGGAGCTGGCTGATGTCATTGCAAAGCTGCTGTTTGTCTTTGAAAGATCATGGTGATCAGGAGAGGTTCCTGAGGCCTGGAAGAGAGCAAATGTCACCCCTGTCTTTAAGAAGGACACGAAGGAGGATCCAGGGAGCTGCTGGCTGGTCAGTCTCACCTCGATCCCTGGAAGGTGATGGGGCAACTAATCCTGGATGCTATTTCCAGACATGACAAGGACAGGAGGGTGATTGGGAGTAGTCAGCATGGATTTTTGAAGGGGAAATCATGCTTAGCCAACCTGATGCCCTTTTATGATGAGATGACTGGCTTGTTGGATGAGGGGAGAGCAGTGGAAACTGTGTATCCTGACTTTAGTAAGGCTTTTGGCACTGACTCCCGTAACATCCTCATGGACAGGCTGATAAAGTACAAACCAGATAAGCGGTCAGTGAGGTGGATTAAAAGCTGCCCGACCTGCTGGGCACAGAGCTGAATGGCTGAGCCACAGTTGTGAACAGCATCTCAAAGTCCAGCTGGAGGCCAGTCACTAGTGGTGTCCCCCAAGGGTCGATACTGGAGCCGGTACTGTTTAATATCTTCATTAATGGCCTGGCTGATGGGACCAAATGCACCCTCAGCCAGCTTGCTGGTGATCCCAAACTGGGAGCAGTGGCTGATACAGCAGAGGGCTGTGCTGCCATTCAGAGGGACATGGACAGGCTGGAGAGATGGGCGGAGGGGAACCTCATGAAGTTCAACGAGGGCAAGTGCAGGGTGCTGCACCTAGGGAGAAATAACCCCCGGCACCAGTACAGGCTGGGGGCTGACCTGCTGGAAAGCAGCTCTGCGGAGAAGGACCCGGGGGTCCTGGTGGACAGCAAAGTTGACTATGAGCCAGCAACTTGCCCTTGTGGCCAAGAAGGCCAATGGTATCCTGGGGTGCATTAGGAAGAGCATTGCCAGCAGGTCGAGGGAAGTGATCCTCCTCCTCTACCCAGCACTGGGGAGGTGATAGCTGGAGTACTGTGTCCAGTTCTGGGCCCCCCAGTACAAGAGAGGCATGGAGCTACCGGCATGAGTCCAGTGGAGGGCCACAAAGATGGTTAAGGGACTGAAGCATGTCTCATATGAGGAAAGGCTGAGAGAGCTGGGACTGTTCAGCCTGGAGAAGAGAAGGCTCGGGGGGATTTTATCAATACTTAGGAGTATCTGAAGGGAGGGTGTCAGGAGGAGGGGGCCAGACTCTTTTCAGTGGTGCCCGGTGACAGGACGAGAGGCAGCGGGCGCAAACTGAAACACAGGAAATTCTGTCTGACCATCAGAAAACTTTTTTTTTTTTTGACTGTGAGGTTGATGAAACACAGGAACAGCTTGCCCGGAGAGGTTGTGGAGTGTCCGTCCTTGGAGATATTCAAAACCTGACTGGACAGGGTCCTGGGCAGTGTGCTCTAGGTGACCCTGCTCAAGCAGGGGGATTGTCTCAGGTGATCTCCAGAGGTCCCTTCTGACCTCCACTGTTCGGTGGGTCTGTGATTAATAGTGTTTCTCATATGCTGTGGCACTAGTTATTTTCCATGAATTAAACAGGTAAAGTATAAGGAAATTAAAATGTCTTTCCAACAATAAATCGTGGATGAATTTAGGGCCAGTAGCTATTGAACCAGCCAATAATTTTTCCACTTAGTAGAATGTTTTTCAGCTGTAGGGGATGAAGGCTCTGTTTACTGTCCAGAAAATATATGTGGCAGGAATAACTTTTCTAAAGGTAGAGCAGAATTGTATTCTTCCATTAAATAGAACAGTAAGCATCTGGCTGTCTTGCAAATTAGATTATGTCCATCTGAAATAGCTATAATTAGGTTATGCAGGGTTTTCCAAATGTATTGAATTGATATTATAGTCCTGTCTCATCAGGTGGCTTGTGGTGTGATTTAACAAACTGGCCAGAAGAACCCTTAAACTGTTGCAAGTGTTGGAAAAAAATTATCAGAGATTTCACAAAGGTTAGGAGTGAATCACATGTCTGCTGTTGGAAAAACATAAAACTTTGAAGTCAAGTCTGTCCCCTATTAAACAAAACTGTTTGACCGTACCAGTGTATTAAATCTGATCTAGGTAAGAGATGATAATGAGATGTGTAAGATATATAATAGGTCAACATTTCATGATTTCATTTTGCGCACAACTGTGATAAAGGCAAGGACTGCAAGTGTGAGAGTTGGATAGAAGTCAGGGCAATGGTAGACAAACTGCTCTAAACTGACTAGCCAGTATTTGCATTCCGTTGCACTCAGAATTTAGAGCAACTTCACAAAGGTGGACCCACTTTCTGGGGTGCTAATTTTAAACTGCAAGTTTTCTCGTATAATTCCATATTTACCATCATTATGTTGGCTTATAAACTGTAAGCCTGATGAACCGGCTTTGGTTTTTGTGTAAAATTGTTGCAGGATCTGTGTTGTGTGTTAGAACTGACACACAGAAAAGAAAAACAGAAGGGCTGACTTGCTGCCATAATAGCACTTATCGAAAGCTCCATTGGCCCCAACTTCATAGCAAATATTAATAGGTTTATATAAATCTGTTGCTTTCTGAGAACATTAAAAGCTAATGCGAACAAACCCTCCAGCCAAAAGGTTGTTTTATGACAAAGTGAGAAGACACGGCTGTTTATTTAAAAGATAAATGCTAACTATTCTTTGGGAGATTTAATATAAGTTGGTATCAGTTGTGTAAGTTAATATCTTTGCTCAGGAGCACTCATAATAGATGTTGCTAGCTGTCTTACAATTTAAAAATTCTTGACTGTAAAGCATGAACAGTCTTTGTAATCAATCATCTTTTCATTTTGAAACAAACGTTCTTACAGTGAACTCCTTCAGACTTTAATAGTTGCCTAGAAAATAGTTAATGAGATGTGGATATTACCAGCATTATATGGTATAAAAAATTGTTTGAACTATGTGCAAATATAGTACAGAATACAGCTTATGATATTTGTACAGTCACTCAAACAGCAGTTTATGGTATGAATATAGGTATCTATGAACAGTTACATAATTTTATATACTAAATAAAATGTTATAATTGATCCACATTTCATAATCCATAGTATTGTTGATTGTTTTAATTTTTTCCTACTTGTGACATAATTCCAGAGGTGGTCATCCTTACCTGACTGGTCTTGCAGTAGCTGGTGGTGCATATTACCTGGGACTGGAAGGAGCCATCATAGGACCAATTCTACTGTGTATACTTGTGGTTGCCTCCAACATATATAGTGCCATGTTGGTGAGTCCAACAAATTCGGTGCCCACTCCATCACAAGCAGCATGGCCATTACAGATTTACTGGTAAGTTGTAAATGTCTTGTGCATTGTAAGTGAATCAGTGTATATACACATATGTATACAGAGTGTATGTATGTGTGTGTATCCATGTGAGTGCATCCACACATAAAGGTGTACATGAGGTTTGGAAAGGATTCAGCTATTCTATATTTTAGGAATAAAAATTACTATAAACTACTCACTGGGGTTTACGAATTTGAAATGTGTGTTTAGTGTTCCTCAACTTCTTACAGAGGGCTATTTTAGAAAATTCAGTAGTAATGCCTTTGTATCCTGTAATTCATATATTGACTTTATGTTTGGAGATGATTGAACAGCCTTTTTATCCATGCACAAAACTATTATTTATGGATATCTAACAAGTAATATTCATTGGCCTCCAGAACAGACCTGTCTGCAAATATTGTGCTATATGTTACTATATAATATTGCTATCTGCAAAATTTGAATAGACAGACTTGAATTTAAAAAATGAGATCACTTTATATGCAATTATTCCTTAAAGAGTATGGTCTTGCTTAATTTCTTTATTGAGGTTACAGAACATGGAATACAGAAATGTGTATTTAAACTGTACAGCTAAGCAATGGGAGGAATAAACCCCTAACTGAATACTTAGAGTTGGAAGTCCTATTGTGACATTATTAATGACAGTAGCCATTGTAATGTCTCTATTGCCTTGTTTAATTACATAGGTTAGCTCATTACACATATATTTTAGAGAGGATTCTGTGCTTCTAAAAGAATCTTGTGCTTCGTTCACATGAATAATGTTATCTTCCCTGTGGGTAGCTTACAAGAAAAAACACTAATTAGACCTGTTTGTAGTCTCTGACTTGTGGTTTAAGTCATGTTCCAGGACTTTCCACATACAGTGTACATAGAGCTTCCCACATTACCCACGCAAATTCACGTGTGCTTTTTCCTTCTTCATTTGTGGAAAACTAGACATCTGCAGCCACTCAACAAATGAATCTTTTTTTCAGGTCATCTAGGGAGAGTCCTGAGGAGATGAAAACAGCTGCAGAATGATGTAGGTGCTGTGCTGCACCTATTCAATGTGAGAAAATCACTCTCTGCTGTTTTGATTCCACAACAGCCATGGCCTTCTGTCCCTTTTCAGCTGTGCCTAGGGGCAGCTCACAAGGAAGCACAGTTTGTTTTTTAGGAGAAGCCACTTCTTGAACATCTGCTGGCCTTACGTTATTGTGCACTTTGCCTCCTCAAGAGAGACTGTCTACGTCCCATGGCTTTGCATACTAACACACAGTTCAATCACCTTGTTTGTAGACCTTTTGTCTTCATAAAAATGATGGTTAAGAGGACAGGTATATCCACTGGAGTCATCATGCTATCTGCTGAAATGACTAACTTGGCTTTTATTTATTTGGTTATTTGTGTTATTAAATTGTAGTAGCTTTAAAGAAATCTTACTCCAAAATGTTTATTCTCAGTTGGTGTTTTAGTTGGTGGCTAAAAGGTGTAAACCACTCATTGTTAAATGAAAATAGAATATAATTATTTGCTGCTCCTCAAAGTATTTCTTTAGAGACTTTGACCATCATATCAATCTGTAACACTTAAATATTATTCTCTTACAAGCACTGAAGTTTAATGTTGTTGGAGACTGGTGTTTCTAATATCTTCCTGAAATTAATAGACTTGCAAATTGTTAAATGTGAGATTTCCTCATACTGAAATGGGAGGACTTGTTTAAATTGTTTTACCGTCCAATGGAGTTGTCTTCTCAACTAAATTTAATCAACGGCCTTAAATGTTTTCAGGCAGCGATAACATAAGATTGTCACATCTACTTCCAATAACAGGAAGAGGTTGAAGGGAGCTTTAATATTGTTCTTGTAAATGCAGTGGCTGACTTCAGGTTACTTTTCAAAGAAATTTAAGCTTGTTACCAAAGGGGGAGGGTCCCCCCCACCCCCATAAGCCTCTGGACAAATAGCTTAATATGAGAGAGAAACTTTAAATCCCTGAAATGGGGTGTTGCCAGGCTGTAGAATCAAACTACTTTAGTGCTTTTCTTCCACATGTAATTTTGCTTAAATTGCATTTTTGGTCGTATTCAAGACTCTTCCTATTGGTTGTTCAAATATTTTGACGTAACAGACCTTTATACCTTTGAAAATAGAAAGTGTGTTTTTGGTGGAAATTTCAGACTTGAACAGCTTTTCCACAAATACAATGAGGTCCTAGGTACAAAGTAGCAGTTGTACATGCTTTAACCAAAGAACCACCTTTCTGTTCTTAGTAATCTATCTTCAGTTTATTCCAGAGTTTGATCAATACTGATTTGTTTGAACTGATTGATATGGATTTATACAAAATACAGGCATGTTTTGCATTTATTGTTTGCCATAATGCAACTGTCGATGTACAAATCTATCCTTATCTAGGGATAAGACAATCTAAATAAGGATAGAATTGTATGCAAACGGTTTCAGTAATTTAGATGTGTTTTACTCACATTGCAGGGATGTTGATAGATTTGGAAGGGTCTTATTATCATGACAATAAATATATTTTTAGATGATTTCCAAAAATATATTGCCATACAAAGTGGGCTGTAAAGTAGTCTGATATTAACTAAGCAAGAAAGTCCTATTATAGTTTTGCAGTAAATCCCCAAATACTCAACACAGTCATTTTAATGTGTCATTATAGAATTCTTTGGGGTTTTGTTTTCTTAAAGTTTTTCTATTCTTCCTCCCCTTCACCAACCTCCTTAGATCAAAGAAGGGTCTGTGCTGTGAAAATGAAATTATTTTTTGGACACAGGTATCTTCAATAATGGCAAAGCAGTAAATGAGCTGAGAAGACATGTTTCTATTTTGAAATGTTCCTTTCCCAACGTGAAGAGTAATCATTCTGTATGGAGAATTCATATCTGGTGTAATCTCTTAGTTTGCTTTGAAATGAGTCTTCATGCTTGATGCTTCTTGTTTCAAATTCAATTAAGACTTGCCATGAAGAGTCTCCTGTAATACAGTGCTTTTCAGTAAATGTACGTTTAAGGATCCCGTGCTATGTGCCATGTCTGATTGAAGGATAAACTGTATGGCATAGTGGTGGTACAGCAATGGTATACTGCCAAAAAGAAAAAAAAAAAAGAAAAAAACCTAAGACTTCAATAACACCTTCTTACAATAGGAAACAGTCACTGAATTTTGCTTTTTTTTTTTTTTTTTTAAGCTTACGGAAAAGCATATTTTGGTTATTTAGGGTTTGTTATTAACAAGTGTCTAATTACCAGTAGAAATGGAAGAACTTGCTCTTTCATATTTAACAGCTCCACGTTTTTCCTGAAAAGACCCAGTCTCTTTAAGAACAGTTTAGTCTAAATCAGTCTCACATAAACTTAAAAATGACAAAACCGGTTATTCTGACTTCTGGTCATTTAAACATACCAGTTCCTGGTTTTACTGCCTTGTCTGCAAAAGCAACCAGCAACCACATGAGATTAAGCTTTTAGATAGCTTGTGCGTTTTTAAAAAAAAAAAAAAAAGGGGGGGGGGAAAGGGGGGAAAGGAGGAAGGAACATTACACATCCATTTTTGCAGTGGCACTTAACTGTATAGTTTCCTTAGCAGAGACCATATTTTATGGAGTTTTTATAGCTCCTAGCACAAGAAGTTGATGGTCTTTAGCTTTACTGTAAACAATCATTCCAGGAGTAGGTATTTACTTGTAACTGGTACATTTAGTATTCAACTTAGAACAAAACAGTTTAAAAATCAGAAAGGAATGCTTAGAGTAGTAAGGCAAAACAATGTGAGCTCATGGTATTGCAAAATACCGTTATATTCTATTTTATCATTCCCTTCTAGCGAGTCAGGTTTGTTGCAAGTAAGTGTAATGCCAAAGGGCTAGAGATAACTGATTTTGCACAGCGTATAAGTTAGCTCTTTCTGCTGAAATAAGTTGCCTCTGGGCAGGATTTACCAGTTAATTTTTGGGCAATTCAAAGGTGAGCTAATCTCATTTTACTTTCTTAACTTTAGCTGAACATTACTATACTCTAGCAGAGTTAGAAGTAAGTGTGTGCAAGCTTTTCAGTTTCTCCAGTTTACAGCTCAGCAAGTTAACTTCAGGTCACTGTAAGTACTGGTTTAGTTGAATACATGGGGCAACAAACTGCAGTGGGTGAGAACATGGCACATGTTCACTTCTGTCAGCCTTGCTACAACATGGTGACCCTTCAGCACAGACACAGCATGACCAGTTACTTACTGCCAGGGGGCAGTAATGGCTTAATTTGCAACACTGCTTTTTAAAACAGCATCTTTAACATTATAGTTGTACATACTGTATGCATTTTTCAGAAATTAAGTTGATACCCATAGCATCTAATATTGGAGAGAATCTATCAGAATAGAAAAAAGAAAAAGCTTTGTGTATGGAAAATTAGACTGCTGTCTCCAGCATTAGACATTGTGGTTATCAACGTAACTTCTGAAAAAGGTGTATGGTGTGTATGGCTGTGATGTTAAATATTATCTTTTTAAAAGCCTGAAAATACAAAAATGAATAAAATTGCTCACTAGTAAAAGTGACAGCAAAATTGCTGTGTTGCTTAATGCCTAGCCCTGGAGGCAGAGTACTGCATAGAAGGCTGCCTCTCCTGCAGACCTGATATAGTAAGGATGGGAAAATAACTTTATTCTACTGGACTGTATGGCTTTGCATCAGTGGTAGGAGATGCTCCTACAACTGCCTTTATTCAAACATCGTGTTCATGTTATTGGCTTAAGTCTGTCACTGCGAAGAGTTCTATCTTTATGGAAGCTACCTCTGGAAACAGCTACAGCTTTCTTCAGAAGATGCTGAAAGCTGTTAGGATTGGAGTTGGTGTTCATCGTATTTAATAATGGAGGTAGCATTGTTCTTCTAGAGATGCAGTTGTTTTCCTTGAAGTTTGCAATTTTACAAGAGAATATCGGTTTCTCAACTGAATAATCGTTACTTAAGTCACAATTGGCATCTGTTAAACACATGGATGTTTCATCTTTATAAATTCAATATTGGCTTGTATTTTAAAGCTGCTTTTATTATTATTTCTTACATTTTGGGGGGAAACCTACTTTGGCAAATCAATTCCCTTCTTATTTCTAGTTCTACAGAACTAGAATTGCCTAGCATCTCTTAACAAAGGTTATGGAGGTTTGATCTTTAACATGTAATTGTTTTTCTGTCCTTTTTAGTAAAATACCTTAATGTTTTATAGTTAAAAAAAAAAAAAAACTCCAAAGCATTTTATAGTGATAAAATTGGAAATTAAAGAACATTGAAATTTGGAAAATGAGCCTGATATTTTGAAACCAGAAATAATGCCAGAAGTGATGAGCATATTCAAGGATTCCACACTGGGTTTGTAAATGTATATATTGATATACAACGTTATATATAAATATGAACAATGTCTGTCTTGTATTCAGATCTTAACTGAAATTTTTTCTTATGTTTTTTAAGAAATCTGAGAACAAAATAGTGCCTATATATAGGAAAAACAAGCATCACTTTCTGGAATTAATGTTTACTTGATAAAGGCAGGGGAGAGCCAAGCAAATATTGCTAGGGTGACCAGAACTGTTTTGCCATAGTTAATATAAAGTTGGGAAAGGCGGGTCTTCCCTCTAGTAAGTCGTGGCTAAGAACTTTACTGGTCCTGGAAGTACTTCACACATCTACCAAAGAGCTGCCAAAATTAATAGGTCATGAAATACCATGTCTTCAAATCCCCAGAGTCTCTTAATCTCTTCCACACCTTGTCTAGTACCTTGTTTTTAATCTGGTTTAGGCTGAGATAGTAGTGCTTTATGCTATCTTCAGTTAGATGCCAAGATCTGTAGGGCATGCTTTGAGTGTCTGTACTGAAACAGTATGTCCAATTCAGGAAAGAATTGCTATTTGGCAAAATCTATTGAAGTTGGTATTAAAAGTAAATATATTCTTAGTGTGCTCTGCATATGGATGGACTTGGGCAAGCATAATTTATGCTGTATTGAATTGCATATTATTCTGTGTTCAGTATAGCACTATGTAGCGATACCGAAGCTAGATTTGACTTAGAAGCAGGGAATATTGCTTGCACCAGGATGCCTTTACAAGCTGCTAAAAGCAGCGTGAATGTTCTAGCATCCATTTATATGTCTAAAGGATTTTTAGCATGATGATTTTAAAACAAAAATGTTGATTCATTTTCCCCGCCACACTTCTTGTCACTTGACTGTTGTATACAATGATCCAATGAGGACCTACAGTGAAAGAAATTTGTCGTGGTATTGATGTAGGTTAAATGTAAGAGGCATCACAAAGCTAAAACGCAGCCATGGAGCAGAATTTCATTAAGCTTAAGAATCCAGGCCATAGGGTTGGAAAATTAAAAGCCCAATTTTTGGCCTCCTTTTTGCCAGTCTCGGCCCCAAACTGAAGTTTTTTTCAAGAAGTATCAGAAAAAAATACTTTCTTGTTTATAACTTACTGTGTAGATGGATGTTTTCATTTTCCAGTGTTATCACTGACATATTCTGCAAGCATTCAATTTGTTCAGATTGTTACCTTTAAAAACAAACTATGTATCATTCAGTGATGGTTGGAAAGAAATGCTTTTGTACTAATAGGTGATTATGTAGGGGTGTATGTGTTAACTAACATTTAAAGTTTTGGTAGGAAGACTAGCAAAGCTTTTTTTTTTTTTTTTTCCCCCTCTGATAAGCAAAACTTAACCAAATCCAAAGAAACTTTGGAGATTGGCTCCTAAGAGTGGCTAGACTCTACATCTAAAAGCAGATCTCCTGTATTACAGAGCACACGTTGTTCTAAAATGTGCATTCTTACCAAGAACTTGTGGGGATTTGGAACAATAACTACTATTGTCTGTTGACACAAATTTGTCTGTAAATTTATATGTCATACATTCTCAGAATGGAACTATGTTCAAAACTAATGTTGCCATAATTGGTTTTGGTACAGTACCTGTTTCTGCATGTATAATACTGAAAATATAACCCCTGTGTCCATTTTGTGGCAGAATAAGAAATGTGAGTTAAAATTGAGGAGTGCTCTTCTAGACTGCAGAGTTATTTAAACTAATTAATTCTGATTGTATGCACCAGTCCTCTTCCTAATAAAAAGGATTTTTGTAGCAGGTATAAAAAGCTTTTGATCTAATACTGTATTCACACTGCAGTCCTTTGTAAACACAGAATGTTTAATATATTTTGAAATAAAATGCTGTTAATGTAAAAAAAAAAAAAACAAAACAAAACTGAATTTGAGTTGAATGATAGAATGTTTGAAACAAGCCACAAAGGCAGCAATTAGTCTTGTGAAATACTGTTTTTTTTCTGGAGACAAAGTGCAAACATATGGCAGTTGATCTGCAGTAAATAAGCACAACTTTCACTGAGAGTATATTCCATTTTCACATTTTCCATGGGATGAGGACATGCCCATCAACAATAACTATGGCTCAGCTGACATCTAGGAACTTACTACCCTACAGTTATGCAACCATGTGTCTGGACCCTAAAAAAGCTTACATTCAGCAGCTGGAGGTAACTGAAGTTACCTTCTGTATGGCTTACTCTGTAAAATAGAAAGGGTTATTCCATGTCTAAGCGTAATTTTAGATCATTCTATGAACCACAAAGGAAACGTGATCCAATCCTCCTGCATGACTGCTCTCACCTTTCAAAACAGGTATGGTTGATCTTCCACTTTTTTAGCCCTAGCGCAGTCTATTTTAGCTAATACCTCTTTAGAGAGATATGAATGATACTTGGTTCTCCGAACAGATCAAGCTCTGTTTCATTTGGTGCTTACGGGGTTTTTTGGGGCAATTGATGCTAGTAACATAACAATGATTTTCTGAAAATTGGAGCAAGTCTTCCAAGATGCTCAGAATTCCTTTGAAGTTTGAACCAAGACAAACACCTTTGTAATCCAGCAGCCCAAAGCATATGTACTTCTGTGAGAACTCTTTTGCTCTCATTTGGTTTTTTTTATAGTTTTAATGTATAGGTGTAGTGTTTGTTTTAAGAGAAAGTAAATTCTGTTCTTTTCAACACCTGTAACAGATAAAGCTTTGTAACGGTTTAGCACTGATGAAGCAGCATATTTGCTCAATCTCAACTGTTCCCTCAAAGTCCTTCAAGAGTTAGATATCTAATATAGTTCATTAATATTTTGGGGGTGGGAGGATATAAGATATGAAAGGGTTATCAGGAAGATTCATAGGCATAAAATGTGCTTAAAGAAATAAGTTATCAATCTGTTTTGAGCTTGACCAGAGAAAATTTAATATGTAATTGTTTCATTGTGAGAAGTAGATAATCATTCCCAAACTATACATTTATTTTTGGAGGGTGCATTGGATTGTTAATCTAAGCAAGGATTTTCTGGTGTAGCAATTTATACTGAAGTAGATTTTCTTGCAGGTGAATTTGGCTCATATGGATTTTTTTATGGTCTTTCAACCTCAGAACAGAGGTTGAACTTTGCATACTCATGCTCTTAGTGACATGCGCTGAATGTATGCTGAGCCTTTGAAGGAAGGTCTTACCACCTTCTTCATTCCCTCCTCACTTCTGCTTGTTGCAATTTGGCATTAAAAATCAGTGGGGGGTGAGGGGAGTAAAAACCCTCTATCAAATGATTTCATTTAGTAGTATTTAACTGAAACAGGTGAGAAAAGAAATCTGTGGCAAGTAACTGATTGTTGCATTGCTGTTTGTTTTTTTTTTTTGAGAACTTTAATTTCACTGTTTTGTATACCTAGGTGTTTTTTCCGTTTGCATTTAAGAGCCTGTCTGAGAATCCTAAAAATCTATAACTATGAGTCAATAAGCTATGAACCTAGGACTGCAAGCATGCAATTGCTTTATTAAACAGCATACAGAATTACTTCTCTTAGAAATCTGTTATAAATATCATACAGACCAGATTAAAGCTGAACATTCATTGTGCATTTAAGAGTAAGTACGTAGAACAAATCACAGGTTATTATTGGCTGTAGTTTTCATTTTTTCCAGGAATAAAAATACCAGATTTCCAAAAGATTATTCTGTCTTTCTTTGGGATTGGTGAGAATTAAAACTGGAAGAGTAGCTTTTACCCTAGTTTGCATTTTTTTCCACTGCTCTGAAATAAATATATTATTGTATATGTTATAAATTGAAATAAAATTTTATCTAAGGTTGGTTTCTAATCAATTTTTTAAGGTTTTTCAAGATAAACGAAGTGGCACATGAATTCTTTCTCCATGCAGAGTGAGGCCAAAACAAATAAACTATTGCTGTATTAAATAACATGTCTCTCTATATTGAAATGCACTCTTTTATATGTGCCTGCATGTATTTGTGTATATATACTCAAAACATATTGCTCAGGTGCATTTATTTTGAGTCGATTAATGATGTCAAAAGACAATTTTACGTAGCCTCAGGTCCTGACAAATAGCTGTCAAGATGTTTACTTTGTAAGGTCAGCATATCTTTTTCTAGTCATTAAATATACATAGCAATGCCAATGTTTTCAAAATCAAATGTTTTCAAACCCTAAATTTTCCAAAGTTTCTTTTCAACTGTTTTCATTCTTACTGCTTCAGAAGACTGTAGTGATATACTTAGCATAGTTTATTCTGCTTTTTAGTTAAAACAGCACTAAAAAGTAATAGTTGGGAAGACTTTTTTTTTTTTTTGAGAACATTAAAGTCTGGTGTTCATAACAGTCTTTTGGCTTTGCAACTTGTACAATTGCTAATTAGTGGTTTTAGGCAAAAAAAACCCCCAACAAACAAACAAAAAAAACCCAAAACAAAAACAAAAAAACAAAACCCTAGACATTCAAGTACATCTGCTTGATGTAAATCCAAACATAGTGTGAGGGATAATGAAGAAAATAGTATAAAGAATGAGAGCCATTCAGGAAACACTGAGGTCAAATCTCATACTGCCATTTAAAATTTTATGTTGCAACTGAAATATGTAATGTAATCCTAATATATTAAATTTAAAAAGAATTAAGCTTGTGAATTAAATGTTAAGTTTATTCTTCCCTTTCACTTAAGGATGTTTAAATCATTTGACATAGCTTTGTACCAAATATTTTTTTTATCTCTGTCCCTTCCCCTAAATCAGAAACTACTCCATGCTAATTGCTTTTCCATGTAATTTCATAAAGAAGTTCAAGTTCCATATTTATAGCAAGCAGTTCCTTTCTTATTTATTTCTTAATATGAGGTAATCTTTGAAATTCTACTACTAATGTTGCCATTATTTGTGTTGTGACGGAGCCTGAAGGATTCCGTCACGTTCCTGTTCTGCTTTACTGAAAGTCTCTGAACATGTGCGCTGACAAGCATTTTGGTCAAGCTGCTGGATACAAGATTGTTTAAGGAAGATACAAGAAATGCATTTGGCACAGGAGCAGTGGTAAGAAAACAGCTCATTCATGGCTCTACTCAGTAAGGAAGGGCATATGTATGAAAGTTGCAACCTGTTGCAAACATTTCTGATGTGGTAACTGTTCATATGTTCCTGGGTGATAGTGGAGTGCCCTGCCACATATGGGGCTGAAAATAGCTTTCTTAAGCAAACAAAACCCAAACTGTTCCAGGTGCTCCAGCACCCTGTGCTTTGCTTGTCTTAAAATGTGTTGAATGGGCTTCTGCTGCCCTGGAGCAGAAAAAGAGAAGGGATGGGAACTATGGAGCTAAGAATTATAGGTTTATCATATTTGTTTCCCAAAGTCGCTTACTGCTCTCTTAGGCTGCTTCTTCTGTGTTCTTAATTTGTGCCCTGTGCCACAGTGTTGAGACTAAAATGGACCTGGGCAGAGGTGTATAGCCTCTGTATGTAACCTTTAATATAACTAGTTTTTAAACACTGAAGGCACTTGCAATGCATGCAGGTGAAAGCTGTGTTGTCGTAGACTTGCAACAGTGCAAATACTTGTGTTCTTGGCTCCCTGGTGCAATCAAAATCCTCCTCACACCTTAAATAAAGTGGCCTATTTGTTTTGATTTTGTCTTTCTTATCAGAATCTAATCTTTTTCTTTAGTAAAAAATAAAAACAGCATTATTTTTGGCAAGTGCCACCTGGGCTAACTGGGCTTGTTCTGAAAAGGCTTGCTTTGGTAATATTGGCTTGTCTGAACTTTAGCAGTGTCTTAGGTTATTCAGCCTTACAGTGGTGAGTTGAGCACGCTGCTTCCAGTCTCGGATTATGGATTGAAAGACTAAGAGCATTTGATACAGAGATTTGGGAAGTAATGAGTAGCTAATGATACAAGCAGGTTAACGATCACCACATTAATGAGAAACATTGTGGTGAAGAAGAAGTTCCATATACTGCCCTCCTTCTCCTGCTTTATCAACAGGGGTAACTGGCATTTTATGGTTTAAATAATTTGGGGTTTTTTTGTAAGATACCACAGTCATAGAACTGTAATGATATATTTGTTTATAATTATTACTTAAGGGAAACCTTATCCAGATGGATTTGCCTAACTGGGCAGGGAGAGGGGTGACATTAAAAAATCTAGCCTTAATGGCTTTAGAACTGAAATTAATGCTGGCAAAGTTAGGAGATGGCAACTCTGCCAGCCAGAAACCCTAAAATATGGGGGGGGGGGGGGGTGGTCTGATGCAACAAAGGCTTTATAGACTGAACACCAAGGTAATGTGTATACAGTGGATGATTAGACATAGCAGTGTCCTAATGGCATCCATGTACAGGTTGCACTTCCAAGGGTCTCTAAAAACAGACAAATAGCTGAATATTTTTGACTGATAATCAAACTGTAACTTTATTATTTCATGTTTGGGAATTTGCTGCAGTATTTTGTGACAATGGGGATATTAGTTTTCCAGTGAGAGGAGTGTAATGTTCCAAGAGGACTATGTATACGTACTTCTGTTATGAGATTTTGCTTAAATGTTATGATTCTGAAAAAATTCCTTTCTGTAAAATTCAGAAAGGAAATCTAGATCCATTTTTACCACAGGAAATAATTGCTGAGGTTCCTGTTGAAGAAAGGTCCTCTAAAAATAATCACTTTGCCCTGAGGTATTCTGGAAGTTTTTCTTACTCAAGAGAGTTCAGTTCAACTCATTTAAACTCAACTAGGTGAAAATCATAGCTGCTCGTTCAGATCCAGAGTAAAAGGCTTTAACCAATACATAGCTCCATCAGGAGGTGGCAACATCAAGTTTTCTTTAGATAAATTTTTTTTGTGAGATAATAATCTATGAAAGTTCGGGGTATTGTTTCAAAGATATTCTGTTCTGTGAAGAGCAAGGCTGCTGGCTTTTATCAGATGCTATTTGTGCTGTAGACTTTCGAGAACTGAAAAAGTGGCAGGAGAATTCAGAAGCTTACACCCTGGTAATGTCAAATATTTTCTTGTATGCTTCTCACTGGACTGTAACTGACATAATAAGTTACTCCTTTGCTTTCTAAAATACAGTTGGTAGATAGTTGTAGCTAGACTGTCATTGCTGCATTATTGCAATAACTCTAACTGTCGTTAAGAGTCTATTCCCATTTTTCCAGATGTCCTGACAAACTATAAACTGCCTGTACACAGTAAAGCAAAATTCTTTGTGAAGACTTTAATTAAATTTTTGTCCCACAGGTGAAATAACTTTAACTTTCTTTTTGGAGTTTTGCCACTTGATGAAGTCCAGTAAGTTTTCCCAGCCATATTTATCTGAGATAAACTACAGAGATGGCAGTGAATTTGAACTCTCTGCCATCACCACTGGTTTACAGGCATTAAAAAGCTTGGCTTCAGAGCAGGTCTGCCCTTTTAGGAGAGCAAATTAGTGTCCTGTGGTCACAAAAATCTTCCAAAATATTTATTTTCACAGTCACAATGAACCACCTTGCACTAGCAGTTATTAAGTAGCTGAATGGGAATTTCCCAGTATCTTTACAAGAATGTCAGGTTTGCCTACACATTTTCAAATGTCATTACTCTGTTTATTTCTCAGGAATAAATATTTGAAGACAAAAGATTCCAAGCAGAAGCTCTCCCAGATGGGAAAAGCCCAGGGTATCCATGCCCACACACCAAAGATACTCTTCTTATCTTCCTAGGTACTGTGGCATCTTACAAAATACTTTCCTTTTGTTGACCATGAAGAGTTTTGTTAACCTGGTGGACTCTTGTGAGAATTGATAAACATCATGTCAGAGTAACATCAAGATTAAAATTACCAATTAATTTATAATACAAATAACAATGTATTAAACACTAGTCAAATGACTGTAGAAAGCATAAATGAGAATCCTCATCCTCCAAAAGCATTACAATAGGTTCCTGTGAAGAACTGTTCTTGGTCTATCACAATACTGTTGATGTATATCAAGATAAGAAGAAAAATGTTAATTCTTTGCAGGTTAAATCTGATCTACTTATCATTGCAAATGGCAAGTTAAGTTAGATATGAGAAATTTTGATTACTTGGCAAACTGGTCTCATTTGAATAATGTACATGTTAATAGAGCCAAGTAATACATTCAGGATTATACACTCGCTAGGAGAATTATATTTTGGAAGGCAATGCCTCTTTAAGGGGTTTATGGTTCACCTTGGGTATCTGACAGGATGAAAATTGCTGGTGTTGGATGATAGTTAAAACAAAGATGACCTTTGGATGTATAAAGAGGGTAGTACCAGGTATATCTCTGTGAGAGAGAGAATATGAGAATTGAGGAAATCATTGAGCTAGTCCTGAGGCTCATGACTATTGAAAAAGATATTGTTATAGTAGAAGAGATTTTGAAACAAGAGAAAAGAATGAATCAAGATTGAAAATTTTTCCTTATAATCAAAGATGAATTTCGAGTTTATCCAAGAATGGGGTTAACAGTGGATTGGTCACAGTTAAATGAAAAGAAATTTTAAAAAGGAGGGTCCTGCATTCAAGTAGGAAAATAAATTAGCAATATCAGATGGCTGAAAGTTGAAGCGAAACCAATTTGGACTAGTGATAAGGCACGTTTTTAACAGCAACAACCAGTGGAAAAAATGTAACTAATGAAGGTAAAACATTAATTATCCTTCAGGATTTTAAATCAGTACTGGATACGTTTCACTAGACTGTCTTCAAGACAACTGAATCCCTGAATTAAAAAAATCCGATGGCCTGTGTTGCGTAGGACAGAAATTAAGTGCTAGAACAGTCCCTTTGTCATACAGTTCTCTGCTTAATCTAGGCAATGTTTGCCATAAATGGTGGTTTTACTCAGCTAAACCTTTTCATGTACTAGGAGCATCCATAGTCATCCACAAAAACAAATGAGGCCTGACGTCTCAGCAGTTATGAGATCAGGACCTTAGTTTTCATGCTATTTCCTTGCATACTACCAGTCTTTGTCCTTTAATGTATCTTTTTATTATAACCCCAAAACAGTCTTTGGAAAAAGGTATTTTACTGGGGATATAGGAGTGGAAATGGGTTCATGAGTTATGCTAAAAAACAATAAATTTTTCAACTTTGTATAGCTTTATTTTGTATGTTAGCTAGATGACTTTCATGTTTTCCAAATATGTGTGATCTTAAGAGAAAAAATATTCTGCTTTTTTTTTTTTTTTTTTTTTGTCTCTGGGGCACTCTCCCGCTTTGAAGGTGTGCTGGGCACTTGGGGTTGTGTTTCAGGATGCTGTGCACTGGGGAGGGTCTTCTTGTGGTTGCTGTCCAGCTGGCGTTGCTAGCCTCTCTCTTGCTCTCTCTCTACAGTGCAGGAGAAGTCAGCTGTGTGGTCCTCAGCCTTGGAGGTTCTTGTCCATAGAAATGCGGTGAGGTCTTGTGAAAGGGTGGGCGTGTTTCCTTTGTGCGTACCGGCCCCTTAAGATGACCAATTTCATTAGAAAAGGCCTCTCTCTTTTTTTTTTTTAACTTTTCTTTTTTCTTTCTTTTCTTTTTTGCTGTAGTCTGTTTCCAGCTCTTTGGTCTTAGGAAGGTTGCGGATGAGTTTTTTCTGTCGGAGAGAGCTAAAGGGATTCCTGCTAGTTGGCGTTTGCTGTTTGGAGGTGTGGGGAACATGCGTGTCTCCTCTGGGAACCATGTTAAGAAAAAGGTTGAGTTTCCTTTGGGTGTTGGACTCTCTGAAATTTTGGGGCGGGTTGTGCTCTGAGCCGCCAGCAGAGCAAGGTTGCAGTGTGTGGCTTGTCCCTTTGACCAGACAGACGGTGCTCGTCTGGTCTGTTCTGTCCAGCTGTTGACCGTGTAGGGCAGTCCTGGAGTGGAGGTTTCTGAGTGCAGCGGGCTGCAGTCAAACTGCATGCAGCCAAAGGAAAGCCTGTGTGGGAGCGATAGCCTCCAGCTGTGGTAACATGAGTGAGTGAGTGTGCCTTGGTTGTGGAGCTTGTAGGCAGGTCGAGTGTCCGAAGCAGGAGCCCGCTAAGTACTGGATGGCTTTGCAGCTGCCTTTTTCCCGTGTGTCTCTTCTTTCCCCTTGCCAGCTGTCAGCTTCTGCTTGTCCACAGGAAAGTGCTCTCAGGTGGGTGTGCAGGGGAGAGCTGGTCTGCAAATGCATTGTGGGAGGAGCAGGTGAGGTGGAGTTGCCCAAAGACCCTGGGAGGTGGAGGGAGAAGTCACTCGATGTGTTTTGGTGCATGCAGAGGCTCTTTTGTGGGGTGCCAGTGAAGTTTTTTGTGGTGTTTGCAGCTCTTATGCTCCGTGGGGCAATCTGCGAACTTCTTTCTTCATGCCTCCGTTTCTGTCGCGGTGTGTGCTGAGCACTGTGTCAGCCAGGATTGCCGCCTTTTCCTGAAGAGAGCCTGTCCCTGAGAAAAGAGTATCCCTGTCAAAGTGGTGGTGCTTGGAAAGGAGTCCCGCAGTGGTGCCCATGGAGTGGTCACATAGGTGCCTTGAGAGGTTCTTGGAGGAGGGCTCACAGGAGAGTGAGTGGGGGCAGCTGGCCTGACTTTCAGGTGTGCATAGGCCAGGTGGCTGCTGAACTGCTGGGTGAGGTGCTGGCTGGGGTGCATATATGCGTGCGCGTGTGTGTGTGCGTGTGCGCGTGCGTGTTCAAGGCCCCACAGGTGATATGTATGAGAGCCTCGGGTATGTGTACTTCAGGCCTGGAAAGATGGGTGGTGTGAGGGAGGAGAGCAGGGTCCCCCCTGCGGTGCTGCTGCCAAGCAAATGCTGCGGTGCTGTGCGGAGGGAAGAAGCAGGGCTTTGGTCAGAAGGCGTCAAGCCTGAAGCGTGAGGAGTGCTTGTGACTGGGGTTAGTTCCTAACCGGCGTCCCTCCCTGTCTGCTCAGGAAGGTGATGACCTTGAGGCTTGTAGCCCTGAAAGAGACAAAAGCAGCACTTCTGTGGAGCTTTTGTGCCTGGAGGAAGCGGTAATTCTCCGTTTGCCGGGTCTCCAAAGTCGTAGCGTGCACCCCTTTGCCTGAACGGCTTCCCTTTGCCCAAGGAGGATTTTGTCGTCTTGCTGACTGCGTCCTACTCAAATGCTCCTCTAGTGTATGCAGGCCCAGTGCAGCCCAGTGGCGTGAGAAACAATAGTCGTGGCTTGCCGTTGTCTTTTGCTGTGCCGCAGCTCTCCTTTCTTTTCCAAGATGAGTCATTGCTAGAGGCCTGGGAACCTGCAACTGGCTCGTAGGTGTAATGGCTGAAATGCGTGGCAACGACTGTTCAAGCTGGGTGGTATGCTGGGGGCGCAAGCAGCTCAGCTCCATTTGTATTGCAGATTGCAACTTCTGTCACCCCTTTGCTGTGTGGACTCTCCCAGGACTCTACGGCCCAGACTTGAGCACCTTCATGCGCTGTCCCACCAGTGGCGCTCCAGAAGTTAGCGTCAAGTTTAGCAGAAGCATAGGGAGATGAGGTTATAAATGTAGAGAGTGAGTGGCTGCGTTCCTGGTTTTGCTGTGTGCCTGGCTCTGGAGCAGGACACGGGGCGTGCCCTCGGGTAAGAGTGTGCATGCCCCGTGCTCTCTGGAGAGCGGGGCTCCTCCTGGCAAGAGCTGCTTGGAGATGCAGCTGCAGGCCTGTTGCTCATGGCTGAAAGGGTGTCCCAAGAGTCGTCTTCCACGGTGTGAGTCCTGTGAGTTGCTGTTGTATTGAAAAAGCATTGGTGAAAAACCCCAGGGAAGATGGCTGCAATGAAGGGAGCCTGTTGTTTTGTCCTTTGCCATTTGTCTGTGAGGAGAAGAGAAAGGGGAAGGAAGAGGAGGGGAGTGAGCCACTGGTGTCCCTAGGCTGAGACATGCCTCCTCAAACCAAGAGCTGTTGCTCTTGCAGTTTTCCTCTTGGGTGCTGTGTTGTGGTTTTGGTTGGTCAGTTGGTCTGTCTGTAAATGGGTATATTTTTCCTTGTTTTTTTTCTCGTTCCCTTGGCACTGAGTTTGCAAAGATGGGTGCTGAATGAGCTAGAAGGTCTTTTGGGATCCGAATGCATTTGCAATGTCTTCTGAGCCGAAGCTGGAGTCTCTGACTGTCTCTGTCACACAAAGTCAGTTGTGATGTGTTGTGCACTTGGGAAGGGAGAGCAGGTAAGCTGTGACAGGCGTGCTGACACAGTGTTGCTGCGACATTGCAGCAGGTTTGAAGAAGTCGGAGGGCCGCAGGGAGCTGGCTACGGTTGCCCGTGAGGCAGAATGCTGTGTTGCCCTTGGAAAGGCAATGTGCCATTGGTTGGGGTGGGAAAGGAGCTGAAATGGCATCAGCGTAGAGGAGGTGGTGGGAGGCAGCCGGGGGGTTCTCCAAGGGCGAGCGGTGCCGGGCCCCAGCTGGGAGCTAGCGCTGAGGAGCTGCCTGGCCGCGTGGGCCAAGGGGAGAGCCATGCATGTCGTTTGCCCGGAGGTTAGCAAGGCCTGTGACAGAGTCTCCCGCAGCCTCCTGGTAGCCCCTGGGTGAGGCAAGGAGGGGAGAAGTGGGCTGCGAGGCGGGTAGGCCAGTGTCTTGCAAAAGGCAGGAGAAAGCACCCTCGAGGGGCAGGTGCTGACGGTGTTGCTTGGGGTGAGTGTTGGGGCTGATGCCGGTGAAGGTGTGAAGGAAGGGCTTGGGTGGAGGCGGTGGGCAGGGAGCACCTCCCGCAGGGTTGTGGGTGACTTCAAAGAGTGGGGAGGGCGGAAGGCCGTTGACTGATGCCCTGGAGGGGAGGGTGTCCGCAGGCTGGGGAAGCATGCTGGCAGAAACCTCGCAGAGCAGAAGGGGAGTGAACGCACGACCCGGCACCTGCTGTGGACCAGTGTCCCTCCACCATGCGGCCTGGGGCCGGGCTGGCTGAGGAGCAGCTCTGCAGAAAAGGCCCTGGGGGGTGGTGGTGGTGGCAGCGCAGGGGTAAGAGGAGTGGCGAGCGCACCTGGAGGTCGCTGGAGGAGAAGGCGAGCCTGGGTGGTGTTGGAGTGCTGCGGGCAGGTGGGGGAAGTGATAGTTGCCCTGCGGGCATCCCTTGTGAGGGGGCACGTGGAGGGCTGTGTGCGTTTTGGGCTGCCCGGAGAGCGCGAGGCAGGCGGTGCCATCGTGGCAGGAGGCAAGGGGCGGGCCCGCGGGCTGAGGAGGGGGCTGGAGCCCAGGATGCGGGGAGGAGGCCGATGGCAGTGCCTGTACCGCAGGGGCAGCCTTTGCGTGTGTGCAGCAAAATGGTGGGTGGGAAGTATGCGAAGGAAAGGGGCCCTCAGCCGCCGGTTCTTGGCCAGGAGGGCATCTTTCAGGCCATAGGCCCCTCTGGCTGTACTCGGCGCCCTCTTTGGGCGCCATCACAGTGGCCTGCTGCTGTCACCAGTGACCTCACTGCCCCTTGTCCCAGGCGGCATAAAAAAGGGCGCCTGGGAGTGGGGCCCAGCTCACCGAGCTTCTGGCTCCTGTAGCGCCAAGGAGACTTGGAGCAGGCAGGGTGCAAGGAGGCCAAAAGGAGCTGCTGCCCCTCTTCGCGAGGTGCGTTGAAGAATGTTGCCGTTCAGAATGGACGGCAGGGCGGGCCTCAGCGGCCAGAGGGCATTCCGGAAGTGGGAGATCGCCCGGTACAACGTCAGGCCCTTGCGAGTCACCGCTGGTGGTCTCACGAGGAGTGCCACGGAGCCCATGGAGGTGGACTGTCTGCAAGAGGCTGGGGTTCAACCCATGGAGGTAGACTCTCCTGAAGACTGTGTGGAACCCACGGAGGTGGACCCACCGGCAGCAAAGCGGGCATGGCCCAGCAAGGGCCTGTATGGGGTGGCCTGGACAGCGGGGCATCGCCATCATCCCAGGAGGGCCACGGCCTCTCAAGGCCCTCTGCCTGGGCCCCATGGCCCGCCAGCGGTTCCCCCGCGGCCAGCAGGCAGCCGAGAGCGGGCGAAGAAGGGGGCCGTGCCCAGGCGGGGAAGGAGGTGTTAGCCCAGCCCACCAGCACAAGGTCCCGCGGCCATCAATAAAAGAGCTGTTGAATTTGCAGTCTTGCATGAGCCCTCCTTTCCTGCTCTGCAGTGTGCCCACTCCCCATCGCTGGTGTGTGCAGAGGTGGGATCTCTCGTGGCCTGAGCTGGGGAGGAGAGGGCCTGTCTTCCTTGGGGCTGTTGTGGCAGGGTGACAGAAGGAGTGTGTGGGAGGGGCCCCTCAGGTCCCAGGGGCCCTTGGGGGTGCTTCTTTAGGTCTGAGGAGGAGGAGGTGGCGAGTGGGGGCTTGCTGCCTTGAGCTCCTTGTCCCTGTGGCTGCCTAATGGGTGGCTGAAGCTGGAGGCCGAGCCTTCCTGGATGGGGGTGCACGGAGCCTGAAGAAGAGAGGTGCCAAAGCAGCTGCAGAGCAAGTTGTTCCTTTGGAGAAGCCAGAGCCTTTGCTTGTGGCTGTGATCTCTGCAGGAAGGCGCGTTCTGCTTGCCTCCATAGGAGTCATTTTCAGGATGGGGCTGATTTCCGAGGAGTGTCCCACGGCTTTGCTCTCTGCCTGGCGCTTGGGAGGCTGCCTGTGGTGCTCCGTGCCCTGTCTCTGCTGCCCTACTCTGGGTGTAGTGCCTGGGACAAGAGGCAGCTGTGCCTGGAGCTGCTGCTGCTTCTGCCCGTGCCTGGGACTGATGTTCTCCAGAGCTGCTGTTACTGTTGTTTCTGCCTGGGGTGCGTATATATATATATTTATGTGTGTGTGTGTGTGCGCGCGCTCACTCCTCGTTTGCAGGATGGGGCTGATTTGTGAGGAGTGTCCCACGGCTTTGCTCTCTGCCTGGCGCTTGGGAGGTTGCCTGTGTTGCAAAACATTCTGGTTTTTCTGTCTTGCTTTTAAGAAAATGATGCCTTGCCTTCATCTCTTAAGTCTGTTGCTTGTGATTCTGGATAATGCTGTCCAGTTTTCTGGCTTGCTTAAGTACTTGTTCATTTTCTTCCAGGGTCAGTATGTTTTTTGCAATGATTTTAGTGTCCATCTATTCTCTAAGAATTAATTGCTCATTAGTGAAGGAACCATCTAATTTATAATGCTCTAGGGTGTACAAGAATGACCTTGTAGCTTTGCTGAGTTGATAAAAGTACAGGAAAGTTCCACTGGATCTGAATTTTTTTTGTCATTTGTTTGGTTTTTTTCTCCCTATGAAATCCAGTTCTGAAGAAGAATTGGGTAAACTGTTGTTGGCTGCAGTCTCTTCATTACAGTTAAGTGATACTGTGTCATTGGGGCTATTTTTCTGAAGAGAATGAATCTTTTCCTGTACTGTTCTGTACAGTTGGAGCAAGACTTGTGATTTTAATTGTTGGCTTTAAAATCAGTTCTTCTCTCATAATGTAAGCAATTTATCAAAAAAGGTGGAAATTTTTTGATGATGCATGGAGGCCTTTGTGGAAAAAATGGACAATCTTGCTGCCAGACAATTATTTTTCTGTCTTTTACATCTTTTCATACGAGGATGTTTGAGTAACTTGTTAACGACACATCTCAGTCTAATGATATGAAGTGGGTGAGTGTTTACAATTGCTTATTATTTACAGATAAAATGAAGCAGTGGGAGGTTCTGGGTGGGATAAACAGTGTTGATTTAACTGTGTTTTCACTACAGCCAGAGGGAGTTTGATCAGGTACTTCAGTGGCATCGGAGACAAACCAATGTGCTAACTGAATTTGAGGAATCCCATTCTGCATGGTTTGCTTGGAGATGCATGAAGCCAGCAACACAGTGGTATAAGGGATCAGGGATTTTGGCCTTCCGTGTAATGTACCAGTATGCAGCATACATCCTGTATTCACTATGTGTATGCATACCTATTATCACCAAAGCTGCTTTATCTGAAAGAGACTTTGGGACATTATCTCTCTAGCAGATAATTTGGATTTTTACAAAGATTAAGCTGAGTGACTAGTGGTGGGGGCGGGGGAGGAGATAAAAGCCCTGAGGTGTAACTGGATGAAGCCTCCTGAAACCTTCCATCTTTAATCTGAAAACCCTTCTTTCCACAGTCAGCCATCTCAAAGTCCCTAAAAGATGTTTGCTGACTCCCTGGAATGTGTGTGAGGAGAAGTGCTTCGGCCCTGTACCCTGGTGCCATCGATGGAGGTGTTCACTGCTGCTTTACAGCCAGACGTTTACAAGATGGGGCAGGGAGAAGGCAGTGAGGCAGTCGGCGACAGCCCCCCCCGCAGACTGCAGTGCCTTAAATCATTGGCTGGCTAATATTTTAATTAGCTTTCAGTTAGTTTTTTGGAGCGATTGAAACCTCTTCAGGTTTGTGTAAAGCCGCCCCCGCCCCGTTTCTTCTTTTTCTTTCCTGTCACCGGAGCAGGTAAGAACGCCCTCGGCCGAAGGCTCTCCGCGTGGCCGTTAAACGGCGCCCGCCGCGAGCGGGCAGTGTGCCCTTATCCCCTCGTCCCTCACCAGACGGGCTGGCCGTTGGCGGCGGCCGCGGGAGGGCAGCCGTGGGGCGTCTGAGGCCGTGGGGTTAGCGTTAGGTGGAGCATGGCCTGGTGCGGTGGGGTTGTGTGTGGGGCTGAGGGAAAGGGGATACTGGGGAGCTGAGGCCGCGTGTGGAGCGAGGGCTCGGGGCTGCCTCGTTCCCTCCAGCGGCCATTTTTCCCCTTGAGTGTGGTAGTGCACTTTCTGAAAAGTGAGGAGTGTCTGAGGGGTGGACATGCATGTCCTGCATCTAGTCTGGCACTGTCATTTGGCATGGGGGTGCCCTGGTAACTTCTGTGGGCTTGTTTAATGTTCATGTCAATCCTTTACTGCCCGCTTTGGTCTGCATTTACAACTGTCTTTTCCCCATTGAAAGGCTAAAGAGTAATTGGGGATCTTGGTTAGTTGTTGTAGTAGTGCCACTGCATCAGAGTCTGCTGAGACTCAGTCACATACTTGGAATTTTGGGCTTTAATTCTGACCATTGATGGTGTTAATTGTCTTTTACTTTTAATTTCTTCCTTCTTTTCCAGCTAACCCTTTGCTTTAGTTTGTCAACAGGTATAAGCCCTTGATAAGCAAGGGGAATGGTTTAGTTGTATGTAGGTATACATTCATGCATAGAGACAGGGAATGGAGTTGCAAACCACAGGTCAGATCTGAAAAGGGAATTAGGATTTAGATGCCCAGTTTCACAATTGCAGTGATGAACTCTTGAGTGTGTTTAATCCTAGGAGCAGCTAAACTCTGTGTTTTTATTACCTCAGTGTTCCCCTAATTCTGCTTTTGGACAAGCTTAGAAGCCTGTCAGGCTTGGCGGATCTGAGCAGCTCAGTGACTGATAGACACCTGAGCCCTTCCAGAATCTATAAAAAGGTGTTCCTTTGCCTCTCTCTATCAAGGAATTAACTAAGTGTAGGTACTCTCAATAGACCTACTCTATATGTTTGAATTTGGGCAGTTGGCAGAACACAAGTGACTGCCTTTTTATCCTAAATCACAGCCATATCAGTGTTAATCCCCCCCCCCCCCCCCAGTAGATTAGGCTGGTGGTTAAAGTATCCATCTGGAATGTAGGTTCAGTTTACTCTCCTTCGTGAGAGCAGCATGTGTGGACCAGGGATCCAGATTCTTCGCTGCTATGCTGGTGGTGGTTTAGTATAAAGTAAGTGAACTTACTCTTTTACCTAGGCTGCAAACTGTTGCTCACTGATTTAATGGCTATTTAAGTATCCAGTGTGCAGCAGAACAGCTTCAGTTGAGAAAGGAGACTGTCTTCCCTGCTGTAGATGGAGGAAACAGTGGGGAGGAAAGAGACTAATGTTTTAGTTCCTTCAGGCTGAAAAGAGTATTGAACCCTCTCAGATCTAGGTAGGTGTTCAGAGACTTAACAGTTGAATAAGAGGGGGTTGGCAATGACTCTCTTTATTCTCTGCTTTGTAAGAAATGAGTTATTCCCTGCTGGTCTCCATCCGGGCTGTGCTAGGAGAAAGTTCTAAGCTTTTAGCCTTAAGCAAAAGGATATTCCTCCTGATTAGTGCCAAACAAGGTGCAGAAGTACCAGGGGAAATGCATGTAAAACACATTCTTCTCCATAGATTTCCTGTAGGTAGTGGTGCAGAGTATGTCTTTCTCTGCTGGAGAAGAATGGAATAAAAGAAGTGAGGGTAAGATTCTGATTGTATAGGAGTTGCCAATTTAACTTGCTCTGCAATTTCTGAAATATTCTGTTTAGTGGGTTCTTGAACAGGCTAAAACATGAAAAGCAGGTGATGCTCTTCGGATGACAGTCATTTATCTGAAAAGCACTGGTATGATAGTATTGGCTGTATAGCATAACCCATTTTCAGCAGTATATCTTCTTTCATGGAAGAGTAAGCCATCTTACCATGGGGTGAGACTGCACAGTTAAAATTCCTAATGTAGATCCATGTGGCAGCTTACATAACAGAAACTTGTCAAGACTATTGTCTTTAGTAGGTTTTGACATTGCTATTTACAGCTGTGCTGGTAATCATGTCCTTTCTAGGAGCTAGAGTTCTTTAGAAAACCAGCTCACAAAAAAATTCAGCATTTCGAAAAGTCAAAATGAAAACAAAGCCAAGCCATAAGGAAATAGCACAAAATGAAAATGGAAAAAATTCCCACCACAGATGTCAAACTAAAAGGGAGTTTTTCATGAAAACTAAATTTAGATTTGTTTACAGTTGTCATTGACCAAGTTTCAGATTGATTTTTCATACTGAATATTGAAGCAGTATTTGTATCAAACGAAAAATTACCATTTGACTATTCCTCACCAGAAATCTCAAATGTTTGCGAGGTGTTGTCACTTTCCTGTGAGAAAGTCAGATGCTTCTGACAGAAAAACTACATATGCAAAATTTTTGTTTGGTTGTTTTGGGAAGGTAGAATTTATAAGCCCTCATTTCAGAGGAAATGGGAGAATAACCAAAGCAGTCCAGCAAGCAAAAATGCCTTGCTTGCCTGTTGTGGGGCACTCCAGATTAAAAGACAAATTTGGACTTAGGTTCACCAATGGGCAAAAGAGCTGTAAGTATGCTCCTTAGTAGATTTCCCGTTTCATGAAGCAGAAAGTGAAAACCGTCACTTGTTTTGTTCTGAAAAATTCCTTCTGATAAGGAAGAGTCTAGGTATTATTCCAGCTCTGTTGATCTTGAAGTTACTTATTTGTGTGTTTTTATGATGACTCCATTTGAAGATTGTTTCTGTAAAGACAGTATGAATGGCAGCCCCAGGTGGTTTGACTGTACACTGTTGTAGTGGCTGTTGATTATGGGAGAGATGCTCTGCATACAGTTTCATATTTAAATTACAATCTAAAGCAAACTCTGAAGCAGGAAGGAAATTTCAAAACTCTTAAGCCTCCTTTACTCCACCTTGCTGTTAAAGTTGCTGATTTTGACCTAGCCTAATACTATGTAGTCAAGTAAAGGAAGAGTTAAAATATACCAGTCTGTAATGTGGTGAATGGTAAGGAAATACACATAGTTACTGAGCACCAGCAAATTCATTCAGGAGTGTCTTCCTTTTCAGACCCATCTGGAACAGTAGCAAAACTGATCATTCAGGCAAACTGTAAATAAATTAGAAATTAAATGTAAATAAGTTTTTAGGAATTATTTATAAGCAAAGGTTGTAGGCTCACCTGCATGATCAGTGCAATTATTGGTAAATAGTCACATAAGAGTGTAATGAGACTGGTTATAGAAATGCCTATTTGAGAAATATGCATAGGTTTTTCTAAATGAACACAAGCAATGTCATTGGAATTCTCTTAAGACTTGTGTTTAACATGCACAAGCCTTGCTGCCTGTCAGCATATTCACTTGCTGATAATATTAATCAAAGGCTTGTTTCCTTAGCAGAATGGTGCTGCCAGAGGAACCAGTAGCTCCCTTGGAAGCAAAAAGATACTAAACCAGTGAAGGAACAAGTCGTCTTTGAATGTTTTGTAAACTGAGTTATTTTTTGTGTAGAAGACACTGCTACAAATCCTATCCTTAGCTTACGAATAGATGAATTGAAAAATGGATTTGAATATACTGTTTGGTGTAGTAGTTTACCAAGCAAGGAGCTGCCAAACGTGCTATGTTCTTAATCTACTTCTTCAATGCAAAAGCTTTTGTAAAATAGGGACTTTAGAAAGTAAAGGTAGTTCCTTTGGCTCAGGAGAAGCATGGTTTGCAAAACTGGTCTCTCTGCATCATTAGAACAAATGGTGACTCCTAAGAAAAGGCCCTGATTTGAAGCGAGTTTATCTAATTACTTGCTGTGGTGTGATCACAGACTCACAGAATCGCTGAGGTTGGAAGGGACCCCTGGAGATCATCTAGTCCAACCCCCCTGTTCAAGCAGGGTCACCTAGAGCACACTGCACAGGATTGCATCCAGGCGGGTTCTGAATATCTCCAGAGAAGGAGACTCCACAGCCTCTCTGGGCAACCTCTTCCAGTGCTCTGTCACCCTCACAGTGAAAAAGTACTTCCTCATGTTCAGATGGAATTGTCTGTGTTTCAGTTTGTGCCCGTTGCCTCGCGTCCTGTCGCTCGGCACCACTGAAAAGAGTCTGGTCCCATCCTCTCGACACCCTCCCTTCAGATACTTGTACACATTGATAAGATCTCCTCTCAGCCTCCTCTTCTCCAGGCTGAACAGGCCCAGCTCTCTCAGTCTTTCCTCATAAGAGAGATGCTCCAGTCCCCTAATCATCTTTGTAGCCCTTCGCTGGGCTTGCTCCAGTATTGCCACATCCCTCTTGTACTGGGGAGCCCAGCACTGGACGCAGTACTCCAGATGTGGCCTCAGCAGGGCTGAGTAGAGGGGGAGAATCACCTCCCTCGACCTGCTGGCAACACTCTTCCTGATGCAGCCCAGGATACCATTGGCCTTCTTGGCCACAAGGCCACATTGCTGGCTCATGCCTAACTTGGTGTCCACCAGCACTCCCAGGTCCTTCTCAGCAGAGCTGCTTTCCAGCAGGTCAACCCCCAGCCTGTACTGGTGCATGGGGTTATTCCTCCCCAGGTGCAGGACCCTGCACTTGCCTTTGTTGAACTTCATGAGGTTCCTCTCCGCCCACCTCTCCAGCCTGTCCAGGTCTCTCTGAATGGCAGCACAGCCCTCTGGTGTATCAGCCACTCCTCCCAGTTTTGTACCATCAGCAAACTTGCTGAGGGTGCACTCTGTCCCTTCATCCAGGTCACTGATGAAGAAGTTGAACAAGACTGGACCCAGGACTGACCCCTGGGGGACACCGCTAGCTACAGGCCTCCAAGTAGACTCTGCACCGCTGATCACAACCCTCTGAGAATGATGAACTGTATTATCTTTATAATGTGCACTGCAGATGCCTTGGGGTGGTTGTGTTGTATTTCTGTATATTACAGTTTTTATCTCATTGGCACTCGATAAATAATTGTAATAATCTCGTGATCATCAGCATCAGCAAATAGTTTCATCCTGGGAACATCTGAGTATCTTGTACTCATCGGGTGCAATTATTGGTTAGTTCTTAAGCTAACAATATTGGAGAAACTACTTCTTCCAGTGGATTATTTCAGTATTTAGTATGCAGAGTGGTCGGCAGTCTTGCACTGTTGTAAGAAAGGCTGTTATCTTTTGGGGAAGGTATCTATATTGGTTTGCTCTGTCTTAGCAGGAATTTAGAATTTGAAAGACTCTATTCACTGATGCATAGTTAACATCTGCAAATAAAGCTTCTTGTCATTTGGAAGTTTTACTTTGACCCTTAACAGGTAATGCTAGCATACATTTGAATTGTTTTTTATTTTTTAACAAAGATATATATTTTTAAAATCTCAACTACAGCTTTCATGTACTTGCTAGAGCTGACAGCTGTTCAGTCTACCCTATGCAACTTTCATATAGATACATTTATTCCTTAGGCAGCTGAACATTCCTACCCCAAATGAACGTATACTTTTTATAGAAAGCATGACATTGCTGCCTGTTTCATTCTTAAGTCTGTCAGAGGATGGGTACCTAACTGTTGAAGTTTGCATTGGCTTTTCAGGCACTCCTATAACTTTGTACTGCTGTGTTTTATACTGTCTTACTTGTCTTTGGCAAAAGAGAGGAAGAGGAGCAAAGGAGAGAAGACATGAAGTGCTCGGTAGTTGTTTCTGAAGCTGTATAGGAAGGTTTCTTTCTGAGCAATCTACCAGCTGCTTACCTTTGGAGACCTGAGCTGTGTCCTGAGAGAGAAAAGTTATGAACCAGGGGCTAAAGATGGCCCTGTGAGAAAAGAAGTCAGAGAAAGATTGTACTTTTCTGAATGTGATTTAGTTTGGTTTATAACAAGGAAATATAAAAAGGCAACATTGAGTAGGTATTTTTAAGTATCGTTGAAGAAGGATATACTTGAGACAAGAAAGTGCTGTTTATCCATTAGTTTCTCCAGCTATGAGCAAAGCCCTATCCTGTGCTTGAGCTTAGCATTGGGGAAGAGGGTCTTGTGTAGGAGAGTAGTGTGGTGCTTCTCCACTTTAAGCGCAGGCTATGAATTTCTGCTTCTGTCTCTAACAATTAATTTAATCACTGGAGTAATGCAGTAGCTACAGGGACCCCAAGCTGTTTGCTGATAGGATTGTAGGTGGAGTGGAAAGGATGGAGATAGTTGCCATTTTCCTTGATCTGTGATGTCGCCAGTTAACATGCAGTCATCTTATAGTCACGCTGTCAAGGCTAAGGATTCGGGCACAGGACTGAGGACTTTTTTTTTTTTAATGTCTCGGGGAGTACTTTTAGCCCAGGGCAAATACAAGAGAATTTGATTTAATAAAGGGTGCTTCGTCAGAGTTGCCTTACCTTGCATTTTCCCTGATATTAGAGCATGCCCACAGGCTGTTGTAAGTGCTCAGCTGATCTATGGTAATATGGTTGTATGGCTGAGCCCTAAGGTATCACTTCTGAAAAAGCCAGGGGAAAAATACTTAGTGTGTGTAGTAGAACACAGACATGTAAATGATACACTGTAACTTTCCAATGTAATTTAAATTTCTAACAGCAGAAAAGGGGAAAAGTTAAGAAACCACTGAATTTACTTTCTAATCATGATATTTTCAAAGTCATTCTGACTACTCTAAATACTGCTTGCAGTGTTCCCTGTGAAGTCTAAATGCAGTGTTACTTAGATACTGTGTGGTATGCCCTCTGAGAGCTGACTTGGGAGCTGCTAACATCTATCCCCTTACGTATGATAATCTTGAGGTCTCAATAGTGCTTTCAGAAAAGATCGAATTCAGCTTGTGCTTCAGCAAAGGGGTGTTCTGAGGTGCAGGAAAAAGAGGAATGTAATTGAATTACACATTACACTGTCTTTGTTTCCTCTTGCCTTTTTACAAAAGATCTAAGGCCAAAGATCTAAGGACATTAGGTATCAGATGATTTTTGCTTGCTTTTAAGTGAAAGAAATAAGAAATTTTTTTAGAATTAAGTATGTTTATGCAAAATAATAATACTAAAAATCATTTTTTGTGTTGGATGAGCAAACAGCTGGAGGGCAACATCCAAGGAGTGTCATAGGTACTGTGCATTTGTGCTTGCGCTGAAGAAAGTAAAAATTTCTTCTGCTGTAGCTAAAAAATATGAAGTGATAATTACATCTGCATATGTTTCCAGTTTAATGAATGCAGCTAGTGCATGCAACTGGTTATTTGTAATCTTTCCTCTAAATCAGGGTAATGAAGAGCTTAGATACTTGGAATATTAGAATTCAGGTTGCTGTTGTGAAACTAAACAAGTTACATACTGCCTTACAAACTGTCGGTGAGAAAGGACCTCAATCCTGCTGTTTCTCACTGCGGGGAACCATCACACAATCACTCCAAATCTTTTCTCCTGCATTGGGAGCTTCACTCTGCATGTAAGAAATCCTGTTTTTACACTCTTAAAGAGGTCTTTCTTATTTTGTGTCTTACCCTATTTTGTAGATCATGTGACTCTTGATTTGGAACAAATTTCGAAGTGAAGAAGTAGACAAATGTGTTTGAAGAAGGATGAGTAGCACCTAAATTTAAGTTACCGAAGTTGCATCTGATTGGTGAAATTTGTGTTGGGTTGAGATTTTCAAAGTTAAAAATTCATTTTGGAGCAAAATTTTCTGGGTGAGTTACAAATATCCATTCGCTGGAGATATAATGGAACTGTTGAAAAATGCTAGGAATTCCCTGAATTCATTTTCATTTTCTTTTTAGTTTTTTTTTCACTCTGCTGTAAATTTTCAAAACTTTGTTACATGTATACCTCTCCCTCAATGTTTTTCCTCTTCCCTCAGCTGATTTCCATTAGTATGATCTGTTGGGTTCAAAGCTGCCTGTCATCTAGCTGTGATATAAGTGATCCTTTCACAGCAAATTACCAGCATTATGTCAGAACAGAGTTTAAAACTCACTTTCCTTCTAAAATGAGGGTCAGCAGTTTTCAGTTTTGAGGAGGGAAGAGGGAAGGATCCAAGGTGCAGTCAGTGAATTAAGTGAGCTTCTGGTGCATGATGAAAATACTAATTACTGCATAATGCCAAGAGATTCTGTGCTGGTTTGCTGCTGTGTAAACAGTTGCCTGTAGTGTGTTCTAGTCAAAGTCTTGCAGAGCATTGAAGATGAAGCTGAAACAGATTTCTTCAGGTGAACCCTAGTCACGAGGAAAATAAAGCCAGCAAACTGTGGTTCTGAGTCCATGAAGTGCAGTAAATGATCAGGCACACAAATGGACTTCTCTGAGGTTCCTTCTTGCTCTGTCTGCCACTGTTTGAAGAATTGTGCAAAACCAGTAATGTAGCAACAAATTAAATATGTCCCAAAACATTTCATAGTACCTGTTTGTAGATGAATGGATTTTTTTACAAGGTACTATGTAAGAAAACTGAATCACTGTTCGGTATGTTCAGTATGTCTTTCATGAAGAGTTAAACTTCTTCTGGAGATTTCATTTTTATAAAAGTGCAAAATGCAGCAAATGCTATGTAAATACTTCAAATCTATTTTCTTATTTAAAGAATTTTTTTCTCTTAATATCAAAAAGTCAATGATGTACCTAATTAGGTGTAATGCATTTTTGACTTTCATTTAAAATGTTCATTAAAATTTAATTAAAGAAATATGCAAAAAGAATTTGGAAGCTTTAAGTAACTTAACTGGTATTATTAAAAAAAAAAAAAAAGCAAGGAGGAAAAATCTACAAATTTTAGCTGAGTTAGGAACTCTGTTATGGCAGCATCCATGAAATACAGGGAACACATTCCACAGTTGGAGTGCTTCATATGGGATGGATTATCAGATTCATTAGTTTTAGAACTTTGGTTTCTTCTATATGAATACTTGGCAGACAGGAATGTGTGTAAAGATTGAAATAAATAATTCATCTATCATTTATGAACAACTTAGGAAGTTTTAAAGAAATAGAAGCAGAGTCCAATACCATCAAACTCCAAAAGTCTAGCTGTACTTCATCTTAAAGACTCACCAAACCTAGTCATTAACACTGACACTTATTTTTGAAACAGATGGGGAGAAATACACTTAAACTTAGTTTGTGCTTTTATAACACATCAATGCTAACAATGTTTGCATTTTTTTTTCCAGTTTTATGATACTTGATGATTTAAGTCCCAGTTCCTGGAGTTGTATGAATTGCAACTTTAAGAAGAAGAGGACTCCTGGTTCCCAAACAGATTTCTAACTCAGAGTTTTATCTATAACTTTTTGAATTTGTGACCCGTAGGTATTAATATGGAAATGAATAAAAATACCCTGTGTTTATTATCTTCAGACATTTTTGAATACTTGACTCAAACACTACTGAAAAACAGTAACTTATGTCCTCCTTTTATTATTTACCATATGGAAAACAAATCTAGGCATCAGTCTTGCTTTGTCGAATGCATAGAAAAACAGCTGTGTTTTCACAGAGTTCCTCTGAAGCCTTTGATGGGCCTGTGCATAGATTTAGCAGTACATGTTGTCCAGTTGCAGAGTTGGGGCCAGTTACCTTTACCTTAATGGGTTCCTGTAGCTAAACTTTTGGTCGCAGACCATTTGGATCACCTTGGATCTAGTAGGTTCACATAGACACATACAGTCCATTCTAATTTCCTGAAAATTTTTTCCTGCGTTTTTTTTGTGATATGGTGGTACAAAATGGAGTTCCTGGTGGTTAAATATAAATTCTTTGCCAGCCTAATGGAAGTCCAGATTTTTCATGAAGTAGTTTTCAAAAGCTCCGTTAGCTTTTATTTTTACTGCACTCAGTATTAAATTTAAGGAGGCAGAAAGACATATTTTCCTGTTCTTGAATCTTGAGCTGAACTGTGTGATATTGTGGAACTTTATAGAGTACCAAATGGATACTTCCACATGTGTTATTCTTTGCCTTAGGATGATAGAAAACATGCTATTGAAACCAAATGCTGCATGCTTTTTTTTTTTTTAATGAATTGTTATATATTTTTCAGCGTTAGTATCTAATGGATTCTGAAGAAGGTGAAACTAACCTGTGTCCAGCAAGGGAGAATCATGTGGGAAAATCAGACGGTCACTGAGGTTTCACTATTACTTCTGCTGGTCTTGGCTTCAACATTGAATTCAGCAGTACCAGTCCCGCTGCATTTCCTGTTTTTCTGGCTGCTTAGTGACTCTAGATTTTCTTAGACCCTTTTAGCCAAGACAGAACATTTGTGTTAGATGCCAGCAGTATTAAAGCGAGTGTATGAAAAAGGCAGACAAAATACCAGTGATAGAATGACACAAAGCATTAAAAAAAAAAAAAAAAAAAAAGTATTTTCCAAAATGATAATTGCAGCATTCTCACGGAGTATGAAAAGGTCCCAGTGAAAAATGGCCTGATCATGGTTAAGAGATTTTTAACCTCTTTATCTAGAAAAGGATATTTTTTATTTAAAGGGCAAACCAAACATTCAGAAGGCAGTTTTAGCCTGTTCACGTATCATGGGTTTAAAATCCAGTTACTAAATGATGCTGTGTTCTAAGAGTTGAAAAGAATTGCTTGTTTCAAAATAATTGAAATTTAAATGTGTTCCCAGCCTGATAGACTTCAATTTCCCAGAACGGAGAGATGAAATGAGGTTAATTGTGTTTATCCTTTCTTTAAGCCTTGTATCTCTGTAGGTTTGCAGGGATGAGGTATGGATTGGGGGGGGGGGAGAGAAGATTTGTTTTGATTCAAATTTTCCTTGGAATCAGTTATATCTGATGGATTTAAGAAATACACAGAGAAATATACAGAGGAGCACTTCTGAGAGTGTGAGTGAGGTCCTTCATGTGTATTTTCAGGATCAGGGCCTGATAGTTTGGCACAAGGAACAAGTTTTGCTTTTTTTGCATAACTACCCACCTTTTCTCAGACTCTTATATAAGATAATAGCTGAGATTGGCTTTTCTGTTGAAAACTTTTTTAATCTTTGTTCTTGAGGCTCATTTGTTTTGGGAGAGACCCTAATTCCAGTGGCCACCTGTTTGTTCATTCTTGAATTAGGCTGGCTTGTGCCATGATTTAGTCATGAGCCACTTTCTGGAGAAATGTCTATGCCTGGAATATGTGCTGTAGAAAGCTGTACAGAATGCAGCATGGTGGCCCCTGTGTAACCAATGGCCTCTTTCCTGCCCTGCAATCCAGCCTTCTTTTTTGCCTTTGTATGTATGATAATGGGTACAGTAGGGTCACAAGAAATGGAAGAAATCTTAGTGTATACTTTCAGTTATAGCAGTAAATATGTATTCCTGTGTTAATTTTACAACAGTTTTCCCAGACATGTAGTGACATTAGTGTATTCCTGTATATAGCTAATCTTTGATGCCTTGCTGCGCATGCGTTCGTTCTGTTGCATGAAAATCCTTTATACAGCTGTAGATCTCAGTTCTGGGAAATGTTGAGCACCTGCCTGCAACTCTGGGAATTCAGCAGCAGCCAGGAGTGTTTAGCATTCAGGTGCTCAAGCCCTCTGTGGTTAGTTTTTTTTTCACTGATGCAGAGGTATGTACAAATATGTATACACAGCTTGCATATGATGTGAAACTATCTAGTATTAGTCAGATTGTGTATTATTAGCATAAATATAAATGATTAATACTAGTTTTGGGAGTGCACTATAATCTCGTACATAAAACTTCATGTAGTTTTTGAGAAAATGTAGGTACTAATCCAGTTTGATAGGAAACAGAAACCTACGAAGAAAAAGATAAGTGTACTTTTTCATAAGCCTCTGATAAGATGGTTCTTCATTTGAAATGGGGAAAAGTGTGATAATTAAAGTTTATGAAGTATTTTTGATTTTCTCCTGTATTTGTTTTACATGTCTGAATCATTGGTGATAATCTAATAAGTATCATTGATTTTTCTCGGGCCAACATCTCAAAAGTAGCCTCAGGGTGACAATATAGTGTAGGTGGAGAAAGCTTAATGCTTTTAGGCAAACACTGTAGTTACTAACAAAACAGTTCACTGTCACAAAGAGCATCAGTCCAGTGACACTGTCTAGGAAGCTGGTACAGAACATTCTAACAGAAAAATAAATTTGCTAGCAAGATCACATAGACTGTTGCAAACAAATCGCCATTGAAATCATGTGTTTTACAGAGTAGACTGCTATCCTAGCTGATGTTAATAGCGAACACTGAGGCCTTTAAAATTCTTAAATCCACTTCAGTGGATATTGATTTGGGTAATAAAGAAACTTTTCCTTAGGGAAACACTTGACAAAAGAGCTTAAGGCAAGAGAAAGTGGTTTTGCACTGCTGTGAGTATAAAGAAAGAATATTTAACCAAACAGCAACCTGTGTGATCAGTTGTGTTTTTCATTTGTTTTGCTCCAGTGTCTGAAGTGCTTGAGTAAAGCTAGAATGAGCTTCTGCTGGAGTCTGAAAACACTGCTGTCAACAGGGTGACTGCCATAGAGAGACAGAAGGGCTGGGTGCTGATCCTATGAGACTGTAAATTCAACTCCATAAGCTCAGCTGGGGGAAGTGGGCTGGGCATGTTAGCCCTTGTACAAATACAAGGCTGTAATGCCTGCGTTCTGAAAGGGCTCTGCTTCTGTGAGTGAGGGCTGGATTTCCAGGAGAGGTCTGCTGTCCCAGCAAGGTCCCTGAGTCAGTGTGCAGCTTTGCAAAAGAGTGGCAAGAACAACAGCAAGAGCTGTGTGCCAGACTCTTCTCACACCCCCAGCCCTTCAGGTCTAAATCAAGAAAATGCAGCTGGACTTAAAAAGTGTGGCAAAAAGTAGGAATCATTATGGACAGACCTAACCTGGAGTTTAGACTGCCTTTTTCATTTATTTCTAACTAGCTTATTAGCAGCCTAACTAACCCTGCAGAAGCCATCAGGATTAGGTTCTTTGCATGCTGAATTTGTGCCGGGATGCTGCGATGGCAAGCATGTTTGAAAGACATGATGAAGAGAGAGATAATAGCAAGTGGAGGGAAAAACGAATGATCAGTGACAAGTTTTCTCATGAAGAATATCTTTTCAGTTTAATATTCACATGTATTTGCATTTGTGTGTTAATTTATTGCTAAGATAGTTAAGTTAGAAATAAATAAAAATACATATTTTTCTGTGATCTCAGTAACGTTAGCTTTTATAGCAGTTCAGATCTGCTTGATGTTTTTCAGATGCAAGATGAAGCACAGCCCCTGAGGCAGCTTTGGTCTATTTTGTGTAGCTGCAACAAGGCGGTGATGTGCTAGGGGGAGGGCAAGGAAGGCAGTGTCACGGAAAGCAAGAATAGAGGTAAACTCAGGAGGAAGCATTCCTTTAATTCATGCTCTTTCTATGTTATTCATTGATTGTTATTTTGTGCCCTGAACTCACATGTGCTTTTTATTTGTTTTTTGGCTTTACTTTGCATTATAAACCTGTTGTGCTGTCAGGTGTTTTGATGCTGTGTATTCAGATCAAGATGGCTTAAGTGAGTCAGGATACGTGGGATCTGAGGGAAGGTGAACTGAAGCTTCCTGGGGGGCACTGAACAAGGGTGCAGCATGGGAGATGTCATGGAGTTAAAACTGAAAGGAGACAGTAAAATACAAATGCAGTGGAATGTAAGAGGATTTCTGGAAGATGAGTTTTGATACAGTTCTTACGTAACTGGAGAGCCTTGAAGGGGAAGATATGAAGACTGGACATGTTCCAAAAGCATTTTGATAAGGGAATTCAAGGGATGAAGTGATGTGGCAGCAGTGGCAGGGGACAGTATCTGACTATTTTCAGCATGTCAGGTAGATGAGAGAGAAGGAGAACATGTGTGGAGATCAGGAAGGAGTAGGCAGATGTGGGGCCAGAGACAAATAAAGGATTTGGAGGTGGAGAAATGGGAAATAAAAGGGGTGGGTAATACCAGACCATTTTTTGAGTTGTTATCCTCAGAATTGAAAAATAGATGAAGATGAAATGCAGTATTTGTGGGATATTTTGTGTCCTTCAGAATAAGCCTGTATTTTTATAAGGTATATGTGACATGCAGATGTTTTTCGAGCAAAGTGAAATCTAGATTTTGTTACAGCAAGCTTCTGGGTAATGAATCTCTAAACTTCCAGGTTCCTGAATTTTTCTGGGGGAGGGAGGAGAAAATGGGCAGAGAAGACTGAGACAATGTTCGAAATCAGTCAAAAAATTTGATATATTTTAAAGAAAGTGAATGAGAGAGAGAGAAGAAATGCTAACAAACTTGAAATAAAAGTAGAATTGAGCATGAACAGTTTACATGTGGGTGTGATAGAGTGGTCACATATGCCAGTCTTATTAGGGGAGCAGTTGCCTCATATCTCTGGGAATTACCATTACCTTGAAAGCACCTTAAAAAACAAAACAAAACTGCCTTTTGTAATCCACTGTTTTATGTGGTAGGGGAAAAGTTTTTCCCTGTTATAGGCTAGAAATGCTTGGCCTAGTGGAGGTCTCTGAATCAGTTGCTATAACCAGTGCTGAGCCCCAAGCAAAAATTGTCTTAAATTATGGTACCTCATACTGATGTAGTACCAAATACAACATTTAAGAGCATTTCAGAAAGGATAGAGAGCTGCATGTAGCTATGTTGTTGCTGGGTACAGGAAGGGAGGGAAGATACTGTACATATGTGTAACAACTACTGTATCGTATGACTTGGAGCATATGAGAGGTGTTAATGGGAGAAGAGAGAAGAGCTTTGAGTTCTTAGTCCCCTGGGTTAATCCTTGCTTGTAGAGACAGAGACATGCGCATCTGCAACAGAGAGTGATCAGTGCCCAAGTTTTCCACTTCTGCACAAAAGGAGGACTTCGATGCCTCGAGCAATGAGATGACATTTGATACACTTTTCCAAAGGCAACAGAAGCTTGGGATGGGTGAGGCCTTTGATGGTTTGTGAAACTGCTCTTTGAGGTCACAGAAGCAGATTGAGTTTGTGACCTTTTAATAAAAAATCTGGTATGTACAAAATCTCTATAATAGAGTTGACAGAAATACAGATACAGAATTGTGGAACAGCAGAGTATAAGAGTTCCAAGGTAAAAATCAGCCAATAAGGAAAGAACCAACTGCAGCAACTGCATTCCTTCCATTAAGGAAGGCATTGTTACCCATTCTTGTGATTGTTATCTTGCTGTGGTTCCTTTTCTGAAAACATCAGCAGCTGAAGAAGAAAGAAAAAAAAGAGCTTTGACAATATGTTTGAAAGGAACCTAGAGAACTCAGATAATGGCAGGTGTAAATGGAACCTAGCTTTGTGGGGAAGGAATAGAAAACCATGCTACATATTTTAACAATGCTTTAAAGCACTTGCAGTTTGCAGTAGCATGCATCTTTGTGGGCCCTGTGTTAGTTTGCTAAGATTCCTACAACCTGCATTTAATTTCCAGTTCTTCCATTGCCTTGCAAGGTGATGCTGGTGAAATAATTTCATGTGCAGAGTTTGTTTTTTCCATCTGCAAAATGGGAAAGATACTCATTTCCCTTGGGAATGCTTTATGGCCTACTGAGGAAAAAGAGTCTAGGTGTGAGTCTGGTAGTGACCTGAATACTGGTTGTGATTTTTCCACAAGTGTAGGAGTAGCTGACTTGCATCCCTGTTGGTATCTAAAACTCCCTATGCTTTTAGTAGAATATTGTGTATACAGTGGATATCTTTGTAACAGTGACTCAGAGGAACTGGAGAACTTAGGTGCCTGTGTTAGGTGATGAGCCTCCTCTCTATGTCTTTATATGTATGCCATGCCATCTTTGCCTTCATGTTTGGTCTATATCCAGGGGGAATATGCACAACATAATGACTGCTTCCAGCTGACTAGAAAGAGCATCTTCAAGAACAGCTCTCTGTTTCCTTTTCCAGGCTAACAGTGTTGTTAATGATGAGAATTTACAAGCAGCGTAGCAATTAATGAAATACAGGAATTATAATGATCAGTCTTCAAATTAATCATTATAGTTCAGTCTGTACATGTTTCATGTGCTTTTCCATGGATCAGCTAGTCTAACCTGGGACAGCAACATTACTGTTGTTTGCCCTCAAGTTCACAGGATCTGGCTGTTGCTTGTTTGAGACAATTTTGAGTCTTAGGGCCCTTTATCTTTCTGCTTGAGCTGTCACCTAATTCTTCAGGCATATGTCCCTTTTTGATGACAACTTTACAGGGTACTCTGGTTGTCTTGCTCTTCTTTGTAACTGCAGTTTCCTCTCCAAGTTATGCTTGGTATCACTTATCTTATTTGGGGTCAGTTCATGGGACTCCAAATTGACTGACTTTTCCAAATAAGGCTTCTGTGAGGATCATTATCAAAAGTTTTCAGAAACCCCAAATAAATTTTCATCTCATCTTCGCCAAATTTGCTCTTGCATATTTTGGTACAGGGTGGATAACTCAAACTGTTTATTCTGCAATAATTTCTTCACACTTTATTTGGTTCACTGGAATAGGGAAGAATTCTGTTTAGACAATTGTTTTGGCATGATCAGATTTTGTTTTGATTTTCTGAGAATGATCTGTTATTTGCCTTAAAAAAAAAAAAATCAACCTCCCCCTCTCCCCAAACTTGCTCATCAAGAAAGTTGCTTACACATTTTTTTTAAGCCATAAATTGAATTGCCATAAAAGTAATGCTATGTGACATTGCTGTTCTCCTCCCAAGGTTGGGATGAGATGGATAGATTGTTGTCTTCTGTATTTAAAGAGGCGTGTAAAAGCATTTGTTTCTGATACTCAGCAAATTTGACAGGTTGAGGCATCAATTTTCTGAAGTGCTTTTTGTAGATATTTCTGTACCATTTCTAAAGGTATTTGTGACACTTGTCTTCTGGGAAAGACTGACAAGTTGACTAGATAAATATATGCCTGTTAAAAACCACATGCAGGGTTTCTAGATCTAGTCGTGAAGAAAATATTGGTATTATATGACCATCTCTTGCTATAATGTGCATTGGATTTACAGCCTTATTGTCCCAGTATCATGATATGATCATGATGGCAAAGAGATATTCCAAGGCTAATTACATTAAATTGATTCAGTCAGAAAATGTCAAGACTTGCTTCTTGCTATCCTTGATGGAAAGAAGATACTGAGCTAAAATCAGTATTATTTACTTTCTCAATTATCATGCATAAAGTTAAGTTTGAGCTTTTGCAATTTAACTACAACCACCCTTAGTGAACCATTCACTGATCAGACATTGAGATATTGTATTTTTTCTCACGTAGTTTTAATAGAGAAAGGGAAGTGGGAGGATGAACTTCATGTCATTTCTAAATCATGTCTACCTTAGAGCACAGGTATGAACATACTTGCGATGTTGCAACATCTTTAAGGAATTTATATGTCTAAGTAGAAACTTAACTTCTCTGTTTTGACTGCCAACTTACAGCTTAAATGATAGATTAAAAATGAAATACAAACCAACAACCATGTATTTCTGGAGGCTTTGGAGTATTTCAGGCTGAATAAAGATCACAGATGGGATGGCAGATGTCCTAATTTATGGTTAGGGACCATAGAAATCAGGTAGTTGTTGGAAATTTTCTTTACAATCTTTTTTTTTTTCTCTTCAATTACACCTGATTTTTCAGAGAAGGATGAATATATTTGGAGTTCTGTTTCCTGTCTTATGTTGGTCCTATAGAAAGAACAAGAATTTGGGTCATACCTCTTGTGGGGCAAACTTCCTCTATTTTTTAAGAGCTGTCTGCACTGATTTTATGGGTAAGATGAAGTTGGAACAAGTGTGTATATCTCTACTAGACAATGCATTTTCTGATTGTTGTGTCCTCTTCTGACCTCTATTTTGGTTCTGGCTGATGAGATTTTGTAGGAACCTCTCTGAAGCTGCTCAGGGAGACGTCCAGAATTCTTGGGGAACTCTAATCAAACCAGGCCCCAGAATGATGTGCTGAGCCTTGGATTTGGCTGCCAGCTACTGTACTGTTGTGAGTGTGAAACCTTATACAAATGAGAACATAATATCCATATTGCACGTAATTAGATTTCAGATCCCCCCCCGCTGTGTATTTAACAGTGTGGTTGTAATGCTGGTGAGAAACATCCCACTGATAACATTGTAGAAAAAGTTTATTTAGAATAAGTGACTCATATATAAAAGTGCAAGCATGCCTATTGGGAGGGGGAAGTTCAAGGAATTTTCCTAGGAGCAATAATTCAATTATTCTCCATGGTCTGTGTAGGTTTGGTGCCTTCCTCTCAGTCTACTAATTATTTGGAAGTGCAATGATCTAATTTTGAGACCCATAAAATTCATTGTATCCCTGTACCACCACCTGGAGTAAACAGAAATAGATTTTGTGATCTTGATGAACAGGTAAAGCAATTCCCTTGGGACAAAGCAGTCACTTTTCAAGGAACATTGAAATTGTGTAGTTGAACACTGTGAGTGTATCAGGAAAGGTTACTTGTGTAATCTTGATTCAAATACGGATCAACATGCATAGCCACAGCCCTTAATTATAGATGACCATACCATTTTTTCCCCAGTGTAGCAGTCTGAGGCATCTAACACTTGAGCTAACATAACTGTGATAACAGATAAAGATTTCTCTGATGTGCTAGGTGCCTGTAGAGGGTGTATATCTAAACTTCCACTTAAGGTGCCTGAGATTCTGGTAGTCAGCAAGTTTTCCAGTGCTGTATCTTAAACGGTAGCTTAACTTGCTGGCAAGGTGTGGCATGGTCATTGGAGCAGTGCCTACACACAGACTTGCAGTGTATACAAGTCTGTAGACTTGGCATGTTTGTTCTGAAAGGAAGATGGTAAAACAAATGAGATTTGAGTCTCATTTCTGTTCCCAGTGTGCCTAGAGTGCTTGTGTGCTACATCTCACTTGACTGAGTGGGAAAATCAGTGAGATGCTGTAGGAGAGGGGGATATGAGCCCTTATCCATGTAAGTTGTGAGCTGTGCAAAAGCCTTTATATGGTCTGTGGTGCTAACTGGATAAGAATCCATGGCTGCTTCCTTACGCTGGAGGCTGTTATTTGGGGAGAGAATTTCAAATATATTTTTGAAAAGTGCTGTTTTCTTTCATCAAGCATTGGGACTACTGAACCCTGTTTTTAAAAAAAAAAAAAAAAAAAAGTACAAATGAAGTCATAGCATTCAGGGAGAGGTCTTAATGGGCCACAGCCACAAATACCAATGCAGACTCTGAGTGCCTGTAGCAAAAAGGTTGTGAGAAATTAATGATTATGTGCATTCTTGTTCTGTTGATTATAGAGTGAAAACTTGGTCAAGTTAAAAAAAAACAGTAAGTTAGGGCTTGAGTCAGCTTGAGGAGTTAATACATTACAACTGGCATGCGCAGCCTTGGCTGCCACTAGCTTAGGTTCAGTGTGAGCACTTCTGTAGGAAAATCAGAGAGCAGCAGTGCTGTTGGTGGATGTACTGGCTATTACCTTGCAATATTTTTTTCTGCTGAAGAAAAGACATGAAAAATTATAAGTGATTACCCTAGGAATCTGAAGTGCAGCTAAAAGTAGTAGCATTTGTGCTGAAAAAGTCCAACCAGTGACCCTCTGTAGCTGTCTCTGCAGGAGCTTGGTGGTATCCCTCAGCTGTGAGTGGATCCCCTAGCTGCTCTCCAGTCCCCTGTGGAAGCCATCAGGTCTGAAGAGAAACAGTGTGTGGATGTTAACAATGCCCTTGGGGGCTGCATACAGGTAGTAAACAGAGTTGCATAAAACCCATCTTGTACATGTATGATTTCCTTGTATTCTTAATTTTGAGTTGTACCTAACAACATTCTGTGATGGATTTTGTGACTACCTTACTTTAATTTCTAATGGATAATTAGTTAGACTGGAGTTTTCCCATTGACAGTTTCCTCCCTCCTAGTTAGCATTTTTCTGGTATTTGTATTTTAAATCAAGTTTAGTGTTTGTTTTTTTGGTTTTTTGGTTTTTTTTAATTATGGTAACTTCCTCTGTACTCTGTGTAAATCCAGATAAGGCTGAGATTTGAATAACTGTCATTAAAATCTTATGGTTAAAGACCATTAAAATGGTCTGTTATCGTTGTATTTTGAGGTTGTCTCTTAATTAGATATAGATGATTGAAACTGGTCAGGCCTAGGTATGAAGTTGAATGTGACAGAGTGGCATCTCTCCTGCTGCTTTGGAGGGCAAGAAGATGGGAATACTGAAGAGCAGGGAACTGTGATGGGCAAGGGGGAATGCTGTGGGGGGGGGTACCTGTTCGAGGTTTGAATGAGCTGCTATTGTTTCAAACACCTGTCTTAACTGATCTTGAACTCCAGTGAACCTAGATTCCCACTAATAGTAGGCACTTTTCTGTTGGACAACTTAGCAGGAAGGAGGGAAAGTCATGCACTTTCCATGGTTCCTTTGCTATCCTCTGTAATACAGACCCATTGAATGCTGGAAAGAATCGCTGTACTGGATTACCCGGTACCTGCTGAGGCAGAGGCATGAGATTTAGGCATATATAAGGCATGAGAATTAGGTCTGTGAGCAAAAGATTCTTTTTTTTTTTTTTTTTTTTGTCCCCATTTCTGATACTTGCTCTTTGAAGAGTTGGGCTGATCACTTTAATTCAGTGTCTCAGTTTTGTCACTTGTAAGATAGCTGGGGGTGGGGTGCAGGGTTTATTGACATGTAGAAGATTAAAGTAGTTTTATACTCAGATGATTGTTACAGCATGCTTGGTTCTCCTGTGTACGCTTCAAGAATGATGTTGAAGAAGTGGGCAATGGGATGCAAAGCATGACTGAAAAACTGTAAGATGCATCTTCCAGTGATGGACTTCCAGAACTCCATTTGTTTAGTTTTATTGCAAAGAAGATGGAGAGGTGACTAGGTGACTGAAGTGTGCGAATACTTTTATGAGAAGAAAACGCTGGGCTCTTAAAAGGCCCTTTAATCTTGCAGAGAGAGGCATAGCAAGAATCAAAGAACTGGAAGTCAAAGCCAGACAAACTCATATGAGAAATGGTGCACATGTTTTTAACAGGGATATTGATTAACTACTAGAATAAACTGACAGATCTTGAAGCTTTAAAGTAAAGACTGTGATGCCTCCCTGGAAGATGTACCATAGCAAAATAAGAGGTGTTGGACTTGAAGCAGGCTTGACAGGTTTACATGGTATAGCAGATAGAAATAAATGATCTAGTAGTTATTTCTGGTTTTAAAACACAGAGCTGTATGTACATAACAGACCTCTTCATTCATATGCACATATGTGCTAATTTTTAAGTAGTAAATAGTAAACCATGTCAGTAGGTTATATTTCCACCACAATTTACATCTTTGCAGAATACACAGAGAACTGACACATGCAGTTTCTATTGATTTAATTTACATATGGAGTAAAAAGAGCTTGCTTTTGGGTATGAAGGTACTTGTTAAAATGGAAACAATATTGCTCAGGAACGCCTTCTGTATTTTCAGCATCTGTAGTTACTTTCATTTATATTTTTGCCACAGTTTTGCTTTCTTGTAAATTAGAGGTCTCATGGTCATACTGTGAAAAAACAATATCATCAGTGGTCAAATCATGTTTTTGAATCTGAAGAAAGGGTATCTGTCCAGGGACCCTTCCAGTGTCCCAAGATGGGGACTTTATGAAGGGCAGTGTGTTCATTTTAGGTTAAGTATGTTTTTTTTCTTTAAATATCAAAATGTGATCTGAAGGTGTAATAGATGAGTCAGTCACACGAGCCATATAGTTTTGTGACTTTTAGAGGAAAATCTTCCTCTGATTCACTTGTGCTTGTAATTGATGTGGCAGTGACTTGATTGTGTGATTTTATTTAATTATTTGTTTATTTTTTAATAAATGGCTCAAGATGGGGCAGTCAAAGTTCATTTGTGATTCTTGGCTTAAGCTAAGAAAGTATGAAGACTGGAATTACAATACCCTTGGTTCTATTTTTGTTAATAATGCAGACTGAGAGGAGCGCTGTTACCTGTTGCCTGAAGTTTTCTCCATCAGTCTGTTCTTGCAGACATATACCACCTTTCTGCCTGCAACCAGTTGACCCATACCCTGCATAATGAATGCAGTATAAATACCCAGACTAATGGAAGTGCTCTTTCCAGAACTGCTCTGTTCCTCATTCTGTCTGCATTTTAGGCCATGTCCTGAGCAGTGGTATTATTGGAGGTCCTGAATGATGCAGATTACATGTATGGAATAAACTTTTTCTCTCTTTTTCTCAAACATAAATGAGGTGGTTGCATAGAGGCTGCTTTGCATGTTTATTACTTGGGTGTGTTTTTGCAATTATCTGGGATCCAAAATGTACAAAGTCATATGTTTCATGAAAAACTCAGGAGGAGGCTGTTACTCTGACTTGTCATGTTGGCTTCATTACCTTTTTTGCAATACAAAAATATTGAAGAGATATCTTCACTGGTAGCAGCTGGCATGACTATTGCAATCTAAACCAGAAACGAATAAATACATGGAGGAGCAGGAGAGGGAAGTGGCCATGAATAGAGACAAACTGAAAAACAGATACTTTTCCTACAAGTATGTGTGTGTGGGTGTGTATGTATGCCTGTAGATACATATATACACACAGGTTGAAAGTTTCTGCAGAAAATAAAATTGTAATTGAAAAAACAAAGAATGTGGGCAGATGGAGGAAAGCCAGAGGTGAAAATAAAATATATTTTTCACTGTTTATGCAGAACTCTTTGGGAGAGGAATGAGCAGAGGGGAGGCTTTTGGCTTTGCAGACAGGCATAGAAATGTCAGTCAGCTCATAATGGACCGCTTTTGCCTTGCCTTCTGCCTGAGTTGCTGGTCCTTGTGTTTCCCTTTTTCCTTCCTAGCTGAACTTCTTACTTGATCAGAGCTGCTATTTTATTTTTAAACTTTTCTTTCCTGTAAATGATTGGAAGCTCTCCAGCAGAGCTATCCTAAAGCCAGAGGGGACTGGAAGCAAAGAGCAAGGACAGATTTGAGGACAAGTTACAGATGGCCAGTTGTGGGACACTAAAGTAGCAGCAAGCAACTCCCCTTCCTCTCCTTGTATTTTAGCTCTTTTCAGTCTTTTCTAAGGAGTAGGGAATTTCATCCTACATCCTAATGTAGGAAGAGATGTCAAGGAGACAGGGAAAGACCTTGGCAGTGAAAATAATTTGGATGTTTTTAAAGGATGTGAACATTTATTTTTGGAAAGTTAAAATAGATCACTGTTAATCTGAAGTAGGCAGCTGCATGCCAGATTTGGACTGGAATGAAATGTTTGAATGCAAAAACACATTAGGACTCAGCCAAAGGGCACTATCACCTGGACAGTTTATGCTCAGATAACCAAAGGTAGCATCTCAATGTTTATCTGTAGCAGCAGGTAACAGGCTATGGCAGCCTTTCTGCTGCATATGACTGGATGCAAAGGTGATCCTCCCTGTAACCAGTTCAGGTTGCCTCTTTGCTTTTACCTGAGGCACTGAGTGTACCAGGCAGAGCACAGAGTGAGGACACAAGGTGCTTAGGTTATGTTTACATTGCTGATGCTGGCCTTGCATACCCCATCTGCCTCAGTTTCTCCCACTGTGAGAGGTGGCATTGATCACTGTCATAAGATCTGTACATGAAAGATGACTGTGATAATGTCATAGCTAATGATGATGGCAGTAAACTGTAAGAGTTTTTTAACGTTGAAGCAGCCTGGGTTAAAGGTACTCCCTAGAAAAGTTTGTCTTCTAGCATATTTAAACAATAGCTGTATCTTTGCCCGATCAAACACCAAACTTTATTTGCCCAATCAGTCATAACCTCACTAGGTCTTAAGTCACTTTTTTAGCAGTGTCTCCCTGTTGACCTCCTAAACTATACATTTTAAGAATTGTATTAGCAGCATTACTGCTATTGTACTGGCAAGAGAGGATGAAACATTTATACTGATGCTAGCTGGAAAGCCAGCTCTTTTTCATCATCTCAGTGAGATCCCCTTCAAAGTATGGTTCAGCTCCTGGATGGTTCTGCATTCCTGTATCAGCTTTGTAAAGGGACCTGCTGACCTTCTCTCAAAGACTGCCAAGTTAAGCTAGTCCTGACATGAAGGAGAAGTTAATATATTTGTCGGAATGTTTAAGTTTATTAGACGGTAGAGTTAACTAGCCTTAACTTAAGGAGACAGTCGGCTTAAATCTCAGCCATCATTAACATCTTGTATAAACAAGCTGTAAAAATACTATGCCTGATAGAAAAAATTTCCACTCTTTTTAAAACTAAGCAAAGCACGCAGACATTTCCCTCTACTGTGTGGAAAGCCAAGGCACAGAGGACTGACCCAATGTTGACAGTCAGTGTAAACAAAAGTGAAATGAATTTTCTGATTTTTTTATTATTGTCTGTGCTGAAGAAATGCAGTAAGTTTACACACACACACACCCAAAAAGGGGGGGGGGACCCCTCCCTTTTTGGGCATTGACGGAGCCTGGGCACTGCTGCTACTCTGCAGTAGTATCACAGCCCTCTCTCACTGTATCAGCATCAGGAAGTGTGGGATATGGCTGCCTATGCATAAAGAACCTCTCTCCTACAAATTATCAGTGATAGCAGACCCTCCTCATATTTCGTGTGGTTTGGATAGGTCAGGGGCCATGCATAAGCAGCATCATCCTGTTGTCAGCCCTGGTGTCATTTTATCCTGCAGCAAGGTCAAGCTTATGTGTTGCTAGTGCAGTGCAGTGCCTCTGTCCAGGTCTGTGCTGGCTGCTGTTTGATCTATGTTCTGCTGAGCACCTGTGCGTTGTCATGGGATGAGGAATGGGCCGCAGGGTAGTACTATTACTAGGGAGATCTATTTCCACTCCAAGATCCAGGCTCAAGGAGTCCTTTGAGGCTTCTGTGTGCCTTAGTCACCACCTAGCAACATGGCCCTTCTCCCATCTTGTAACTTCACACCCACCTGCTGTCTCTTCTGCTAGCAAATTGTCCCATGTGTTTTAACTGAATAAACCTTTGAAAGACATTAGGGTTGTTGTGTCCAGTAGTTCAGAGTACTGACAGATTTGTTAACGGTACTAGATCTGTATTGTTACTGCAGTGGATGGCTACTCTTGATATCCTGGTGCCAGTATTCTTTATTCGGCTCCTCTGTTTCGTCAGTCTGCCTTTACCTCCAAATGATACTCTGAAGGAACCTGTCTCTATTCTATGACTGCGCAGGGATTGACTGTATGGGGAACCAGCCTTGCAACTTAAGTATTTCCATCATCTTCATGATCCTTCCCTGGTGTTGCATGCATAGAAAGGGACCAGGGGCTTTCCTACCAGGAAGTGCAGTCACCTAGTGTTGCTGTTCAAATGGACCTGTAACTCCTTGGCTTCAGCATGTAGGGAGTTTCAGCCGTGCTATAGGTTCTATGAATTGTTTTCAAACAGTGCTGCCATTCTTTGGCAAATTGAACGTACCTGATGTCTTCAGAGCAGGATCAGTGAGTGTATCACAACATGACCATTAGCCAGCCAAGAAGTACTTCTTGAAGGGAAGGATTTGGAGCTCTTCTGTAGCTAGAAAGCTTAAGGCTGCTGTTACCTTGACAACTGTAGACAAGACGTGATTCGTCCTGGCTTGGATCTGAATCTTATTGTAATTCCTGGCATAGATTGTTCTATCCAATTTATATTGGTGGAACACCTGTTCTTCACTGCAAGTTAGAAGAAGTAATTTCTGGGTTTTCCCTCAATGGAGGAAAGAGATTATTATGCTTAGAGTTCAGTTCTCATCCCTGCCACAGACTTTGCATATGACCTTGGGCAGATATCTCCTTGCCTGTGAAGTACGGATAATGATACCGCCTGATGTCAGAAGCTGAAGCAACTGTAGTGATACAAGCAAATACAGTAATGACAAGGCTATTCAACTCTTATTCCAGAGGATTCAGTTTGTTGAATCCATGACATTTCTGAGGAAGAACCCATCCTTTCACAAGGAAAATGTCATATCCTTATACCTGAATAGCATATGCAAATAGCCCTGAGTTATCATTGCTTAGTAACTCATCGCTTTAGTTAGCCTGGACTGCTGGTGTTGAAAACCAGTGGCATATGAGAACAAACAGATCTTGCTTCACAAAGCTCTCCCCATTCCTTCCACAAGATGCAGAAGCTTTGTCCTCTTCTTGGTGAACAAATACAGCAGGAGAAGAAAATGTAAGGGCTATTCTTTTAGCTCTGATTTGCATTTCACAGAAGCTGTTTCCTCAAAAGCCTTGTGGCAGATCACATTTTCGATTCAAGTTTTTTCTTTCTCTTTCCAAAATGAGAAGCATTTGTGACCCATTTGCTGTTTAGACAGCTGATGCCCTTTTGTACAGCACTTAGCAAGCTTGGGGTCAAATTCTAATGAGCCAACTGTGAGACTTGGCAATATGGCCTCCAGAGGCATTTGCCAGCAGACATTTGAGTTCCCTATAGAGATCAAAGATAAGGAGAAGGATTTGAAGAGGCTGCATGGACTGGCTTCTTACCAGACTCCCAGAAATTTCTTCAAGGTGCATAAAGCCTTCCTTACTGGGCTTCAGCCACTTTATGTTCAGGTCTGTGTGCAAGCTCACCTTTCTCCATTTGAAAGCAATCTTTTGTATTCCCAGGACACAGCCTGTTATACGCTGAAAGGGATCAGAGATGTCCAAACTTCGCAATAAAATATAATCCACAAATGTGCCCTTTTCATTATGGATAAGTTCTCATTAGACAGATAGATGACATATAAATATTGTATGTGACTGTGTTCCCTTGATATCCCTTGATGTCTGCCTGGGTTTCTGAGAAAATGACTGAGGCAGGGAGAGGTCTAATGCTATTTTTCTAGGTTTCTCTTAGGTGCAGCTTGAGTAAAATTTGAAAACTACTTTTGCTGTTGTCATGGGGTTGCCTGGCATTTTGGTGTCATGTTCAGAGCAACTGCTCTGATTGATAGGCATTTTTGTCCGTAACTGCAAATTCTTTGAATATCCAATTTTTGTATTGTTTTTCTTAAGGGAAATGTGTAAAAGGGAAATGACTTTATGCTGGCATTTTCCTTAGTCACCTTTTATAACGATCGCCTGTGTTTATCACACTCTTTCCTCTTCAGATTTGCTGTTTAAATTATGCTGTTGCATACTTAGATTCCTTTCTCAACCTCCCTCTGCTAATGATAGAGAAGCCACCAGGCTGTTCCAGGGAGAATGAGCATGAATTCTGATTTAATTCTAGCATAGCTGGCTTCCTGAGTGTCAGCCTTTTTCTATCATTACAGAATGTGACCTCTCCCCTCTGAATGCAAGGATTAGTGAAATCAGAGGTATTTCACTACTCAAGCTCTCAGAGAGCTTCCCATGCTTTGCAGCAAACTGGAAGATGCCGAGAACAGTATTACAGCCAGAAAAGTCAAATGTGTATTTCAAATCCTGTAATTTAGCAGGAATAGAAATAGTCTAGATCTTCACATGTTAAAGGCTTATCTCTGAAGGCACATGCAAATTCAGAATGTCAGTACCATAAAAAGCACAAAACCTTCCTGGGAGACAAAACCAGAACCTTTTTGAGCAAGTTTTTCTCTGTATTGTGATTTCACAAAGTTGCTGCAGAAGTTGAGCTCAGAACTTACTCTCCTGTCCCTGCCAAAACTGTTTCCTGTATTCAACAGGAGCTTTTTTAAATGGTTTTGCTCTCTCTTCTCTCCTAAATAGCATTTTGGGACATTAAAAACCCAAATGGACACAGCTTGTTTAGTTAAAGACGACGACTTGAATGTATACTGAATGCTGTAGCATGCTGCAGCCTAAAACTGTTGGTGAATTGCCCCAATCAATGTCCACCGGTTGAATCTGATGGTATAAATTTCCATATTGTCTGCAACGTGGATAATAATTTGGCAAAAACATGTAGCTAATCCCAAACAGCATCTTTTACCAGTGCCAGAGCCTTCAAATTCTTTCTTCTTTCCTCCCTCCCTCTTTAGTGATCTGTCCATATACCAACTTCTGGAAAAATCATATGGTATTTAAATAAGTTAAAAAAAAAAAAAAAAAAAGTCAACACCCCCACCACCTCAGCAGAATAATGTTGTAGAGCTTATTTTGTGGTAGGTTCTTCTCACTTTCATCCAGTTAAGTTCCTAACGTTATAAACTGATTCTGTCATAGAATGTATAATATGTTATTTGTTTGTAGTGCTAAAATCAAAGATTTCCCACAAGTCCTTGCTTACTATAGCCTAACTGTCTTAATTCCTCCTTCTGTGCTGAGTTTCATCTCCTTGATTTAAATTTTCTGAGCCCTGTGAGCCTACAAAATACAGAGTTGTAATGAGACTTAGTAATACCTATGGCATACATTTGTACTTCCTCACTACTGGCTACACCTTTCTTCTGTGCTCTTCACTGTGGTCTGACAACCCCCCTTCCTAGTAGTAGCATCAGCTGATGGGGCTTGGCATATGTGTCTGTGTTGGAGCCCGTTATCCATTATGCTTGCAATAGTTCTCACACAGTACTTACATTACATTTGAACCAGTTTGCTCTGTGAATAAAATGGAGAAACTAGCTAGGCTAGGTGATTTCCTTGTACTGTGGGAAAGCTTGCATCAGGCGATTTCTTGCATCCTTAGTGATAATTTTTCTCCTTCAGTTTCTGTCAAGGCAACACTTTAACATCTTCTAGCAAGGTAGATTTTTCCTTTATTTCCTGTGTTTTTCCTGGTCACATACAGCTTTTTTGGTATCATGCCCTGGACATTTTGCACGTATCCTGGTTTTGGGGAGTGATTTTCCCACTGTTGCCTTTAGTATTTGTTATATTTGGCAGGATGCCCCTGTGGTACTTTATTTCAGCTGAGATTTTTTTTTCCACCTTGTTCATGGAACCTCAAAAGCGTAGCACAAACTTGACATCTTGCTTGTCTCAGGCATTTAATAAATTCTCTCCCACCCCAAATTTATTTTCTGTGATTGAGTTTTTCCTCAAAATACCAACATATTGAACAGATTTTTTTCTAGTTCACATTGAACTCTTCTGCCTTTGTTTTGAGTGATTATTTTTATAGCTTCTAATGATAGCTGGATATTTGTAAGAGGGTTTTTTTAGTCATGAGAGAAAATCCTCTTTTTTTTTTTAATTTCTGTATGCTTTTATTCTTCCTGATGATCCCAGTGCAAGCTCTGTTGCAAAAAGCCCTGTAGGTGTAAAGCACTGCACTCCAATTTTATGCCAGAGAGTAATCTGATAGATAATCATAACCACCTTGCAAGATGAATGTCGAATGTCTGTGTACTGTGTCTTCTGAGGCTGCCAATTATGGAAAGGAAATAATCAATTAGATGGGCTCCATCATTTTAATTTTGGTGAGCACTGTTTCAGACCCTGTGTTCTTAAGGGTAGCTAGAATCTATGCAGTGACTTATGCCATGTGTTAGGACAGGAACTGTTGAACGATTAATTTGTGCTGATTTAAAAGAACCAGATAGGTGAAAAGTGATCAATTAACACTCATTTGTCTCATAAACACTGATCGGTGTGAAGTCCCCTTCCTCATGTCATTGTCATTTCTCATGACTGTCTGTGCTGCTTCTGCAGGACACCATCCTGATCAGTGATCAGACATCTCACTTTCTATTTTTCCTCCTCTGTCTCCTTTTACTAAAGAAGGGATGCAAACAACTAAGAACAGTTTGTGGCCCAAATAAATGATTGAACACAGTTGAGCTCATGAAAGCAGAACTAAAGACAGCCTAGATGAGCTAGCCATACACTTTGGCTAAATCATTAAACTTTCATTTTTCTTTTTTAGTCATGCCATTCATATGAATATTCTACCTGGAATCCTGTTCAAAGAGATTTGAACAGAGGACTGAGATATGCCAAACACTAGATTTGAGACAATATATTTGGAACAACTGAAAAGAATATGTGACACAAAGATAAACCTACCCCTAGTGAAAAATCCCCTAGTTAAATGTCTGCAATTAGAAAGTTCTTTCTTAAAAGGCATAAGATGGAATAAGGAGGGGGGAGGGGGATATTGACTGGCCAACAGTATCTTGTCCCATTGTCACCAAAATCGGGAGAAAAACTCCTTAACACCAATGTAGCATTAAGAAGCAGGCATTCTCTTTATTACGGTGCCGGGCGCACGGGGGATAGCTCCACCCAACGTGCACACTGTGTGTCACATCATCTAAAGTTTATATTGCTCTATCATATACATATGCATTAAATTTCCAGGAATTATTATACATATTCATTCTATTTCCTAGAACTAATTACTACATTTACATAATCATTACGCATGCGGTCTGAGTCTCTGGGGGGGGGTCTTCTGTGGGGGTCTCTGGTGGTCCCTAGTGGTGTCAGAAGAGGTGTCACTCAGCATCTTGCCATGAACTTTGCTCTACTTTTCCATACATGGTCTCAACTTGGCTTGCTTCCTTGTTTGAGAAAAGCTGTCTTGGTCCTAATCTTGGCTCCAACTGGCTTCTGCTGGTTTATCTGTACTTTCTCAGGATGTATCGGTCCCAGCTGCACCTGTGTCCTTGGGTACATTTGTCTGAGGCTCCTGTTGAGACTCCTTCTTGTCCGAGCTGGTAACAGTTCCCCCATTCCCTCCCCCCCCTTTGAGACTCTTTCTTGTCTGGGGCCTTTTGGTAACACCATCTTAGCAAGCAGCAAAATCAGTTCAATGAGTAAGTGCTTTAATTAAGAACCAGAGCACAGATTTTTGACATCAGATGGAAAGGAAAAAGATTCAAATGTTCCAAGCAGTAAAGGAGGAGGAAAGAAACCCCCTTGCTGAGAGGCATTAAAGCCCAAAAGAAATTCATCATAGGCACAACTAACTTTATTACAGGAAAGTCACATTGTTTTCCTGGTGCAGGCATTGATTCCAAGCTAGGAAACAAACATGAAGGGACTTTAAGTAGTAAAAGAAAAAAATACTAAATTGCTTCTGAAGGTTATGGCTGTTTACTCCATCAAGGACGGGTAATGAGACTGTTTAGGGAAGTCCAACCAACCAGCATAAGGAATATATTTTGTTATGTTTTTTAATTAAAGACAGAGACCAATTTCTGTTGAGCACTGTCCAAGCGGTGGATAATTTATTAAAAAGAGGAAGCCCAGGAAGAAAGGAAAAAGTCAGGATATTCATCTTCAGCCTATGTGGAAGCCACCTAAAATTTTAGTTTGTGAGTTACTGTCCAGGTTAACTGTTTAGTTGCCATAATTGCTTGCCTGCTACCAGAAAAAGGAGCTCTTCATTTTGTGTGGATGGACTGTCTGGTTTGCAGATTAGCTAAGGGGCCATTCCAGTGCCATGCATATAAGCTAATGGGTCGTGCTAGAAAGTGGAGAAGTTAAGGAGCCTGGGGCAGAGACAGCAGTGTGGCTTGTGGAGTTTGCTTGGGTCTGACAGGGTCAGTGCACAGCTCAGATGAGCAAACCCTGGTGAATCCAAGTTAGTTTTGTTTGTAGCAAGTTTTGTGCCTGCACTATGGTTTTCACTGTTACTCATAGTACCCAGGCTCTCCAGCTTATTTTTACTATCTGAGGTATCCGCATAATATTTCCTTGAAGCGTGCGAGTCGGTACAAACTGCTGGCACGTTTGATGCAGACAGCTGCGTTCCTGGAGGAAAACATCACTGCTGCTGCCTCTGCCCTGGAAGGAGCCAGCAAAGGTTTGAGCCCCCTGGGGAGGGGAGCGGTGTCATCTTGGTTTGGGGATGGAAGGTTCACAGCCTGAAGAAGAGCGGCAGAACTGAGAAGAGAGCCCTGCACCAGCCCAGGACATCACATTTGATCATCCACGCTGCTCTTATTCTGTGAACCAACTAGCAAAAGTATTTAATCTCAACAGAGACAAGCCAAGGCCAAGCCCTGTGGTGTACGTTTCCTCAAGTATGGTTGTGACACGCCGCAGAGCACGTTCCCCAGTGGCTGTTGGAGTTGCTTTGTCAGAGACTGGGACCCAGACCAACCCTCTGACAGTAGATGCAGCTCTCCAGGTCTCAGGCTGCAGGGAGTGCTTGGGGCCTCTCCGGGAGGCCTGGGCTGGCAGTCAGCTCTCCTGCAGGAGGTGTGCTGCTGTTGACAAGTTGTGTCGTCAGGTAAGGGAGTTACAGGAGGAGGTCAGTAGGCTGCGCAGCATCCGAGAAGCGGAGCAAGAGATAGGGTATTCTCGGAGACTGTGCAGCTTTGGGAGTCCCAACCCCCCACAGCAGTGGAGTTGCCGGAGGGCTCTGTGCCGTGTGAAATGGTACATCATAACATTGTAGAAGAAGGCTGGAAACTGGTCACTGCTCGTGGGAGGAGAAAGGCTCCTACTCCTCCCGAAGACTTGCAGCTGAAGAACAGGTTTAGTGCCCTCCAGGATGAGGAGGAGATGGGCATAGCTGCAAGGGAAGTACCAGGGACAACAGACCCTGTGCCCTGCCGGAACACTCGGAAGAAGCGGCGGGTGATTGTTGTGGGGGACTCCCTGCTGCAGGGGACGGAGGCATCTATCTGCCGACCTGACCTCATGTCTAGAGAGGTTTGTGGCCTGCCGGGGGCTCGTGTGAGAGATGTCATGGAAAGACTGCCAAGGCTTGTCCACGCTTCGGACTATTACCCGCTGCTGCTCTTCCATGTGGGCGCCAATGACACCAAGGGCAAACTGGAGACCATCAAGCAGGATTTCCGAGCTCTGGGGATGGTGGTCAAGGGCCTGGGAGCCCAAGTCATATCCTCAATCCTGCCAGTGAGGGGGATGGATGAGAGGAGGAGAAGACAGACTTTCCAAGTTAATGACTGGCTGCGCTGCTGGTGTTGGCAACAGGGTTTTGGTTTCTATGACCATGGTACCCTGTTTGAAGATCCCCAACTGATGGCGAGAGATGGGATTCACCTCACGAGGCGGGGCATGCGGGTCTTTGCCAACGGGTTGGCCAGCCTGGTAAGGAGGGCTTTAAACTAGGAAAGATGGGGGAAGGGGAGAGTTATAGTGCCGGGGTAGCTGGCAAAAGACAGCTCAAGTCGGGATGCCTCCAGCAGGTGAATGCAGCCAGGGAAGTGCGCATGGGATGTGGCTATGGAGGATCCTCTTTTACCCCTCCTGGGAAACCTGCATGCTCGATCACCTCTCTGAAATGCCTGTACACCAATGCACGCGGCATGGGGAACAAACAGGAAGAACTAGAGATATGTGTGCGGTCGCAGGGCCATGATCTCATTGCCATTACAGAGACATGGTGGGATAGCTCACATGACTGGAGTGCTGTCATGGATGGCTACGTGCTTTTTAGGAAAGACAGGCCGGGAAAGCGAGGTGGTGGAGTTGCTCTTTATGTGAGAACCACTGGAATGTATTGAGCTGTGCCTAGGGGTGGATGAAGAGCGAGTCGAGAGCTTATGGGTAAGGATGAAAGGGCAGGCTAGCATGGGTGACACTGTTGTGTGTGTTGACTACAGGCCACCTGATCAGGAAGAGGAAGTCAATGAGGCCTTCTACAGACAGCTGGAAGTAGCCTCACGATCCCAGGCCCTGGTTCTCATGGGGGACTTCAACCACCCCGATATCTGCTGGAAAGACAACACAGCTAGGCTCAAACAGTCCTGGAGGTTCCTGCAGAGCATTGGTGATAACTTCTCGACACAGGTGGTGGAGGAGCCAACAAGGAGAGGTGTGCTGCTGGACCTGGTACTAACAAACAAAGAAGGACTGGTGGAAGATGTGAAGGTCAGGGGCAGCCTTGTCTGCAGTGACCATGAGATGGTGGAGTTCAGGATCCTGCGAGGAGGCAGCAGGGCACCAAGTAGGATCACAACCCTGGACTTCAGGAGAGCAAACTCTGGCCTCTTCAGGGACCTGCTTGGAGGAATCCCATGGGTGAGGGCCCTAGAAGGAAGGGGTGTTCAAGAGAGCTGGTTAATATTCAAACATCACCTCCTCCAGGCTCAAGAGAGGTGCATCCCTATGAGTAGGAAGTCAAGCAAAGGGGGCAGGAGACCTGCATGGATGAGCAAGGAGCTCCTGGAAAAACTCAACCAGAAGAAGGAAGTATACAGAAAGTGGAAAGGGGGACAGGCCACTTGGGAGGAATATAGGAACGTTGTCAGAGTATGCAGGGATGCGACGAGGAAGGCTAAGGCCCGTTTGGAATTAAATCTGGCTAGAGATGTCAAGGACAACAAGAAGGGCTTCTTCAAATACATCAGTAGCAAGAGGAAGACTAGGGAAAAAGACTAGGGGCCTTTGCTGAATGGGGTGGGTGCCCTGGTGACAAAGGATGCAGAGAAGGCAGAGTTCCTGAATGCCTTCTTTGCTTCAGTCGTCACTGCTGAGGCCAGCCCTCAGGAACCCCAGACCCTGGAGACAAGAGAGAAAGTCTGGAGAAAGGAAGACTCTCCCTTGGTGGAGGAGGAGTGGGTTAGAGATCATTTAAGCAAACTTGACACCCACAAATCCATGGGCCCCGATGGGATGCACCCACGAGTGCTGAGGGAGCTGGCGGATGTCATTGCTAAGCCACTCTCCATCATCTTTGAAAGGTCCTGGAGAACAGGAGAGGTGCCTGAGGACTGGAAGAAAGCCAATGTCACCCCAGTCTTCAAAAAGGGCAAGGAGGAGGACCCAGGCAACTACAGGCCAGTCAGCCTCACCTGCATCCCTGGAAAGGTGATGGAGCAGCTCATCCTGGAGGCCATCTCCAAGCACGTAGAGGACAAGAAGGTGATCAGGAGTAGTCAGCATGGCTTCACCAAGGGGAAATCATGCCTAACCAATCTGATAGCCTTCTCTGATGGAATGACTGGCTGGGGAGATGAGGGGAGAGCAGTGGATGTTGTCTACCTAGACTTCAGCAAGGCTTTTGACACTGTCTCCCATAACATCCTCATAGGCAAGCTGAGGAAGTGTGGGTTAGATGAGTGCACAATGAGGTGGATTGAGAACTGGCTGAATGGCAAAGCTCAGAGAGTTGTGATCAGTGGCACAGAGCCTAGTTGGAGGCCTGTAGCTAGCGGTGTCCCCCAGGGGTCAGTCCTGGGTCCAGTCTTGTTCAACTTCTTCATCAGTGACCTGGATGAAGGCACAGAGTGCACCCTCAGCAAGTCTGCAGATGATACAAAACTGGGAGGAGTGGCTGATACCCCAGAAGGGAGGGCTGTGCTGCCATTCAGAGAGACCTGGACAGGCTGGAGAGGTGGGCGGAGAGGAACTGAAACACAGACAATTCCATCTGAACATGAGGAAGTACTTTTTCACTGTGAGGGTGACAGAGCACTGGAATAGGTTGCCCAGAGAGGCTGTGGAGTCTCCTTCTCTGGAGATATTCAGAACCCGCCTGGATGCAATCCTGTGCAGTGTGCTCTAGGTGACCCTGCTTGAACAGGGGGGTTGGACTAGATGATCTCCAGGGGTCCCTTCCAACCTCAGCGATTCTGTGAGTCTGTGAACTGATGGAGAGTAGACTGCAATTTCATGAAGAGGTAACTTGAACTGAGGGAAGGCAAAACTAGAAACTCTATCATATTATCGGAAAAGGGTGGGTTGGTTCACAAGCAACTTGGTTATGCTTTATTAGAGCATGGACACATATGAACCCTACTGGATAGTTTAAACTAAATTCTTATGCTGAAAACAGCAGCCAACCCAAGTAAAATCATGTGAAATAGAGAGAGATCAAAGATCTTCAGCAAGCTGGGACTTCGCTGTAGCATTCCTGTAAAAACGTAGGTGGAAAAAATACAGGGAACTCACCGTTGAGATTTAATGGTGAATATGGACAAGAGTATGTAAGATTCCCCAGATGGACATAGATGAAGGAGCAGCTTGGGGGTCAGAGTGGGTAGGCTGAGTGTCCTTCAGGATTCTGGTAGATTGAGACACTCTTGTGAAAGCATCATTAGATTTTGAAGGTGAGATTAGTACAATTCTGTGATTTCCTTACATACTTAGGTGGAGGGCTTTTGCCCCTCCTGCCACAGGCTGAAGTGGTCGGATGAAGTTACTTTGGAACCCAGTAGGAGTGTTGGATGCACCACCCTGGACTATTTTCAGCAGTGTGAGCATGGTTGCATATACCCCCTAAACACCCTGAATAGGGTAGGGGGGGAGAGGTCTTGGAGCACACTGTGGCTCCTTCCTTGCTGATACCACTGAATCTTTCAAAGGATACCAGGGCACAGGAGGAAAGGATGCACATCCTGGTCTCATCCTGATGTGCTGTGTGGATATGGGCAGAGGATGCAGCTGTGGGAGGCAAAACTGCTAGAAATACCCCAGAAGGCACCTCTCCCACAATTTAGGGACAGACAGGAAAGAGTCACTGGCAGTTCTGTATGCTTAAAAGTCCTAAAAGGTCTAAAGAAGGTGATTTTGTTGTTAACAAGCTAAATTGAAGGGGCTTTGATTTAAGTGGAGGGTTGGCATGGGGGGACTGGGGTTACTCTGAAGACCTGAGGCTGCTGCCTATACTGGTGTCATTAAGAACATCCTGCAGACAAGGGCCTTCTTGCTCAGTGTCAAAAGTTGTGATTGCTTTTGCTGGGATAGGTAGTAGAGTACTTAGAAACTGCCCTTTTCTCTGTGTCAGGGGACTGGCCTGCCTGCAATTAGGCTCTTTCAAGCCTGGTCAGTGGGATATAATGAGGAGAGAAGCCTGCTAATGAGCTACTAAAGTTGGCCTAGCAGCAACTCGCAGAGGTTGAGGGAATGACTGGGGTCAGGCCTGTTACCGAAGTATGAGATTATTATTTGGATTTTCCAAGTTGTTTCATTGTTTTCTTTTTCCTTTGAATAGAAGAGCTGTTTGTTTAACCCTGGGATTTCTTGCTTGTAGGTGAGCATACTGCTTATCATGAATGCTCACATGGTGTAATTTAATTTTTGAATGGGGACTGAAGACAATGTTTGCTGCTTTTTTTCTTTTCTTTCCCATAAGAACTTTGAAAGTCAAATTGCCTGGCAGAAAAATTAGTACATGACAGATCAGAAAGCTGATAAACGATCCTTATACTCAGATGAAGCTGCAAACAAGTTGGTGGATAAACCAGTCAGAAATTAAGCTGTGTTGTTCAGCTTGAAAAATGACCTGAATAATTCAGTTCAGTGCTGGAGAAGCATGAATCTTAAGGGTCAATTCCACTTCAAAAGCATAGCCCATCAGAGCTCGGAGATTAAGCATCTTTCCCTATCCATGGCTCCCTACTGATGTGGAAGTTTCAGGGATCTAGAATTGTTCTTGGACTCTGCTCTCCCCAAACTGGGTCTGTTAATACCTGGGTCCCCTGAGTCCAATAAAGATTCAGAAAGTGGGCAGTTATTCTTCCAAATTCTGAGGAGCTTGATCAGATTAATTAGATTTCAGCTGATGGCTGCTTACACAGAATCCTTCATAAGAGGCAGTTTTGGACACATCCTTTTTAGTGCTGTGACGGTAGTGTGCCAGTCCACCCAAACATCTTTTATATTACAGTTGAAATGGCTAGAACACATGCCGAGAGTGTGTGTGATCAGGATAAATTCCTTCCTCAGCCCAAAGGAATTTTAACTTTTGTTACCCACCTACCAGACTAGAGGAAAAGCTGAGTGGAATCTGTTTCCCCTGCCTGAATCAGGCTGCCTTCCATGAAACAGGGCTAGTATTCTACTGAGAACATAGGATTCTTTGTTGAAGAGAGAAGGCAAAGAGAGCCTTACTCTAGTGACTGGGACACTCAGCTGGGAGAAGAGTCCTAAACTCTGTGCCTTAAGCTATTCTTCTGCTTGTTCCAGGGACTTTACAGAAGGAGGAAGCAGAACTCAGGATCTCGAGCAAGACCTAACTGAGTGATTATTGTACTCTTCTCTGGGCTGTGGCCCAGAGTGCCTGGAAAGTTTACCCCATCCAGTCTTTCAGCTAGCAAGTGGATAAGGTATGCTTTGAGGAGGCAGAAAGTATAAATTTCAATTCCTTCAGGCTCAGATAAGCATTGACCTCAGGTCTCCTATTTCCTGGCTCACTGTTCTAAGAAGGAGGCAATTAAAAGTAGCCCCCTGCACCACTTTTCCCTCTTGTTTCTCAAAAGACGACAGTGAGCCTTGCTCTACTTTCTTTTGTTCTTCAACAGATAGATGTGTCTCCTCATTTGCAGGGGAAGATTTGGGGTGCTGGATCATGAGGCCCAAGATGCTTGCTTGCAGCTCTTGTTCTGTTGCCTAGTTTTATTTTAATTAAATGTTAATAACTAATTATTATTAATTTGTTAATTACATTTTATTTATTTACTTTCCCAGAGGAAGTGGGAATTCAGAATCATCTTTTTGCTTACCATTATTTGTAAACTAGCTCTTGTTAGCTCTTTGCACAAACTGTACAGTTTGGGGGGGGGGGGGAGGAGAAAACTGGTAACTTTGGGAAGTACTTGGGGAGGAGTATGCAACTGATTTTTGGTGTTCAGACTGTTGCTGTAAAAAGCCCTTGTCAGGGCCCTCAGGGCACCACTAGGCCTTAATCTCCCTGTTCTGACTGGAAACCAAATGAGGGATGGTGGTGAGAATAAATTTTTAGCTGATGCAAGGAAATGATCTGTTTGACTATGTGGTCACCGGTTTACTAATTCTGGTGTGGAGTGGGGTAAGGGATAGTGAATGCATGACTGAAGGGTAGTGGTTGTCAGACTGCATCCTGCCTCTTCTGGGCACTCTGAAAGGAACACACAATGCCTTAACTCATGGCTTTTGGGTCTTGCTCCCACCTTGGAAGCCTGGTACTAAAAGTTAGAGATTGCAACCTCTAGTCTGTGTGCACCTGAGCATTTTTATCAGATCAAGCCCTCAGACTTTATTGATGTGTATGGTATTTCTGTCTTGGGTTCCAAAATGCTTTTTTCCTTATCAACAGCTTCTGTCCTTGGTTAGCACTCTGACAGAGAACCTAATTATGACCAGGTAAGCTTAAATCTGCTGAGAGATGTTAACATGCTTCTGAACCTGTGCAGGCACATCCTGCTGCTCCAACACTGTAAGCACACCCCCCTCCCCCCCCCCCCCCAGTGTTGCTCAGCCCCCAGGAATCCCTCTGTCCCAGGGACACTGCACAGACTCCCAGTTATGGTCTTGGTCTCATTTCCAGTCATCAGCAATTACTCCCATTTCATTGAGATTTTCCAAGTTTTAGGAAAAGATTTTCTGATTTCTTTCCCTGGCTTATGTAGCCTCACACTTACTCAATTTAAATTCTCTGGGTCTTGCCTCTGGCATGTCAGAAGAACAGATTAAGCAACAGTCCTAGCAGTTTGATTTGGGAGACTCAGAGAGAGAAAACTATCCAGGTGATTGAAAACCCTCTAGCTCTTAGCTCCTACAGCAATTCCTCAAGCACATCTCTTAAAAATCTGTTTACTGTGAGGAGAAAGTAGGCTGGACTTTTGACTATCTGTATTATACCTGACGTGGCAAAATCTTTGGCTCATGTTCCCCTTGCCTCTCCAGCTAAAGTTGCTGCTTCATACTGAGGCCATGAGAGCATGTAAATGACTGAAGAACCTGCGTCTGTGTTCCAAAAGTGCTTTTGAAAATTTTACTGATAATTCCCAGCTGTTCTAACTGCCACACCTGTGTTCAAGATGTATAAACCCTTTTGGAGCTATGCAGACTGTAAGCTTGTTTGCTTCTGTGCTGGTGGACACTCTGTTTAACCCAGTTTGTTCTCTCACCTTACTCATAATCTTCCACCACTATTACTGAGACAAGTTCAGTTTCTTCTTTTTTTATTTTCCATAGCTAGGGAGTATTTCTGCTGCATACATTCATTACTTTTAGCCTTAATGTGTCCCTCAATCTGTTATGCATTTTACCTTTTATGTCCACCCTATAGACAAACTGTGTGCCCATGTCACAATTCTCCTCTGCAGACTTTCCTTCCCAGTCTGTCTGGATAGGACTTTCAGTTCCTTCGTATCAGAAGCGAGTAGCATCTGGCAGACTGATCTTTCTTTGTTTCTTGGGCCTGTGAGTGTTGTGCATTTTTGCATTATAAGGGCCTTTCTTTTAAGAAATATGTTATTGCTTGAATACATTTTGTTTTTTTCTTCTGTTTATGAAGACTTTCCATTTGCTATAAAATAGTTGAGTGTGAACAGCTCAGACTTGCACATCTAACTTTTAATTGGTCACATGCCTGACTTTCACTCAGTGTGGGCTTTTTAGTCATCTAAAACAGATGGGGACAGATGGATCCCACCCTAAGTAATTTGAAGTGTAACTGAGAAGCAGGACAAAGCAATGATAGTGTGAGAAAAGAGCTATGCTACACCACTGTCTGTTTGCCAAGCTTGTTGAAAGCTGGTCTTCAAAGTTATGTATGGTAGAGCTGTTTGCCCTTTCCTCTTTTTATAGCAAATGGAAATAAAGGCCACTTCCAGGGTTAAATTCATCTCATTCAAAGGTACATACACATTTCCACCCCCTCCTTTGTGGTAATGAAGTTGTGCTTAAGAGGTATGGGCAACGTTTTTATTATGTGGTTGCTCTGGAACCTAATGGAGCTTCCTGTCTGGCTTTCAGTGAAATTTAGCCACCAGCGATAGTGCGTACTGAAGAGAGTTGATTCTCTCATATGTACAAGGTGATGTTGTTGAAAAAATAGCCCTAGCCAAATACAAAGAAAAAAGGAAAATACTAATTTTCAGTAAGGTCAGCTCATGGCCACAGACCTTGATAACTTAAATGCAGGCACAACGAGAGGATTGAGGGGTACATATGGCGGTTTGGTGTAGGACAGGTTTGCTACTTCTGGGGCTAATGTGCTGTTGGATCACTTTGACTGTCTCGAATTTGTGTAGTTTCTGCCAGGATATTTAAAGGGACCTTGCTCAGTGTGGGCTGACTTATAAGCCAAAATATTGATAAGGTTTTACAAAGAGGCAATTCTGCAGGATGCTCTGATCTGCTTGTGTGCCTGTTGTTTGGTAATCCTAGATGTGTGCTGCAACCAAACAATACTTGATTCCACCACTGAGCCATATTTTAAGTGACTGTCCAGCAATTTGATACCTCTGACATTTGCACTCAAATATGCTGCATAATTTCAGGAAATCCAGTCTTGCTATGTGCAGTAGTGTGGGGGACTTACCCTCACCAACCTTATTTAATGGCAGTACCTGTGTTGAGTAAAAACACGGACTAGATAATCTCCAGAGGTCCGTTCCAACCTCAACCATTCTGTGATTCTGTGAAGTTCTAGGGCTTCTGGGCCAGTAAAGTATTCTAAGAACTTCCTGGGGACAAACCAACACATCTGTGTTGTCATTTAAATGTGTATTTTTGGGATGAAAGAGAAGCAAATGTATCATACAGAGAGCTGCAGGATATAGCAAGCTAGTTTTTAGAAGCTCTAAATATGTTTCATGGGACCAAATATGAATATTTGATGGGGTCTAGGTTATGTTTTTATTATACAATTGCTTTGGAATGCCAGTACCTAATGGAGCTCTCTGTTCTGCTGTCAGTGAAATCAGCCAGTAGCCATAATCCCTGCCTGAAGAGGTTCATTCCTTCTCCCATGTACATAAATTGCTATTTTGTAATGGCAGAAGGGGCTTTCTGCAGTGGCAGTCTACACAAAATTACACCATGAATGGTTGGCATTTCTAACCTTTTGCCTCTGCTATATAACATGTAGGTTGTTATCTCTCTGAGATATGTCATATGGCCTGTCCAGATGCATCATATGGCCTGTCCTCTTGCTTCACTAAAAAAAAAAAAAAAAAAAAAAAAAAAAAGGATTCTGAGATCAAATGAAGACATGAGACATCCAGTGTTGAGTGCACACGTAACCAATGGCAACTACAATTCCAGTGACTTGAAGAATTTTAAAACTCTTAGGCTGAGGCAGCGTGGCTGCTTACAACTGTGAAGAGCATCCTTCACTAATGCTAAGTTATACTGCTTAAAACACAGTCTCATCTTTAGATTTTCTTTGTGCCTACTTCCTGCTTCCCTCTTCCTTCACAGTCTCTAGAAAGGTGGTGGCTACCAGAGGCATTTTGTACAGATGGTGCTTGCTGGTCGGTATTACAACAGAAGTGAAAGGAAAATCCAGGATTACAAAGCTCTATTTTCATGTTTCCATGCTTAGCTATTCAAACATAGCACTGTCAGACCAAAGTGTTGTTGCATCACTACGAAAATGCATAGTTAATATTCAGTTGTTGAAGAATTTGATCTTTTTTAAAGTTCCTATGGCAGCCGGTGGAGAAAGCAGATCAAACAGACAGAGGTGATTTAAAAAAAGGCAATCTGGCAATCTTGACCAAGCAGTTCCATTAATTTATTTTATTTATTTATTTATTTATTTTTGGATCTTTCATAGCTATGACCATAATAGTTGTGGTGTTCCAGTGTATGCCATTTGAAGTAATAATTATAAATTGGTCTAGGTGCCTGCAAGCAAAACTGTTGTGCATGTTCTTCATTTTGTTTTTAAACTAGTTCAGAGTGTGGTATAGCAGCTTGAAAGGCAATGTTATAAAATTTTTAAAAGGCCTGTAGGTGATGAAAAGAACAGAGCTGTAATCAAATTTTCAAGGTGTTCCTCCCAAAGCATACCCAATTTAGAGTCTACTTTTTCTATTGATCCCTTGACTGGGATTTCCCACTACCAGTTAGATTCAATTCCCAGTCTTGGCAAGACTTTTAGAGTGGAATGGGAGGTCAACTGGACAGAGCACTGGCTAGATGCTCTGGGGACTTGACACGGATTTGTGGTATGACTTTAGGCAACTCCTTTATTGGTATTTTTTATTGCAAGCCTATCAAAATCTCCTACCAGCTCCTCTAGGATTTTGAAAAGATGAATATTCACAAACATATGTATAAACCTTAAATCTTCATTTTTCCAGCTGTCCTCTGTAACCATGCAGTGAGAAGGTGTAATTTTCATGTAATTGCCAGAGCAATGAAGCTGATCAGGGGGTGGTTTAAAAATACTTGAAAAATATCATGAGAGCTAGCAATGCTATTTAACTGACCTTGTTACTTCAGTTCTTTAGCTGAAGAATGGGAATGGTATAGCCTGTTCAGTCACATGAAAAGATTGTTGCAGAATTAGAAATAGTTTGATCTCAAGATTCTTGGTTAGCACCAGATATCCTCCTTTGTTTCTCTGAAAGCTAAGTTATTTGGTTTTGTTTTTTGTTTTTTGTTTTTTTTACTCTCAGCTGAGTTGGAGGTGGCAGAGGAAGGAGAGTGCACTGGTAAGCAAATGTAGCAATGTGTACTTTGTGCAAATATTGAGTGTGCTGTGTAGGGGCAACACAAATTATTTCAGAGGAATTATATACACTACTGAGGGTATTACATTCTTCGCGTGTGTTACTGTTCTAATGGTAGGAGTTAAAGAGCAGGTTCTCTTATCCATTCAAATTCCTATTTAAAAGCATCAGTTATTACTTAAATATTTTCAGATGAGAATTCTTATTTCTCCTCCTTCTCCTGGTCTTTGGGACTTTGAAGCACCCTTTTTTTTTTACGTGAAAATATTTAAAAAAAACCCAGCATTATATGAAACTAATTTGCAACATGATAAAATAAACAGAACTTGCTTTGAGCAACTGGCCACTGTCCTCATAGTGGAAGTCTTGAAGCAGAGTTGGAATAAAACAGTCATAGAAACCTTTGAGATGATCTGAAGTGGCAGCACATGCAGAAAGAAATTTTCTGTTCAGGATCTTTGTTTCTGGGTGGTGCCACCACAGTCTGACTTTCCTTCAGAAGTAATGTGATTCAGTCAGTGCTCTCAGAATTTTTATGGTTTCTTTTTTCAGTCACTTAAAGCAGGATTCACATTATCTAATTTCAGATAACTAAAAGTTACACATCTGCATCTAAGAGAGTAGTTACCCTAGCCTGTCTTTACTGTCATTGGAGGGAAACTGACACTTCCAGAGAGCTGTTCCTCTGATGTTCTTTAGACACTGGTTTCGGGATGAAATGACTCTCCCCTCTTCAGGTGCCTTTTTGTCTGCTTCGACTCCAAAGGGAGGCTTGGGAATAGCTCATCCTTGCATTTTATTTGCTGCCTATGTTGGATGGAGTGAATCCCTCTTTTTGTTTTGATGTTGTATGGTGTCTGTACTACATAAAAACTTTGTCTCCTTAATAATGTGTTTTTTAAAGGTAACTTTGTTCTTTAAAGTCTATTTTTAGGAGTAATCTGTGATGACTGAAGACCAGGTCAGCCATTTGTGTTATCTTTCTCTCATTTGAAGTGAGACACCTTCATCCAAAGCTTACTGCTCTCAAAGGAATTCTGTCTGCCTCGGGAGGAGCTGGATTACTCCCCAAGTGCAGGGTTATTTTTTTCTGAAGAGAGTTCGCCATGCCTGAAATACTCTTTTCCTCCCAATAAGGATGGAATTAGAAATGACAAAAGAGCAGTGAACTGCCCTGCTTAAAAGATAGTCACTGCTGTGACAAGAACAGAGATAATTCCTGATTTGGAACATCCTGGCTTCTAGATTTTAAATTGTGCTGATTTATGTCACAGTGCCGTCTGAGTAATGTAATTCATCATTGATTAGTGAACATTAAGAGCCTGTTTCTAACCTCAACAAAACACCAGGAATGAGAAACATGTTGCACTGGAATTGTTCGGCTTTGGCAACAGAGGCCAAACCCAGCCTGTTAAACTCACTAATAAGTCACACTTTACAGAGCAGGGCATCTTATAGCCAGGGGAGAAAAATGAACTTCAACTTGTCAGTACAAAGCAGTCCTTAAAGTACAATGCTGTTGCTTTTGTGCTATGCTCAAAACTATGCTGCTAGCATTCACTGTGATCTTTGTTTTCAGGAAAAAAAAAAAAAATAATAAAAGGGGTGCTAATCCATTGGATTCTTCACTTTTCTGTGTGACTTTCTGGCTTTGTGATTAGTTTCTCAGCAGACAGCAAAGTAATATTGCTTTCCACATTTTATATGGATGATGTCTATCTGAGAAATAAGTTATATTTCACATTGAAAATTCACAGCTGAATTAGTTAACAATTCAGCAGTTACCACCCAGTACAAGCTGTTTGCTGGAATCCTCTGAAGTATGAGGAGGTGCAGTGAAGACACACAGAGGTTGCAGGATGTGCTTAAGCAAGTGAATGATAGTTGCGAACAACGTGAAATGGTCAGGGGTTATTACCAATGCGTTGTTTTAGATGAATTTCACTTCATGCTTGAGTTTATCTGGTGTTTGTTTTTTAATATATGGAACGTCAACATTATTGACAGAATACATTAGCACTAATAAAAGGTGCTAAATTGATTTTCTTGGAGACTGAGGTCTTTTAATAGCCAAGTAGAAATCACATAGATGGAGCTCAGTTTCTAGGTGGCAGCAAATCATCAGAACAGCATGTGGGCAGCTCCTACTTGAATCTGCAGCATGCATGCGGTATTTGTGACTAAGTGGGGGCCAATGTGGATTGCGTTTCTGCTATTGCTTTCTGAGCTTATTTCTCCTTCCTTTTGTCTCTGCTGTGAAATGCTGTTCTTATTAAGGCATGAAAGGGTTTACCATCAGTTTCTGTTTCAGACTAATGTGGGGAATCCTTTCACACACACAAGCAGTGGTGATTGTGTTGGATCAGGGTGTCTGCTCTCAATCATTACTACGGCTTTATTATTGCATCCTCCTCAGCTTTTGCCTTGCTTTCCACTTCACTGGTTTTGCTAATCTGTAGTAAAATACATTATTTTAAGGAGCTGGCTTTCTTAATGACTTATGCACCATCTGCTATTTTACTTTCTTTTCCATTTATGTAGTTTTTATTTGTAATTTGGTAAGTTCTGCAGATATCTGCTGCTTTAATTATGCTGAAATGTGTATTTCCCAAACAATCTGGGGCTTATTTAGTACCATAAACTATCTTGATATTTATCATGTAATGGTGCATGAGGTAAGACTAGAGGATGGTAATGGTACCTTTTTGGCTTCAAAATCTCTTAATCTGTGTCTGCTTTGTGTTTCATTTACCTCATAATGCTGCTTTTCACAGGCACTATATTTTTGTGTACAGAGCGTTAACACACATTTATTCAAAACACTCTGCAACATGAAGTGTTGCAAATTTAAAATTATTTAACCCTTATTAAACTTGTTGGCTTTTAGAAAGTGTTAATTTTGCATAAAATGTTAAATAGCCTGCATGTGTCTAGAAAGAGATCAGATTAACACTTTCCCAAATGATCGTTCTCAAGGATTAATGTGTGTTAAATGTGCAGTATATTTTTCCCTCTTGCTGCATTCAGGAACAAACAAGTCTTAGACTTTCAGTTTTTTCCACCTGGTTGTGTTGCCATAACATACAGTAGAAATAATTTTTGTCAGGAATGCTGCCTGTGAAATTTGGCTTTGAAGTGGCTTAAATTTCCCCGATTTCCCTGACTCCTAGAATCACAATGTATATTTAAGAAGTGTCCATCCTGCCTCATTTCAGCTGTGTACCTGCCAGTGATAGGGCACTATTTATGCTTACATGAATTACTTAAGCTGTTTACTCTGCTGACTTATGGAGGTATGATGCTTAGTGCATAATTGGCAACAACTTTTAGGCTCTCAGATAGAAGCTGTTGCAAGTGCAAAGTATTTTTTGCAGTTTCACTGTTTGCTTTATTTCCAGTTGTCATTGACCTCAAGTCTTCCTGAATCTCTCTAGAGAAGAAACACATGGGAACTTATCTAGCTTGGTTCTCCATTAGATTCCTTTGAATAATTTATTGCACAGCACTTCAGCTCTTGAAAGGATAATTACCTCAAATAGTAAATCCTACCTAAATTGAATCTGATCCATTTTTTTTCTGACTTGAGCTGTCTAATTATTGTTTTCCCCACAGGAGCAAATCAAACCACTTCAGTTCCTCTCCACACGTGATATAGTGAAGGTTTTAAGATCTTACACTACCGGACAGAAAACCTCACCTTTTGCAGTAGTCAAGAACTGGCTGTCCTCTCATTGTTAGCATTTATTCTGTCTGATGGATCAGATGATCATATGTGCATTTGACAAATTAAACCTGGACCACAGGTAGCACGCAAATTTGGATGTTACTAAAGGAGTTTTCTTTAAGTTTCCTTTTGTTGTTTACACTTTCACTGTTTTTTTTCTTTAAGAAGCTGTTGTACACACGAGTGTGTACAATAGTTTTATAAATGTGTATGTATAAAAAAAAAAGTAAGATTATGGGTTGTAAAAATATGTAGGAGACAAATGATGTGCATCCTATCCAATAAATGCACAGTCAAAAAATAAATCCTGATAGCCCTTATCACCTCTGTGCATGCTGTTGCTGGAACCCTGTCACATCGTTTAACTCAATAAATAATCCTGATGATTAGTGCACCAGAAGTAATAAATGGTCTCTCTCTGCTGCTGTTCCTCCAGTGTGACTTTAGGGACATTTTATTCCACTTGCCACTCCACTAGTGGCAACAGTTGTTACGGAAGGTGGCACGCCTGCTGGGAGAACCTAAGAAACCAGGAGCTGTTCTTATCTAGCTACTTCTCAGATTGTGACCAAGCTTGAAAAGGGGTTATAACAGTGTAAGGCATGACACTGAGCTTATACGGCTATGCTCTGTTGTTCATTTTTAGAAGCGCCAACAGAGGCACAGGAAGTGTATCAGTCAGTACAGTGAAGGACCAGATGGGCATGTCAAGTTGAGATGCTCAGCATGCTAGCTGTATTTCTAGCTGCTGAGGAAAAAGGATGTTGTTAGTGATGGTGAGTTATTTCAAGTCTGCTCAAATCAAAATAAAATGTCCCTTTTTGTAAGCGTAAGCTCTGCTTCTTTAGTATCTGAACTTTGGCAACATAATCTGTAGCCTGTCCTCTAACGTGTTTTCATTTCCCTTAGATTTCCTATAAGGGAGATGCAAGCTTTTAAGAAATTTGTATATTTTTGTGATTGCTCCCACACCATGATATTCACACTAGAGCAAACAAAATAGAGATAGGAGGGATGCATATAATGCACGAATAGTAGCCTTACAGTCAGCATTACTGAGGCCTCTCGACAGTGTAATGTCCAGTTTGGGACACTGAGCCTAAAGAAAATTTCAGGGAATCCAAAGCATGACCAGTGAGGGAGACCTGAAAGATTTTGCTGAGTTTAGTGAGGAGAAGACTGGAATGTTTAAAAGACAATGAAAAAGAAGAAAAAGGACAATTTGTTTTCCATGGCTGTGGTGGACATGGCAAGAAATAATGGGCTTGCATTGCAGCATGAGAGATTGCTCTGTGCTTAGGGGGGGGAAAAAATACCAGGAAAGATAGCTCACTGCTGCAATAGGTTGGCTGGGGAGACCATGAGTCCCTTATTGGAGGCCAATAAGAGCAGGTGAGGCAAATCTGTCAGGAGTGGTTTGTGTCCAGCTGGTCTTGCCTGAGGCAGGGGAATAAATTTGGGCAAGTTCTCAGCTGCTGCTGCCCCCCACCCCTTTTTTTGTTTGTAATTCTCTGAATATTCAACAAGTTCTGTGTTGTTTTAATGTACACTGGGAACAAAGCAACTGGGAAGCCTCCAGACCAGCAGAAGGGAAGTAGGTTAGAGGACTGATGCATTCCTAGCCTATGGGAGAGATGGGAGTGGGGAGCTCTGATACTGCTGCTGCACAGCATTGTTTTTACATCCTTTGTTCATGTGATTCATGGAGCCATACTGGCATTACATCTGAGGCAGTCACTCTCCAGCAGCCCTCAACACACATGGGGAGAGAAAAGGATAGAAAGAGCAATGAAAAGAAGTGACGAATCTGTTGTTTATCCTCTTCTGCTTCTTGTGTACCCATTAGGAAATATGCAGCACAAATAATCAGATGTATGCAAAGCTAATTGTTACAATATTAGCCAAGTTTGAGTAATATGTCCTGAGTTGGTATGGATCCCTCTTGGGAACAGATTGAAAGATGATAGAAAAATAGTGTTTCCATTGCTTTTTTTGTAAAAGCCTTTGTAATGTATATATTTCAAATGAATTTCTGTGAACTCCTCCATAAACCGGAAACTGGCAAACTTTGTGAGATTTCATAATGTATATATGCTTTTCCTACTGCTGCTTGATATTGAGCCCATCTGAAAAATCTCTGGGAAGTTCTTATCGTTTGACAGGGGAAGAGTGGCACACAGAAATTGGAAGAGAAGGTAATGACAGCCCAGAGAAACTGCTTATTTGAAACTTGTTCAGAAAAGGGTGTCAGAACTTGTTAATGGATGAAGTGTATCAGCTTTGAAGAAACTGAGTGTGCTAGCAGACCCTCCAACTCTGTCTGGCCGCTCTGTGGTGTTTGATAAGGGAAAAAATACTCCTAATTCTGTCAAGTGAGGCTCAGTTACAAACAGACTGTACATAAGGGTTGAGCAACAGAATTTGCAAATGGGATTGTATGTTTCCCTAAATAGAGGTGTGGAGTTTAAATGATTTTTATTTCACTGGAAGACGTAGTTGGTCAGTTGAATGGCTGATGTAAGCAGTCATCAGTGTCCTAACTTGAGTGGGCCTCTGCACATGCCTGGGTTGTGGCTAATGCTGTGGAAGCACTGCAATATGGACTCACCCGAGCAAGCTAATGTGAGTACTTTAATTGCTTAATCACTTGTGCATGGAGCTCTGCACAGGTTTGTCATCTGAATCTTTCCCTACCTTCTGAGGTGGTCTCGTGGTATTGTTTTGAGCTCTAGGCCTATGTCTAATCTCATCAGTGTAAAGCTTTTTCAGATATGCCTGTACTTTTACTGGCACTTGGTATTATTGTCAGTGTGTCCTAAAACAGCTTGTATCTCTGTGTGCAAGCTGAAATCCATGCCAACCTCAAAAAATAATCTGCAGAATATTACTGCTGGTGGGGGGTGGGAAGAGATGTTTTATAGGTCACCTGCTTTTCAGGATATTTGAACATCAAAACTTTATTGTAAAGGGTTGTCTTATAGTTGATGGCAAATATACTGTAAACCTGTAATAAGATAGTGTTGGTGGCTGTAAGTGTTTGAAAGCCTTGGGCTCAGTATACTATGCTAAAAATCACAAGTTTTTAGCAACTTTTTGTTGTTGTTGTTGAGAATGTATCCAGGTCGTGTTTTCAAGCCTTCATCTATCAGCATGAGGGCTGGCAATATTTATTTAATTACTTCAACTAGGAGGGAAAAAAGTTCCTCTGATGACTGTGTGAATCTAGAAGCTGTAGTTTTGTGCAAGTTAAATCTTAGCATCGCTGAGAAGGTGCTGGTTTGTGTTGTGCATGTGCCTGTGTGACTATGCATTGCAAGTCGCTTGGTGAGAAGCTGAGTGGTGATGCACGCACAGCTGATATGCCTCAAATTTGGAGTCTTCCTGCAGTGTCCCAAGAGTAATAAGGAGCTGGTATTTGTACCTTCTGTGTGATGGCTAGACCTAATTAGGAGCCAGACAGCTGTTAGATGTTTGCTGATTAAAGAATGGCTTTAAAACTTACTCGTGAGGACATAGGTATTCCTGTTCATCTCCTTCAGCTGTGTCCCTGCTTAAGTCTCTAGGGCAGCACTATGGCTTCTCTGAAGTTCTCTAAAGCTTGTGGGGAGTAAGTATGAGTGGGAGGTTCAGAAAGTTGGGAAGAAACTGCTGTCCTGGGAAGGTGGGTAGTGCCAGCCCATCGTGAGCTTAGCTGAATGTGAGGGATCTTGTTGCTTAGTGCCTGGAGCTGAACAGCAAGTAGACACAGTGAGGAGTTCATCCTGTAGTGGCAGAAGCCCAGCTCCAGAAGTGAGGTTGGGTTTGGAAGCCTTCATGCTGGTAGGCTCAGTATTTATACCCTTGTTTTAATAGCTGAGTATCTTACTGGCCTCCTGACTCCTTCCCAGGCTGTGGGATGTTTCTTAAAGCACAGATGAGTGTATACCATCCTTAGCTTGCCATACTGTTTGCTGGAATAGTTGTCATGTTGTGCATCTCTAATGATTTTGAAGGGAGTGATTGGTTTGGTTGGGTATTCAAACCCTCTACCATCAGGATCAGGAGGCTGTTTTATTTTCTACCTTAGCCTTAACCGACCTTAAGTTCTGTTGGAAGTTAAGGGACATGTTGGCTTTGCCCTTAGGTCATATAAACCCTTCCACTATGTGAAGAGTCTGCCTTCCAAAAGAAAAAAAAAAAAAAAGAACAAGTAACTTTGTTTAAAAAAAATCCCCACAAATAAAGATAAACTTTATCATTATCTGTTGAGTTCCCTGCTGATATCAAGGCCCTCACTTTGGGACTTAAATTTGGGTTTACTCTGAATATTGTCAGAAAAATGTACCTAGCTTTTTCTTCTATTGCCTATTCCAGTGTAATCTATTCCTACTCTCCCAAGTTTAAGAACGTTTGCTGTAATAAAATGAATTGCAGATTGTGTTTCTTCCTTTTTTCCTTACCCTTGACAGATGTGGCATTAGCATGTGTACAGCATTCTTGCTTTGGAATTAATTATCTAGATAACAGAAGTATCTGTTTTTATGTTAGTGCTATGGAATTCAGAGCACCCTAGCTGAAATTTGGTGCTCAGCAAATTGGTAATTTATGTATCCAGTCTTAACAGTGGTAACAGTGCTGGGGCTCGGTGAAAATTAGCAGCATTGCTGGAGAACTTCCTGGAATTTTTCAGAAAATGTTGAACTGACTTTAAATTAATCAAGAAAAATATCTAGGGACAGTCTTGGCTTTTGAAGAGAAAGAAGTGAAAATGAAAGTAATTGGCCAAAACCAATGTTTGTCCTGGAAATGCTATCATGAATGCCTCTCAACAGCAGGGTTTCCTTATACTTGTATTCACCATAGGTTAGGCTTCCTGGCAGGGCTGAGTATCCCATGGCATACCACAGTCTCACAGCTTGGTTTTTGGACCTCCTTATTTGCTTCACTCATTGAGTGGGTTGATATGGCAAGATGCACTGTGTCTAGTCCTAAAATCGTTATGTAACATAACTTGTATTCAAAGAAGAACAAAAGGCTTATTTTATTACAGCAAACTATTTAATGTACTTACATATGTGATTGAACTTAATGTATGTCCTATGTAAGTAAGGGACAGTTTGTTTGCATTATATTGCAGGTATGTAATTTTGCATTCAAGGTTCCTGTGTATGTGTGTTTCGTCTGCAGAGGTTATGCTAAAAGACTTGTGCTTACCGAATCCTTCCCCCTTTTGTCAGCTGGGATAGTGGCAGTGCGAGTGAAAATGAAGGAAGCCTTTGTAACAGGCAGAAGGATGAATGCTAACCAGTAGTCCTCTGTGTGCACCCACACAGATCTTTCAGAAGGATTTGAAAACTTTGTCAGTGCTCTTTAAAACCAAGAAATGGCTTTCAGTTCAGCCAGTTGCTTCCAGCAGGTATGATTGCAAGGCTGAGTGTTGAAAACATTGTAGTTCTGGTCTGAATGGCTAATATGTTGTAGAATGGGTTGTTAAGGTTGTTCTTTGGGGAGCAACTGAAGATATTTTTGAGCCTGAATACAGTGTTCAACCAAATTCTCATAATGGGAGGTAATAGTCCCAGTTCATTGTAGAGGCTTTTACCTGTATACTTCACTGTCAGCTATCTTACCTCTGCTGCATTGTGAATTGTGGTAGTTGCTTGCCTTTTTCACAGTTCTGATGTTTTTCAACTAGAACAGACACCTAACAAAAGCTTTAGGATATAAGAGGATGTGAATTTTCATTTAAATATGGGGTAGTAAATAACAGCTTTTTTTTTTTTTTTTTTTGAGTGTGACAATAATTGCAGCAGTAGCAAAAATGCTTTCAGGGCTCTTGTGTGGAAGAGAATTTTTCTTTTTTCTTTTCAGATCGGGAGAAGTTACTTGACTGTAATCAGAGGGAGAATGATTCCTGGTTCCTGCTTAAGGTTCTGGGTCAGATGTGATCCTTTTAAAAATGTAAAGGTGACTGGCTTTTCTTCCTGCTTTACAGATAATTTAGAGAGAGCTGCAGGATTCCACTAAGATTGTTTTTGTACTTGGGCTTTATTTCCAAGGTCACATTTACGGCCTTTAGAAGCAAGAGGATACAGAAGATTCAGAAGTGCATCACAGAGCAGCTGAAGGGATTCTTAAGTATCTTTTAGGCTAGATACTGACCTAAATGGAGAGGTCAAGGAAAAGAAATATGAGAGGAGTGATATGACAGGATAGGTGCATACATATCAGAGCAGGAATTGAGATGTTCTTTTTTAAGCTCTGAGCCACTCTAATTTTTTCTCATTTAAATCTGGGACTATAAGAAGGTGCTTATTACTGTGTTTGGAAAACAGTTTTGTGAGCAACATATGGCATCAAATCACATATGCCTTAATAAAGCTCAAGAAATGGTTGCAGCTTTTTTTCTGCTGACCTAATAGGTAGTACCACCTGGCACTCCTGCCTGTGGAGAATACAGAATGAGGAATCAAGGAAATGCTCTTTAATTATAATTCAAGTTTAATAAAAGAGAGGTAGCTTAAAAGGAAAGAAACTACTCTCTGTAGTGTGTTGTTCTCCTGCAAGTATGTAAAGTTTTTTATTTGAAGTAAGACTTAACATCTAGCTGACAAGTGAGTGGGAATTTTTTGGACTTATTTTGCTTTTTAAAAGCTGTTCTTCTAGATTGGTTTTGAATCCTGATCCCTGCTGTTCTGGGCAAAAATTCACAGACAGTATGTTCATTCTGTTTTATTTATAAGCTACAGTAAATCAATGAAAGGTCTCATTGTTAATACAGTCTACCATTCTTAGATGCAAGAAATTTATCAAGTCCATTTAGGTCACCCCTGAATGCCACTAACTGGTAGAAGTCTGGAGTGGAGGATGAGAATTTATACATTCATGCATTTCTCTTAAATTTATAGAGAAAAGGAAAAAGCTGTGAGCTCTTCCAAAAATATTCAACCATTATCCTATAAAGCAGGTTTACTTTCTTTCAGCATCTGATCTTCTCTTCTCCCTGCATTCCTTTAGGCTCCCTTGACTGCCCTGATACCGGCTACAGGAAAGAGTTGCATTAACTTAAATGTGCATATGACCTTCATCACTGCAACATCCTAGCACCTCCCAAGCCTTTAAACTTATAAGTGTCAATGATAGTCACATTTCTGAACCCTCAAGTTAGCTGTTGGAGTGTACTGGGTGCATACTTTAGTGTGTGTACAGTATATGCATGTAGGGACTTTGCTGAGGGAGCACCAAGATGAAGAAAAGAGATTATTCCTGTAGAGGCTCTCTCCTGGTAGCTCCTTAGCACTTCTTTAGTCTAAGGCCTGTTCCATCCTTCTACTTGTTGTCAGCTTCTTTGCGCTGTTGGTGTATGGCTGCTGTGAAGAGAGTTACAGTGATAAGGGTGAGTATCCTCAGAGGTCAGTCTAAGTTTGGTAGTATAGTACAATGCAGTGCTTCCTGAGTGGGCTTATGTATTCACACAGCTCATCGCAGCTCTGTGCAGACGTAACACATTGGGTCTTGAAAGCAATACAGTGTTGTTAGCACAAGGTTAGTGTGAGCTAACGGCCTTTTAGCAAAGCTAATTACCTTAGATGGAGCAGCATTCTGATGACCTTCCGTGGTCTCTGGTGCCTGAGCCAGTCTGGTCAACGTTAATGCTAGTATCTGTACTTGTAGCGTAATGCAGTTAGTATAAGAACACCACCTAGGCAGGACATCTAATATCTAGCATTCCCTTGGTTCTTAGCTGAATAAAGACAATGGAGTGGTGTAATGAAAAGCTTATGGCTCTGTTGTAAAGCAAGTGTTTTGATTTGTACCAACCAGTGTTTCCTAAAGTTGTCTGGTTTTGTTGGTCACTGAAATACCTGGCTGGCCCTACTGAATATATTGAGGAGCATTAGAAACTAAAGGATATTTATCTATATCTATAGATCTGTTTAAATGTGCAGAAGACCTTTGGACTTCAGAGGTCAAAACATTTCAGAGTTGCTGATTAATTTAATAATGGAAGTTCATGTACCTTTAGTACCAGAGTTTGCTATAAAAGAGGCTAATTCATTTTCGCTGTTAGGAGCAAATATTTGGCCATGTACTGGTTCCTGTGGTCATTCAATGACAGAAAGATGACAGTGTTTTGTTTCATAGGCTTCTTTATCCAAAAGATAGGTGCAGTAGGTGTATTTGTTGCTGTCTTATCTTGCACTGTCTGGCATCTTCTGATAGCTAGAGATGCTCAGTGGGTTATAGTGTGTAGTTATGCTTTCCCTTAATAGCACTTCATTTGTTCTAGTGTCCACTAGAGTTCTGGAAGGATGCTCTATTGTCAACTCTATCTATATAGTGCTGCTATTCTAAGGGGAGAGCTTTAGTCTTGTTCTAGAAACCTGCCCTCATCAACTCTCCTTATAATAGCTCAGTGATGGTGAAAGGACTGTGTTAGGAATTGTAGCTTATACAGAGAGCCATGTTATTGCGTCCTCATGGAGGTGATGTCTTTTCCTATGTCTCATGGGGCATTTTCACTGTATTTGAAGGTCTCTGTGTTTTCCAGGAACTTCCACCTTCAACAGAGCCCATACTGGCAAGTTGTGGGTGGCACTCTCAACAGCTTAGGGTTGCAGTATTCAAAGAACAGTAAAAATCAAGAGATTCTAATGGATGTCCTTAGGTAATGTTTGTTAGGACTGTTAAAATGTTGCCACTTCTAATTGTCCTTCGGACACCCTGTGTCTGAAGTTAGCACCTAGCAGACAATATATTGGGCTCTGAACTGGAACTGCACAGTCACATACTCCCTTTTATTGTCTACATCTGGCACGCAGGTGTGGTGTACAGGCAAAAGAGTAATGCTTTAAGTTGCCCAGCCTGATTCTCCAGGGAACATCTCTTGACTCCCAAAGTGTTGCCACTGAGTTGGCAAGGCTGGCAAGTTCTGATGAGGTGGGAAAGACACCAGTCTTTCTTCTACCGTGGCCAGCAACCTCCTTGTGCCGATCCTACATTCTAATTCAATGTCTATGACAGAAATGGTCCTGCTGCAGCAAACAGTCTGGTCTGTTAACCTGTCATGATGGTGACTGGCAGTAGAGAAGAGACCGTGTATGTGGTGTTAAGGGGTGATTTACCTTTACTGAATAAGGCTTTTTAGCTCTTCTAAAGCTTTTGCCTGTTTTTCTTTGTATAAGTCTAGTCAGTTCATAGACTCAGTCTATTTGTAGACTTCAGACTGTTGTTTCTGTGACATCTTCATAAATGCTTTTTTTTTTTTTTTTCCTCCTGGGAATGATTTCAGAGCCTTTCAGTTTTGTTTGTCCCTTTGTCTTCTGTGGGATAAGTGAATAGAATCCCTTTTTCCAACCTATTCATCAGTTCTTGCTCTTCTGCCATGCAACTGCTTTGTCAAGTAAATTTTCCAGTTTTTAGACTGGGACTTTTCTGTTTGCTGAATCATTGTCATAGACCAGCATCTTAACCCATCCTGCTGTCTGAATTGAATGTCATACATCAGGTACAACAATTAGACCATGGTCGGAATAACAGTCTTCATGTTATACCTTCTCCCTGTGCCTACATAGCCTCCTATTTTTGTGTTTTTTCTGACTGCTGCTAAGCATTGAACAGAAACTTTCAGATGTACTGTCAGCTGTAATGGCCGGGAATAACACAGTTCATCTTGCGTAGCCAAATGTCATCTGGTTCTCCTTTATCTGCAATTTTGTTGGTGTAATTATAGACCTGTTGTAGACTGATCAGGCACAGTTGTCCTTGTTAGAAGATGGTCTGGTTATGTCCCATCTTGCTGTAATCTAAGTACATTAGCATAAGAGTTACAGAAAGCATTGGTATGAGAGACATAACCTGATCTTTTTGAAGGAGGTGTTTATCTTTTTTTAAGGAGATTATCCTGAGAGGAAGATATGGCACAAAGCTTAGGCAGGCAGGAGAACTTAAAGTTTCTTTCTACTTCCTATTTTCAGGAATTATTTGCTTTACTTCATTTTCCACTTTTAGTTACCAGTCTTCCATTCTGACTTATGACTTATTAACTCGGTTTCTGCCTCTCATGGCTATTTGCTGAGTAGGTTAAAGTACAGGTTCTTCCTGATCAGGCTTGTTTTCTCTAATGGAGAAAAACACAAATATGCCTCTTAGTTTTCAGAGCTGATATGTCTTCATGATTCATGAGGTTGGGTGGTTGTTATGTTTTCAGAAAGATATGAGCAATGGAAGAGTCATATTCGCTATTTGCTCTGATATGAATATGATTTCAATTTAGATAATAGGGTAAAAATTAGATTTCCCTACTCTGCCATTTGTATTTTCACACACACACACACACACACACACAAAAGAATTATTCCTGAATCTTCCAAGAAAATATTTTGTTCTCTGTATGCTTCCTACAATTTAGAAAACAGTACGTTTTTAAAGCTATGTGTATATATCAGCATTTGTCTCTTTCCTATTAAATGCATGATATGTAGCAACTTCTGTTAGTTGTAAAGATTTAGTTTATGGATTTTTTCTTTTTTTTTTAAGCAAGAAGAGTAGAAAGTCTTACTTTTCAACTCATTATTATACATTTGTTTAAAACAACTCACTTCTAATTACATGCCAAATACAAAACTATCAGTTAGTACCTGTGGCACTGACTTTCAGCAGTTCTGAAACCAGACTGCAGGAATGCAAGCAAGTACGTTTAAAAAGCCCACTTGATTTCAGTATGATGAGTTCTCTCATATTGTGGTACTCTGAGTACTTAAAGAAGATGAAAGCTGTATTTCTTTGCATGCCTTAGTGTCTGTAATATATCTTTGAAAGAAAAACATGTCAAAACCCTGGCATATTACTGAAGCAAGCTGTCTGAAAGCCTTGTGAGGGGTGAGGAACCAACAGCTTCTGGAACTGTGTGTGCATGGTTGTGATCTGGCCCCATCTTGGAGGGGGACCTGAAGAAACTGAGGTAGATTTTGTATTTCTTTTCAACTCACCCTCCCGCTGGTCACTAAGCCAATAACCAGGATCTTTATCCTTGCCCAGACATTTTTCCTTGCTGCTTGTTTATCTTTGTGGGATTAGGCAGAACTTTTTTGTTCTCCCCCAACTTACTGTCAGGTATTTCTCTGTTTTTTCTTTCTTGTGATGGTTTGAATTTGACCTCCTACCGTCCTCTGTGTAGATGGCAAATAGCTGTGTAAGCTGTTGTTTCCCAGCTATTTTAATAGTCCTTTAGACATTTTTGTGGACACTCGTAAAAACAGTTTGTATACAAGGCAAACCAGCTATCCATGGGCAGTCAAGTATTCATGACCATCAGCATGTGCTGAATTTTGAGACTTTCTCATCAAATAGGGTTATGGACCTTGAGTGCTAATCATAGGGAAAGTATTTGCTGCACTTCAGTGCTGCTGTTTGTGCTTTCATGTTATATTTAGTGGTGTTATGAGGTGCCTTGTACTTACAGAATTGGGCTTTTTGCTCTATGTCTTTTACTGCTATTCCATGTGTAATCTTTGGCTGGAAAGATTGTTCCTTGCATTTGTAGCTTCTTCATCAAAGAAAACTTGAGGATGTTTTTTCTGTTTCAGAAAACTAGGCAATGATAGCTATGTACTTTAGGATGGCTGTAACCAGAGCATTTGACAGCTTGATATTCTAGTGTTTGTTGCTACAAGTGAAGAAGAAAGTCAAGAAGAGTGAAGAAGAAAAAAGAGTAGATGTTCTGCAGGTGAAGAAACTGAAGGGTAGGGTTGCTCATGTGTCTTTTCCAAGGGTATAAAGCTGATAAATGAAGAGATGAGTATGGAGACAGGTCTCCTGACTTGTCTAATGCCAACATAATCATTACCTCTTATCTGAAACTGTTAAGTCAAGATACTGTTTTCTTTGCGACTGATGCTAAGCCATTAAAGATAAATCATTTAGCTCCAATTGACAATTTCTTTTGTATTATGTTTCAGCTACAAAGTCAATATGCTTATTTTGTGCTGATCACTACAGTATCAGTTATTTAATTAAACATATTTAAAAATATTGTTTTGGATTAAGGAGGTTTGATGAGTGGTGAAAGAGATAAAAGTATATTGCTCAAACATATTTGTAATTTAAAAGAAATATAACTGCATTTGTTTAAACAACAGATCTGCAGGATCGCACTGCTTTCTTTTATCCATCAAATCTGGATGAATTCTAATTTGGCCAAGGTGTAATTTCTGGCACAGAAAACAGACAAGGAATCAGGAGTTATTTAAATTGGGAGCTGAGGAAGGCAGACAGGTGTTGAGGAGCTTTTAGGTCGGACAGACACATTAATAAAACAGAGATGCTTCTCAGCCCAGTAAGGAAGAGGACAGGGATACACAGCTGAACTAGTGGAGGAACAGATGGAGATCACAAAGAGTCAGAGCACAAAGGTAAAGTGACTATGTCAGACTGGAAGCTAAAAGAAAAAAAACCTGCTATTGTCTGTACACCTGTGTGAGAAGCTAGAAAGCAAGAAGAGCTGAACTCTGTTGCACAGCATTTCTGAGGCATGGCAGAGTGACAGGAATTGGTAGACATCTGGGATTCTTGACTTCCGACTACATGCAGGACAGATTAGGTCATAGATTTGGGAGTAGCTGTTCTGTGCTTCCGTAGAACTGAGGAAGGAGATGTATGGCAGACATCCCAGTCTGATCGCATTTTAACGCGCTTCCATGCATACTGTGTTGTATAGTTATTCTACATTGCAATATAAGTGCTCAAAGAAGCAGGGTTAAGTTTACAGATTTAGCCTTACTATTTGCACTTTTGAAGTATTGCACTGCTAGCTAGATGTTCAGTTAATACTGTTGTTTTTCAGTGGAATTATAATAAATATTTTCTACAGAGGGTTATCTAGAAAAGCCTGGTCTATTGAATGCAAGGCTTTCTATTCTGTGTGGATAAACTGTCCTGTTATGTAATAAGGTTGATGACAGTTCTCTTAATTAGTATTTCATTGCTGTAGAGAGTTACTCTGCCTCTGCCATGGAGTTTAATAAAGATGCTTTTATTGCAAAACTTTTATCATCGTAGTGGGACAATGATCTCCTTTTACAGACAGAATTCAGAAAAAATAGACATGGTGAAAGATACCCTGGGGCAGGAGATGCTAACTGTGCAATTAATGGGAGATGATGTCGTATACAAATTAATTTGTTCAGAAGCCTTGCAGACTCTATAGTTCCGTATTAGAGAGTAACATGAAAAGAGTTGATTTTTCTCCTTGTTGCATTGGGCACTCTAATTGCTGTTTGTCTCTTTCGTATCAGGTTGAAAACCTTTGTCATCAGAAACCCAATAAATGGGGGAAAGGAATATTATGCCTCCAGTGCTTGAGAAAATGATGTTATGCTTTTTTTGCCCCTGTGCTACATGAGGCTGATGATTTCTAAGTGTTAATTTTCTCCCACGTCTTTACTCCTTTAAAAAAAAAAATAAAAAAATCTGGAGACCCAAGAAAATGCTTGACTGAAAGTATAGACAAGACTGCATATTGCTGTCTGAGATTGTGGGACAGTCTGATGTCCTCTTAGACATATGAATAGTCTCCAAAGTGTTGGTACTGCACACTACAGAAAGGCTGCTGCTGTGTAAAATCACTCCTTGTTTCTCTCTCTCCAACTGAAAACTGGCTGTCATAGTTCTTCGAGTGTATTATGTAGCTAGCCTAACAGTTGCATTTCTAGCATGTTTCTGGCAGAATGGGGAGACAGCCTGACATTAAATAATTCAAGAGCAGGTGTTGTACTGTGAAACTCAGAATGGTGCTCGTGGGATAGCTGTTGCTTGGTGCTTTGCAAAGATTGAGGGGGAAAATGGAGGTCATAGGATTAAGTCACTAAAGCAGGAGGACACTGGAGCAATTATTTGGTGTCAGTCTTGTAGTCCTACAGCTTCCTCATTCTGTGTGTAACAACAAAAGACGAGTAATCCAGATTTTAAAAAAATCAGATATAAATTAAAAAAAAAAAAATCTGGATTTTTTGCACTCAGATGAAGTACAGATAATAGTACAGTTTATGTGAAGGTTGTAGAAAATGCATTAAGGTCTGGTTAGCTGAGTGGGTGAAACCCCCAGTTCCCAAAGATGTGGATTCTACAGGCTATGAAGACATGTAAAAGTGCATTGTGCAACCAAGTAAAATACAGCAGTGGAGGTAGGTGACAGAGAGGAGGGAAGAGAGAGCAAAAAGAGAATGTTTGTCTGTCCCAGGGTTATCCAAGCTATCTCAGAGTAAATATTCTTGGAAATAAAAGCCAATAGGAGTTAGCACAGCATTGTGCTGGGCAATTCATGACAAGAAACAAGTGCACCTTTAAAGCATTGTATGTAGAGAACAGTGAATCCTGGAGAGAGGTTCCTGGAAAGCTGGGCACAGCAAAGGAACTGTGCAGTGTCACTTCCAAAGAGATCAAAATAAGCAGTAAGATGCAGAGTAAAATGTTGTTATTGATGCCTGCATGATGTTTGAGATGATGCTAGTATCTTACTGGTGTTAGAAATGGTTCTGGACTCTGCTGTAGGGCTCTTCTCCCCCTGTGTTTTGTGAAAATACGGCAGCTCCACAAGTGGTGTATAGTATAAACTCTCTTTTATCTCTGTGCAGCCCCACTGAGGTCAGTGGAGTTTCACCAAGGTGACTTTGGGTGCTAGAAACTGAGATCAGAATTATCTAGTTCTTATAAGAGGAAAAATGGTAAAACATTGAACCCTGGTAATATATCCCCACCCCTGTGTAAGAGAGCAGGGTTGTGCCAGAAATGATGGAAGAAAAGAAGTATTCAAGCAGGAACCCCACTTTGAAGACAGACCTGTTCATCTCAATGTGGAGTGATTTTGAGGAAGGTAAAGGATGTTAAAGGCAGTGTACTTTAGGTCCAGCAAAATTAATCCTGGGAAGGAGGTTTGATAGAGACCAAACACTAAAAAGATGTGGTTGGAAAGCAAATGCGTCAGTGTTCTTTGCCACAGGCATGTGATGAGTTACAAGATACTGTTCCAGGATACCAAGGAAAATGTTGAGTGGGACAGAGAAAACCAGGACAAATCATGTATCTGTAACACCTGTCTGAGGGAGAAAAAGTGCTGGGATGGGTATGCTTCAGGTAGAAGACCCTTCTTTTCTTTATCTGATCCCAGCTACTCTTCAGTTCACAAACTGTGCAGAATACAGCATGATGCCAGTTACCTGAACTGGAGGTAACTAGTCTGTTTATTAAACAAGGAATTTTGATTATCCATGGTCTCTCTGTCCTCTGACTCTGAAGTCTGAAGCTTCCAGATAGTTTCCTGATGTAGCAGATCCTCTTGTCTGGGTTTATCTGCCCTGAGAGCTTTTCATGTTTCCGTTTCCATTTTGAAAACTTCAGTGGAAGGAACATGGAACAGATAAACAAATAAGCTGTCTGCACACATAGGGTTTGAGGGTGCTCAGAGATGCTGTGTCACTTTCTAGTGCTAGAGGATGAGGACACTTCTGTTGCTTTCTGGCAGCTAAGCAATTCCTCTGTTCTTCTGTGAAGCTGAAAGCCTTTAAGTTCTTCCACTCAAGACAGGGCTAGACTATGGCTACCACAGAGAGACTGAGTGCCTCAAATTGCCTCTGCAGGCCTGGAGACAGCCTCCAAAGATGCAGAGCAGGAGGCCTACGTTTCTTCCTCTCTGGAGGACATTCTCTCAGTCTCTTTCTTTCTCTGTTGACTGTGAGGGGGACTTAGGGAAACGCCCAGCCTTACCGAGGATTACTTTAGCCTAGAGTATCACAGAATCACAGAATCGCTGAGGTTGGAAGGGACCTCTGGAGATCATCTAGTCCAACCCCCCTGCTCAAGCAGGGTCACCTAGAGCACACTGCACAGGATTGCATCCAGGCGGGTTTTGAATATCTCCAGAGAAGGAGACTCCACAACCTCTCTGGGCAACCTCTTCCAGTGCTCTGTCACCCTCACAGTGAAAAAGTACTTCCTCATGTTCAGATGGAATTGTCTGTGTTTCAGTTTGTGCCCGTTGCCTCGCGTCCTGTCGCTCGGCACCACTGAAAAGAGTCTGGTCCCATCCTCTCGACACCCTCCCTTCAGATACTTGTACACATTGATAAGATCTCCTCTCAGCCTCCTCTTCTCCAGGCTAAACAGGCCCAGCTCTCTCAGCCTTTCCTCATAAGAGAGATGCTCCAGTCCCCTAATCATCTTTGTAGCCCTTCGCTGGACTTGCTCCAGTAGTGCCACATCCCTCTTGTACTGGGGAGCCCAGCACTGGACGCAGTGCTCCAGATGGGGCCTCAGCAGGGCTGAGTAGAGGGGGAGAATCACCTCCCTCGACCTGCTGGCAACACTCTTCCTGATGCAGCCCAAAATACCTTCTTGGCCACAAGGCCACATTGCTGGCTCATGCTTAACTTGGTGTCCACCAGCAATCCCAGGTCCTTCTCTGCAGAGCTGCTTTCCAGCAGGTCAACCCCCAACCTGTACTGGTGCATGGGGTTATTCCTCCCCAGGTGCAGGACCCTGCACTTGCCTTTGTTGAACTTCATGAGGTTCCTCTCTGCCCACCTCTCCAGCCTGTCCAGGTCTCTCTGAATGGCAGCACAGCCCTCCCTTCTGGGGTATCAGCCACTCCTCCCAGTTTTGTATCATCTGCAGACTTGCTGAGGGTGCACTCTGTGCCTTCATCCAGGTCACTGATGAAGAAGTTGAACAAGACTGGACCCAGGACTGACCCCTGGGGGACACCGCTAGCTACAGGCCTCCAACTAGGCTCTGTGCCACTGATCACAACTCTCTGAGCTTTGCCATTCAGCCAGTTCTCAATCCACCTCATTGTGCACTCATCTAACCCACACTTCCTCAGCTTGCCTATGAGGATGTTATGGGAGACAGTGTCAAAAGCCTTGCTGAAGTCTAGGTAGACAACATCCACTGCTCTCCCCTCATCTCCCCAGCCAGTCATTCCATCAGAGAAGGCTATCAGATTGGTTAGGCATGATTTCCCCTTGGTGAAGCCATGCTGACTACTCCTGATCACCTTCTTGTCCTCTACGTGCTTGGAGATGGCCTCCAGGATGAGCTGCTCCATCACCTTTCCAGGGATGCAGGTGAGGCTGACTGGCCTGTAGTTGCCTGGGTCCTCCTCCTTGCCCTTTTTGAAGACTGGGGTGACATTGGCTTTCTTCCAGTCCTCAGGCACCTCTCCTGTTCTCCAGGACCTTTCAAAGATGATGGAGAGTGGCTTAGCAATGACATCCGCCAGCTCCCTCAGCACTCGTGGGTGCATCCCATCGGGGCCCATGGATTTGTGGGTGTCAAGTTTGCTTAAATGATCTCTAACCCACTCCTCCTCCACCAAGGGAGAGTCTTCCTTTCTCCAGACTTTCTCTCTTGTCTCCAGGGTCTGGGGTTCCTGAGGGCTGGCCTCAGCAGTGACGACTGAAGCAAAGAAGGCATTCAGGAACTCTGCCTTCTCTGCATCCTTTGTCACCAGGGCACCCACCCCATTCAGCAAAGGCCCCTAGTCTTTTTCCCTAGTCTTCCTCTTGCTACTGATGTATTTGAAGAAGCCCTTCTTGTTGTCCTTGACATCTCTAGCCAGATTTAATTCCAAACGGGCCTTAGCCTTCCTCGTCGCATCCCTGCATACTCTGACAACGTTCCTATATTCCTCCCAAGTGGCCTGTCCCCCTTTCCACTTTCTGTATACTTCCTTCTTCTGGTTGAGTTTTTCCAGGAGCTCCTTGCTCATCCATGCAGGTCTCCTGCCCCCTTTGCTTGACTTCCTACTCATAGGGATGCACCGCTCTTGAGCCTGGAGGAGGTGATGTTTGAATATTAACCAGCTCTCTTGAACACCCCTTCCTTCTAGGGCCCTAACCCATGGGATTCCTCCAAGTAGGTCTGCATCCAATTGTCTTAGACCGTCTTGAGACAGGTTAGTTTTACCCTACTGATGATGTGGAGTATGCTCCCTCTTTGAATGCATGGACCTATGGGGACCTGTGAGGCTTTCTTCTCAGGGGTTCTAGTTGTTTATCTAGCAGAAAATTGTCTGATGATGGTATTTCTTGAACTGAGCAAGCCAGGTTTTTGTTCGTTTTTTTAATGCTAATGTAGCAGAAAGATTACCCACTGCTGAAGTGCATAGATGATGCCACAGTTGTCTCTCAAAATCCATGGGAGCCCTAAACAGACCCTCTCTGAAATTCAAATAGAGAGAGAGAGTGTTGATGGCAAAAAAGGAGCAAAACCAGGTAACTTTTATTCTTGCATTATTCAGACACACATTAAGCCATAAAGGATAATTTGCTGAACATATACTCTCAAAACGTGGATAACATGTGAGTAATGCAAAAGCCACAGCCAAGTAGCTTGATGTTTCCAGCTAGCTATTCAAACATGAACTGTTACCTTGAATGTATTTTTTTCTGTCGTTGAAGCATCATTTTCTAAAGAGCTCTTTATTTGCATGTCAGCAAGAACACTTGAAATCGAGTGGGATCTCCTTGACTTTTAAGCAGTCCTAATAGCAATATTAATACTTTATCATAATTAGCACATTAGTCTGCTTTAATGTGTTCACAAGAAAACAAAAGCAGTAATGATTTCTAATTACTATTTTAACTTATAATCAATGGTTATGAACCCATGTGGCTTTAGGGAAACTGTATTAGTACCTAATATGCTTTCTCTAGCTTCCAATCCTGGAGAAATTCTTTGTGTTGGTGGTGAAAATAAGGGTATTTTTCAGTCCACATGCATGACTCAAAACGAACTAACGTATGATGTTGGTGCAAGTCTTTTTAGTATACTGGATAAACAGTTCCTGAGATTGCAAAAGGAAATGTAGGCAGGATCTTTGGAAAGAACTGGCCTTTATTCTGATTGACTGGTTTTGTGGTTGTTGAAGGGGGTATGCCATTAGATAACAGATGGTCTTGCTCCTGTGGCTAGATGGGAAAAACTTGTATGCGGTGAATGGCCATTCATGCCTTCAGGAGGGTGGATCTGATAGGTTCCTCAGTGTGAAAGGAAGGAAGGATGGTTTTGCTTCATGTGCAGAAAGATGCAGAAATGATCCTCTTGAGAGGAACTACTCCCTATTTATCGAAAAGCAAGAGCAAAGGGCTGGATGTACATTATAGAAAATACAGAAGTAGCAGGTCACAGGGTGGAACTCTTATGTTGCTAGGACCTCGTCAGGATGGCAGTATACCACCAGGTTCTGAGGAAAAGCAATAGAAAACTCGATAGTTTTTGTGTATGAGCTATTGTAGCAGGGCCACACTGTTGGATCAGAGAGACATTAAAAGTCTGTTTCATGAAAATCAGGCAAATGTTAGAATTTTTTGCTGCTAAGAGTCGGGACATGTTCAGAGCCTGAACTACCAGTTCTAGCAAAGGAGTAATATTGTCTAACATCCGTAGAGGTTTTCACTTGGACATGCAACTTAAAGGACAAGGAAGCAGAACAGTAGGGCTAGGTAGGGCAAAGTGAAACTTCCTCAGTTTCTGGTGAGACTGGTCAAAGGGGCCCATTATGATGGTTAACAGCTAGCAAGAAGGAGTAGCAGCTTTTGCAGATATTTTCATAGCCTGCAGGAAACAGCATTCTGGGGCCAGCAGTGTGAATTGTCAGGCCAGGGAGCCTAAGAATTATGAGATATTCTCAGCTCGTGAGGCTTGAACATTTTAAGGTAGGATAATCCGTGCCAAGGCCCAGGAGTCAGGCATAGCTGTTGTGTCCTTATACAAGAAAATGAGCTTGGTGTTTCTCTTCAGCTGAACAGACTTGGCTCAAAACTTTTGTAAGCCTTTAGGCTTTAAGGAAATATTACCTTTAGGAAAACAGTTGTCTTTTTTTCCAGCATGCTATGAAAGGGATAAATGATGCAGTCTTTGTGAGGGGAACATTTTGGTGCTACTGGCTAAGCAAGGGCATTTGACTTTTTCAGTTCATATTGGTAGCTTGTAAGCCTGCTGCAGACAGTGATACCAGCTTTCTGATTCTGAGAAGCTCTTGCATTCTAGTCAGGCTAGGCCAGAGAGCTGCTGTATTCTTTCATGGCATGCAGAACTATGTGCAGAGCAAGACCAGAATAGCAGAGTGAAGGGACCTTTGAAGAACTACGTAAGTGGCTGTAGTACAGAAGGAGTTTCATATCAGAAATACTTTTAGACATTAAAATAACAACCAGCTGAATTTTCAGTATTTGCAAGACATCAGTGTGTATTAGAGATCTTAAGGGAAACTTCAAGAACTAAACAAAATCTGAGCATCAGCTTTTTTCTTGCAGTTGCTTTTATGTTGCTTGTACTTCATTCATCTTGACATGTGATATCAGATAGTGTAATTTAGTATCTCTTTTAGCCACTTTTGGATAATAACAGATATCCTTATACATTTGAGGATGTTACGGATTTTTGTGAGATGGAAGTTTTTTGAGTAGGCCCCTAAGCAGATCAGTTTTGATTCACGTATATTTTTCAGACAACCAGACAACTTGTACTTGAAGGAAAGTCTTTGTGGCAGGTAGCAAAAAAGTCTGCCGCTACCAATGCTGTCTCCACTCCTAAGGCCAGTGCAGCTTAGAACCATGTCAGAATGGAAATCCATTATTTTGCTGTTTCAGTGAACAGGAGATGTGCAATTGCCTTAGCATGTGCTCTGTTGTTTGGACCAGTGAATAAAGGATGCAATTAGGATGTAGTTCTTGTCCTGTTTTCTATACTATGATGTGATCTGTGCTCTGCAGCTCTTATCTAACAGAAGAGAGGAGGAGGAGGAAGGGTGTGAGCAGTGCTGATAAGAGCCTGCAATTGCATTGCCAGGTTAAAGTCCAACTGGAATTTGATTATTTGCCCCTTTTTAGTACAGTAAATGTGTGCAGTGTGGCTGGTTCATAATGTCATCTTTTCACACTTTTTCATTAATATGTTGTATCTGACTCCTAACAACCAGGATGTTTTAATGACAGGTTCCTGAACACATATGCAGAGAGAATATTTCAAACATAATGGAGCAAGCATGAAATTAATTCTGAAAGGTTTTAGCAGGACACATTAATTTTCATAATTTTTTTTACACCATGCAGTTTTTCTTTTTTTTTCTTGGACAGACAGATGTTGGCAGCCTATCTGTGATATTTGAAGAAACAGGGAACATGTTTATTGGTGTATAAAGCAGCTTCTAAAAATAACTATCAGAACTGACAGGAATAATTTTCCCGAGATACAATTTTATTTACCATTAGGTAAGCTAACTTCTGTGTGTGGGGTTTTTTAATTAATTAATTTATTTAATATAATCAAGTGATTCAGTAACACTGCAGGTTAAAAAAGATCTGATGGATTGATGGGGGAAAAGATAGGATTTTGAGTCAAATACATGGCAGGGTTTGGTTGGCACAAGTTGAAGGCTTTGCTGAGAGAAATGTCTTTTGTTCTGTTGTCAAAAGACAAACAAATTATGACTGGAAAAGTCCAGTTCCTTCTCACAATGTCATTAATCTTTAGGTCTTAAAAATAATTTGTGCTCTCTGAACAGGTCAGGTTTTCTGATATGAGGGGTGGAAGCAGACTTGTTTTCAGAACAGACCTGAAAGGGAGTAAATTGTCTGAGTCTTCCTGCCAAGTCCTTTCTCTGCTGAAATCCAGTCTGTGGCCACTGCTGAGCTGGCTGCCACTCTTCACAAGGGCAAGTAAGGGAACAAAAGTGTCTTATCGTTGTGATTTGGAGAATCCCGGCAATATATCCTGTACTGACTAAATTATCTGACTGGATTCCACAAGTGAACAGGCTGTCAGGATTGGAATGATTGCCCAAAACTGACGATTTAAATTTTAGCTTGAACTGGTGATTAAAGGGAAAATCTGGACTGTGTTTGGGTAGCATTGGGAGAGGAACATGCAGGGAAGTCCACAGTGTTTGGAAATCTTGAAATGTGGTTTTGGTAAGTGTCTGAGACTTGAGATATCTGTTCATCTGTTTAACTGTGCATCTCTCTATTTGATATCTGCTCATCAAAAGCTTGTCCCCTGACCATTAGAAATGCATCATTGCAAGTGGAACAAAACTTTATATTTTTATTTTGTGTGCGGATTAAATTCTAGCTTGTTGTGATTATCAGTGCCCAGAACTTGATATTTTCCATTTAAATAACCATGTACTTGTGTTGTCACAGTCATGGTCTTGTTTTTTTATTGTAAATTAGCTGTGCAGTTAGACTGTGGGTTCTTGTGATGTATTACTTTAAATGTAGTCTCCTCTGTATTTCTGGAGGATGCAAAGAAATAGCCCTGAGCCACAACACGGCAGTCTCTGAGGGACACTGGCTGTTAACCAAGTTTGGGAGAGAACTGCCTGCGTGAGTGGGCTGCCCTATGCACTGTGGTGAATATGATTCAAAATGTTTTTCAGGAAAACAGGACATTGAAATGCGTGTGTGTGGTTTTTTTCTTTCTTTCTTTCTTTTTTTCTTTAATCGTCCTGGGAGAAGGAAACCCTGAAGTGCCCTCACTGCTGGTGTACAATTTTCTCTTTCAGCTGTTCTGCTGTAAACTACGTATGCTCCTACTGGATGTGAGAAGGCACATTTAATCAATGCAGAATATAAGCTCACTGTTTTCTTGGGGAGCGGGGTTTTTGTCCAAATTCCATATTTAAAGACAAGTTTGGGAGATGGTATCATCAGAGACTTTCCACTGACTTGTTCTTTACTTCTGTTGTTGGAATCTGTGCCTTTCTCTTGATGTCAAATGTTCTATCAATAGTTTCCCAGTTTTGGCAACCCTCAGCTCTCAATATACAACAAGTTGTTTAAACTATTTTATTGCAAGTTTATTCCATTTGTTCTTTAAGTATGATTTAATAGATTCTTCCCATATATTTGGAGCTTGCATTTCCTTAGTTGTGAATCTTTCTTCTAGTATTTAGTTTATGGGTGATGAAGGCTTTTTTGCAACCAGCTCTCTAAGCATGAGAGAATTGCAGTGCTTCTCCAAAGTAAATCAAACAGCATCAATTAAAGGGAAGAGTAACTGTAAAGGTGTTTAAAAGCAACAACAAAAAATACTTTAGAGACTTCTAGAAATATGTGCTGAGTGCCCTAAGAGGTCAGCAGGAGTGAGGGATAGTCGCCATATTTTTCAGATAGCTTGCATTTAGTTCTGTTTTCAGGCATGAGTCATTCAGACCTGTCACAAGTCACTGGCTCTTTGTGTTGCATTAATATGCTAGTTATTTGAGGCTATTCAGATCTTGTTTTAAGATGCTTTTAATGACTATTGTTAAATATTCTAGGTAGTAGCCTCAGCTAGTGAATTCAGTTCGTTCCTTTTGCCCCTCATCCTCTTTTTTTTTTTTTTTAATTGTGAATGAGGACTAAACCACACAGCTATGGGTGGCAGTTGTCTGTGGGAAGGGAGGTTTGATGTCAGTGCAGTTCTCTCGGGTGTGTCAGCAGCATTGTTAATGGGATTTTTAAGTTTCATCAGCAGAGGCTGAGGCACTCAACTAACAAAACTTCAAGCTCCTAGAGAAGTGTTCTTTCCTCTGCTGTGGTTGGCTTGTTTGTTTTGAGTATGTACTTGCTTCTTCAGAGGTACTTGCCTGTTGTCATCTCAGTGCCAAACTAGTGGCCGTGTGAATTAGTATATTGCCTTTCTCCTTCAACCATAGCCGACTGTCAGTTTAAGCCCTGGTGCTTTGGGATTGGTAATGTGTCTAGAATGGTTAACCTGGTCAGTCTAAACGAAGTTTTTGTTCTGGGAGGTAGTTGTTCAAAAGGACTTTGTCATTCTCTCTTTCTTCTGTTTGATACCTCAACTATCTGGAGGATTCCGTAAAATTTGATTTTAATCAATAAATGCTGATTCTATCAAGTTACTGGCTGTGAATCAAATTCATTTCTGAAGGAATTGCTCCAGTAGCTCTAGTTTTCAGGCTGGGGAGGATGAGATTGAAATTAGAAGAAATTATAGAGTGTGACTAAGGAGAATAAAAAGCTGTTACCCAGTAAATCTGAGTGCCAACAGGGCTGATGAAAGAAGAGACTGATATTACCCACAAATTATAACCGATACTAGATTTTGGTGACCAGAATAAACATCCATTTTAGCTGTTAGTTGTTTTTGTCAATAAAAATAACTGTTGTGTCCTGCCAGTCTTTCTCATTTCCCTCATCCACTTCCTTAGAGTGCTCCATTTACACAGAAAGAAGTGTTTTATTTTTTTAAGATTTAAGATTGTCTGTATCTTCTGTTATGCAGGCATGCAAAGCAAAAGAGTCATATAGGGCTTCATTATGTGGCCCTTGAGGGCCTGAGCTTGGCTCCGGTGACAGAAATGAGGATAAGATTTTGAGTGTCCTGGTGTTTGTGAATCTTCTGATAACAAAACTGGGACATGTGACTTGACCTTCACTTGGCTAGTTATTACAGCACTCTTGTCTTCTCTTCTGTCCTTGCCTCATTCTGGGTGTGGAGCACAACAGCAGATGATGCTGAACCCAGTATAGAGCTGGCCAGCAAAGCAAACTCCTGTTTGAATTTATAACGAAAAGCTAAATCTGGAAAGCTTTCATGCAGCTACAATCCTGCAGGACGTACTTCATGAGTACCAGAAGAAAATGGTTGCTTAGAACCTCAAGTGGCTTCTGAGCCTGCCTCAGCACTCCCGGGTTAGTGCCTGCCTGAAGGATCAGGTGGGTGTCTCTGGGTGGCACTTCTGACTGCATCATGGAGATGCTGCTTGTTTTGCTGATTTGTCCCACTTTCTCTCCCTGGTACTGCTGTTCCTCCAACATATGAGAGAAAAAACCTCCCCCTTCCAGGCTCTCAGTCTTTGGTTAGTGCCTTGACTCAGACTGGCCCAAAGCAGCTGGGAGCTGTACCTGTAGGGCAAATAACTGATTGGTCAGAAGGCATATATGCAGTGCAGATGGTGCTGCTAAGGTGCTTGTGACCTCCTGACAAAATGTAGTAGAAATAATAACTTTCCTAAAGCTGTGACCTTGACCAAATTTAGGGGGATGTTCAGGTATCTATGGTCACAACCATAAACACAGGCCATCCTTTACTGAATGTCATGATGGCGTCTTGAGTGCTCCTTACAGACTAAATTCTCAGTCTTTTCCATAACACAAGTAAAACATACTGTACCCTGGCCTGCTCTCAAAACAGATGAACTATTTTCGCTAAAATTTTTCATTAAACAAAATAAAAATCAGCCTAAGGAGAACTCTACATGGAAGACTTCAGTGTTAACAGTTTGACAAAGCTGCAAGTAACTGAAAATAGGGCTTTCTTGTGGAAATGCCTGGGAACTTTAATATTTGGCAGTACTGGCAGTCATACCTATTGTAACAGCGATATTGTCAAGTGCTTTTGGATTTATTATGTGCTGTTTGGATGATGACCTGTTTAGACAAACATTTTAATAAATCACTCTTGGGCAACTGACACACATGACCAATGCTGTGACATTTTTGAACACTTCTGAACAACAAATTTATAGTGAAACAGGACTGGTGATTATGGGGGTAATAGGAAAAAGTACATATTGAGGTATTGCGTTCAAACCATATTTCAGAGTCTGCCCTTGGGCTCAGCATTCCAGCATATTTTCTTTGCTTTAACCTTTGCACAGATCTTAGAAACGTTGACTAACCACCATGTGCTGACAATGACATTAGATATTTTGGGGAGGCTTTTGTGCAAATGCAGAGGTATTCTTACAGTATTTGGAATATCTTAAATGCTGTAGACTTTCATGGAATATCAACATGGTGACCTTTGCTTCATGGCTCTGGTAGCTAAGGAAATCTCATTATAGACAGTACAGTGTAACTTTGGTTTGACTCAATTTTATTTTTCTTTCTAAAAAAAAAAAATGCTGAAAATGTAATTCAGCCCTTAAGGCTGAGTTATTTTATCCTATGACTTTGAGAGTTTTCTTATTGCTATGTGAATTGTATTTCAGAGAACAGTAGACAGCACTGCTAACAGCTTTTGGAGAAAGTTGGGGTAGAAATACTTAGAGGTCTACAGATATCCCCTCTGTTCCCTGTGCCGTGGGTAATTTGCTAACCTAACAGAGGGGATACACCAGAAAGCATAACTATTCACCTTCACTGCCTGCAAATACTTCCTCAGAAAGAAATGAATGAAACAGTTTGTTCTAATGTCTACTGCTGATGTTCTGCCCTGGGTTACAGCTGTGCAAGCCATTTAGGAGAGTTTCTATAGTTGTAAGGGCACTGTTTGAATGAGACATTGCAGTGACTTCTATCTGGATATTTTACCAGCTCTGTAATTTTTCTAAATTATCACCACCCATGTAAAAATACCTAAGAGTTTCAGATTCTGTGTTCTTTTGAGAAAAAAATATTTGGTCTGGATTCAGTCTCTGAACACCACCACAGTTTTGGAAGAACTTATTTTTCCTCAGCCACTGAGAATCGAGTAGTGTGGAACTAAGGAGCTGGCCTTGGGGTTGTGCTGCTTATAGCCCTAGAAAGTGCAGTTGAGATCCTGGTCTCAACTCGTAGGGCTTCCATTGGAGGCTGCAAGGTCGGATGGGGTACTCTGTGACATGAGTCACAGGAGTCGCTCCTCCATTTTCCCCTCTTCTGTTTGACTTGTGTGCTGCTAGGGGAGCAAACAGACAGGAAGGTGCCGGAGAGCCAAAAGTATAAGCTCTCTTTTCCAGCTACCAAACCTCTTTTCTTTCAGTGCATACCTGTACTCCAGTCGAGTGGATTCTATCTTGTACTCACTGCAAGGCCTGTTCCGTTACTGCCTTTTGAAACCTGCTGGGGGGAGTTCAGATAATCTGAAATAACAAACACAGCTGTAACCAATTTACCAGTATTTTGATAATATTTTATCACTTCCCAGAATGTGTTTCAGAGTTCACTGTGCCAGCCAAGACATGACTTGTTTCTTGCCATGAGAGCTTGTAATTTGTGTTTAAACAATATGTAGCTCTGTCATACAGCAGAGCTCTAGTTGTTATGCTAGGACGGAAGGGAGGAGACTAACACGGAAGGGCTATGAGGATTATTTGGGAAGTGGATTAAGAACGAAATGACTTTTTAAACTAAGATTCTTTTGGATGGATTTGAAGTATCTGACAAGATTTAAACTCTTAACATTTAGGAGGATATGTAGGTGTTTGTTGTTATTCTCATCTTTGTGCTCTGTTTTGATCCTTTCTATTTCTGAGGAAGGGCAGTTTGGAAAGCAGTCATAACACATTGATGGTTGTGGGAGCTGGCTGAAACTCTACTGTCTCATAGAGTGACTTGTTATCCTGCTCTCTGAGAGACTTATGGCTTCCTCTTGAATCCTGGGATTAAATTCCATTTTGAAATAAATAGGTGTGTTTTCAGTAAGCTTTAATCTGCATTCTTTTTTTTCTTGCATCTGTACAGCAGTCAAAAAGGAATGATAGTCCATTTACTGGTAGCTGCTGTTGGGAGAGCTACAGGAATTTGCAACTCTGCAAGACAATATATTTGGCCTATATTTGATTATCTCCTACAGATGGGAGAATACCTGATGGCTCCCCTTGGAAGTCAGAGAGAGTCTGGAGGAGGAATATCTGGATTTTTGTAGATACTTTCTTTCTTTTATGGGCAATGCAAACTGTATGGTACACCAGAAAGTCTAATTTTGTGCCCTTTTAAAAGCTTTTAAAATTAGAATAAATGGGATCGCTTTTTTTGGTAGCTACCAGCGAGAATAGGTTCTTTTGAAGATGTTTGAAAGTGCATTGAGAAGTTAATTTGTAAAGTGGTTTCCCTTTAGTGTTTATGTAAGCCCTGATTAACAGTTGCTGAGGCCAAGCGAAAATTATTCTTTTTTTGCCTTGTTTCTTCTCTTTCAGAAAAGGTCTGGCAGAACAGGCAGATCTTACACTCTGACATGCCGGTCAGTGGATTTTTGGCCTTTGGGTGAATTGGCTAGAAAAAACAGTTTGAGTCAAGGGAGAGGGGAAGTGAGTGCTGTGTTCCAGGACACAGCTGCAATTGTCATTGTTACCAGCCCAGATGGGACACCCCCCCCAGCTTTGAAGTTATGGCTCAACAGCTTTTGCAAGCTCAAGAATATCTTGCTGCTGCTGTTGATTCTTTATCCTGCAAAAACACATGGGGGAGGGATAGGCTTTCACTGTCAGGATTGGCAGTGCTTGAATATTGTGTTCTCTTGTCTTGGAAGCCAAATGGCTGCCACCCTGTATTGTCTCGCTGCTCAGCTGCTTCACACCTAAGGGCAATAGGAAGACAATGGTACTTTTATCCTCCTGCTGCCTTTTCTCATCATAGTGATTTCAGTACCTCTGAGGAGTTACAGACTGGTCCTGAGCTTTGAGCCTATAATCCTGTTTTAGTGGGGCTTACCTCTCTCTAAGAAATAGCATTTTAAGGGCTAAAAATACCCTTGGCTCTGAGTAAAGGAGTTGCAATCATGTTTACGTTTTTGTGGATCTCAAGATGAACGAGGAGGATTGTTTGGCACAGTTGTGTGTTACTGGGTGTTGGTTCTCCAAAGCTTTGCCTGAATGAATTCTTGTGCAAAAGCAGGTTTTTGCTTGGGTGCAGGCAGAGGTTTAGGAATGTTGTGAAAAGAAATTGTGACATTCTGGGGACTCTGGGTATGCACAACTTAAACTGTGGTTGATGTCTGAAGCTGTTAATCTGAAATGCTTCTGTGTATGCTGCTCCTGCTGCTGAGTTTATTAATGCACTGGAAGCACTGGAACAATGGCCATAAGAAAGTTGTGACTAGAGCTGGAAGGACCATGTTTTTCCCTCTGTTTTCAGGGAGTAGGGTGTAGGAAATGCACGTTTCTGGGAGAGAACAAAGAGTAGAAGTGTTAAAGAAGGAGATTAAAAAGGAGAGGAAGGGAGATGGAGATGGGTGAACACGCCTGGAAAGTCTTGGGCAGGCAAGGCAAGCAGGGGCAGAGGCCAGCAGGCTGTTAGGACAGTGTGCCTTGGCTTTACTGTGAGACCCAGCATGTCAGACAAGGTGGGCTGAGCTGGGAAGACTTTAGAAGGCTAACCATGATCTGCCCAGGTAGTCATGGACTACCATCAGAAAGGACTTGACGAGCCCAAATTTTGCTTCAAAAAGAGACGAAGATGAGAGAGCAGAACATGCAAGAACTGTGTTTTCTTCCTGACCTGTATTTCTCATGTTCTTAACTGAAGAGCAGTCTTAGTGATGGATCTACTGAGTAAAGCCTGCTTGAATAAATACATGGTACATAACTCTAGAGAGTTTAATTGCAGTACAGAGTACTTGTATAGTCAGAGAGCAGACAGTATATATAAGCACTTATCTTAGATAGCACTTATCTTGGGGGGTCAGGGCAGTTGGGTGCACGTGTGCGTGTGCTCTCTCCTCTCTCTCTTTCTCTCTCTCTCCCCCCCCCCCACATTTAAAATAAGTTTTCTGGAAAAAAGATTGAGTACAAAATATTTTGAATATATATATATATACACACACACACGTGCGCGTACGTATATGCAGAGAAAATCCATTAGAAAAACTTCTGTGCCTATCAAAAAGAAGGGAATAGAGAGGGAAGAGGGGGAAGATTCCAACTGATTTCTCCAAGCTAACTGTACATTTTCAAACAAAATATAAAAATACTTCTTACGTTACTAGTCCAATTGTCGCCAAGACGTTTTTCTCCAGTTTTAGTGATAAGCAATAGTGATAGGATCAAAGTAGAAGGTCAAGGAGTTGTTCAAAAGAAAATGGGCTGAGTTTGGATTAAAAAAATTGATGTACAGAACTTTACCCTTATTTTCATGCTGCTCAGTGGAGGAGGTCAGTTGGCTAAATGTTCCTATCTGAAGCTCTCCTAATGCTAGCAGGAGCTTAATCTTAGCCACTAATGCAGGCTCAGCTTTTCCTAGTCAGTGCTTGTTGCAGTTAGGCCTGCCACTGCGTGGTTCTTCTGTGGAGGGTCAAGTCACACTGCAGCATAAAGGAATGAAGGGGATATAGGAAATAGGAGTGAAAGGAATATGAACTGAATAAATAAGTGTGGCCTTAGGAATAGGATCCGACTTTGCTTATAATACCGTTGGAAACAGCAAGTCATTTTTTTTCTAAATATTTTGTACTGAGCTGAAGACTGTATCTTCATGAAAAAAGTGGATCAATGAGGAAAGGATAGTCGAGATAGTATCCAAATTTGATTCTGTTTGACCATGGTAATAAATTTGTTCTTTCATGGAAAAGAAAAGCAATGAACGATAAAGGAAATGAGGTAGAAGTCTTTATCTTCCATTAAAAACTCTGGTATCAGGGCAAAAGACATGTTTTTAAAAAGGGGGGGGAAGACTTCAGTCATTCTTCAAATGTTGTTCATTAGTGGCAAACAAAATATCCTTGCAGAGCATGCCTTGCCTAAAAGAATCATTACTTGGGTGTCAAGTTAAGAGCTGTCTAAGTTTTTGCAGCATTGAAGTATTAGTAAGTACAATTTCTATAATAAAACAGTGGGAAAAGTGCTAACATGATAGTCTATGAAAAGGAAAATGAAGACTTCGCTCAGCCAAGTCATCCTGTATTTTCTGGATGTCTGTCTGACTGGGCTGAAGGTTTTTGAATTTCTTCAGATAAATGCAAATTTGATAAGTATTGTCATAAACTAGTAGCAGAGCATATCTGAAAGTGGAGCTGTTTTATGCTGAGAGAAGATTTGTTTGGAAAATGCTAGTTGATATAAGCTTATTGTCAGCAGTAAGAGTTTTTTGTAAAAGAGCTTTGTCAGGAAAGTTTCTTACTTCCTAGGTGAAATTTCTTGTCAAAACAAGTTCTGTAAAAGAGAAAGAGAAAAGGCTTTTCAGACAGATAGTTTTCCGGTTATATTATTGAAACAGGAATCTGAAAGATGAGTTCTATTTCCAGCTCTGCCAATAATTTTCTCTGTGATCTTGCATAAATCAAAACTACTTGTACAAATTTGACCAGTTTGGCTTTTGGATAATTAGTTAAGAGTACCACACCTGTGCTGTTTGCTGCTTTAAGATTGAGTGATTGAACTCCAGATGTCATATGTAAAGTAGCTAAGATAGAGGAGAGACAAATTCATGGACATTTTAAAGAAATATATAGGCATAACTCTGTGCTTATTTCCCCACTATGAAATGTGAACATATGCTGGTTTGGAGCTAGAACTAGCAATTCATAAGAAATTCTGAGTATAAACAAAAAAGAAAAAAAAAACTGATCTGGAAAGAGAAGCTGAAATCTGTAACTAAATACAAACTTTAAGAGAATCTTGGATATAGAATATCTGAAATGTTTCATTTTAGTCTCTTATAATGTTATATTTTATTACAAAATGTGTGGGCATGTCACATAATCAGAAATGAGCTTTTCAGTGTTTCAGTACTTACAAAAAGGTGTTTTATCTGAGGAAAAAATACATTTGCCATTGGAAAACTACTTGGTCAATAACATTTTGGCCAAATCTACCATGAACAGTCTACGAAACTCAAAAAAGCTTTGTGAGGTTTACTGCCCTAACCTGTCTTGAGGTCCTGAGGTGGAAGGCTGCATATAAATGCAGACAATTATTTTATGATAACCTTGGACGGATGAACAAAAAATAAACCAATATTGAGACACTTCCAGAGTAAAACCAAAACAAATACCAGAGGGAGTCCGTGGAAAAAGTTTGAGTCCAGCTTAAGCATCCTTAAAGTTTTTTGCTTGTCTGAATGGCAATTTATGGGGTCTTTTATTAAGTGATAATGGATGGAGACAAGTCCAAGAACTCACTCTTCTCAGAAATACCCACTGTTGGAAGGCCTGAGAGTTAGGAGAGCAGGACTGGCTTGGACTTCCTCAATCTTCTTGCTCGTTGGAAAAAAAAAGATGGCAGCCACTCTTCTAGAGGGACAGCTATGAACTTGATGTTATTAATGTTCTTCACTGAAAAGCGTTATTAACTACCATCTATTAGGTCATCACTGCCAAATCAGTGCAATGGTCTGGCTGAATGTAAGGAGGCAGGATATCTAGTGTTTAGTTATGTCATGCAAATGCTGGTAGCATTGACATTGACAGTAACCCTGCTTGTGTATTACTTTACACTACTGTATAGCTTTAATGTACAAGTGTTTTGCTCTTAATATCAATAATAGATTGGCCTCTGTAATGACCCCTAGGATTTACATGAACCACTATAGCGTCCTAGGGCTAGAGTTGTTTATGCCCTTGCTAATGCAACTGCTGAAGTAAGTAGAAAAGTAAATGTTAATCCAGAGAATTAAAAAAACAAACGCAGTTTAGGTTTTCTTCAGCACTGGAAAAGGAGGAGAGGAAAATTTATGAGTTTTAAAATGGTAATGCTAACAGGAACTGCAAGTTTTTCTAAATGGAATTCATCATTCTGTAGTCTGAATGTGATTGTCTTTCTCCTGTTAGCTGGAGACTTACTTTAATAATTTTTTGAGGAGATTGTTAATTAAGCTATTCATTTTCTTTTGAAGATAGTGATGTTGGACATCAGAAATTAGTTCCAGTAGGCTGTGCCTCCTGTGGGAGAGGCCTCCTGTGTTTGAGAAACTTTTCCTGGAGCCCAGTAGCTGCGTTATTTCCAGGAAGGTGGCTGCTATGGGGGTCACAGCAGAAGTTAGTCCAGCAGGTGACTGTCAAAGTCTCAAGAGATTTTACTTACGTATTTATTTAGTGTGGAATGAGCAAGGGGTTGGAGGAATGTACTCTTTTTGGTAAGAGAAGAAACCGCAAAGCTTATGGTGTTCTTCAGTCGTTAAACATTGTTCCTTGTATTCTGGCATCTTATTCAGGTAAATTTTGGCAAATAGGTCTGTTGGTCATATGTGAACTGATATTAGATTTGAAATGAAGCACATTCTTAGTGGGTGACACAATCTTTTGGCTAGCCAGAGATAGTGAACAGCAGTTCTGCATTCAGCTTATCCACCATCTTCATGATACTTTAAACCTCAGAGATACTAACCCCTGCTAGCCTTCTCCTCTCCCAGCCTTTAGTGTTGTCTTATAAAGCTCTTATTCCCTAGACGCCATCCTTGATTGTTTTAGTTGTTGGTCTCTGACTCAACTGCATCCTTCTTGAGACCAGAACTGCATGCAGTACTCAAGGTATGGGCATGCTGAGATTTTATGTAGTTGAAGAATGACACATTCTGTCTTGTTCTCAGTGCACGTCTCTCATCTGCCATTTTTTTGCCTGCAGACTTGCTTCTGTGAGACCCTTTTGAAGTTCCTCACTCTCAGCATAGCAGTCAGCTGCTTGAAAGAGCTCAGTATCATCCACAAACTTGGAGGTTTCACTGTTCATTCCCTTCTGCAAGGGAAAACCAGTCTCAACTGATTCCTGGAGGACCCCACTGCTGACTCTTCATCCTGAAATGTGATTGTTAAGGCTTATCCTTTCCTTCCTATCTTTTCACTGTTTTCTGTCTATAAAAGAGCCTTTTCTTTCCTGTCCTATGGCATCTTAGTTTCATTAACTTTTGGTGTGGAATCTTGCTCAAGGCTTTTTGAAAATTTAAATACATTATATCCACTTGATCCCATTTATCTGAAAGCTTATTAACAACATTGTAGAAATCCAGCCACTTGGAGAGATGGGTTTGCCCTTTGCAGAAGCCATGCTGACTGCTTCCCGCCTGTGACCCTGTTGTCTTACTCTTTATTATAGACTGTATCCATTCTACTGGTACTGGAAATTGCTCCTCAGCTGTAGCTCCCATGATTCCCCCTGGAGCCCTTTTTGTAAATGGGAGTCCATTGGCAGTCCTCTGGCACAGCAGCTGTTTACAGTGATCAGCTACAAACCTTGGCCAGCAGTTCTGCGGTTTCATGTTTGAGTTCCCTCAGAGCTCTTGGGAGAGTACCATCCAGTCCTGGTGACATACTAACATCCAGTTTGTCTGTGTGATCTAATACTCCTTGTGTACTTGCTTTAAAGTGATCTAGCTCCTCTGACCTATGTGCCACAACAAATGTGTTGGATGAGGGAATCTCCCCAATGCCTTCTGTAGTAAAGACTGACAGAAAGGATGCATTGAGCTTCTCTATGTGGCCTTATCATTACTGAGTTTTACAACATAGTCATCAGACAGTCCTATTAGCTGTGTTGCTAGCTTGCTGCTTTTGGTGTAGTTAAGAGACTTTCTACCATCAGTTTAAGCATTCTTTGCAAGGCACTCTTCATGTTGTTTTTCAGCCTCTTAATTTTCTGTTTACATTTGACCTGCTCTATTTTATGGACTTTTCTGCTCCTCTCTTTTGGAAAAATCTTTCTATTTTTTTATGGTACTTTAATTTGAAATTATGCCCTAGAAAAATGAACTGATACTGTGTAATATGTGTGAAATGCTCTTAGATATCTTTATGGTAAATAGTTCCTTTGCATGTTGCTGTTAAGACTTGTTTCTTGTTTATTGTTATAGTCAGGGACATAAGGTTTGTTGTAATCCTGGACCAACTGGTATCAGGAGAAACCCTTTTTGGCATCTCTCCAACACACAATTTGTGTCGTTATTGCATTTGATTTGGGTAGCTAAAGTGCCAGTGCTCAACGTGCCACTTGGGTGCAGCATCTCTGGCTGCTCTGGAATGAACAGCTGTCACTGTTGTGGTTGGTTACAAGATGAGCTTGTTAAAATGAAATAGCTTGGTGCAGCTATGTTCACAGTATATAATAAAGAATCCCTGGAAGCGGGATAGGGAGGAAATCTGAAAGCAGAGGAGTGAAAAGCATTTCAGAGGAATCCTGTGTAAGGCCTGAACATCTAGTTTATCTATCACACCTGTCTTTCATTCTCTTTAGTTTCATGGGGCACAAGAGAGTTAAAAGCAGAGGCTGGTAGAAACGGAACTTTTCTGAGCTTCAGCAGGTCAGTAGTGGGGCCTGAACAGCAAAGCTTGGGGTCAGCAAATAGGAAGAATCATCTGAAGTGTCCAGATCCTGACTTTTTGAGGGAACCTTCTAACTTCTATCTGTCGCAATGAAGCCTGGCTTCCTTCCAATAGCAATTGTGAATGTATGAAGTGAAGGGGTGAAAAAACATGTTAATTGATGGGATAAAGGAATCCAAATGAGTTGGGTCAGGATCTCTGAGAGATCAAAGCTGTGGCAGACCTCAAAGCTATGTTTTGGACAAAATAGTTGTTGACCCGATGGGAGAATTAAATTAGCCCTCAATTTCTTTTCTGTCCCTTTTTTCCAGCTGAGTTCTTTGTCTGTGCTACATTGCTTAAAAATTATAAGTCTACTACTTAGCATTCTTTTAGATATATGCACTACTTTAGATAGAAATGTTGAGAGTAAAAAATACACCAAAGGCAGGTTAGATTAATTTTTCTGGAGAGACAAATTCAGCTGGAGTGACTGAGGTAGGCCGACTCCTCCTTCACAAGATATGCCAGAGTGTCAAGCTATTACCTTTCCAGGAGAAGTAAACTCTGTCTAGTGCATGATCTTGAATGCTTAGCATCTCAAGGTGAACTTGAGGAAATTAACCCTTTACCAGGTATCACACTTAAGAGTGGTTTTGGAACTGGCTCTGATTCTAACTTTGTGTGGTGAGTAGTGAACTTTCCCCAGTTTGTGAGTCTTTCTTGCCATTTGCTGATACTGTTGAATCCTCCTCAGTTTCAGGTTTTTTGCATCCCACTGTGATAGGTGATAATTTGTTACATCAACTCATGAAGTGATTTTACCATGAAACTAGGTGCTAAGTACGGGCTATCACCACAATGATTGTACTGAGCCAGCAGAGCGATATTGTATTGTGAAATGTATGCGCGCGACCTGAAGGGCACCACGCACAACGCAGAGGAAGACCCCAGCTTTCATCCCGACCCCCCCAGCAACAGCCGGCGCAACCACAGAAGTTGCAGGCATATAAGGGGACTGTGAGGGGGGGATTGTGCGCGCCGTTGGTGGAGCAGGAGACTCCCCGGCCGCCCAGCGCTGTTTTGCTTACTTGTGACTTGCTCAATTATTCTATTAAATTGGAGTTTATGCAACCCGGCCCGAGTGGTTGTCAATTTGTCGCGTTTACCTATAACAATTTGGTGCTGTGACTCGGATGCAGGCTTCCCTGGTTTCGGGACTCTGACTCAGGGGAGGCGCCCCATCCCATCTTCGGATGGCCCCTGAGTGGGTAGTTCCCCTACCAGAACCTGTATTTCCGAACCCTAAATCAGGACAAGTAAGCAAAAGAACTGCAGTATCCCGTAAGCTTTGTGCACGAAGATCCGAACGAAGACTCAGGACTGAGTGAGTATATGTATGTGGTTCCGTTCGGTTGGGGTGGGATCCCCGGAGCACGTCTGAGTGAGACGTCCCCAAGGGACAAAGCGAGAGCGGACCCTACAGTAGTGCGGTTCCCATTGTCCGCGAGGGCGTGGGCCACGACCTAGGGGAGCGATTGAGCGTGTGTGTGTGTGTGTGCTCCGGAAGATGGGACAGAAAAAGAGCAAGTCTTCTGATCCCATAGAGGGCTTTACAGTACGGTTACCAGATATACTGCCCGATAGCCCTTTAGGATTAATGATTAAGTATTGGAACGATTGGCCCTCCCGAAAAGGCAAAAGTCGAGAGAAAATGGTACATTACTGCATGCAAGTATGGGGTGGGAAGCAGATTAGAAGAGACCCCCTTTATTGGCCAATATACGGGTCTTTTGAAAATTGGATATGTCAGGCCCTAAATATATATGTGAATTCAAAGGAGCCCTTTAGTTTAGAAGAGAGTGAGTATGCTAGTTTATGGATAAGACCAGATACTCAGACCATGATATTTACCCTGAAAGAGAAGGGTTCGAGGAAGAAAAGCAAAATATTGGAGGAACTTCCCCTTTCTCCTCCCCCCTATATTCCCTCAGCTCCAGCTCAAAACCCAATACCAGACCCTCCTCGTAGCCCCCCCCCAACGACCCCGGACTGGGATCTAGACCCTCCTAGTTCCCCAGAAGAAACCCGAAGGGTCACGAGGAGTCAAACAAGGGGAGGTGGGCGACCTGATCAGCTGTACCCCTTGCGAGAACTCCCCATGGGAGGACCGCAACCAGGGATGGGTTTTGTGTCCATGCCCCTGAGTTCAGGGGACGTACGGGATTTCAAGAAAGAAATGGGGAATTTATTAGAAGACCCTTTAGGGGTAGCTGAAAAATTAGATCAGTTCTTAGGTCCTAGCCTTTATACATGGGAGGAATTACAATCCATCCTGAGCATATTATTTACAGTGGAAGAAAGGGAAATGATCCGTAGGGCCAGGATGCGGATTTGGGATCAACAGCACCAACAAGGTCCCGCAGCAGATATCAAATGGCCCACCCAACGGCCGGACGGGGACAATCAGAATGCTGAGCATCGGACACATATGTCTGATCTAAGAACCATAATAGTTCAGGGAATCAGGGAATCTGTTCCCAGGGGGCAAAATATTAATAAGGCCTTCATGGAACAACAAAAAAGGGACGAGACACCAACAGAATGGCTCGAGAGACTTAGGAAAAACCTGCAACTTTATTCCGGGGTAGACCCCAGTACCCCTGTGGGACAGGCTCTATTGAAAACACAGTTTGTAGCAAAGGCCTTTCCAGATATCAGAAGGAAGTTAGAGAAGTTAGATGATTGGCAAGATAGAGGACTGGACGAATTGCTGAGGGAAGCTCAGAAAGTGCATGTGCGAAGGGATGAGGAAACTCATCGGCGGCAGGCAAAGATTCTGGTGGCAGCAGTCCGAGGACAGAGAGGGATCCAGGCGCAACCCCCTAGGTCGTATAACGGACCTAAAAGAAAGCCACCTCACCAAGAAGGACAGCCCAGAGAAGTCGTGACGAGGGACTTGAGGCAGGTTGAGTGTTTTTATTGCCAGAAGAAAGGGCATCTGAAGAGGAATTGCAGGAAGCGAATGCAGGATGAGCAAATGTTCCAAGAAGATTAGGGGGGGTCAGGGGCTCTATCTGCTGGGGACTCATAAAGGAACCGAGCCCTTGATGAAATTAGGTCCCCAGCGACAAGAAGTAGAATTCCTTGTGGATTCTGGGGCAGAAAGATCTACTGTCCAAACGGTACCCTGGGGGTGTAAACCATCCCCAGAGAAATTACAAGTGATAGGAGCTAAGGGAGAACCCTTTAAGGTCCCAGTAATTAAAAATGTGAAAATAGAATCAGAATCTCGATTAAGTGTTGGATCCTTTTTATTAGTTCCCGAAGCTGAATATAATTCACTGGGCCGAGATATGATGGTTAGTTAATAGAATCAGGGCCCCTAGACAAAACTTGGTCGGCCCAGGCTTGTGAATTGTATGCGGTTTTTAGAGCCTTAGAAATTTTAAAAGGCAAAATAGGGACTATATACACCTACTCTAAATACGCTTATGGAGTAGTACATACATTTGGGAAAATATGGGAAGAAAGAGAAAGCTAATGATGGAAACCCAGATGAATTGGATCAAGTGTTTACCCTTAGCCTTGTTGAATATAGGAACTCAGCCCAGAACTGACACAGGAGTCTCCCCTTTTGAAATGTTATATGGGATGCCATAAGATTTAAGAGAAATGAACAAAAGAACAATTACCAGGTTCCATTCACCGAGTTAACCCTGGAGACAAGGTTTTAATTAAAACCTGGAAAGACTCGTCTTTGACTCCCCACTGGGAGGGACCTTTCCTTGTTTTGCTTACCACAAACACTGCTATTCGCACCGCAGAGCGAGGATGGACACATGCCAGCAGAATTAAAGGGCCGATCTCAGAATCATCGTGGGAAGCCTTTGGAAACCCGGACAATTTAAAAGTAACCTTTAAGAAGAAACCTAGAAACCTCGATAAGTAAGACCACATTTTGTAAAACCTCACATTGTATTTGTTATCCCTTTGTGTGTTATGAATGTAGGATTTGTAAAGAGAAGTAGTGGACTCACTGGTAGTACGGGTACCTCCCTAGCGGCAGTTGTCGCCTTTGTTATGGCAAATTGACCTATTTGACATTAAAAGGGATCTCAAGAAAAGATCGGTGGAATGGTGGGAAGCTTTTGCTAAAGGGGTACAACCAGAGAAAGGTTGTACCTACGCCAACCACCCCGATCACATAAGGCCAAAATTGAAAACACCAATTGTAGGTGGACCGTGCCGTATGTTGAGTGTCACTCTGGAGAACTGGGAAGCCTTTAAAAATCCAAAAAGCTCATACAGGAGGTTCCCCTGAAGAATATGGCTGCTGTCGAGAAGATGGTACACCCTGCTGCTCTGAGCAAGAGTAGGCAGAGGAGACAGAGACGTATGGAAACTGTGGGGATTGAGGCCGATAAGCCACCTCCTAAGCAGGGATAAAGGCCCAGAGTCTTTAAAGTCCCAGAGACACTTGGCATCACGGATCGCCCCTCCAAGGCATTAAGGGTTCGTAAAATATCCGTTAGCCAAGCCACGGGTCCACTACTCCTCTGGAAGATGATTGTGCTGGGCTTATTAGGAAGACGAATCAAAGGGGAACATAATGTACACCCACCCTTTAAGTGGTCATTAATAAGGTGGGAGGATCAAACAGTGATCCAAGTACGAAGTGTACCCGGGAGTCCTACATTTACAGCCACTTTATGTGAGTTGGTGCCTATTGAACCATGTCTAGATCATATGGGGTTTTACTTTTGTCCTAGTTCTAATCCTGGGCGAGGATACTGTAACTACCCAAACTCTTTATTATTGTGCTTATTGGGGATGTGAAACTATAGCCTCTGATTGGACTCCAGAAGCAGGGTTAGATAAGTTATCTGTAAAATGGGGGCCTTCTGGGTGTACCCCCCCCAAAGAGGATCTCCAGCTGGGGTATCGGGGAAATCCCCACTATACCCCACCCCCCCCGGGAACTTGTAAACATTTAGTGATAAATATCACCCATCCGGAGGATCCAGGATGTTTTTTGGGAAAAACCTGGGAAGTCCGTTACTGGGAGTCCGGGACCGATAGAGGTGGATTAATTTTCATAAAGAAAGATGCTCCCCCGGCACAGGAGGCTGTTGTTCGATTTGATGAACAAATTAAAAAGGACCAAAACAAAAAGGGGGGATTGTGATAGGTGATAATTTGTTACATCAACTCGTGAAGTGATTTTACCATGAAACTAGGCGCTAAGTACCGGCTATCACCGCAATGATTGTACTGAGCCAGCAGAGCGATATTGTATTGTGAAATGTATGCGTGCGACCTGAAGGGCACCACGCACAACGCAGAGGAAGACCCCAGCTTTCATCCCGACCCCCCCCCCCCCCCAGCAACAGCCGGTGCAACCACAGAAGTTGCAGGCATATAAGGGGACTGTGAGGGGGGGATTGCGCACGCCGTTGGTGGAGCAGGAGACTCCCCGGCCGCCCAGCGCTGTTTTGCTTACTTGTGACTTGCTCAATTATTCTATTAAATTGGAGTTTATGCAACCCGGCCCGAGTGGTTGTCAATTTGTCGCGTTTACCTATAACACCACCCCCATGAAAATATGGTCTGGATGCATTCTAGCCCATCCAGATGTTCTTTGATGTATGTGTTTGCACCAAGTGTAACTCATTTGACTTCGATGGAGTAGCAGTCATGGGCAGTAACTGTGGGTGTTGGCTGGTCTCAAGCACTGGCCATCTGAGTCCATCTTGCGGAAATTCCTTCTGGCATTATATTCTTGAGGAGCTGAGAAATGGAGTGGATTCTTTAGGCATCTTTGCCAGAAGAAAATGGCACTCTGGAGGGCAAGAATGCCGTACAGTCACACTTTCAGATTTATGTGGCCTGTGAGAGAAAGGGAGTAGGATGGAGGAGCTTAAAAAGCCTTTTTAGACTCGGATTTTGAGACTGGGAGTGTGTGTGTGGGAGGGTGTTGTTTGTGGGTGGGGACCATTCCCACCCAACACTTACTCCTACTAAACATGCATGGAGTGCCTGCGTTTTTCATGGTCATGAGATCAGGGAAATGACTTTTATCAGACCTTACATCTGCTGGTGCCCTAGGATATTCAGATGATAACTAATGCCGGGAAGCCCAGAATGTGGCAAAATACTGGCAAAGTATTTTATCTGATTTGTTTTGCTGACACTGTGTTAGGAATATCAATAAACAGTTTATATTCTAGCCAAATGAAGGAAAAATTGCAGTAAGCCAATGTCTGAATCCTCCTTTCCTCCTTTGAATGAGTATGCCCTGCAGCAAGGTGGTATGTTTATTTAGCACAAGTAACACTTGTAGATTGTTATGATTGTTCTTTGTAGCAGGAGGGAGACATCTGTTTTTACCAAAACAGTGAATGGAAAAAAGTACTCTGGGCAGTCAATGTGTAACTATTATGAATTGTGTAGCTCCTGTTTTTTTCTGGAGAGCTCAAGAGAAACAATGACATTGGCTTTTCTAAATTGAGGACTGTGATTTGCTCACAGAAAAGTAAAACTCTATATTGTAAATATATCTTCCCTTGAAAGGAATCTTCTCCTGCTAACCTGTAAATGCAGTTCCTCTTTTTCCCTTCCATCCTGCCTACCTGAAATGTTAGTAAATAGGTGGTGTTTGGAAGCTATTAGGAGGGGAAAGACCTGTAGTCTGTGTGTATCTCTTTACAGTGTGTCTTATTTCCCTGGCAAGCAAACTTGAATGTGGGGTCTGTCCACACTCCAATAAGACGGTGGCTAACTTAAGGGACCAGAAGAGTCTGGAGAATGGGAGTCATGTCTCTGGACCTTCCCTCCGCCAGCAACATTGTCCCTGGGCTCCGCACATGAGGGTTTGAGAACAAGCAGTCTTTTCTGAAAAGAAGGATAATTAGTCTGGAAGAAGAACTGAGAGCAGGCTTTCTTGCAGGTGCTTCTTGGTATTTCAATCATTTTCTCTTTGTACGGTTTCTTTCTCCGTAATTGTGGGAAGCCCATGTGACTCGCAGCTTGATTAAATAGACTAAATACCTGTGTAGGCTGCTGTTTTAGAATTATTAATACTCTAGTTCTATTTAGTAATTGAAGGGGATTCTGGATACAGGCTCTTGGAGAGAAGAGATCCAGATGGAGTGCATCAGGGCTGTGCGAGTCTGGGAGAACAATCCTGATCTCCCTGCAGAGAGCACGAATGCAACCGAAACACCAGTGAGTGACTGACAGATTTTGTTTCTCATGTAACTTAGTCTGATGTAGGTGATGTTCTGTGCATTGTGGAGTTGGAAAGGGCTAGGTTCTAGAAGTGGCTCATAAGCTGAGAATTGTTAGAGCAGTCAGGAAGCAAAGAAGATGATGAAATAAATTGAGGGTAGCTCCCATAACTTTCTCTCACCCCCCTCCCCCCTGCTTTTTCTTTTTTTTTTTTAAGACTGCTGAAAAGATAATAGAAAACAATTGGAAAAGCATTCTGTTACTTATTTCTTGGCTTGTCTGTCTTTAAGAGAAGCTATGTTAGGTCCTTTCCTGCAATCCTAAAGCTTGAGAGTTAATTCTGAACTTAACAGTCACTGCCTGGATTTCAGGAGAACTACCAAACTGCTTAAGTTAAGCCTCTCCATTAGTTTTAGTGGAACTGGATCCTGTGGTGATTTCTGAGGGAGCTGGATGACAGTTATCTGTCTCCTCTTTGTCTTGCTCTCTGTGCTCTTGGGTAGGAGAATGAAGAATACTGCTGTTAGTTCTTTGGAAATTAAGATATTTTTTATTTCCCTTTTCTGACAATTGAAGTATAGCAAGAGAAACTAAGAATTTCAGCCCCTACTGTTATAGGTAAACGCGACAAATTGACAACCACTCGGGCCAGGTTGCATAAATTCCAATTTAATAGAATAATTGAGCAAGTCACAAGTAAGCAAAACAGCGCTGGGCGGCCGGGGAGTCTCCTGCTCCACCAACGGCGCGCGCGATCCCCCGCTCACAGTCCCCTTATATGCCTGTAACTTCTGTGGTTGCGCCGGCTGTTGCTGGGGGGGGTCGGGATGAAAGCTGGGGTCTTCCTCTGCGTTGTGCGTGGTGCCCTTCAGGTCGCGCGCATACATTTCACAATACAATATCGCTCTGCTGGCTCAGTACAATCATTGTGGTGATAGCCCGTACTTAGCGCCTAGTTTCATCATAAAATCACTTCCCGAGTTGATAGCCCGTACTTAGTGCCTAGTTTCATGGTAAAATCACTTCCCGAGTTGATGTAACAAATTATCACCTATCACAATCCCCCCTTTTTGTTTTGGTCCTTTTTAATTTGTTCATCAAATCGAACAACAGCCTCCTGTGCCAGGGGGAGCATCTTTCTTTATGAAAATTAATCCACCTCTATCGGTCCCGGACTCCCAGTAACGGACTCCCCAGGTCTTTCCCAAAAACCATCCCGGATCCTCTGGATGGGTGATATTAAATGTTTACAAGTTCCCGGGGGGGTATAGTGGGGATTTCCCCGATACCCCAGCTGGAGATCCTCTTTGGGGGGGGGTACACCCAGAAGGCCCCCATTTTACTGATAAAAACTTATCTAACCCTGCTTCTGGAGTCCAATCAGAGGCTATAGTTTCACGTCCCCAATAAGCACAATAATAAGAGTTTGGGTAGTTACAGCCCAGGATTAGAACTAGGACAAAAGTAAAACCCCATATGATTTAGACATGGTTCAATAGGCACCAACTCACAAAAAGTAGCTGTAAATGTAGGACTCCCGGGTACACTTCGTACTTGGATCACTGTTTGATCCTCCCACCTTATTAATGACCACTTAAAGGATGGGTGTATATTATGTTCCCCCTTTGATTCGTCTTCCTAATAAGCCCAGCACAATCATCTTCCAGAGGAGTAGTGGACCCATGACTTGGCTAATGGATATTTTACGAACCCTTAATGCCTTGGAGGGGCGTTCCGTGATGCCAAGTGTCTCTGGGACTTTAAAGAGTCTGGGCCTTACAATTTTGGGTATCCCTGCTTAGGAGGTGGCTTATCGGCCTCAATCCTCACAGTTTCCATACGTCTCTGTCTCCTCTGCCTGCTCTTTTGCTCAGAGCAGCAGGGTGCACCGTCTTCTCGACAGCAGCCGTATTCTTCAGGGGAACCTCCTGTATGAGCTTTTTGGATTTTAAAGGCTTCCCAGTTCTCCAGAGTGACACTCAACATACGGCACGGTCCACCTACAATTGGTGTTTTCAATTTTGGCCTTATGTGATCGGGGTGGTTGGCGTAGGTACAACCTTTCTCTGGTTGTACCCCTTTAGCAAAAGCTTCCCACCATTCCACCGATCTTTTCTTGAGATCCCTTTTAATGTCAAATAGGTCAATTTTCCATAACAAAGGCGACAACTGCCGCTAGGGAGGTACCCGTACTACCAATGAGTCCACTACTTCTCTTTACAAATCCTATATTTATAACACACAAAGGGATAACAAATACAATGTGAGGTTTTACAAAATGTGGTCTTACTTATCGAGGTTTCTAGGTTTCTTCTTAAAGGTTACTTTTAAATTGTCCGGGTTTCCAAAGGCTTCCCACGATGATTCTGAGATCGGCCCTTTAATTCTGCTGGCATGTGTCCATCCTCGCTCTGCGGTGCGAATAGCAGTGTTTGTGGTAAGCAAAACAAGGAAAGGTCCCTCCCAGTGGGGAGTCAAAGACGAGTCTTTCCAGTTTTTAATTAAAACCTTGTCTCCAGGGTTAACTCGGTGAATGGAACCTGGTAATTGTTCTTTTGTTCATTTCTCTTAAATCTTATGGCATCCCATATAACATTTCAAAAGGGGAGACTCCTGTGTCAGTTCTGGGCTGAGTTCCTATATTCAACAAGGCTAAGGGTAAACACTTGATCCAATTCATCTGGGTTTCCATCATTAGCTTCCTCTTTCTTCCCATATTTTCCCAAATGTATGTACTACTCCATAAGCGTATTTAGAGTAGGTGTATATAGTCCCTATTTTGCCTTTTAAAATTTCTAAGGCTCTAAAAACCGCATACAATTCACAAGCCTGGGCCGACCAAGTTTTGTCTAGGGGCCCTGATTCTATTAACTAACCATCATATCTCGGCCCAGTGAATTATATTCAGCTTCGGGAACTAATAAAAAGGATCCAACACTTAATCGAGAGTCTGATTCCATTTTCACATTTTTAATTACTGGGACCTTAAAGGGTTCTCCTTTAACTCCTATCACTTGTAATTTCTCTGGGGATGGTTTACACCCCCAGGGTACCGTTTGGACAGTAGATCTTTCTGCCCCAGAATCCACAAGGAATTCTACTTCTTGTCGCTGGGGACCCAATTTCAATTTTATCAAGGGCTCAGTTCCTTTATGAGTCCCCAGCAGATAGAGCCCCTGACCCCCCCTAATCTTCTTGGAACATTTGCTCATCCTGCATTCGCTTCCTGCAATTCCTCTTCAGATGCCCTTTCTTCTGGCAATAAAAACACTCAACCTGCCTCAAGTCCCTCGTCACAACTTCTCTGGGTTGTCCTTCTTGGTGAGGTGGCTTTCTTTTAGGTCCGTTATACGACCTAGGGGGTTGCGCCTGGATCCCTCTCTGTCCTTCTCGGACTGCTGCCACCAGAATCTTTGCCTGCCGCCGATGAGTTTCCTCATCCCTTCGCACATGCACTTTCTGAGCTTCCCTCAGCAATTCGTCCAAGTCCTCTATCTTGCCAATCATCTAACTTCTCTAACTTCCTTCTGGTATCTGGAAAGGCCTTTGCTACAAACTGTTTTCAATAGAGCCTGTCCCACAGGGGTACTGGGGTCTACCCCGGAATAAAGTTGCAGGTTTTTCCTAAGTCTCTCGAGCCATTCTGTTGGTGTCTCGTCCCTTTTTTGTTGTTCCATGAAGGCCTTATTAATATTTTGCCCCCTGGGAACAGATTCCCTGATTCCCTGAACTATTATGGTTCCTAGATCGGACATATGTGTCCGATGCTCAGCATTCTGATTGTCCCCGTCCGGCCGTTGGGTGGGCCATTTGATATCTGCTGCGGGACCTTATTGGTGTTGTTGATCCCAAATCCGCATCCCAGCCCTACGGATCATTTCCCTTTCTTCCACTGTAAATAATATGCTTAAGATGGATTGTAATTCCTCCCATGTATAAAGGCTAGGACCCAAAAACTGATCTAGTTTTTCAGCCACCCCTAAAGGGTCTTCTAATAAATTCCCCATTTCCTTCTTAAAATCCCGTACATCCCCTGAACTCAGGGGCACGGAGACAAAACCCATCCCTGGTTGCGGTCCTCCCATGGGGAGTTCTCGCAAGGGGTACAGCTGATCAGGTCGCCCACCTCCCCTCGTTTGACTCCTCGTGACCCTTCGGGTTTCTTCTGGGGAACTAGGAGGGTCTAGATCCTGGTCTGGGGTCGTTGGAGAGGGGCTACGAGGAGGGGCTGGTGTTGGGTTTTGAGCTGGAGCTGAGGGAATATAGGGGGGAGGAGAAACGGGAAGTTCCTCCAATATTTTGTTTTTCTTCCTCGAACCCTTCTCTTTCAGGGTAAATATCATGGTCCGAGTATCTGGTCTTATCCATAAACTAGCATACTCACTTTCTTCTAAACTAAAGGGCTCCTTTGAATTCACATATATATTTGGGGCCTGACATATCCATTTTCAAAAGACCCGTATATTGGCCAATAAAGGGGGTCTCTTCTAATCTGCTTCCCACCCCATACTTGCATGCAGTAATGTACCATTTTCTCTCGACTTTTGCCTTTTCGGGAGGGCCAATCGTTCCAATACTTAATCATTAATCCTAAAGGGCTATCGGGCGGTATATCTGGTAACCGTACTGTAAAGCCCTCTATGGGATCAGAAGACTTGCTCTTTTTCTGTCCCATCTTCCGGAGCACACACACACACACACGCTCAATCGCTCCCCTAGGTCGTGGCCCACGCCCTCGCGGACAATGGGAACCGCACTACTGGAGGGTCCGCTCTCGCTTCGTCCCTTGGGGACGTCTCACTTAGACGTGCTCCGGGGATCCCACCCCAACCGAACGGAACCACATACATATACTCACTCAGTCCTGAGTCTTCGTTCGGATCTTCGTGCACAAAGTTTATGGGGTACTGCAGTTCTTTTGCTTACTTGTCCTGATTTAGGGTTCGGAAGTACAGGTTCTGGTAGGGGAACTACCCACTCAAGGGCCATCCGAAGATGGGGCGCCTCCCCTGAGTCAGAGTCCCGAAACCAGGGAAGCCTGTATCCGAGTCACGGCACCAAATTGTTATAGGTAAACGCGACAAATTGACAACCACTCGGGCCAGGTTGCATAAATTCCAATTTAATAGAATAATTGAGCAAGTCACAAGTAAGCAAAACAGCGCTGGGCGGCCGGGGAGTCTCCTGCTCCACCAACGGCGCGCGCGATCCCCCGCTCACAGTCCCCTTATATGCCTGTAACTTCTGTGGTTGCGCCGGCTGTTGCTGGGGGGGGTCGGGATGAAAGCTGGGGTCTTCCTCTGCGTTGTGCGTGGTGCCCTTCAGGTCGCGCGCATACATTTCACAATACAATATCGCTCTGCTGGCTCAGTACAATCATTGTGGTGATAGCCCGTACTTAGCGCCTAGTTTCATCATAAAATCACTTCCCGAGTTGATAGCCCGTACTTAGTGCCTAGTTTCATGGTAAAATCACTTCCCGAGTTGATGTAACAAATTATCACCTATCACACTACTGTCTTTCTCTCTCTTAAAAAAACAAAAAAAAAAAACAAAAAAAAAAAAAAAACAAAAAAAAAACCCAACCCCCCCCCACAACCCCCCCCAACTCTTAGCTCTCTTGCTTTCCCAGTAGATGTGGGATGCCTGGAGCCTGAAAAAACAATCTAGGGGAGGAAAACACATTCTATCTCTTTCTCATTCCATCTTCAGACATGAATATTTTTCACCTAATTAATTTAAAACTATTAAAAGATAATAGAAAACAATTGGAAAAAAACATTCTATTATTCACTTCTTGGCTCCCACCTCTGTTGTCTCAGCACTAGTCCTTGCCACATATAAATGAGCAAAATACAATCACTAATCTGACGGGAATGATGTTTTAAAAATATTTTCCACAATGTTTTAATCTTGTGTGCTTTTACACCCTCTGATTCAGTCTGTGCTTGCTCCTGAACAAAATTTTTCTTCACTTCACATCAAGTGCTGTATTTCATTCTGTAATCATTAGTGCTGAGTGATGCACATATGGAGAAAAAAAAGCAAGATTTTATTTTCTTTTTTATCATACTTTCGGAACTGGCTGTTTCATAAACAAAAGAATTGTTAAGGGTGTGGATATACTTCTGATGATTCAACTGAAATTGTATAGAAAAAATCATGTTAAGAGATATTCATTGTGGCAGATAAAGCAGTGGGTACTGGACTTCCAATTTCTTACTCTGAAAAAATGAAATAAAATTTACTCTCAAATCCCGTTAGTAATCCTGTATTTATGGCAGCTGAGGAAGGTATGGCATGAGAGCTTAATCTTTATTTTTTTCATGTAATAAAATACTTAAGTCTCTTCTATATTTGTTAGCCAAACAGTATTTTTAATACTTACCTTTTCTTGTCCAGGTACATCCTGTCTCCTGCAAGATTCCCATGTCTCCTCTTAGCTCTCTGAAATGTACAGAAAGTTCCTGTCCTTGTTGAATGATGTATTGGGGTGACAGCAGAAATACATTTTGTAGTCTCTGGGAAAACCTCTAAAAAATAGTTACCTTTTTCACAGAGATTTTTGTTATTTGGTATACTTGGTGTTACTGTCAAAACTGATGATCTTGAAATACTTAGGTGTTGTCAGTTAAAGCCGGAAAAACTAATTAACTTAAACTGTGGCTAAAAAAATCTTAGAGTTGTAATTTAGCTTTAATATCTTTTGTGCTTGTCATTTTGTAGGGAGAGGCTACTTGTTAGAGGGTATTGCTCCTTTTCCAGTAAACAGAGAAAACTTTTTTTTTTTCCCCAGCTGAGAGAAGAAAGGAAGTATTCTGCAAATCTCACCTTGGAGGTGAGACGAAAGTCTGAAAGAGTGGGTGGGCACAGGGTGCAACAGTTAGTTCCTCCATCACTGCTGAGAGAGAGCTGTGAAACCCACAAATCCTAAAAGCTAACTAATTGCCAGCTTGGAATTCTATGAAAAAGAGATACATATTTGATATGTATTCCTTGCATAAACTCTCTGATCATTTTCTGTCACTTTTGGTCACCTGAAAAATGTCAAATATTTATATCTTATCTGTGGAGAGTTCATCTGACCTTCCTCCACCCCCTTCCTTCAAGGAGGAAAGTGAAAGGTATGCCCTTTTCCTACTTAGTAAAAATCATTTACCTTACTTCCCATCCCCACCCAAGGACTGCTGGTGATGAAAAGAAGCCTACCACCTTCTCTACAGTTTGGAGTTGTGTTTTTCCCCCTCTATTGCCGTCATGGGAGTGCACAAATATAATCCTCACTGCCATAAAACTCTCAGTCAGACTTCTTGCACTTGGGGAAAGCAAGTATAAAGGAAATGGGTGTAGCACAGGTATAATGCACGAGTATCTGTTACCCATGATGAGTCAGGGTTAAAAAAGCTATTACAGACAGCTACCAGATTGTCTATCTGCCTTTATAACAGATAGCCTTTTCCTCCTGGCCAAGAAGGAGTCACAGCTGTGCCCAAGTCTCCTAGCACAGTTAGTGTCCTCAGACTTAAAATATAGGAGGATCTACCTGTTAATAATGAAGTGGAAGATGAATACATCAACCAGTAACTACATACCTGCAAAATAATACAGGTGTCAATTGCCAAAGAATTGCCTTGCAGTAGGTACGGCCAGCTTATCACTCGTGCACTGTTTGTGCTCTACCAGAGCAATACACATAGTTTGTTCCTGGCTACCAGTTTTTTCAGAGACCCTTACAGGCACAACTTGCAGTTCATACACCGCACTTCTGGAAAAGGTCTGACCCACCGCACAGATGCAGACTAAGAATGCAGATCACACACTGTGGATTTTGGTTATGATGCGAATGGAGCTATTTGATCTACCAGATTCAGAAATGTGGACACTTACCCCGGAGCAGTTTCCCATTCTCACAGCAGCAGAGGAAGCAAGGTCTGGAGTGTGTGTTGCCAGAAGGAGATGGAAGTTCACAGTGTTTTTGTTTAGGAGTTGCAGGATGTGGTACTGGATTCTAGAGTAGCAGAGGGACACTGGTGGATACCAGAAGTCAGCAGTGCAAACATGAATGTTTAATGCATGTATTTTTATTTTTCTGCTGAGTGATGACAAAAGGGAGAAAACTGCTAACTTGCTAACAGTTCATAAGTAACACAGTACAGGTGATAATAAATATATACCACTTTAAACATTCTCTCCATGTTTCTTGAGAACATGAATGGCTTTAGGAGGAAATAGGCTTTCAGAAGTTTCATAGCATATTTTAAGATGTTGTAATTTAAAACCAAATAAAAATCATTGACTTGCATAGGAAGGCAAATAGAGCAAAGACAGACCTTTAGAGAAAGTCAGCAGGAAAAAAGCAGTGCTAATCTTTTTTTTTTTTTTTTTCTTTTAAAATATATCTATATATGTGGTGTTCTTCATTTTTTCCTGGATCCTTTTTACTGTAATAGAACTTCTCCCATGTGCATAGAATAGTCTGGAATTAATGACCATTTAAAAGTAAAATTAAATTAAGGTCCTTGTTCTCAAGGAAAAGACTAAATTGTCTAGCATTTATCATTTAAGGAGGGAAAGCAGAGTATTACATTAATGGAAGGGGGTAAATCTTGTTTACTTGGATTCTTTTACAAATCTTTCATTGATTTATCCTTTCTTGATAGAGATTTAATAGTAGCACTCCTTCTCCTTATATCAAAATTCATGGATATTTAATTGAATGAATTCTCTAGATAGTTTACAGGCATGTACTTACATTAATCATGCTCTGTAACTTAAAGGTATTTTAACTGTATGTTGTCAAAACATAGCTTAGATCAAAGCCTGTAGAAAAGATGTGATCAGATATGGAGCTTTTACCAAATGCCATAAGAAAGAGCAGAGGAATTGATGGTAAAAGATTAAATTTACTTGGAGCCAAAGCAGTCAGTCATTGTATAAGCTATGTTTCCCCAGTGGCTGGGCTAATCTGCTTTTGCCAAAATCATATTTTCATATTTTATCTTGAAGAGGCTAGTGAAACTAAAGTGCTGTAGAAATTCAGTTTAGATACTTGTTCAGAGTTTGCAAAACCTAATCTAGATTGGTCTGGAAAGTGAATAACATTGCTGACAGACTAAAGTATCTGATTTTCCCCAAGACTGGAACCTCAAGAGAATAAATGGCACAAACTTTTAGCATCTCTACCTGGTTTTTGAAACCTCCAAAATGCCTGCAAATGTTAAGCGATGTTCTCAGCTTTTTCTGAACAAAAGGACTGAAGTTGGGTCAGAGATGTGGGGTCCTGGAGTTGTAGCCAGAGCCAAACTCTTGGTTCACAGACTACTTTCTGTCCTCAAGCTGTCCTCTAACCGCTCAGCATGGCGCAATCCGCACTTGCACATCTACTCTGTAGCAGGCCTTGTCACCATATTTTCTCAAGTAGCTGTGGCTCTAGTGAGCTTTAAGGGAGGTTTGAAGGGAGCAAGACTTTTGGAGTAACAGCTATGGGAGATTTAACTTGCATGGCATTACCAGGTGAAACCATGGCACAATAGCTCTTTGAATGTAGCAGGAGTCTCGTGTATATTAAAGACAGGACAGGAATTTTTTGTGTATTAGAACAGTGACTTGTGGCATTAATGAAACCTGGTGTCCTCTGCATTTGGGTCATGTGTTGCATGTCTTCCTCTTTTCATCACTGCAGCTGCTCTTATTTTATTAATCCTCATTTTCCAGAGGAGGGGAACAGCAGTGCTTGGACTTCTCTGGACCTCCATGAGCATGTATTGATTAGTCAGCATAGGCATCCTGGTGGGCCTGTTGGCTCCCAAACTGCTGATCCTGCCTCTGAGTTGTGCTTGTTTTCTCACAGAATGCTAGCTGGGTTCACTCTCCTCTACCTGTCAGTCACTTTTTGTGAAACTTTCAGGAATGTAGTTTCCTGGAGACTTTGATTCAGTCGTAGTTTGAGACTGAATTGACAGTGTGGAGACTATATGGGATCAGGTATCAAAATACTTTTAGTCACAGATATATTTAATGTTAATGAGTGGCATGACTTCCCTGTCCCATGGGAGAGACATTGCAGCCCAGGAGCTGCAATTCCAGGAGCTGAGCAGGTTGGCATAGTGAGTCCAGCCATGTGATGGTCAGACTGGGAGTCCCTCTGGTCTTCCTCAGGTGCTCCAGAGCCTCCCTGTGGGGCTCCCTCGAGATCTCTTCTGGGTCCCTCTTGGAGTGACCCCAGGTCCCCTCAGTTATGGGATGAAGTAGCGCTTACCTGATTCTGACTGGTTTGTTCAGGTTCCCATGGCACCTAGCTTTGGCTGGTGTTGACACTCACAGTCAGGACCTCTGGAAGGAAGGCTCTCTGTAGCTCTTGCAGCGAGGAACAGGTCTTGTAACCTGGGCCCAACCCCGGGCTTGTAACCAGGCCCAGCCTGCCCCATCTGCCTTCATTCCCCTTTTCCACTTGCTTGGAGCTGGCCTGTGGGTTCGCCATTTCTGGAGGGAAGGAGAGGGAAGCAGCCAGCCTGGACTGCATCGTCATAGGGAAAGAAGTAATTCTGGTAAAGTAATTTTGACCACATGCCATGTATTGTCAAATGAAAATGTGTCTGGACAGTAGGATCCTTTATGAAAGCAACATGCAAACTGAGCAGATTGAGAGACAGCTGCTCTTCAGCACTGTTTCTGTGTGTTCAATAAATAGTGATGATGTCTTCTGCTCTTTCTAGACAAAGCAATGCTCTAAGAAAGAGGGAAAATTCTTGATGGAAATTCTTGATGGGCCTGCAGACTGTCATAACTTTTTGATGTTAACTTATATTGAAAGCTTATAATTGTATTCTACGGAAAAATCACAGCTTGTGCAGGCCCATTGAAATTTATTTTCAGGTTGCTGTTGGTGATTCATTTGTTTATAATGGTATTGTCTTCCCACTTCCAGTAGGAGTACAGGAGGAATGGCAAAAAGGGGGGACGTCTTCGGGTTTTCTCATTGGCAGACCACTGCATCAAGTCAGTTTCTGGCTGAAAAGCTCTGTTTGGTCCACTCTTGTGCTGGCAGCTAATTAGCTGGAGGCTAATGGTGACTGGAAGTGGGTAGGTGGTGTTGGTGGGTGAAGTTGTGCTCTGAGAAACCTTACTGTGCTGGCTAAGCTCCAAAGTACATGTGCCCAAATCAGGCAGAGCCTGGCTGCTGCAGGGAATATTTACTGACGATGGTAGCATTTTTTTGTACTATCCCATTAACACTGTTGTTTAAAAAGAAAGAAAAGATGAAAAAAAAAATCCTAAAAGGCATTTTTCTAAATGTGAACAAAATTGTTATTTTCTTTAAAGCTGTAGAGCAGATCTGTAGGCATCTGAGTGACTGTATTGTTTTCCTCAGAAGAAAAGGTATTGCTCAAGGTCTCATTTAAACTATTACTCTGGCAAACTCATGCCAGAAATACTCTAGTGGCTCCTCTGGTTTGGCTTCCTTTTAAAATCCCACAAGTTGAGCTCTTGCAGAAGAAAAGGAAGTTAAATTTCTCTTTCTTTTAAAGGCAGAGAAAGTCACATTGAATTTAGGTAGGCGTGAGGCCTTGCTTTGGAATTTTTGATAGGAATTCTTTCTGAAAGAGATAATTTGCCCAGTGTGATTTTGGTGATCTGTAGTGAAATTATGATGATCCTAAATTACTTTGCTCTTTTATCAGTTTAATAATTCTTGTTTCCTGATATGGTATTCAGTGTATTCAGGGTGCTTTTCAATCTATAGCTAACTCATGATCATCCTTTCAGACAGTCATATAATCACAGTTATGTTTATTTTACAGAGAAGGGAAGAAAAAGCTGAACATTAAAGTCTTAGTCAAAGTCTTGCAGGTAAAGAACCCATATCTTTTGGTTTTTTTTAGGCTTCTGCTTGGTCTTACTCTATATAAGATGCTGCTATTTCTCCCTGTTGCTTTAACTCAGGGCAGTTCGAAGGTGACTTTCAGTGACAGTGACAAAGGTGACTAAGTCTGTACGGACATACCTGGGAGATATTGTGGGTTTGGTTCCAGACCACCACAATAAAGCAAATATTGCAGTAAAGCGAGTCACATGAATTTTTTGGTTTCCCAGTGCATATAAAAGTTATGTTTACACTATACTGTAGTCTATTAAGTGTGCGGTAGCAATGTGTCTAAAAAAGCAATGTACATACTTTAATTAAAAAACATACTTTATTGCTAAAAATTGCTAACCATCATCTGAGCCCTCAGCGAGTTGTAATCTTTTTGCTGATGGAGAGTCTTGCCTCGATGTTGATGGCTGCTGACTGATCAGGGTGGTGGTTGCTGGAGGTTGGGGTGGCTGTGGCAATTTCTTAAAATAAGACAGCAGTGAAGTTTGCCGCATCGATTGACTCTTCCTTTCACAAAGGATTTCTCTGTAGCGTGCGATGCTGTTTGATAGCATTTTACCCACAATAGAACTTCTTTCAAAACTGGAGTCAATCCCCTCGAACCGTGCCGCTGCTTCATCAACTAAGTGTATGTAATATTCTAAATCCTTTGTTGTCATTTCAACAATGTTCACAGCATCTTCACCAGGAGTAGATTCCATCTCAAGAAACCATTTTCTTTGCTCATCCGTAAGAAGCAACTCCTCATGCGTTAAAGTTTGATCATGAGATTGCAGCAATTCAGTCACATCTTCAGGCTCCGCTTCTAATTCTAGTTCTCTTGCTATTCCCACCACATCTGCAGTTCCTTCCTCCGCTGAAGTCTTGAACCCCTCCAAGTCATCCCTGCGGGTTGGAATCAACTTCTTCCAAACTCCTGTTAGTATTGATATTTTGACCTCCTCCCATGAATCGCGAATGTTCTTAATGGCATCTAGGATGGTGAATCCTTTCCAGGAGGTTTTCAATTTGCTTTGCCCAGATCCATCAGAGGAATCACTATCTATGGCAGCTCTAGCCTTACGAAATGTATTTCTTAAATAATAAGACTTGAAAGTTGAAATTAGTCCTTGATCCATGGGCTGCAGAATGGATGTTGTGTTAGCAGGCATGAAAACAACATGAATCTCGTTGTACATCTCCATCGGAGCTCTTGGGTGACCAGGTGCATTGTCAATGGGCAGTAATATTTTGAAAGGAATCTTTTTTTTCCTGAGCTGTAGAGCTCAACAGTGGGCTTAAAATATTCAGTAAACTGTGTTGTAAACAGATGTGCTGTCATCCAGGCTTTGTTGTTCCATTTATAGAGCACAGGCAGAGTAGATTTTACGTAATTCTTGAGGGCCCTAGGATTTTCGGAATGGTAAATGAGCATTGGCTTCAACTTAAAGTCACCAGCTGCATTAGCCCCTAACGAGAGAGTCAGCCTGTCCTTTGAAGCTTTGAAGCCAGGCATTGACTTCTCCTCTCGAGCTATGGAAGTCCTAGATGGCATCTTCTTCCAATAGAAGGCTGTTCTGTCTACATTGAAAATCTGTTGTTCAGTGTAGCCACCTTCCTCAATTCTCTTAGCTAGATCTTCCGGATAACTTGCTGCAGCTTCTACATCAGCCCTTGCTGCTTCACCTTGTGCTTTTATGTTATGGAGACGGCTTCTTTCCTTAAACCTCATGAACCAGCCTCTGCTAGCTTCAGAGTTTTCTTCTGCAGCTTCCTCACCTCTCTCAGCCTTCATAGAATTGAAGAGAGTTAGAGCCTTGCTCTGGATTAGGCTTTGGCTTAAGGGAATGTTGTGGCTGGGCTGATCTTCTGTCCAGACCACTCAAACTTTCTCTGTATCAGCAATAAGGCTGTTTTGCTTTCTTATCATTTGTGTGTTCACTGGAGTAGCGCTTTGAATTTCCTTCAAGACCTTTTCCTTTGCATTCGCAACTTGGCTAACTGTTTGGCGCAAGAGACCGAGCTTTCAGCCTCTCTCGGCTTTTGCCATGCCTTCCTCACTAAGCTTCATCATTTCTAGCTCTTGATTTCAAGTGAGAGACGTGCGACTCTTCCTTTCACTTGAACACTTAGAGGCCACTGTAGGGTTGTTAATTGGCCTAATTTCAATGTTGTTGTGTCTCAGGGAATAGGGAGGCCTGAGGAGAGGGAGAGAGATGGGGGAACGGCCGGTCGGTGGAGCAGTCAGAACCCACACAACATTTATCAATTAAGTTTGCCATCTTATATGGGCGTGGTTCGTGGTGCCCCAAAACAATTCCAATAGTAACATCAGAGATCACTGATCACAGGTCACCATAACAGATACAATAATAATGAAAAAGTTTGAAATATTGCGAGAATTACCAAAATGTGACACGGAGACACGAAGTGAGCACGTGCTGTTGGAAAAATGGTGTCGATAGCCTTGCTCGATGCAGGCTTGCCACAAACCTTCAATCTGTTAAAAAAAAAACAAACAAACAAACAACCCCCCCCCCAATATCTGCAAAGCGCAATAAAGTGAAGCATGCCTGTAGTAACTTTCAAGGTGTGAGGTGACTCTCTAATATAACCACTTTTTCTAGGCATAACAGACCTTTATATCTTTATAAAATGTCAGAAAAACAGCCATTTGGTGTCTGAGTGTCTCTGTTATTATATACTGGGTATTAAATACCAGCAACAAATCCTCTGTATCTTTGTCATATGGAATAAGGACTGAAGTTTACTCGATCTAGGATCCTGTTACCTATAGCGGCCAGTATATGATCATCACTGGCTTCCTTTGAGCTAGTGCTGCAGTAGGTAGCTGGAAGATACTGTGTCTCTCAAACTTCAATAGGAGTAAAAAACTTAATTTGGTGAATACCTGGGTAAGTCTTGCAAGCAATTGAAGTTCAAATAAGCTTTTAATTTTTGCACTGTTGCCAGCATGCATGATTATTGTATGTTTTAATGGAAGGTGCAGTCAGATATTTGGGCTTTGTCTTAATAGAATCGGAGATCTCATCTTCTGTTAAGCTCCATCTGTTTTCTTAGTCTTCGCACTGGAAGATAAGGCCAACCTGGCCGGGTCCTGACTGGTGAGTTGCTTGCTCAAAGCTCTTTCTGGCTTCTGAAACACTGGGATTTGGGCTAGCCTCTGTCTGAGTTTTCCCACCTAGCTATCATTTTCCTGCCAGTGTTTTTTGTTCAGACCATTTTTGTGGACTGCAGATGCTTCCCTGACACAGAGGATGCCTTGTCAGAGCTCCTGCATATTTATGGTGTGTTGCTGTGGAGCTACCATGATGCTCTGCTGCAAAAACATGCAGATTTTTGTCCAGGAAATCTGAAGATAGTCTCACAACCTGAAGACAGAAGATCTATCTACTGCTTTGCTCTCTTTACTCATTCAAAACTTTTCATTGTCAAATCTGAATTTGCAATTTAATCCCATTACTTCAGTCTTGGATATAACCTCTTGGTTACGGAGAACAGATTATTCCTTCCCTCTTTGAAGCAGCCATTGATATGCTTGAAAGGTCTTACTGTATTTTCTTCCAGTCTTCTCTCCTTTATGCTAACCATCTCTCATTTGTTCAGTTTTTCCCTTGAGGTTGGGTTTCCTAGGCCTCTGATGGTTCTTGTTATCTTTTGGACTTTCTATAATTTATTTGTGACCATTTTCAAAGTGTGGTGCCCAGAGTTTGACAATGTTCTGTACTTAGGGTGTCAGAGGGCTTAGGTGTGGAAGGATAAATTGTCTGTGTGCTTTTATTTATGAATCCAGTAAGGTATTTGTCTTTTCCATGAGAATGATTTCAGATTGCAGTCTGGTATAACTGAAAGATCATTTCCTGCAGAATTGTTCCCTAGCCTAAAGTGTAGAGCTTGCACTCGTCTTTATTGAATGAATTCTTTTTTTTTTTCTAGACTATTTCTCCAATTTGTTGCAAACATTTTGAAGTATATGGAGTTTATAACTATGATTCCACAGGTATTGGAGTCCAAGTGGCTTTTTTGAGCATCAGCACATGTTCACTGCTGATCTTTTCCTGGTGATAGTCTTCCTTTGGATGGGTGGATCTAGATTTCACTTGCCCTTAGAAAGATCTCATCTACTACTGAGTGGTCAGAGATTGTCTTTAAAAACATCTCCACATCCACGCTTCCATTTCTTATAGAGTTAAGGCATAAATCTCTTGCATCTTTTGCAATTGAAAAACTAAAAAAAAAGAGAACCATGTTCGAGGAAAAATCTTTCTTCTTGGCAGAAGTAGAATCTACTGTATTAATTGCATGGCATATCTTTAAGATGGACATGTGGAAGAGTTCAGTGTTAATCTGCATAATTGTATCATTAAATGGATATGGGGGAACCATACATGACCTCTTCCCTTGACAGGATTTTCAAATGTTTGAGACGTCTTCTAGGGAAGCAAAGCAGTTGCCACTGTCTTCCTACTGCTCTGCTGGAATTAAGCTGTTTTACTCCCTCTCCTTTTGGTAACAGAACAGTCTTTTCAATTGCAACTTTTTTTCAGTTGAGTTATGAACAGTCAATTGTCATTGACTTCACAGTAGTTCCAGTATGAAGGGCAGTATTTCTCCCTTGTGAGATTGAACACTTCTCTATGTGATACCAGAAACTACAAGTTATATTTTTCTTTTGACTGAAAGGGAGTAAAATCAATAGAGTATCACAAAATTTTCCTTCAAAGTAGTACAGATTATCACTTCCATAGTTTCTCTCAGTTTAAGGAGAAAAGTGTTTTACAGAGCTGATTATGTGCACATATCAGTTGTCTTGTCTGAATAGGTTTGTGCACGCTGTGTGAATGCTGTGACATTGGCCATGTGTACAGACTAGTGGCCTGCTGGCCATATGTATACTTTAAAATGGTAGGAAGCCAGTTGCCCTTCTAAATCTAGTGTTGGCTTTCAATAATTAAGAGGTATTGAAAAGTGCTCTGTAGTGCTGTGTAAGATGCAATTGATAAAGGTTTTATTGCTGGTTTTATGTGTTTCCTGTGCTAAAGCTTTACGGGGTAAAACACAGTGTAATGAAAAGCTGAAACAAAATAAATTACTTGCTTTCTTATACTTCAAGCAGTGTTTTTTTGTTTGTTTTTAATCTATCAGTGTTACTGGTCAGTTTTCTATCATGAACATTACAGAAACAGCCCAAGGACACATTCTCTTCTGTTACATGTTCTGAAGCCTCACTGATATCAGTGTGAGTGTATATATTTTTATCTGAGAATGAATCAGACATAGATAACAAGTCAAATTCTCCTAATACACATTTATTCAGATAATTCATTCTGTATGGGAGAACCACATATTCAGTTTATCTTTGACAGCCCTGAAAAGCCTGTCAAATATCTCTGCATAAATCTCAGTGACCTAATATGTTTTCATGATATTTATTGAAAAAATGAGAGAAGGTGTTTTATCTTGTAAATAGGGTATATGGATAAACTCCTTGGGAGCAATGAATATTCCAGAGGAAAAGAAATGACAAATGTTTTTCATCTGTTCCCACACAAACGTTACCATCTTAATTGTGTAGAGTGCTTTTCTTTGACAAAGATTCAGAGTATTGTGAGCTACATTAACTTCTGGGACAAATCATGGAAATCCCTTCCTTGGTCACGTTTGGGTCAAATGGTAGAAAGTATTCAACAGCAGAGAGTCAAAACTGCAGTGAGAGCTCAGGTCAGTGAATTGTGGCTCTCTGAAAGTGGAACTTGGCCAAGGAAACAGAATATAATGTTACTAACTCTCTAAAATGTATGTTGACTTTTCAAGCTCAGGTGAGCCAAATACCATCTCATGGTAAAAGATGACTCCCTCAGGATCTGAAAACTGGAAGGAGGTTGCAGTGTCACTCAAAGACAGTAGCACTTCCATATCATCACCAACTCACCAGTTTAGTTCCCTAGTTCTTTGTGAGGCCTCCTCCCGGCCAGGCTCTGCATAGCTCATGACATGTAGTAAAATTTCAGCAAGGACTATGCTGGAATTTGAAAGATGCAGATGTTCCCGTTGTTAGTTGACTCCCCACCACCACCCCTTGCCTTTTTGTCCCAGAATGGACATGGCTCTGCTTTTGGATCAAAGGGTTTGCACGTTTCTGCTGGTGGCAGTTTCACCCCTCCATGCCTCTCAGCAGTGCTGTGCTTCCCCGGCACCGCACCACCACCTGGCACTTCCCTGGGGGACACACTGCGAGTTCTGCTCTCCGTTACTCTGCTCACACTCTTGCCTCACTCTGTTATCTTCTGTTCAACAGGTTCTTCTAGCACTCAAGATCTTTACCTGTAAATTTGCTCCTTCCTTGTGTTTTCTTTCTTTGCAAGGAAGAGTAAAGAGAATGCAAAGTTGCTCTTATCTGTTTTCTACCTCCTGCTGTTCCTTGTGCTAATTCATCTCTTTGCTGCTTTTGCACTCCAGGTGTGTTCCCAACGTCTGTCCCATGCTTCTGGATGTCTTTTGATTTCTCTTACGTACAGGTGCTTCAAGCCCTATCTTGTCCCCTCTAGGTTGCTTCTCTAGCCCTCCCCATCTGAACTATAAATTCTTTCCTTTCTTGACGTGATTTTGAATGCTTGCTCTCTGGAGCATTAAATCTTTGTCCTGGCTTTATTGGCCTTCTACTAGAGGCAGAAGATGGTTGGGTTTGTATTTCTATTTATTCATTTTGTTATTAGTGAGAAAGGGAAAGAGGCTTTTCACAAATGAAGATGTGAGGTGATGAATAGCAATTGCTGAACTGCATAGTGAAAATTTTGGGGCCAAAAATCATATGCAATTTTTTTTTTTAATCTTGAACACAGCATATCTGTAGAACAGATTTGGTCTGCAACATACCTACTTAAAAAAATATTGGGCTCCTCCTCTTAATTTCCTCCTGTTTCCTCCTTGTTACATAATGCAAGTCAAATTCAGTCTAAAAACAAAACTGTTTTTCCATGTCCTGGCTTACACATCAGCAGGTTGAGCCCATAGATGACATAAAGCATCATGCTGATGGAGTTATCTGCATGTATGTTGCCTGCAGTGAATTTGGTTGATGTGCTGTCACTGGGCATTTATGACTTAATAGCAGAAGCTGACTGGTAAAGCCAAGCAAAAAAATTATTATGGGGATTTGCTGCCAAATGATACACTTTCAGTTCAGCAAAACTGCCTATGGATTTTAGTGAAACTTGGAGATGGTCTCATCTACGGTCAAAATGACAGGAGCAGTGAGGAAATGAAAACACTGATTTTTCTAAATGATATTTTATCTAGAAAACTGTGGTAAGTATAATTTTAAGAAAGAGAAAAAACATTCCCCAAAGAAACAAGATTTCATGTTTCAACCCAAACCAAAATAGTTTCCATTCTTCCTATGAGCTAAAACTGAAAAATGTTTGCTTTGGGTGATGCTGAAACAAATTGATTTCCTTGCCCTGTGCCCTCCCAGTTTGACTACTGAACCAAGCATTCAGTTGGTCACAAAGCTCTAGTACCAAGTATCCTCAAAAGCATTTGTTTTGTTTAATTCAAAGATTAACCATTTTAAAATGCATTTTTGAAAAAATATTTCCTGTAGTTTTAGTAAGTGTCCTTTGTGATTTTGTGAGAAATAACTTAGATTGTTATAATACTCGAGCTGGCTAAAATCTTTCTATTATCATAGAATAACAGAGTAAGCTGCTTTTGGTTTTTTTTAACAAAAACAAGCTCTATTAGTATATACAGATACTATTCTAAACTTGATTGGTTATACGTATTATATTTATGATTTGCTGCATCCTCTGAATTGTTCTGCTCTGAATAGTCAGTGTGTCGGTTGTGCAGCTGGATTAGAAAGCTAAGAAGACAGCGCTGTGTCTACCACTAGGATGTTATGGACTTGGTTACACGTTTGCTAGAACGTTAGGTCATCAAACACAGTGGAATTACTGAGTAAAATGGTTGGGAGACAGGAGCTTTGAACATTATTTGTATTGCTAATCTTAATTACAGAAACATCTGCCTGGATAAGAAATAAATCAATGCAGCTTTGTAATCTTTAACCACAAGTTTTGTGAAACAAAGCACCTTGTCTTCTTTCTGCTATTGTAATTTTTTGTGAAGAGATAATGATTCCTAACAAGAAAAGCAAAAATTCCCAGGAGTTTGTGTGTTCTTTAATAATATATTTTTTATTTTTAATTTTTCAGACCAGCTTCTGATTCCCCCCGCCCCCGAAGAATCAAGGTGGCAAAACTCTGCAAACCAGTGAAACCTGGAGTGACAGAATGGGGGCACAAGGATATTACCTTCTGAAGAGTAGGAGACTGAAGTCATATGAGTTAGCAAATTAAAAAGTGACACATGTGGACTTGATCTGAATTTTGCTGGTGTGGTATCTTGTCATTTCAGACTTGAGAGCTAGCATGTCTTAAACTATCACCTTAGCTTCATCCTTAAACTCTGATGCCTTAGGTTGTAGCCCTTTGAGCTTAAACCCTTTGTTAGATAAAGACTGTATTAACCTGTTGAGGAGGAGCTCTGATGAGCACAGTGTTGCCCTGAATCTGCTGTCAAGTTCTTATAGCTTTGATGAGCTCCAGTAAGAAACTTTACTTCCAAGGGTTTGTTTTGCTGGGGTAAGGGGTAGGGGTGGAAGCTCGGGATTATTTAACCCTGGAAACTCTTATGGGAGTTGAAATGAAAAGTGGTGAATTTTGCAATCTCTGCTACATTGACGTGGTGTTTCTGCCTGGCATTGGATATGTTGCTCTGAAATAGATACATCTCCCTGGCCTCATTAAGACCTGTGTTGTCAGTGACTGAGTGTATGTGTTTACGCATCTGCTTGGAGTCTCTTGATCCTATGGTTTTACAAGGTGCTGGATTAGAACTGAGTGAACACTGCTGTCTCTTTGCCAGGAGAAGCAACTTCATGGGATTGGTTAATTTTTTCCATTTTTCATGGCAAAAGTCATAGCACAAAACAAAACCTTTGTTCTGTGTGAAAATTGCAAGCTCCAAATCACCACCTGTAGTATACAGATCAATCCTAAATTTTGTGTGCTGGATTGTACTAATATTGATTATAAGAATGAAATATTAATAATTTAAAACTAGATTTAAAGCTAATTTTAGAACTCTGAAGTCATAGATTCACATCTAGCAAAGGGAAGGCAGCTGAGTTAAGGAAACAGGAAGGAAGACCTGAGAAAGAAAAGGGCAGAAAGCAAGCCTGGGTAATGAGCTGCTCCGTATTCAACTGTTCCTAGACATGATCCCACCTTTCTTCGTACTCAGACTTTCAGGTTTGTTGTGGGGAGTGATCCTTCCTGTAGCAGCAACATTGGAGAGGCTTGTGTGCTCCTTTTCTGTGCATGGATGTGCAAAAGGCTGCATTTGTAAATGTGGTGGTAAGAGGCCCTGGCTCTTGGGGTAAACGTGCTAATTGTGTGTTTCTTGATCGGCAAATGATTACTAAAGACCCAATCAATCTTATTCTACTGCCAGCTGCTTTCCCCAGATGTCTACCTGAGATTATTCCTGCCACATGTTCAGCAGTTTCTTTTATCTTTACTGTGGCACCAGTATGTGTTTATGGAGACTTTGCCAGGTATAATAAATTCAAGGTAAAAATAGTTGTTGAATTAAACATAGATGTGTAATAGAAGTATCTTCTGTGATGCAAAGCACAATTGACTATTGTGAAGCCTGTAAAGTACTCTCAGCTCCTCTGTCCCACATCTCAGGAATACTTTCAAGATGCAAAAAATCCTTTTTTGATTTAGAAGGAATGTGAGATTGATATTGGTGAGAAGAGCTAGTGGAACATTTCTGCTATATCCTGTGGTTCAGCACATACAGTATTGATATTGGCAGGTTTTGCTAGCTTTATTTTTTTTTCTTTTCCCTTCCCCCTTCTACAATTAGGATTCATACTTCTGTAACAATTTTAAGTATTTTTCTAACTAACAGCTTTTATGCTTGTGTATTTTTGGAATCCGGACACTGACAGTGGACCGTATGCCTACTTAGACTCCTCCGAAGTAGTCTATATAATTTTCCTTCTGAGTCCCAGTGATTCAGTTAATACTGCAGAGTTTACGTAGAACTTCAGAGATAAAGTGAACTTACTTTTCTTAGTTGGAAGCTGTACAATTTTCTGTCTTTAACTTGTTATGCCCTGGACTGATTCCGGTGTGAAGAGCAAGAAGGATAAAGTTTATGTTGGCAAGCACCAGAGGCTTCATTATGCTTTTAAGACCCCAAATCTGATACACGGCAGTGATGTCTCTTCTTTCTGTAGTACAGAACAATCAAATGATATGGAGAAAGATAGATAAATGTTTCCCATGGGCAAGATCCTGGAGTTCGGTGAAGGAAGTTGTTGCAGATGCTAGAGAAAAATGCCAAGAAACCTGTAAAGTGCCTTTATGAACCTGGGAGTGTCACATTATACATGCTGCCTGCACGCTCATGTGAGGGGGAGGATGCCCAGGCCCTTCTGGCCCTCTGTGGTAATTATGGAAATGGCTGTAACTGCTGCATGCTGAATTGAGGAAATCCTGCTTGGACCAATTATAATAGTTGCGGGACAGCTTTGTGCTATGAACACGTTTTCTGCATCACATGTTATTGTTCCAGGGTATAAAGTGAAAATGGGAAGGAAAGAACCTTCCAGAGCATCAGGAGCAGCGATTCTTCACCAAGAGTCTCGCGTGTTCAGCAGCTTTGAGCTTCTTTGAAGTAATGACAAGGGGTTGGGGTCTGGAAATACCTTCTACTGTTGGATGGGGCCTCAGTCCAAATAAGTTTGAGAACTGCTGATCTAGAGGCATTTGCTGAATTTCCATATAAAGTGATTTTTTGTAAGTGTTGCATCAAGTTCTGGCTTTTTAGCAACCTCCTTTCCCATATTGTTCCATTTTCCAACTGGAAGTACAGAACCTTTTTTTTTTTTTTATTCTTTTTTTTTTCCCTGATGTCTACAGTAATTTTTTTGCTCTTCTCTAGTTTTAGGCTATCTCTGCTTCTTGTTGCTTTTTACTGCATTTATACATTATCTCCTTGAATTCTCTTCTCTCTCTTTGAAGCATGTTGAATTTTAACAAGTATGCAAATTAGCATTAGCCTTCCCCATCTACTTGCTGGCCTGCTACAGTTCACTTCATGCCCTCTTGACATTTTAAGCTTTGCCTCCAGATAGTGTTGGCTAGAAAAGAGAATTTCACTCCCATGTAATTTTTATGGGGAGGAAAATATTCTCCCAAACTGGTGGTGGTGGTGGGGATATGGAGGTTGGAAGAAGGAATTATTTTGGTACCAAGTTGGACCAAAAGTTTATAAAAATAATGTTTTTAATGTAGCTTAAATATTTGTGAGGAGAAATTCAGCGAACAATTCAGTTGAAGGAAAAACAATTTTTTTGGTTTAAGCCATTCCCTAGGCAGCAGGCTTCTGAGGCTATCAGGATGTTCAAGGTTATGGGCACTGCGGGAACTTCTTGCTTTCCAGCTTTGTAGGCAGCTGACAGAATTCAAGTTTTCCTGAAATTTGAAATCAGCTTTATTTCCAGCAAATATATAGTAACTTTTTTTCCTGTTTTAAATGGTGGTGGCTTTAGGACTCAGTATTTTAAGCTGGCTGTTGAATAGCATGAGAAATACTGCCACAGAAAGAGTTCTGTCTGAAGACCTCTCCAGTTTTTCTGGTCAAAAGATGCCCTTTAAATTTTCTTTCTGATGTGTATGGGTTTTTTTTTTTCTTTCTTTTCTTTTCACTCCCCCCTCCCCCCTGCAGTAGGCATACCTGGAGGATGGCTTAACTTGACTCTGTTTTACAGCAGCTTTGTCTTACAACAGTGAGGACTCTACCACGAATATTAGGAAGCCTTAATAGATATTTCCTGTAAACAGACTTGCAAAATTTATAATATACTAACCATCATAAATAATGATTCTACATTTACAAAGGAGAACATTGCAAAAGATGTTGTTCTTCTCCACCCCATTGCAAAGTTGTCATCTTTTGGTCTGGAAGAGAAGTGTTAGGAATTTTTTCCCCTAGACTCCAGTCATTTATTTCTCATTACACTTTCATTTTCTCTGACTGTTAAAACTTTCTAAAATTTTCATTCCGGTCAAACTTGAGGGTGATCTATAAATAGGCTAAGCACACTTGTTTTCCATTAGTGTAAGAGAGAGAGTTGATGCCAAACAGTTGCAAATAACAGACTGATGAAGTCTGAAGTCAGGCATGCAGCATTTTGATGGGAGGTCCAGGTCCTGCAAACTTCCTGAGAGATACTGAGCAATCCTGTGTGCAACCAGAGAATATCCTTATCTTTCCATTGGTGTTTAGGAAGCATCAGGAGTTTCCAAGCTACTTCATGGCCAACAAAACAGAAGGTGGCTTTGCGGTGGCTTTGCAGTGGCTTGCCCAAGCACTGCTAGCAGAGTAACAACACAGTGCTCCATTTGCCAAACGCCTTGAGTCTGTTGCAAATATGTGGCAAATACCATTGGGAAATAACTAAGGGTTGTACCCCACAATCTGCACATATGCTAAACCTCCACGGGATGTGTCCTTGTGTGTCTGAAAGTTGCAAGAGAGGGCACAATTATGATGAATTCCCCTTACAAACTGGAAGCATTTTGCACTTCCATGTTGTTTATAGTAGTCTAGTGAATTCATGAAACAGAAACTGCATGCTTAAAGGAAATTTTCCCATCTCTTCACCTCAGCAATTTGCCTGTGTTATTTTATGTTTCTTTTGTCTGCACATACAGTTGTGCCCTTTTATCCTTTTTCTTGACTTTCTTCAGTGTTTTCACCCCTTTGCCTCACTTTTTCCAGCTGTATTTAAGAGAGTTGGGAACCAAAAGGTATGTCTTAGACCAGATGTTAAATCTTAAGCTTTAGAGAGCTGCCAGATTTGGGCACTTGTGAGTAAGATGATTATAAATTTTGCAGGCACTAGCATCATGGCAGTATGAGTGCCTTGACCCTCTGTTGCAGGACTTATACTGTAGTTTTATTCCACCATTAGTTGAAATAATGAGAACCATTGTACTATGTTGTTAGATGACAACCACTTTCTATTCATCTATACATAAGGACAAATACTTCTGAAAATATTTAGTTATTTAACCAAATAAGATTTTGTACTCATTGAAAGTAGAACTTTTTTTTCCTCTTCCTCGAAGTTATCTTCAAAAGTGAATTTAAAAATGCTTGCAGAAAAATACTGGCTTGTATAGTCAGTATCGTGCGTAGCTACAGACTGATAAAGACCACAAGTCTGAAGACAGTGTCATTCATCTCTATTAAATGTCTAGATAAGTTGGCCATTTCAAAATATTTCCATGCTGTGAATGGAATTGTTTACAAGCTTGCTTTTTTCAAATGCCAGAGACTTGGCTTTATGAACATCATTCAGTGATGTGTTTGCAGACTACCGTAAAACATTAAAGCAAAATGAGTGTGACAGGCGAGTGAAGAGTTAACAGGACTGAAGTTTGTCAATTGATATGCAGAAGAACTGATACGCACCAGAGCTGACGTGCGCAAAGCTGTTGAACAGAGGACTTAACAGGACTAAAGAAGTCTACCAAACGATATGCGCAAGGACTGACATGCGCAAGGCTGCGGAATGGCAGCATTAACAAGACTGGAGAAGTGAAGTCTGCCACCTGGAACCTGCACGGACCCCCGGGGAGGGAAGAAGCAATACGGAGGTGTTGTGGTCTTGCCTTGCTGGCAGGGTCCTCCCAAGCAGGCAAACAGACAGTCCTGTGATTGCGAAACTTGCAAAAAGTCAGCAAAAGCAGTGTTTGCCCAGAGCCCCAGCCGTATAAAGAGAGACTTGGGAGCTAGGAGAGTTTGAGCAGGGACGGGAACGTGAGCTGACCATCCTCTCCGGCTGGACCGTGAGTATCCTCCCCCTCCCCTTTTCCTGGGACGCTGGGTTAAGGTAACTCCTCGAGGTCGAGAGTCCTCTCACTAGGAGAGTGAACAAGAAAGCTTTCAAGCAGGGATAAGCAGTGCTTCCAATTAATAGCACAGTAATCGACGGCTTCAGGTTATCCTTTCTAAATTAGTAACTGATGGTTTTGTGTTATCCTTTCTAAATTAGTAATCGCATAATTTTAATGGATGTTACTAATCCAAGAACTTGTGTGAGGAAATAAACATTTTTTATTATTATATTACTGTCTCAGTCTGTTATAGGTAAACGCGACAAATTGACAACCGCTCGGGCCGGGTTGCATAAACTCCAATTTAATAGAATAATTGAGCAAGTCACAAGTAAGCAAAACAGCGCTGGGCGGCCGGGGAGTCTCCTGCTCCACCAACGGCGCGCGCAATCCCCCCCTCACAGTCCCCTTATATGCCTGCAACTTCTGTGGTTGCGCCGGCTGTTGCTGGGGGGGGGGGGGTCGGAATGAAAGCTGGGGTCTTCCTCTGCGTTGTGCGTGGTGCCCTTCAGGTCGCGCGCATACATTTCACAATACAATATCGCTCTGCTGGCTCAGTACAATCATTGCGGTGATAGCCGGTACTTAGCGCCTAGTTTCATGGTAAAATCACTTCACGAGTTGATGTAACAAATTATCACCTATCACAATCCCCCCTTTTTGTTTTGGTCCTTTTTAATTTGTTCATCAAATCGAACAACAGCCTCCTGTGCCGGGGGAGCATCTTTCTTTATGAAAATTAATCCACCTCTATCGGTCCCGGACTCCCAGTAACGGACTTCCCAGGTTTTTCCCAAAAAACATCCTGGATCCTCCGGATGGGTGATATTTATCACTAAATGTTTACAAGTTCCCGGGGGGGGTGGGGTATAGTGGGGATTTCCCCGATACCCCAGCTGGAGATCCTCTTTGGGGGGGGTACACCCAGAAGGCCCCCATTTTACAGATAACTTATCTAACCCTGCTTCTGGAGTCCAATCAGAGGCTATAGTTTCACATCCCCAATAAGCACAATAATAAAGAGTTTGGGTAGTTACAGTATCCTCGCCCAGGATTAGAACTAGGACAAAAGTAAAACCCCATATGATCTAGACATGGTTCAATAGGCACCAACTCACATAAAGTGGCTGTAAATGTAGGACTCCCGGGTACACTTCGTACTTGGATCACTGTTTGATCCTCCCACCTTATTAATGACCACTTAAAGGGTGGGTGTACATTATGTTCCCCTTTGATTCGTCTTCCTAATAAGCCCAGCACAATCATCTTCCAGAGGAGTAGTGGACCCGTGGCTTGGCTAACGGATATTTTACGAACCCTTAATGCCTTGGAGGGGCGATCCGTGATGCCAAGTGTCTCTGGGACTTTAAAGACTCTGGGCCTTTATCCCTGCTTAGGAGGTGGCTTATCGGCCTCAATCCCCACAGTTTCCATACGTCTCTGTCTCCTCTGCCTACTCTTGCTCAGAGCAGCAGGGTGTACCATCTTCTCGACAGCAGCCATATTCTTCAGGGGAACCTCCTGTATGAGCTTTTTGGATTTTTAAAGGCTTCCCAGTTCTCCAGAGTGACACTCAACATACGGCACGGTCCACCTACAATTGGTGTTTTCAATTTTGGCCTTATGTGATCGGGGTGGTTGGCGTAGGTACAACCTTTCTCTGGTTGTACCCCTTTAGCAAAAGCTTCCCACCATTCCACCGATCTTTTCTTGAGATCCCTTTTAATGTCAAATAGGTCAATTTGCCATAACAAAGGCGACAACTGCCGCTAGGGAGGTACCCGTACTACCAGTGAGTCCACTACTTCTCTTTACAAATCCTACATTCATAACACACAAAGGGATAACAAATACAATGTGAGGTTTTACAAAATGTGGTCTTACTTATCGAGGTTTCTAGGTTTCTTCTTAAAGGTTACTTTTAAATTGTCCGGGTTTCCAAAGGCTTCCCACGATGATTCTGAGATCGGCCCTTTAATTCTGCTGGCATGTGTCCATCCTCGCTCTGCGGTGCGAATAGCAGTGTTTGTGGTAAGCAAAACAAGGAAAGGTCCCTCCCAGTGGGGAGTCAAAGACGAGTCTTTCCAGGTTTTAATTAAAACCTTGTCTCCAGGGTTAACTCGGTGAATGGAACCTGGTAATTGTTCTTTTGTTCATTTCTCTTAAATCTTATGGCATCCCATATAACATTTCAAAAGGGGAGACTCCTGTGTCAGTTCTGGGCTGAGTTCCTATATTCAACAAGGCTAAGGGTAAACACTTGATCCAATTCATCTGGGTTTCCATCATTAGCTTTCTCTTTCTTCCCATATTTTCCCAAATGTATGTACTACTCCATAAGCGTATTTAGAGTCGGTGTATATAGTCCCTATTTTGCCTTTTAAAATTTCTAAGGCTCCAAAAACCGCATACAATTCACAAGCCTGGGCCGACCAAGTTTTGTCTAGGGGCCCTGATTCTATTAACTAACCATCATATCTAGGCCCAGTAAATTATATTCAGCTTCGGGAACTAATAAAAAGGATCCAACACTTAATCGAGATTCTGATTCTATTTTCACATTTTTAATTACTGGGACCTTAAAGGGTTCTCCCTTAGCTCCTATCACTTGTAATTTCTCTGGGGATGGTTTACACCCCCAGGGTACCGTTTGGACAGTAGATCTTTCTGCCCCAGAATCCACAAGGAATTCTACTTCTTGTCGCTGGGGACCTAATTTCATCAAGGGCTCGGTTCCTTTATGAGTCCCCAGCAGATAGAGCCCCTGACCCCCCTAATCTTCTTGGAACATTTGCTCATCCTGCATTCGCTTCCTGCAATTCCTCTTCAGATGCCCTTTCTTCTGGCAATAAAAACACTCAACCTGCCTCAAGTCCCTCGTCACGACTTCTCTGGGCTGTCCTTCTTGGTGAGGTGGCTTTCTTTTAGGTCCGTTATACGACCTAGGGGGTTGCGCCTGGATCCCTCTCTGTCCTTCTCGGACTGCTGCCACCAGAATCTTTGCCTGCCGCCGATGAGTTTCCTCATCCCTTCGCACATGCACTTTCTGAGCTTCCCTCAGCAATTCGTCCAGTCCTCTATCTTGCCAATCATCTAACTTCTCTAACTTCCTTCTGATATCTGGAAAGGCCTTTGCTACAAACTGTGTTTTCAATAGAGCCTGTCCCACAGGGGTACTGGGGTCTACCCCGGAATAAAGTTGCAGGTTTTTCCTAAGTCTCTCGAGCCATTCTGTTGGTGTCTCGTCCCTTTTTTGTTGTTCCATGAAGGCCTTATTAATATTTTGCCCCCTGGGAACAGATTCCCTGATTCCCTGAACTATTATGGTTCTTAGATCAGACATATGTGTCCGATGCTCAGCATTCTGATTGTCCCCGTCCGGCCGTTGGGTGGGCCATTTGATATCTGCTGCGGGACCTTGTTGGTGCTGTTGATCCCAAATCCGCATCCTGGCCCTACGGATCATTTCCCTTTCTTCCACTGTAAATAATATGCTCAGGATGGATTGTAATTCCTCCCATGTATAAAGGCTAGGACCTAAGAACTGATCTAATTTTTCAGCTACCCCTAAAGGGTCTTCTAATAAATTCCCCATTTCTTTCTTGAAATCCCGTACGTCCCCTGAACTCAGGGGCATGGACACAAAACCCATCCCTGGTTGCGGTCCTCCCATGGGGAGTTCTCGCAAGGGGTACAGCTGATCAGGTCGCCCACCTCCCCTTGTTTGACTCCTCGTGACCCTTCGGGTTTCTTCTGGGGAACTAGGAGGGTCTAGATCCCAGTCCGGGGTCGTTGGGGGGGGGCTACGAGGAGGGTCTGGTATTGGGTTTTGAGCTGGAGCTGAGGGAATATAGGGGGGAGGAGAAACGGGAAGTTCCTCCAATATTTTGCTTTTCTTCCTCGAACCCTTCTCTTTCAGGGTAAATATCATGGTCTGAGTATCTGGTCTTATCCATAAACTAGCATACTCACTCTCTTCTAAACTAAAGGGCTCCTTTGAATTCACATATATATTTAGGGCCTGACATATCCAATTTTCAAAAGACCCGTATATTGGCCAATAAAGGGGGTCTCTTCTAATCTGCTTCCCACTCCATACTTGCATGCAGTAATGTACCATTTTCTCTCGACTTTTGCCTTTTCGGGAGGGCCAATCGTTCCAATACTTAATCATTAATCCTAAAGGGCTATCGGGCAGTATATCTGGTAACCGTACTGTAAAGCCCTCTATGGGATCAGAAGACTTGCTCTTTTTCTGTCCCATCTTCCGGAGCACACACACACACACACGCTCAATCGCTCCCCTAGGTTGTGGCCCACGCCCTCGCGGACAATGGGAACCGCACGACTGTAGGGTCCGCACTCGCTTCGTCCCTTGGGGACGTCTCACTCAGACGTGCTCCGGGGATCCCACCCCAACCGAACGGAACCACATACATATACTCACTCAGTCCTGAGTCTTCGTTCGGATCTTCGTGCACAAAGCTTACGGGATACTGCAGTTCTTTTGCTTACTTGTCCTGATTTAGGGTTCGGAAATACAGGTTATGGTAGGGGAACTACCCACTCAAGGGCCATCCGAAGATGGGGCGCCTCCCCTGAGTCAGAGTCCCGAAACCAGGGAAGCCTGCATCCGAGTCACGGCACCAAATTGTTATAGGTAAACGCGACAAATTGACAACCACTCGGGCCGGGTTGCATAAACTCCAATTTAATAGAATAATTGAGCAAGTCACAAGTAAGCAAAACAGCGCTGGGCGGCCGGGGAGTCTCCTGCTCCACCAACGGCGCGCGCAATCCCCCCCTCACAGTCCCCTTATATGCCTGCAACTTCTGTGGTTGCGCCGGCTGTTGCTGGGGGGGTCGGGATGAAAGCTGGGGTCTTCCTCTGCGTTGTGCGTGGTGCCCTTCAGGTCGCGCGCATACATTTCACAATACAATATCGCTCTGCTGGCTCAGTACAATCATTGTGGTGATAGCCCGTACTTAGCGCCTAGTTTCATGGTAAAATCACTTCATGAGTTGATGTAACAAATTATCACCTATCACATTCTTGGTATAGGTCCATTAATTTTCTTGATCTCTCTGTTCATTTTCTTTCCTTTGTAAGGTAGGTTCTACCTTCAAAGCACTCAGCTGTGGAGCATGGCCGACCCCTCCCCAGTGACTGAATTTAAATGTCAGTCTCCAAATAAGATCTCGCTGCATCATCAAGGAGTTTTGTCAGTTTGTTGTAAGAACACAGATCCCTTTTGAGTAGTGTAGTCTCTGAAATTCCTACCCTTTTCTCGCAAGTCCATATTATTTCTTTTCCTCTTTATAAATGATTATTTTTTGTTTATTCTCTAATGTTTAAGTAGGTCCTGGTGCTATTCAAGGGTCAGTGACCCTTAATGCGTTTTTTGATGCACTGAACCTGGCTTTAATGTTGTTTACAAAAGCAAGATGAGACTGGTAGTGCTTCAGTGGGAAACTTTCACATACTGTAAGTGCAGCGTTAAAAGTGAGAATAAAAAGTCATGCAAAAATAAGGTTCCCACAGCAACGTTTTCTCTGCCTGCTTACGTTTATCTCTTAAAAGAGTGTTCTTCATTTTAACACTTACGCAGCTGGGTGGGGGGAAGGGAATATGGTCCGTCTTATAATACAGCATAATACAGAAAGAAGAGTTGCTGTGTTCTGCAAGTATATGTATGTGTGTGACATCTACTGATCTTTTGAACTTTGCAAAGGGTGTGACCGTACAATGAAGATCACCGTTTTGCAATGTTTTTGCAATGTTTGCCGATAATAGCAAATGCATGTCACAGAAGCCCTGCTTTTCAAAGACAACGCCTAAGGCTTGCCTGCAAAATGTGTGCAAGTGGTCAGCTCCAGGCAAATGGCTAATTTCACAAGGAAAGTACAGAGCTTTCTCTACAGAACAAGAGTTTAACCTGTGCTTGCTAGTATCCCTCCAAAGATACAGGAATTACTGTATAAACTGATAATGACCGTAAGTTTCTCTGTGATTGACAACCATCTTGGCAAACTAATCCCATCAGTTGGGTTAAGTGTTCTTCTAATGCTCTCTGAGTTGAAAAAGAGAACTGCAATTCCTTAGGTGCTGCCTGTGGCGGATGAATGGCACGGACTCAGGAGGATTTGCGTCCTGAGACATTTATTGTTTATTTCTGAGCATATTTAAAAAGTTAGCTGCTTCAGTGGTTTCACAGACACACTTTGCTAAGCCAATCATCATGCAGATTATGTCACAGGGAGCCAGTCATTACACCGATCACGCATGCAGCGATCATGCCTTGTACCTTTGCTACTTGTTTAGAAAAGCTGTCTTGCCCTTAACCTTGGTTCCCACTGGCTTCTGCTAGTTTATCTGTACTTTCTCAGGATGTATCATTCCCAGCTGCACCAATGTCCTTGGGTACATTTGTCTGAGGCTCCTGTTGCTTGCTACTTGCAACTTTCCACCAGTTTAACCCTGTCATGACCCTCCACAGCTGCCTATCATCATCAGGCTTTGCTTGTGCTACATCTACAGCACACCAAATGTTCTTGTAGAACTCAGCATAACTGCAGCAGGAGCATTTATGGTGCTTGGGAAACTTCTGTCCCGCTCCACTTTGCATAGCCTGGCAGCTTTGTTGCTGTTGAGGCTCAGTAATCACACCTTTGGAGCTGGTTTTGTCTATGTATGTGCAGCACTGGGCATATTTCTGTGTAGTGACTGGTTTGTGAAAACGTATATACACTTGAACAAATTAGATTTTTTTTTTGATTAAATGATTTTGATGAATTTTTTGATTAAACTAGTGTTTAAATTCTCTAGTGTTACCTCATGAGGAAGCTCATTATTGCAATAAGTTACAAAACTACTTATTTACATAAATAATGCTAGTGATGCCAATGAGATACCTTCAACATGTAAATGTTTTCTGTATAAATAACTGATGTGTTCAGTTTTTTTTGTATAAGTGAATATAGAATATACTTGGGGTTTGTGCCAATTTCTCATATGATTCAGGAAGTAAAGATAATTAAATGTTCTCATTGTATAACTGAGCTGATTGATAGCTTGTTCTGTTATCAGCATTGAATAAATGAAGTGGTAAATATGTAAAATTTGCGCCTGATTCATTGAGAATAAAAATGTCAGACACTATCACATGGTTGTCTGTGGTACAAAGCTCATATTGTGCCAGTGGAGCCTGCAGTATTTGGATCATTTGGTCATGAAAATGAAGTAGGTACAAACATTGGACTGGTTTTGTAATGCGATTAGGTAATATATTAGCTTCTATGACAAAATCAAGTTTAACAAAGAATGTTTCCTTCATCCACAGGGGGGAAAAAAAAGCGGATGGACCATAAACAGTGGCACCCTGAGTCTTTACAGCAAAAGAAATGCAAACAAGTGAAACCTCCCCAGGGGGCCTGACAGCAGCCTGAGGTTGGCAACAAAGAAAATTGCTGGAACACCTGGTCTGAGTATGTAGAAATGCAAGGTAAAAATTTCAAAAGTGATGAAGATATCTAATTCTCACTGTCAAATGCAACTTTTGGTGAGTTTTAACATGCATGGCGCTTCTGAAATTATGACCTGTGACTTTGTCACTTCTGTTAACCTTCCCGCCCCCCATTGCTTTTGTGAAGTAAGTCTCTCAATAATTAAGGCAGTAGTCAACATTTCTTTATAAAAATTTTTTTTCTAACCTCCCTTGATATATAATGCTCAGAAGTCATCCTGTCACCATCACCTGTAGTCTCAAGTTCGTGATCATAGAAATGAGTTGGGGAAACTAATGGTAGTCTGAAAGATATGATGTTGACCATAAAAATGTTTGTGGTTAGAGTTCAGATGTCACAAATCTTAGTAAACACAGAAACAGAGTGTAAACTAAGTCATGTGATATTATCCCTATGTCTTTTATTTTTGGTCTCCTGTGTATGCAAAAGTAGGTGTAGGTCTGTGGCAAAGACTAGGTGTGAAGCTGTTGTGTATTTTGGCTACCAACCTTGTTAATACCATGAGACCTAAATGTTTGGTGGTTTGCTGATGTTCTCTAAGACAGCTGTGCTTAATTGGATCTATGGCTGGGCAGACATTGGCATCTTAAAATTATTCATGCAGATGCTCAGTTGCAAGGGAGAGGCTGTTCATCACAAACAGTAAGAGGGTTAGTATCATGGTCAAATGGGCAGCAATAGGAAGGTCACTTTTCCAGTTTTCCAATATGTCTTCCAGTATGTCTCACCAGTTAGCTTCTCATGGAAGTGTTCCTGTGTAGCATCTTTGTTGTCTGTTATGTGTGAGCTCCTTCCTTGAACTTGCCTGTGTTCTTTCTAGCACTTTTATAGTATTTCTTGAAAACAGATAACAATGACTAAACTGAGAGTCATTGAGAAGGAGCTGACTTACTCTATTTCTGATGATAATCAAAGAAATACACAGAGGTGGATATTAAAGCCTGTGATGTCAAGCCATAAATAAGTTTCTCACTCTCCATACTTGCTGGCGAGTAGGGAGAATAGCGGTCTAGAGCTGTCTTGAGAGAAACATTGTCTGTTTGCTAGCTGGGGAGTTAAAAACATTGTTACATTTTGCAACAGGAGGTAATAAAATGCTTCTGTTCCTTTTTGCTAATGAGATGAGAGTGGTGTTCAGTTTTTCTGTTGAATACAGATTGTTCTGGCTGTGTTAAGGAGCTCTGGCCTAGGCAAAAGGAAAGAAACGGGAGAGTTTTCTGCTCTCTGTAAGTGGATGTAAGAGGCTCCTACATCCAGTAAAGACTGTTTCTGTCTTGTGTGCCACTGACTGCACTGGGGGACAGCCCCACTCCAGGGGTTGTGAGGAGGTTGAGTAACTTGGGCAGCATCTAAGTGATAAGTGGGGTTGAGCCAATACACAACTGGCTCTTGAAATTTGAGATGTCTCTTGGCTGGAAGCAGCAGGGATGCAGATGGAGAACCTCCCTATCCAGCCTCAGAGCTAAGATAATGTCCCTAGGGCATAATTTATGCCCTGTAAAATGTTTATTCCTCGATGGTGAGGGTACAGGCATCTCCCAAACTTGGCCTTCTCCCAGTCTCAACAGTACTGAACTATAACTAGAGCACAGAGGGCACTTGCTGGTTACCTCCACAGCACTGAGATATGGACTGAATTTATGGCTGCTGGTAAAGGATCTAGAGATCTCGTCTGCTCAAGATAAAATGTTGGTTTGGCTTTTCCTAGTTTCTTTTGTGTCTGCTTCTCTCCAAACTCCCCATTGAAGTTTTGCTTGTTTAACGCACTTCCCTTGGATTTGTTCACTGCTTGTTAGCAGTGAAATATTGCTGATAGGCACTATCTCATCCATACATCTAGATTTCCCAGTTTTCTAGCTGTGGGAACAAGAGAGAATTCAGGGAGAAAGATAAGGGGGCACACGGGAAAAACAGTACGTGGCAGCCAAAGCACATCACCCTTTTGCAACATGAGTAACGAACTAGCTGGTGAAGGCCAGATAGTTTGTTCCAGCTGCATGGCGGAGGAGGGAGTGATATGGAGATATCACGGTCTGCCCCTGACCACAAAGGGTTGCATCCCAAAAAATAATTGCTGCTCACTGTTGACCTATAGTACCCCTAGCCTCATTATCCCTGCTTACCATATTAAAAATCACGCCCTTTGCTGCATAATGATATGTAAATAAGGGGGACATACCCCCAACAACCGCGCAAATGGCAATCTGGCCAATGAAGTATGTCTGCCGCACTTCCACATCCCACCTTCAGCAACTATAAAACAGAAGATAGCTCACTAAAGTTTTTGGAAGGGAAGAAAATTGAACCGCCAACCTGTTCACTGGAGATTGCTGACGAGCGAGCCTCCTTCTCCCTCCCCCAAACAGGGACGCCTCTTCGGTAAGACTTGCGCCTGCAACAAACGTCGGACGTTACCCGGGAAAATATATTATTATTGAAAGCGCTTATTTGTTAGTTTGAGCTCATAGAAAGAACATTTGTAGCAGCAAGTGCATTTATCAACGGCAATTCTGAACCTGTTGTATCTGTCGCTTTAATAAAACCTTATTCTTTTTACTTTGCGAAACTGTCTCAGGGAAAGTCCTCAAACAGGGGGGCTCTGGCAGGCAAAGGTAAATTACAAAGATTCTTTTTACTTTGCGAAACTGACCCAGGGAAAGTCCTCAAACAGCGGGGCTCTGGCAGGCAAACGTAAATTATAAAGATAAGGAAGGGCCTTCCGTCCCTCCCTTTCACGCGACACTAGCCTGGAGGGAGCTTGAGCCAATGGTTTGGTTAGTTGGAACCCCTAGAAATTGATCTTGACTGTTTTAACTTATAAACAGTGCCTGGCAGATAGGTATATGTAGGAGGTATTTTAGTTCATTATATCTTTGTGTATGATTTACAGTGTTTGATAGGTCACCTTGATGCTGTGCTGTTTTGCATATTAAGATGGGGTAGAGGTCTTAGTGCTCCTACTGGAGAGTGAATCACAGGTTAGGTCTGGTTGAATATGTGTGAGGTGTTACACTATCAGATGGTGTAGGCAGTACCTGAAGTGGAATATGGTAGAAATGGGGCATGGCACTCATTTTCATCATGAACATACAGCATCTACTGACCATGTTTGTTTGTAATCTGTATTGGAAGATGGATTGAGGTATGTGACAGAAGCGAGCAGTGAGTTATGTAGAATCCTATTGTAGCGTTTCTGTACTTCTCAGAATTTGTCTTTCTGTAAAGACTTTTCTCCACTTAAAATTTGCTTGTCAATAATCTATTTGGTTTTCTTTTAAAAGAATATTAAAAATTGATTTTTGCTAATGTTAGTGATATTTGGTTCCACCTTAACTGTTACTTAATGGTTTAATTTTAGTCTGAAGATAAATGGGTCCAGAAAAACTTCTACTGGGTCATTGAAGCTTTCTGGATATTCACATGGATGATAATAAGATTAGCTTTCTCCTAATTATAACCAAAGGAAATCCTATGAGTGACCATGGCACATATCCCTTAAATAGGGAGAATCAATGAAATATGCAAATACATGTTTCACTAGCATGACCTGAAACCATGCGCCTAGTGTGGCCTAGAAGACATGCTGAGAAAGTGAAGGACAAGTTGTTGGACCATGTATATTGACAGTTGTCCCTGTTATACTAGATGCAATACCAACTGCATCAGTAAAATAATAATAAAAAAAAAAAGATGGACAGAGAAAATATATGTAGAAATGCAGTTTCACAGATGCATTGTAAAGGGTTGAATCATAAATATCACTACAGTTGAGACAATTTTTGAACAGAAAGAACTGAGGTGTTGCATTAAAAGTGAGCTCAAGTTGTCAAACAGCATACACTTGTATATACATGTTAAAAAGTGTGGCAGCCAAAAGGAAAAGGTTCTTACCAGGAAACTTCCAGTCCTCTGTTAATATCAGGGAGTCTAGCTGTGCCTGTGAAATAGCACGTATAGTGGCTTATGCATCACCAACATAAAATTTAGAGGAAGACACAACAAAAACGTGGTGAGATATTATTCATGCAAATAAGCCTTGGAAATTTTAGGGACCCTAGAGGGGGCTTAAACTCTGACTGCAAGGGGCTTTTCACAGCCTCATCCTTTTATGTGGTCCCTCTGTGCCTTAAGCCAGGGGAATTGTGTGCACTCTTGCAGAAACATTTGTGAATTAACTGAGCTAATCAAATTCATATATACTAGAAAATATATAAAAGGCTTAAAGTAATTACAGCATTGTACTGCTCAGCTCCTAGCACCATACCTCTCAGGTATGAACATGCATGATTCAAAATTTGACCTATGTTTTTTGCTGGAGGGGGCAGGGTTTTGTCTGACTTACACTTGACAGTCTACCTAATTAGCAATGCCAGATTACATAATGTTGTTTGGGATGTGTATATACTGGCATAGTTTTCTCTTTTTCTTCCCTTTTTCCCGTGCTTTTTATCAGGAATTTTCCAGGCGCTTCTGAAGGTTCACCTCAGTTGAAACAACTATGTCTAAATTGCACCAGATTCTGTTTTCTATTAGATATGTGTCCTTACCAGTCTCAAGGCTATGAATTTACATATAGCTATTCAGTGAGGAACAGTGTATTTGTTTAACCCTGGAGAAACTTTAATAGAAATATTTCAGAAAGTCCTTACAAAGGAAACTTGTGCTTTTGTCTTTTGGCATGTTTTCTTCTGGAAGATGCTTTCCCATAACTTAAGGGAAAAGTGTCTCCTGTTACAAGGTAGATGAGATTCTGCTCTCATTTAGAAAACACTTAGATTTTGAGAGTGTAGTTCATTCAGTTATGGGTTAATGATTTATCACCAGATGGAATTCAGTTTAGTTCCATATTTCTAAAAATGGTTTCACTTGGTGCAGCTGTGCTCTTCCCCATTGTCAGTGTCTCCATAGTGTTCAGGAAACACTGGAGGTGGCACGGGTGGCAAGGCAGCTTTGCAAGGAAAGCAGACAGGCCCTTCCACAGACCCTTCTTGTTTAGGCAGTAGACTCTTATGATTGCAGCAGTTAATCTAGCTCAAGTACAGACTTATCATGAGACCAGCACGTGCAAGAAAGATCTGTTTAACTGCCTGTGATGTGCTAGTAGTCTTATGTGCAGTGACTTAATACTGGAAGTGTACTCCTGAGCTGTGAAGGACATGTGTCTTCCAGACTGTCTAGGACAGTTAAACCCCTCCTGAAGTGGGTTTCTTCCACCTGATGTGTTTTATGGGCTGTTGTTTATGTGCTGTTGCCTTCTACAGGACTAGCTCACTCCTTCTACAGCCCTAAGCTCCTACATCCAAAGCAGTATATGTTTCTGGGCATGATGGCCTGGAGGTCAGTTCCTGAGGCAGCGTAGCATGGCTGGCAGCTGGAAATCTGATTTTCTGGGTGTTTATTTCTTGTATCCATAGATCATCATAATGGTTTCTCACAGACAGGGCTTCACTCATCAGACATCTCTTGCAAAGCAAGCAGAACCCCTGTCACCCATCGTAGGGAATATCTGCTCAAGAATATTTGTTTTATAAATAGGTTTGAAAATATGACTGGGTTTAAAATGAGCAGTACCAAAAACTGTGACATTTATAATTTGTTTGAAGGCTAACCTTTCAAGGGAAGGTGGAATAAAGTTTCTATTTCTCTGATCTCTGTATTTCTGACTTCTATCTGCCATAGGATCTAACTGCCTGAGATCTGACTTAAAACCTTCCTTTGGTGAGGCAAAAATAAATACAACAGGTAAGTGGCAAAACAGGAAGGCAGATAACAGGAGCAGTTGTTTCCAGGAAAAAGTTTTGAAAAAGGCAAAGCTGACAGCAAGAATAAGAGGCTTGGGGGGGGGGGGATTGTTTGTGGTAGGCAAAAGGTCTTTTGGTGCCTCTGCTAATGACATGAAAACTAGTTAGTGCGGAGACAACTATAAGCCATTTATGGAGGAGGAAAGGTAGACTGCTATTGTTGCCAAAAATGTAACATTTTTCACAGATACATCAAAAGACTTGTGATAGCACACCTCAAATTTTGTATTAAAAAAAAGATTATTTCAAGAGGCATTAAACCAGGAAGTATGGTATCCTTATTTGTGAATGGAATTAAGTAGGTTGTGAGCAGCAGTGCTTTGACCTGTAGAAAAATGCAAGTAATTTCCTACAGCTAATGTGGTCTGACATTAGTCTGAAGTGATGTCCTGTAATTTTTTTTTCTTGGTCCTGACACCCAGTGATTCTTGGAAGGGATGCCTCTGCAGGGTTTTATGTTGTGGTTTCTGTTTGCCTTCTTGTGTAGGATATTCACACTGATGAATTCATCCACTGTTTTCATCCTTACTTGATCTTGCAGTGATTTGATGCTGTCACTTGAAGCCCAGATGTTGGCTGAACAGAGCCTTGGGTGCAGCTGAGAGCTCCTATGAAATGATGGTATTTTTGTTTTGATCATTTGACATTTTTTTTGGCCTGGGTGTCCTACCTTGTAATTGCTTTACATCTAAAAGTTTAATTATTCTTTTGGCAAAATGTAATCCTAAGAATTTTTCCCCAAAAAGCTCTGTTTGTGTTCTGAAATAGCATTGTGTCTGAGAAAAATTATCAAGAACTTGCAAAGCAGCTTTTATCTTGCCAGACTTTTGAAATGAAAAATGTATGTTTTTCGGCTTTCTGTAAGAGTAAGTGAGGCAGAGACAGAGGGAGAGGTTACCACACTGTAAATTTTCTCTAGACAGGAGAAAGGGCACAGCTGGAGGAGGTGCCAGAACAGATTCGCTTTATATAGATCTCTTGCAATTCTCTTTATAGAGTTCTCTTGCACAGTGCTAAGTGCTGAGAGAATATAGTATGTGTGCATATGTAAAACAAGCATTGCCTTTCACTTCATGTAAAGATGCCTTTGTTTAAAAACAAACAGACAAACAAAAAAACCCCTCTGTAGGTAAGTACATGGGTTCTTGCAGAACTAACCCAACTATGTCTTAATACCCATCCAAATTTTGGATCATTTTGCTGGTGGGAATGTGGAATGATTAAAATGGAAGCAGCAAAATGCTTTCCTGCATGGAAGATTTTCAAAAATAGAGAAAGTGCTGAATAACAAGTGTGAGTAACAATAAAGATCTGAATGTTTATCACTTCATGACAAGTATGTTCAGACTGCCCTGGTTTTAACTCCAAGGGCTAGCATTATCTGAATAACAATTTTGGTATTTGGGATTCAGCTGCTATTACAGAGTGCCTGTTGGGAACTGCCTGGTTAAGATGCAAATCAAACCCTGTCTGAAGATGATCAACAGTTTCATAAAAAATGTGGAGGGGCAGCTAAAATGAACACACATGCAATTCTTTTGGGCAGGGGTAACCAAAACAGAGTTTCCTTGAGACGGGGAGATTTAAACCATAAAGACAGCCTGTGGGCACATGTTATTGGTGCTCCTTAGAAGAAAGGAATTTGGGAATTTCACTAGAAAATGAAGATGGAGAATTTGTAAGCTCAGCAGCATCTGACCAGAAATGATTCTGGAAAGATATGGTGAGGTAACACCGGACAGAAAAGCAGGATGCGAAGGGAAATCTAGGATATTCTCTCTTCAGTGTCTCATCTAAATTTTAAATGTTATCAGCTAGTTTTACATCAAATGAGAATTGAGGCATATTGTTATGACAAGTCAGTTTTCCTGCTATGATGAATCTCAACAGATTAATTAGCATGGCCCTCCTTTCTTGAGTGCTTTGGGTTGCAAACTGGCTTAAATGTTGCCACATCTCCTTGCAGATTGTCTTGCCCCTCTGTCTTCAAGTGTCCTTTCAGCTATAATGGGCGATGTTTTGAGCTTGCTTGGGAAACTGGTCTCAAAAATAACCCATCAAAAGTAAAGAGATGTTTTAAAGCCAGATCAGTTCACAACAGAACCATGCAAATGACATCCAATTATAGTCAGCTTAGTTGTGGGAATGAGCAACAAGAGGTTGCTGTGAAAAGCTTTGTAATGTAAAATTGCAGCTCTTGGTATGAGGTAAGAAAGCATTATTTTATTTATGGAAATTGAGGTAAAGTGGGGCTCTTTCGTACTAGAAATTTCTGCTGAATAAAACTGTTAGAACAGTTTTCTGTGGATGTACTTGGTCTGCTCTGATTCAGGAACCAAAATAAGTTATACTATAACTGTACGCTGTAGTGTGACTAAATCCACACTTCCACTTTCACCAGGGTAACTACAAAAACCCTGGTAACCCATAGCCCTGAGAACACGACTTCAAAGATAGCACTATTACAGGGAGGGCCCCAGTAAGGCTGAAGGTCAGCCAGGAAGGCAGGGAGAGGTGGCAGAAGCTGACCCCTGTTCTCCTGAATCTCAAGCAAGCACTAACCATTGGGCTGTTCTCCTTAACTATCAGGAAAGTAATTTCCAAAACCAATTATAGTTGATTTTTAAAAGCATAACCATTGATCAGATGTCCACACCTATTGAAAGTCTCAGAGAGTTAGGATACAGGATAAATTTAAAGTGCAATGGCAGTTTTCAAGTAACTCCCTATGTAGGAAAGCCTTTTCTGCTTTTTGTGTTTTTGAAAAGCTCTCCTTCAAATCTCAGTGTTAGAAAATAAACAACCAAGGAAATGAGGTGTAATGTCAGCAACATAAATACAGTTAAATTCTCCACAGTCATACCTTCACGATTTGAAATTTCTAATCTAGATAAGTTAGAGCTATAACAAATTATGAAGTAACACAAGGTTTAGGTAGGATTAAGGTTGTTAGGCCCCAGTGAAAAGTGTTCCCTTTGACAAGGGGTAGTTACACTATTCTGTAAACTCTAACAGTCTCTAACTGCAAGAAACGCTGCCTTTTTAGCAGTATTGAAGAAACATCTGTTTACTATTAAGGTAAAGCATATAAAATTTAAACAGAAAAGATCTTTTCTGATTGAGTGATTATAAAAACAGAACAAAAATTGGTGTAGGCATTCCCTGTGTTGGAGTCTAAGATTGCTGGTGTTAAATGATGTTGTTGGTACAGCAAGATAGTTGCCAGAATGACTGGGGGTAGGGCTGTATATATGCACGTATTTCAGCAGCTTTCCTCTGCAGCAGGCCCAGAGTTGCACTGGCAGAGGGAGGGTCGTTGATGTGCTGGATGCAGGTTCTTGCACAGCTCCTTCTTGCTACTTACTGAGCCTGCCAGAGGGTTGTGCTAGAAACAACACACACACGTGTGTGTGCGCTCACATGGCACTTGATCTCTAAGCTACCTCCTAATCCCCACTAATTGCCACCTGCTCAGGCACAGATCACCCTCTTCTCTGAAAAAGTGAGTGTTGTCAGATCCTTAGTTGGGGGTAAAAATGCCCATTTAAAAATCACAGTGATTATCAGTTTCATATGAAATGAAGAGCCTTTACTTCAAGATGGGTACTTCTTAGTGTGTGGACTATACAGAATAGGAGGCTGAACAAAATGGGATGCTTATCATGCTAACAGCTCTGGACCTTGCCTCTTAGCTTCCCTCTATTGTGTGTTCTGTGTAAGAGACAAAGAAGGCTCAGGATCTGAATCACGAACAGCTGCAAGAGAAGATTGTTTTTGTTAAAAGCTCTTCAGTACTTATTTTAAAGCCAAGCATGTCTGAGCCTAGTTAACTTCTGGTTTAAAGGCTTATTTGCTTCAACATCTATTTTTTACATACTTTAACAGTATTAAAATAGATCTTGTGCAGAAATGAGGAATATATGATTACAGCCTCGTTTTGTTCCTACCAATTCAAGTAAAATGAACACACAGTAGAGGAAAAATTATTTTGAATAGTGTTTTTCTTCCCCCTCCCATTTTCCACAGAATGGAATTTTCCTGAAACATATTTAAGTTAGTATTTGGAGTAGGGCAGATGCCTAAAAAGCAAATTCCACAATGTGGACACAGTCTCAGGAAAAGCTTTAAAGACCTTTCATTTTAGTGGTGGATCTTGTGAACCTCCTTCTCAGAATACACACAGAGCTGCGTGAGGGTCAAGGAGGGTGAGAGGTCATAAGGAGAGCCAAGCTCTGCCCCAGTAAGGGATCTGAAAAGCTTGCAGGGCAGCATAGAAACAAGGCAATGTAATTGTGGCTGTTCCAGTCACTGAGCAGGAATGCTGCTGCACGTGATAGCAGTAAGGCCTGCTGAGCAATCTGTCTGAAAAAGAGTTATAAGAATGAACAAGACAAGCTAATGGCTTCATGTTAGAAGCAACTCTTTTCCTAATGCAGTACCTGTAGTATGTGGGTATTTAAAAGCTTTTTTAGATATAAAAGTCACAGTGCAACAGTTCCAAAAGTATGGCTGTACTCCCAAAGATCAATAATCTATGTTTTTAAAGCACCTTTATTATCTATTTCCTTTATCTAGCCTTGAAAATAGAGAGAGGCAGAACTGGTTGAAAACAGACCAGGTAGTAGACCAGTAGTCTGGTCTGCTACCAGAAAACAGACCAGTAGTAGCTGTATATACATGGGTAATAAGAAGGGTTTGATTTGACTAGTGCGAGAGAAGAAAATTTAGCTTAGCCCATTCTGTTTAAGTCATTTTGTGTTTAAGGTGAGATGTTGCCTCTGCAAAAGCCCTGTATGTTCTGACGGAAGCTTACCTTCTGTGGGGTATCTATAGCATCCAAGGAGCAGTTCAACAGCAGTCTGAAAAGTGTGTGGCATCTCCGGATAAAACATTAAATGGAGGATCTTACTAGAAGAGATACAAAATGGATGTGTAAAAGGACAGTTTCTCAATTATGTGCACTGATAAGAAGTCATGTTTGTTTTATGCTGATCTAAATTTCTATTAGTTGTCTACTCCACTGATAGGAAGTGGAAGACCATTGTGAATTGTCTTTGGTCTGGCTGCCAGCATAGCAAAAAGTAGCTGTATCACGTTCACTCGTTTTGCATCTAGAAGGTTTTCTTCTAAGTAGCAGCTAGAAGGATGGTGTTTAATTTCTCTAAATGCATTCTATTTTGTTGTCCGGTTCTGGAAGAGAAGAATGGATGCTTGCATTCACTCTATGGAGAAATCATGCACTGCGCTGTTTAGAGAACTGTGAAATCACATAACTGAAGTAGTATTAGCATTTTGTATTCCAGATCTGAATTTTGCTCAGAATGTCAGGCCAAGTTTAGAATTTCCCTGAGTTCACAGGCATTCAAATTTTAGAACTTTTAATTTTTTTTTTTTTTTGGTAGGGCTATGTTTTCAATCCCTTTGTTCCATTTTTAATGCCCTTTTGAAGGAAAAAAAACCCAATAATTTGCAAAATACCTTGTGATCTTTTTTCTATTGCCAAATGCTTAGGAAAGAAATGCTCATTAGACAGCTAGGTTTGGATACTGAGCTGATCCTGTAATGCTCCTTCAGTGGCATATAGTTTTTGTTCCAGAATAAAATTAACCCTGCTGCTTTTTCATGAGAGGGGAGGAATAATTACTGTGGCTTGCTTTTTCTCATCAGTGTGTTGGCCTGCTGCCCTGGCTTTTTAGTACCAGGTGTTACAGACAACAGTAACTTCTTTTTTTGCTTCTTTCTACCTTGTCTTCTACCCTCAAGAGCAACCAGCATTTACATGGTCATTTCAATTTGTCTGTTACTGGCCCTGTTTTCTAAAATGCAGCTATTTTACTTTCATTTTGCTGTTATGTGCTGATATTGTACCTTTAATCACTTTCACTCTTCCTACTATTTGGACATTCACCAGATGTCTTCAAGGTTTTTTTTTTTTTTTATGTTGATCTGTTTTTTTCTGCTGTTTTTCCTCTGATCATTGAAGGATCCCTACACAAATATTAGCAGATTGCTATCCAACAAGTTGCAATCAAATGATGACCTTATTCTTTGACCAAAGGAAGTGCAAGTGTGTTCTTTTCCCTTGTGGGCCTTAAAGTGTTTGTAGATGGTCTTTATCAAGGGAAGTTTTTTCACTTCTATGTAATATTAATTCAGTTAAGGTGCAGTGGCACTTACTTTCTGTAGGTAGCTATCATTCCTGAATGCAGAGGCATAAAATTTAATGGGCTAATGCAGTGAAATATTGTGATGAGATACAGCACAAAATAGAACAGTCCTTTCATTTGACCCCACAAAAAATACCCCAGCAGGCCACGTTGTGGCTAGATCTGGCAGGTTCCTACTGATGGAATGAGTGCAGAGGTTTTTTTGAAAGGAGTTAGAGGGTCAGTGAGTGTTTTTGGGGTGTAGTGTTGCTCCTGCTCAATTTGACCTGAAAAATGTTATATGTGTTTTAATTGCTTTATGGGATATAAAGCCTCTCTCATACATCTGTCAACTGGCTGGAAAGCAGGGATCAGGATCCTTCAGACTAGCCAAAGAAAACCCTTTCACCTGTGCAGGAAAGATAGGAGATAGGTGTTGGCACATCTTATTAGGATTTCAGTATCAGTCCTTGGAGGAGAGATCTGTGGGTGTGAACCTAAGCTCTGCCACTCCAGCAAGGCTCTTCTGCTCTGGCATAGATTATCAGAAAGGTGCCATTTTGGTTTACAATGAGCACAGCTAAATGTTTTTGCTTAGTGGAACTGCTGCTTGTGGTGACCCTGCCCAGACTGAGTTATGTCTGGTAGTAAAATTGTGATTTATTATTTGATTTACAGGGCTTTTTGGGAAGGAGTGAAAATTGCAGAAGGATGTGGGGTGGAAAACCACAGTGGAATCCACAGGAAAACGGTGGAGGCAACACCTCAACACTTACTACCAGGCTACAGGCTTCCTGTTTATGTTGATTAGAGGAGCTAGAAAGGGTCTAGCCATTCAGATGCCTGGGTTCTGGCAGGTGGTTGGTGTCTGGTGCCAGCCTGGAGCTCCTTATTGCACCATGGCACTTCAGGCTGATGCTAAAACACATGTTCTTTTATTCTTCTTGGTCCCTCCAGCCTTCCCAACATCACCAAAATATCAATGCCTTTAAAATATTATAAGTACAAAAATATTTTAACAGATTAATAGGAGGTATTGCTCTGGAGTGCTGCAATGTTAGATTGCCAAAGCAAATGTTGAGAGAGAGAGATTTCTTTTTTAAACAGGGTCTGAGAATGCTGTCTGTCTTCAATTTTTTTTTTTTTGGCATATTTTTAGTTAGCTTTCACCACAAAAATGCTGATGTATTTCTTCAGACTTCTGGTGTGCTGCAGAAGTGTATCAAAGGGCTTTGTTCCAGGGAAAAAGAATAACCAACCCAAATAGCAACAGCTAGAAATGTTTTATGGCTATAGGCTCTTGATGCAGCCTAGGCCTGATTCAGACCTCTGTTCAGCACTGAGCATCACAGACTTGTCCCTTTCCTGAGGCTTAGACAAACCATGCTCCCTAATCAAAGACACTGTTACAGGTTAGGTGATAATAATAATCTACTGTGTAGATGACTGTGGGGCCCAAAATAGAAATACTTTGGTGACCTATCACCCTGAAAGAGAGTCATATTTCTTTTTAATGGGTTGTCTTCTGCTGCTCTGCTAAGAGGCCTGTCCAGGGGCTGGCTCTTAAAATTCATGACCAGCACAGTCAACCTCCTGTTCTGTCCATGTTCCAACTGTGACTAATTCTATCTGCATGCCACATCTTTATCCTACACAGGACAAAGGGATGTGTCTTGGGTTTTAGCTCACACGGTCTGTGGAGGGCCCTGGAGAGCTGCTGCCTCATTATTGTTTATGAATATTGATCCCTGATGTTTCCTGAGCTGAACCAAAAACTCTGTCCCTAGCTGTTTCTCCCCCCCGGTATAAGCTCTTCTACAACTATTTTGTACTTCCCAAGTTTGCACATTCCTTTCTATTTTGGTGCCTGTGTGCTTTATTTGTTAAGTAAAGTAGCTAATTAAAAAGCAGAATCTCAATTTGATTGGTATTTTTTTCTTTTTTTCCCTTTCTTTCCTGTATTTTGCTCCAGCACTTGGTTTGTGGCCTGAAGCTCAACAGAAGGGGCTTACTGCTTGCATCTGTCAGTGAGCGGAGACAGTAAGGGCCCAGAGCAGCTTCACAGCTCCAGCCAGCCAGAGGTGATGAAGGGAAGGGAGCGCTCTCTGGTACCAAAACAGCATGTGTCACGCCCCTTGCCAGTATGACCACTGCACTTGGTTCAAATGTAGTTGCACTGGTAAGTTTCTGGGTATTTATTCCCCCTAGATGAGGATGGCCAGTAGAACTGCACTATGTGTGCTCAGAGTAAGCCATGAAAAAGCAGAATATAACATGTCCAGAACTGAGAGGTTTTTGGTTTCCTACAGGTTTCTGTTCTGTGACTATTAACTTTAGTCAGCATGGGTAAGAGCTGCCCCCCCCCCATGGATTCTCTGGTGTCTTATAAAGTAGAATTTTCCACTGCATCGTTTCCTTTGGTTGTAGTGCTTATAGGATCTGCCTCCTCTGCTCAGTTGTCTATTCTTAGGAAATCTGTAGAAACCTGACTGCCTCAGAGATTTCTACCTTGCTGAAATCATCATTGCAGGTTCTGAAGTTGCTTGGGGTAGAGGCAGACAAGAGAAAGGAAAGAAGCAAGAGGCATAGAGAAGCAGCCAGATGAAAGTAAGGATTGCATCAGCTTCATTTCCATGGGAAGTCAGGTTAAACAGAGAAAAAAAATCATGACTGTTGCTTTTGTTCTGGCTCTGTATCCCTGTTAGCAAGAACTGTGTTTAAGTGTTCTCATGCACCTACTGTTTCCTCTTTGGAGACTCAATACTGAGCCTTTGTGGTGTTGAGGGGTTGGTGGGAAATAGATTGCTTGTGCTGGAGCACTGGTGGGCAGTGACTGAATGGAGAAGTAGCATTCACTGAAAGCCTCTTTACTCATTAGCAGATAAAAGCAAGCTTACTACAGCTGAGACGCCTTCAGCAGTGTCTTCAGATAAGTTTGTCTTTCAGTGTCCAGAGCTGAACCTGGACAGCAAACTGTGACTGTGACAGCATAGAATGAGGGATATGGCTCATGTTAGTACTGAAACATCTCTCACAGCCACTCATAGCTGTGAGAGAAAGGCTGAAGTTAGATGCATTGCCAAGATATCCCGGGAGCGGGGGTGTGTCTAACAGATATTGTTGATTTATTACTTGTTGCCTTTCCCATATTTATTCTGTTTCCTACTCAGCTTATTTCTCCTCTGCCTGAAACATCTCTTTGCTTTGATCTCTTGGATTAAGATCTTGGAATTGAGGGAATGTTGCTGGTAAAGACTCTTAGAGAAAGTAGTTCAGTCTTTCCAGGTCTCTGGGTGGGACTCAAATCATCATTGCTTAAATTATCTAAGGAATCCTTAGATAACTCAGTTGCTCATGCTATTGACAGCACTTGGCTGAGGGTTGCATTTTTATTCTTAATAAGTTTAGTTTACCGAAAAGTTTGGAAATTAGTATTTTAAAAGATCAGTGTCTTAACAGTAGTGAGAATCATGTAGTTCCCAACCAGCTTTTTCCTTTAAATCTTTCTAATTAAAGAAGGTCATAAACAATATGGTCAGATTTGTTTCTGCATAGCACAACAGGTAAATTTCTGTGGTGAATGACTTACTCCACCTCATTTGCAGCAGCTGTCCTGCCTTCTTCTGCAGAGCAAGCTTTTTTAGTGCTTAGAGGAATTTTGGGAAAGGGGAAGAGTCATTTAGAGAAACCAGGAGAAGGAGGGGTAAATAAACTATCCCCAGTGAGACAGGTGAGCAATGAGAGAAATTATTAGTCCTTCTCCCTTTAAGAGAAAGTAGGGACATTGCCCTCTTCCATCCTTTATGGCTCTACTGTGCCTGGATAGATGGTGGAGCGAGAGAGTAGACTCTAGTGATCCCCAAAGGGGAAGTACATCTCTGTTCTTTCAGATACAGAGAAATTTCTGTTGCCTCTACATCAACATTTCAGTGACCTTTCTCTTTCTGTCTAAAGTAGACATGTCCACAGCTGAGGTCTAATGTCCAGCCTCTGCTTTAAGGAGTGCTCTGTTGTTTTTTTTCTGTAGTTCTGCCTGTCTCCTGGTGGCAGAGATCTGTGTTTCCATTCAGTTCCTGCTGGCAGGATTTTCCTGTTCCAGTAGTACGATATTCAACTAGCCCTAGCATTTCCCTGGCAAGTGCTGCAGTAAAATCTTTGGAGACAACCCAAACTGCACATGGTATTTGTCATCATTTCTATGTATTGTTCGGTGGCACATAAAATGCCAACAGGTGCCTTTTAAGATACTGCTCTCCCTGACAATGCTTTTTTAATAGCTGCAGAATGATCCTTGCTGCCCTCACATAACCAAGCCAGCTGTGTGTATGGATCCCAGGGCTGTGACTCCACCAGCAACTCTTAATTTAAAATGCAAAAACTGGTGTAGGTTCACAAAAGAGTAAAGCAAAGACTGTAGGGGCTGCTGTCAAGGGGCAAGGATGGAGCATAGATTTTTCAGCCAGTAGAGCCTGGTAGCCCATCGTTCCTTGGTGAGTTTGTTCTTACAGCCTGAGAACAGGCACCCTGCCATTCTCACAGACGGACAGAAGGGCAAGCTGGAGACAGATCAGCATTGTGTGTCGGATATTTTTGTTGGAGGATTGCAACCTGGGATTTTCAAATAACAGTTAGCACTTACACCCATAGCCTGTAGTTATTTGTTAGTTATGGAGTAAATTCACATGTTAAGAAAAGCTGGGACAGATGTTTATTCTAATGTGATGCCCGGATTCAATGAATTCAGGCATAGTGCCAAGTTATAGGAGACTCTGAAACTATATACCAAAAGATTTGGGTTTACTGAATTGGTTCAGATAATTTCTTCAATATGAATATTCCTCTGCACGTACCTTTCCTCTTTAAAAACTCCCACAGAGATAAACTAAACAGCCTAACAGCCTTCTAGGTGCTGCTTGCCTTTGAGCTGAGAACTGCATTTGCAAGACCCGTTTTTATGTAGAGGGCTTGTTTTATTTCAGTGAAATAAAATGCCGAGTTAATAAAGGTGCAAAGAAAATGAATCTGCTGTGATTGAAAAACCTAGGCCAAATTTACTTGTGTGTGTATATGTGTGATTTTTTTGTTTTGTTTTGTTTTGTTTTTGTTTCCCAGTGCACTACAATCCAGAAAATTAGTTCTGCTTTGGAATAGATATGCCTGGCCATAATGAGATTTGAGATGGACTTTAAGATGTGCAGATTACTCTTCTAGCTTTTCACCCTCCTGCTCTTGTGCAACCCCCTGTCACAGCTAATGTCCTGGAAAAGCTAGATAAAAAGGCACTCTCAACCTTACATTTTCTGTAGCCCAAATTGCCTCACTCACCCCTCATTATGGGAGTGGGTTACATGTCCTGCTAGTAAACTCTTTGCCTTTCTTGGAATAAAAGGAGCCTTTAGGGAGGGAGGGGAAAGCAGCTTGTTTGTGTCAAATGCCACCACTCTGTATGTATCCAGTCCTTAGTGCTGTGTATGGCACTAGAACTGTTTGGGTGTTACGGTCCATTTCTGGCAGAACTTGAGCTAGTAAGAGAGTGCTCTTACTGTAATTTGCTCTTTGTGAACTGGTACCAACCACCTTTGCTGAGTTTGTGGAAAGATATAATTTCTATCTCCCCTTAAGATGTCTGTCTTGGCTGTTAATTCTGATGCTTAGTTGTTGCTGATACACTTGCTTAAATGCACTGTCCTGTAGGTCAGAGGACTCTAAATTTTGGTGCAATATTAAAGAAATACCTGACTTTTCTTCTATCGCAAGACCAGTCTTACTTCCTTCTTACATTTACCACTCTGGAGTAGTAATTAGATACTTGTATGGTGGGAATACTGTGGACATACATGTTCTGTGAATGGAGCCTTGGGCAGGCTGACCTGAATGAGCTAGTTCTGGAAGCAGAAGCAGGTGTTGGTGGGATGGTGCCCTACCTGGATTGTGTTCTGCCTGTCACTTGTCCTTGGGATGTGCCAGCTCACTCAGGTCTAGCCTGGGGATCTTAACACTGAACGGCATGATGGGAATGCACCAGCTAGATCAGTAGTCTCTGTCCTCCCTTGGTTTTGAGATCTCACATGGAGATTTAAGGGTAGTGCCCTTTTGTGTCACATGAACATGTCCTCTGACTTCCTGGTCTCAGAGAAGCTGCACAAGAAGCAGCAGCAAGATCTAGGGTATCCTGTGTTTTGGAAATTTGAAGAGGTTGGCAAAACTGATTAAGTTAATCATTTTGGGACCAAAGGTCTGGGCACCTTACAGGGCTGTGTCCTGGTTACTGGAAGCACCTGTTCATGATGAGTGAGGAGACTGATTGGCTTGATCCTTGTTACCATTTCTTCTCTGGTGGCTGTGCTACACTGTGTGTTTCAGGTTGTGGGTTGGCTGGTTCTGTTTCAGATGCCGTATATGTGACATTCTGAAAAACATTTCCTAATTCTCAGTATGAGTTACAGTCTGTGCTCACACTACTCAGATACTCATTGGAAAAGCAATAGAATCAGGTGTCTGCTTCTGCTGCCCAGCAGCACTGTGCCTGTGTCATCCTGAAGTACGTTTCTTTGTGCCACAGCTGCTGACAGTCATGGAATTTGTAGACTGAACATGGGGGTGCACCCCTTTGGCAGAGCAGTTCGTGCCTTCATGGGACTGACTTCATGTTTTAGTGCTGCTGGTTAGGTAAGAAGCCTAGAGTTATAGTCCAGACCAGAGCCCTGCTGCTGTTACAAGGCTGAAGCTCAGATCCTCTTGAGGTGTGTCCCCCATCATTTCCTCAGATTCACACTTGGGTTTAAGTGCCTGGCTCTCATCAGAAATGAAATCTTCAGACTGCTTCCTAGTCCTTCACTTTTGCCTCTTAAAATAGTGCCTTTATAGTAGAGTAGTTTAATAACATTTTGAGGCAATTACACGTTCAGAAATTGAACTGCTAGAGGTGATCTTTCTTTGACTTTACTATTAGAGGTTTTACAGAGATTTACCAGTGTTGAATCCAGGATAGCATAGGCTCTACTGAACACAGTTGCTGTGCAGTTATTTCCCAGAGAAGAGAGTTCCTGCAGAACTTTTACAGCAGAACAGTGGCCAGGTAGGTCTTGGTGGGTCCCAGCACAGCAGATGAGCATGTATGTTCAGCTCTCTGAGCCTGCCTGAACCCAGCCATTCTTCTTCCAGTCTTCCTGGCATGCTTCCTAGATACTCTCTGTCCACTGTCTGTTTGTGGAAATGGGTTCATGATGCAGCTGCCTTCATACCTCTCCTGGTCCAGTACAGACAGTGGTGCATCCCACAGCTCCTTTAGTGGATATGCTGGCTTCTGAATTCAGTGGACATGGAAGACAAGAGAGAAAGAGACTTTGCGAAGGTTCCCAAACATGTAGTTTGTACTTGAGCTACTGTAAGAACCGTGCAAATGTGCAGAAAACAATAAATACATTGCCTCAGTCTCCCTTTCACTGGTGAGCATTAACTGACATTAGGCTTGAGCTTTGCAGTATTCAGATCCCCTTACATGTGGCTTCTACTGTGAATTGCACAATGTTTACATATCTGCTGACAGCTGCTTTGTTCCTCACCTGCTGTTGCAGGCAAACAGTTGCCCCTCCATTTTTCTCAGTGTTGCTCAAGTTTCCATCATCTTTTTGAATACTGGCCTTCCTCCAACGCCCTCTCCAACTCTTTTAAGCTCTGTGGTTTCCAAGTCCAACACCTGAATCTTTGTTCTGCTTCTGCAGAAATCTGATTCTTTCAACTGCCTGCAGAGAAGTTAGGGAAAACTGGCTTTATCAAAGACACTGCTGCTCTTTTGTTCTTGCCAGGTGGGATTGATTCAGGTACTGATGATCCGTAATAATTGGCCTGTTTTGAGACACTTTTCTCCCTTCTGAGAAGTACATGGAGTAACAGGCAGAACACAGTAAAAGGTTTAAGAATAGAGATGGTTCGTAAAATCAAACTGGAATTTATAAATCATACATAGGCAGATTTCCCAAACTATCTCTCTCTCTTAAGTTAACTGTGGATAAAAATGGGCATAGTTATACACCCAGTGTCTCTCCGTAAGTAAAAAGGTTCCATCATGATGAGCTGTTAATTGAAGTTGGTTCTGTTTCCGGGTATTACTATTCTGACAAAGTTAATAGTCCAAAAATATAAAGAAACTGTCATTTACAATTGGCTGATCTCAGGACAGATTTAAAAGGATACTTTTAATAATCTCATGTAATTGTTACTCTGTTATATCCCCTAGCTATACAATTATGGTTGTGGAAAAATATATATTCTTATTACCAATAGTTAGGAAAAATAAAAATCCCATATGCTTATTATATCTTCTAGCTCAAGACCAAGTGTTATGGAAATAAAACCCCAGGAGGGCTGAATTATAATTTGAAATGTTATGCAAATGAAACAAACACAGTTAGAAGTGGAAGAAATACAAACATGCTGAAACAAAGACAATACATTATAAATATGACCAATTGTAATTCAGGTAGAAGTCACAGAAAAAGAGATATTCTAATATCTCTAAATATTTAGATATTTCTTTTAGATATGTCTATAATAATATTTCTATTACCCCTTAGTACTGATAGACTAAAGGATAAGATTCTCGTGCCTACTCCAGGTGAGTTACTGTGGAGCAGAAAAAGGCTGGTTGAGGAGGTACACCCTGCTCTGTTTGGTTCATGATACTCTCTCAGATGCCGTATAACCCAAACTGTCGCCAGAAAGAGGAGACTCATACCCTGAGCCGGGTATCTAAGTAGGTTCTTTTCCATGCCAGGAAGTGCTCATTTTGTTAGCTGAGCAATGGAGCAGAATGGGAAGGTCCACTCTTGCAATTTTGCAAGCCCTGCAGGTACTAATGTGCCATTTACACACAATTCACATGGTTTGAGCAGAAAAGTATAAGGCATTTCTAGCAGTGAGATCTACGAGGTGAATAAAGGAGGCGGTGCATTTTAGAGCTAGATTTAGACCAGAAACTAGTGGCTATAAAATAAGGACCAGTCTTGACTTGTGAGGGAGAAAATTGGACCAAATGTACATTTTTTCTATAATCTGTAATTTTTCAGATAAATAAAGTGACTCTGCACTTAGAGAACAATGGAAAACGAATTCTTGACAGATTAGGAAAAAAAAATAGTGATACAAGTTCTCTTGCTTGAAGTATGGGATTCAGCAACATTGAATCAGTAAGCTTCAATTAGTAAACTGCAATCATGTGTTTCTAGTGCAGGCTAATCCAAAGCTTCTGTGTGTTTTCTATCAAGGGTCTGCTAATTAAGCCTGAAACTGGAATTGCATGGGTGAGGTGCATTCTTAAGGCCAGCTGTGAGGATTGGAAGAGAATCTTCCCAATTGTCCTCATCCCTGTGCCAGTCACTGAATACCAGCATTGCTCTGCCTCCTTTCTGATTCCATTTTCTGCTTTTCCTCTGCACCCCTGGGCTCACCGGTCATTTCATGCTCTTCAGATCCGTCATGGTTCTGACCCTGTCTAGAAATGACCCTGACAGACCCTGGTTCTGTGTGCGTATGTATGCCCCCCCCCCCCATTCTTGCTCAGAATTTTGTGTGTGCAGGTGTGCAGAGCAGAGGGGTTTGTGAGTCTGGAGTCACAGACCCAACTGTGGGTGCTGTATGGGTTGATCTCCACTTTTGAGATCTTTAGCTCTTATGCATTGGGATTTTTACAGAAATATGAAATAATGATTTATTACAATCCTAGTTTTAGTTTTCTGGTGTTCTAGGTTATTTTTCAGTCTGTTTTTTAACCTGTGATGCTTATCACAAAGTATAGCATTTATTTTCTTTCACAGTTTCATATGTTTTATTTTCTCAACTTTTGATAGCAAAAAATAGCTGGGATTTTTTAATTTTTCTATAGCAATCTCTGTTTTTTCATTCTTTCCTCCTGTGGTTTACTCATCATGCTGTTTTGTCCTGCTAGGAATGCAAAGCCAGGACCCTGTTAGCCTTTGTTGTCTCGGCAATTAAAAATCCTTAAGTCATGCTCCAGTCTTATTCCCTGTGAGTCTCCCCTGCACATGGACATTATTACTGAGTTGTTGCCAAAGGTAGTGGGTTGTCATCCTGTGTTAAAAGAGAGATGGATTCACTTTGACAGACTTGTGCTTACTCCTTGGTAATGAGTAGACTTTTAAATAATTTATGGATTAAAAACAAGCTCCCCTGAAATTTCTGATTGTACCTGTCTTCTTAATGTCTTAATGAACTTTTGATTAGCTGTGGACATGTTAAATATGAGCCAGGAAATGTCAGAGACAAAAATGGGAAGGGAGTAAGAAAACAGCACTGCATCACTGAATAGACATTCAAATGCTTTGCTCCCAGCATTTGCAGGAACCAGAGCTAGTGCATACCCTGAACAGACTCTTGTTTGGGTGTGTATAGGGTGAGGCTCTCCGTTCCTGCATGTTTCACACCAAATCCTTATCCCATGTACCTGCTTGTGACAGGAGGAAACAGTGGAATTGAGTTTTGTAGTTTGCACAAACATTTTTTGCTCTATCCAACAGTCCTGGATCTAAATCCTATTGTTCCTGTCTGAAAATTCAGATGTTTTTGAAAATACAGTCCTAAAAAGCTTTCTTGGTGATGTTTGCCCTTGTGTATAAAACTCCTCTAGCATTAAATTCAACTAAAGTCCATTATACAATCTCTCTGTTGTTAGACAGTCCCAGGATTTCCTCTATTGGCTTTATATGTTCATACAAGACTGAGAATGTCATTGCTTTTGGCATCCACTGTGTTTTCAGGGGCTGCTTGACATTCTCTGAGGTTTTTTGAGTAGATTACTGGTTGCACTTTGTGTTGATCATTGTGACTTTACTGCACCATCTTGGGAAAGAGAAGTTGGTCTGATTATAGGGGATGTCCTAATGGAACCTGCTGGTTGAATAATGAAAATGAGAATGATTTTTTAGAGAAGGCATATCATAAAAAGCTGAAAGTTATTATGGTGTATGTATCTTGTCAGTGCACAAACAAGATGACCACAAACTTAAATGCAAATGACCAGCTGTGTCCAGAAATGAGAGATCAGCCATAAAACCAAAAGAGAAAAACCTATCAGTGAATCTTCTCTTCCTTTTTCAAAACCATCAGGTAGAGACCTGATGAAACCAGCTTGTTCCTCCCAAATTTCAAGGCTATTCTGCGGTGTTAAATAATTGGAATCTTGACTTTTCAGAATTTGTTTTTGCTCTGATTCAGACCCCTGTGATGATTTTTCTCAGAAACTCATCTTTCAAAACTTTTCTTTTGGAAACACCAGCAAGTCTTTCAGCCTGATCAGGAAAGTCTGTTGCCCTTTGTAGTAGCTGGCATTTGTCTGCTTGAGAAACCAGCTACCAACAGGTAGGCTGAGTGGCCTAGTTTGGCCCATGGCTTTGGGGCTTTCTTGATCCTAGCTTTGGAGTCTGAAACTGAACTGAAAACTGGTCTAGGACAGTGAATGTACTGAAGCTTCCTCAGAGTCACAGAGCTCACAAGCATTATCAGAACAAAGGAAAATAACTGTCAGTTTACTCAGAAGTATTTTGAAATGGCAGTTTTCCTTTCAGGGCTTCTCATTATCCAGTGGATTTCTTTTCCTTATGACTAAACTAGTATTTTCTGCAAAGTGTTTTGTTGTCAGTTAAAACTTTTTTGTTTTGTTTTCCTTTTGGGAAGAATCTCTGAGAAAATTTGGGAAGAACCCAAAACACTAAAGTAGGTTTAATATCACTATCTAGAGCTGATCGGTCAAAGAATCCTCTCACTGTGCCAGCATGTCAGAGTGCGGTGGAGCAGTCAGCAGACAGAAGAGTTACAGAGATCTGTAAATGGAGATCTGCTCAAGATTTTCTCAGATTCCTCATGGAGACACGGGTAGTTTCATGCTCTCTCTTTCTCCCTGCGCCTGACCAAGCCACTTCAGGAGGCTGCTCCATCTTTTGTCTTCTTACTGCGTTACTGCCAAACCATGTCAATGTTCCACGTTATGAGCCTATGCTGCCCAGCACACTTCATGCTGGACCCTGATTAGTCCTTGGGGCAGTCAGATGTGCCAGTGCTTTCATAAATGTTTGCTGTCACTGTAAGCTGCATAAGCTGACATCTTAGATGAGAGCCTTGTTATTGTTAAGGATAATCTTAGAGAATAGAAAACTGAGCTGAAAGAAAGAAGTGCTTATGAAATTAACTCAAACACTGAGAACTGGCTTTTCTTTTGGCCTGCTTCATATGAAACTTTTGCAGTGAAAGCCCCAGACCTTGCTCACATAGGTGGAGGGAAGCTAAGTTAATGTGTGTTTAAGCAATAAGCTGAGAGTAAGAACCAGTATGAGTACTTACTCTTGTTTAAGTGTTAGCTAGCTCAGCTCAAAGTTAACATTTCCCCTCTTCTTTTGCTTAATGAGGTGTTGGAGAAACCCACAGCTTCTTGAAATGGAAAGTAATGGATCTTCCCTCATTGTGCAGTTCTAATCTGTAAAAAACAAAACAAAAAAAAAATCCTGCCCTCAGAGACCTCAGGTTTGCCTTGACTTGATTTCCAGCTTCAAAACACACAAGTTAGTAGTACAAAGATGAATGGAGAAGCTGCCCACACTCAAGTAAGGAGCCTTTAGGCGTTAAGACTGGGGAGCTTTTAAGAGGAGTAGAAGAATGAACGAACTCTGGGGACCCTCCCTTGAAACATCTTTTTTCAATAGAATTATAAGCATCTCAAAATGCATTGTGTCTTAAAGCGATGCTCCACACCAGAGAAGTTAGACTGGTAAGAAGCATGCTAGAGAGGATTCAATATGTGTGTGCTTCCACCCCCTCTGGTACTGCTAATGTTAACTTCTCACCTTTCAGGTTACTGTCTCCAGGGCTTATGCTTGACAGAAACTGCCAGAACTTACAACCAGCTGTAATCGTTCCCCTTTCATGTCCAGACCCAGAAGTTTGTGCTAGAAACAGGACTACTTATTTTTCTTCACTGGAGTGATTTTGCTATTTGGTATGGGAATGCAACAGTTCTTCAAAATACCTTCCTTAAGTTTTCCCAGAAACCTGGTGGGGTCAAATATTCTGTATTTGTTCACACAAGGTCATTGCTTCACAGCTGATTGACAATCTCCTGACCTCAGAAGCAGGGAGTCAGAGGCTTGTAACCGCTCAAATGCTATTAGCCTTAGTGAAGAGCCTTGCAGCTTTTTTTAATGTAATATGGATCAGTCCAAGCCAACTGAAAATAGTTCCCGGTAAATATATACAGTCAATAAAATGGAATAGGGAGACCTGAGAGATTTCTGCAGGTGGGCAAGGACAGGGTACTCGATGTCTGTCTCTATCAGCTATTCCTGTTGGTGAGCTACAGTGTATTTCTGATGATGGAACCTCTCCACTATTTTGTTTTGCAGATTTCTGTTGAGCTGCTGTGGCTGAGTGGGCCACACAGCATTTTGAGATACAGTCTGTTTTCCTGGACAGGTGAAAAAGGATGAACCCATATCACAAGAATATGAGTCCAAAGGGATGCTGTCTTTAACTATGAAAATACACATTCTCCATTTGTTTTGTGCAAGCTTTGCCTGTATAGGGAGCTGTGGGGTAGGTACTGGAGCATCCCAAACTGTTACAGAGTTAAGCTTTGAAAAGAAAGGTGCATCTTGCTTTATTTTTCGTAAATGTCTGCCCTGTAAACTTTCATAGTGACTAGTTGCTCTACTTTCTTAGAAACTAAAAATAACAAACTACATTTTTTCTTTCAAACAGCATCCTTGAGCATACACTGCTTCAATAACTTGCTAACATTTATTGTCTTCAAAGGCAACAGTATAACATGGTGAGGCAAGAAGATCCTTTTGACATTTTGTGAATGTTACCAGAGTGTAGTAGCAAGGTGAGGCTTGCAAAATTTCAAAGCCTCATTTGTTCTTCAGTGTCTATTTGGCAGTTGCCTTTGCTTAAAAAGGCAATGTCAAGGGAAAAAATAAGCCTTTAAATATTTTAAAGTGTCCATTTAGGATTCACTCCTCAGAGAATGGAATCCTAAATGTCAGACAGTGTTTGATAGTTCTCTGTAAAATCATCATATGAAGAATTAGCCTCATTTGACATTTTTAAGCACTTAGACCTATCCAAGGAAAGTCAAGTGAAGAATTATCTCCATTCCATGTTTTGTAAGTTTATCTGTAAAAAATGTCAAGTGAAACACTGTACCATTGCTGAATGTCTTTATGCAAGCTGGGATGAATAATACTATATCTGTAGCACACAAATGTGGACCTCTTCACCTTGACTGTGGTTTTTTTTTTTTTTTTTTTTTTTTTGAGGGTTTTAGGAAACTTCCCGTTGTTATACCACATCAGTGAAACTCTGTTGCTGGTCACAGTAGTGACCAACTAGCCTACTCAAGTTATTGATGTCTTAGCCTGTGTTGTCTAAGACTGTAACTGCAGTCAGGGTATGTCTGCAGTATGCCATGAGGTGTAGAGCAGAGATCCAGGTTGATCAGTGTCCCGTCTCTGGGTTCCTGTGTCAAGCATTGGCTTTCATAGCTATCTTTGGGAAAGTCATTTCAGACTGTGCTCTGTTTATTGCAGCGAGATGAAGTTTTGCCTTAATGAACCACTCTTGTAGGGGTCTGTAGCTGACTCAGGATATTGGAACGGGAACTCCCAGAGATTTAAAAACAAAACAAAACAAAAAAGCCCTCCTAAGCTTCTCCACCCCTTCCAGTTGCTACAATTTGGAGAAAGAGCCCGCATATTCTAATATGTGACAATTCATGTGCTCTGGGCATTGTGTACAGAAATGAGTTAGTAATACAGTCCCACTGATGGGCTGCGGTAGGTTCAGTTTACAGAGCTTGAACGCAGCCCAAAACAGTAAGCAGAGGCAATGTCTTGGAGACCAGTCATCTTGCTCCAAGAACTGTGAGAAGCAGGAGGTGATTCAAAATCTTTGGTCTCTGCCTTGCTCCTTTTTTTTTCTTTTTTGCTCACTCGTTTTTAAAGCTGTAATTGTGAAGGCTTTTTTTCATGTTGAATTACAGAAGAACTTAATTTGTTGCAAGAATTTCACTTCAGAGAGTTTTAAGTCTTCTTGTAGTTCTTATTATGCAGGCTATGAGTACATGCTGGGATAGGATGATTGGTTACTAATATTACTGTTTGGTATTTCTCCTTCTAGCAGAGGTGGTAAATGAGAAAGGGGTTTTGTTTGTTGATTTTGAGTTTTGTTTTGTTTTAGGCTGAGGGTAGCAACTTTTTTTTTTTTTTTTTAAAGCAATGAAGTATCTTCAAGAGACCCAATTCCTATCTCCTACTGCAATGATTAGGAGGAGTAAAAGATTTGGCAACCTGTCATTGTCCTCTTCTCTGACAGTGGTTTTGTTCCTTGAAGGAAGAGCCTTGCAAATAATATCAACTGTAAATCAGGTAGACAAAGTCCCTTCATTCTAGCTCAGTATAATTTTTCTAAACCCTCTGTGCAGGAAACTTGTGTTGCCCTGACTGACAGGGCAATTTCAAAGAGTGATGAATAAAGATGGACATCCTGAGCAATTAATCAGACTTCTTTTGGCAACTCTCTCTGTCAATTTGCAAAGCTGTCATTTTAGTTATTTTAGAAGCCAAGTGAAGGAGGATCATACATGTGGATTCCCCTTGTGCTAAATTATGTGAAATTTGGTGGTAGTAGTAGGTGCTGAAATGAAAAGAGGTGGGATTTTGAAGCATGTGCAGGGTGTGTATTCCTCTCCCTTCTCCTTTTGGTACTGTGGCTGACAGATGCATGGTATGCGTCTAGTTTGGTATTGGCATGCGGTGTGTTCTAGCTCTGCCCAGAATGAATGCTATAAAGCTGAACAACGGAGATGGAAGAGGAAAAGACATAGCTCAGAATTCAAGGACTAGGTGGGAACTACTCTTGGGGTTTCTTGCCCCCATGAAATGAGTGTCTGTTTTCCTCTCTTAATGGGGATCAACCTGCTTCTAGCTATGCCAGCAGGAGACTTGCAAATGGCTTCTACTGGTGCAGAATCAAGCTGTAGACAAGGTGCAATTGCCAGCTACAACTGGAAGATTGTAAGCTAATGATAAGCTAAAATTCTTACTTCTTGTGTTCTTCCTTTCAGAATGCCTCTGCACATGCTTAGTTTGTCTGTCTTTCAATTCAGTATCCCTCCTTATACACAGAATAGGTCTGCCACCCAACTGACAACCCAGTGTGCAAGCGGAGGAGAAGTTTCAGGCTGTGGCCTGACTCTGAGCTTGTCTGGATCTTTCAGTTCTTCATGAGAAAAGTGGACATTTTACTTTGGAGGGAGTAGCAGAGATCTAAAGTAGTGGTGCTGTAACTTATCCTGGTCTTCCAGGCAACTTTCTTCATTAGAAAACATGACAAATCTTACTCCCAGGAATCAGGATTAGTCTCTGAAAGCTCCTATCTAGAGTGCAAAGAAATGAGGGATGCACTTAGCCTTTGCTTTGCATCAAAGCAGGACTGCAAGCATGCAGGACAGTTTGTCTTGCTTGGTTTTCCTAAATGCTGCAAATACCCGCCTGCTTAATTCCACCCCCCCCCCCCAAATCTATCTATATATGTACACCTACATACTTACAAAGAAAGAATAAAAATGACAGCCCCCCCCCCCCCGGGGGGTTACTGAAGAGCAAAACATAGTGAAAATGCTAATCATCATATTTGGTACACACTCACTTAAAACACTGTTTATGCTGTACAGCTTTATACTGTACACTTTGTGTCTGTGTATGCACACTTCTGTGTGTGTGTTCATGTGTATATTTTTATGTATATTGCTTTACTTGAGCTATGATGTTGGAAAATTCATGGCTGAAGATGGCAAGGGAAATGCAGAAGAATTGAGAGGAAAAGGATAGCAGATACACAAGTTACCAAAAAATCTCAGCAGACATGCAAATGCGCAGACCACTTCATGAATGAGGAAGGTAGCCGCCTTTTACTACTCAGCGCCTAACTTGCCCTAATAGGACTCTAACCTTAATGCATATCTGTTTGTTAACAGTAATGTAGAAATCTCTCTGAAATCTTGAAGTTGGGATTCAAGCATTTGTGCTCAGCTACACCCTCACTAATAAACCCTGTTAAAATCCGATTGAAGACAAAAGTTAGCCCTGAGAGGAGAAAGGTGGGAAGAGCCAAGTCTGGCTAGATTATTTGTTGTGGGATAAAGCATGATTACGTGATTAAGCTTCATCTTGTTGTCCTGAGCCGTGTGAACAGACACTGATTTTATGAATGTAGTTGCTATTGCATTTATGTAAGTGGGTTTCACCCTGCTCATTCTAGGTGAGCATGTCTGCGGTTACATCAACTGCACTGTCTTGGAACTGCACTCTCAAAGGTGGATGGGATGTGTCTGAAGTCAGTATGTAGCTGGGAATAATCTTTCAGTTTTGTTCTCCCCAAATGAAGAATTACGCTCACGAAAGTTCTTTTTTAAGACTTTAATCTTCTCAAGAAAGAGAATTTCAGTGTATAAGCAGAAAAGCAAAACCAAACAATCTCCCTTTTCCAAGGTACAAACCTTGATATCCTGTTTCTTGCAGACTGAGTGTTTTTCAGCTGCCTATCACCCTTCTTTGGTTCATTCTTCCTCTTTACATCTAGCAGCTGAGACCTTATCTTACGATTGCAATATCACAGAGAAAATGTTTAACTTTATGCACTGAATGCTTTTATGCGCCTTATGGCCAAACTGAAGCCAATAGAACAAGTCAGTGTAAAGTGTGCAACTGCTAGCAGGGTGAGAGAGCGTACCAGATGCATCTCTTTAGCCATTTAACCATGTAAGTTTGATTTCACTCATGAAAGAGTCTGGAAAAAAAACCTTTTCTTTTATTGGACCTTCCTGGGTGAGCCAGTTCCAGACCTGAATGCCAACTTGGCAGTCCCTGCATATTGGATCATGTGATGGTGTGAGTGCTTTGCTATTTCAACGCATGAGGATTCAGTGGCAAGGGAGGGCACTTCAAGATAGTTTGCTGCTTGGAAATGAATCTTTCAGCTGGGCCACTTTGAGCGTGCAGTTCTGCTATGTTGCAGCTCAGTGGGGTAGCATCTCTCTGTCCCTGCGACCACTGATGCTAAGTGTAGACCAGATCTTCAAAGAAGCTGCAATTCTGAGCAATGAATGAAAGCATTACAGTTGAGGTGCTTTTGTGCTAGATGCCAGTGAACATAGTATCCTGCTCGTTCTTACATAGACGTGAGAGATCTGCATTTTATTTGATTTCCTAAGACTGGAAAGGTTGTGAATAGAAGTGTTTGTGCAATGAAGAGTCATCCATGAAACATTTTTTCAGAAAAGGGGAATAAATGCCCCCCCACCCATTTGAAATGCAAACCATTGTCCTTTCAGACATCATCCATCTCCATTATAATCACTGTGGCCTCTGTAATCATTCCTTTCAAGGAACGTACCAGAGTGGAAGCATTCTATATCTAAAAGGCAAACCACAGTTCTTAAAAACAAAAAACCTTCAAAACGAACAACAACAACAACCCTCCCTGCCGCCCCAAATAACCCAGGATCTGCAATATCAGTGAAATTAATATAGCAGAGAGAAAGGAACAGAGCCCTTCAAAGCTGAGAGTTGAAAGGTATGTGTTAAAATAACTATAATGAGCTGGACCACTGCTGCTGTTAAAAAAATGAAAATACTTCAAAGTTAGGTTCCACAGGTAAAATGTTCTTCAAAGTGAATGGGCTCCAAAGGAAGGGGAAGAAGTCTCCAAAGTTTGCAAAAAAGTGAGAGAGAAAAACATTTCTCCCAATTTGGAAAGTAGCTGAAAAGGAAAGAACCTTATCACCAAAGGATAAGGAGCAAGTTAAAAAAAACTCCTTCATTCCTTGTCTGCTGCAGATGACTCTGATTGACTTTGAGACAGTAACAAAAGCTTAATCTTGTTTGCAGTATATTGAGAGATGGCTGGGGGAGATTGACTATGAAGGGTAGTCTGTGAGCTGAGCTTAGACTGACACAGGAAAAGCAAATTGTTCTGAAAGTTCCAAATGCCATTACATTTTCCCATGTAATTTTGCTTTAAATCTCCTGTCTGCCCCGCAGTGGCACAAAGCCAATGTAATTATTCTTGCATCCCAAGGAAAATCCAGGGGTCCCACTGGGTTGGTGTCTGTGGATGGAGTGAGGACTTCAGTGGGTGAGAGCAAGGCTTCTATCACAGGTGTAATGAAAAAATGGTTAAAAACCAGAAACACCTACAGGCCACAGATATTCACTATCAGTGGAAGATTTACCAAGTCAGATCTTAATTGCTAGCTAGTCTAAAATGCTAGTGCATTTCTAGAAGAGACTTCTCTAGGCAAAGGAAATTTAAGAGTTTTGGCCTATTTTTGTATGCCCCAGGGGAGCAGACAGAGACATGGCCACTCATTTAACAGTGAAGTTTCTTCTGTGTTTCACAGCTTGCTGGGGCCTGTTGGGTGAATGGATCCTAGATAGCACTTTGGAAGGCTCATCTCTTCAGGGGAGAAGGGAAAGGGTCATTCGGACCCAAGCCCCTTGATCTCTGAGATAGCAGCTTTCCTTTTACAATGACAAGGTTGTGGAATAGCTCTGACAAACTAATTTCTCCAGGAGAGCACCTTATGCCGTGCTTGGCTGCAGCTTGCTTTGTGTGTGGACAGTTCTGACTGTGGGCAGTCTGTGACAAGCCTGTGACTGCTCTGAACTCTGGTCTGTTAATTTCAGAGGCCAAGAGGGACAAAGATGTGAGCAAGAGCTATTGCTGTGTGCTGTTAAATGCTTAAATATATAAATGCTTGAATAAAATGCGGGCTTTCAAATATGGAGACACTGACCTGCTTGGTTCCGTGGCAAATAGTTGCCACTTAAAATATCAGGAGTTTCACCCTGAAGTCAGAGGATAGAAGGAAAAACAGTTGAACTCTTTGAAATCCAATGTATTGAGCAGGGCTGAGCAATGTCATTTTTTTCCTTCTACGCTACAAAGAGTTTTGAATGAGGAAACCTGTCTATCTAGCAGGCTGTTAGAAGTGGTAGTTAGAAGCTGCTGCTGATTGCCCTTCTGAGAGGGAAAGAGAAACGTTAGCTATGGTGGCAGAGCAGTGTTGCTACTCAGGGCGGGTTTTGCTTTCCACTGATTAGCTAAAACGTGCTGAAGAGAAAAAAGAGAAAATGCAACTCCCTCATTCTTCTGCTGTGCTGAAATTGCAGCCTTGCAAGTATAAGGGTAGACACAGCATGGAGTTAAACAAGCCTGGCCAAGATCTGGCAGACTTGTACTGGTGTTAGTCCATGGTAAAAGACTGCTCTTAGCCAAGCTTTGTAGTTGGTCTTACAGCAGCACTGTGAAGGCACTGGTTTTGGCCAACTAAATGAGGACAGACTTTTGTACAAGGACAGGAAAGAGAAGAGTAGGGGAAGGAATCAGGGCAGTGAATGCCCAGTGGTGTCATTGCTCCATCTGATCTGAGATGTTGAGTATGTGTAACAAGATTTACAGATAGCCTAGAGATCTCCACACTACACTGCATGGTGCAGGAACGCTTCCTTTTGTACCTTCGGTTGTTTCCACCTGCACACAGTGTCAGTTGTACCTTTACATCTCTAATGCCACAGTTCTCTGCGGAGAAAAAAACTTCGCTCAGTCAGTGTCTGCTTTCAGAACTCCTGTTTAGCATACCGTTAACATACCTTGAACTAAGGCATAGTTATTCCCCCTTTAAATTTTTCTTGTGATTTTCCCCTTTCTTCTCTTCAGAAGTGTTTTATTTGTCAGAGCACGAATTCATACATCTGAGATCAGAGTACTTCATGCTTTGCTTAAACACAGATTCTTAGCAATTAGAAACCATATGAAAGGCAAATGTAATTGATTTCCTGTCCTCGCAGTCTACAGACATACCTGGGAGATATTGTGGGTTTGGTTCCAGACCACCGCAATAAAGCAAATATTGCAGTAAAGCGAGTCACATGAATTTTTTGGTTTCCCAGTGCATATAAAAGTTATGTTTACACTATACTGTAGTCTATTAAGTGTGCGGTAGCAATGTGTCTAAAAAAGCAATGTACATACTTTAATTAAAAAACATACTTTATTGCTAAAAATTGCTAACCATCATCTGAGCCCTCAGCGAGTTGTAATCTTTTTGCTGATGGAGAGTCTTGCCTCGATGTTGATGGCTGCTGACTGATCAGGGTGGTGGTTGCTGGAGGTTGGGGTGGCTGTGGCAATTTCTTAAAATAAGACAGCAGTGAAGTTTGCCGCATCGATTGACTCTTCCTTTCACAAAGGATTTCTCTGTAGCGTGCGATGCTGTTTGATAGCATTTTACCCACAATAGAACTTCTTTCAAAACTGGAGTCAATCCCCTCGAACCGTGCCGCTGCTTCATCAACTAAGTGTATGTAATATTCTAAATCCTTTGTTGTCATTTCAACAATGTTCACAGCATCTTCACCAGGAGTAGATTCCATCTCAAGAAACCATTTTCTTTGCTCATCCGTAAGAAGCAACTCCTCATGCGTTAAAGTTTGATCATGAGATTGCAGCAATTCAGTCACATCTTCAGGCTCCGCTTCTAATTCTAGTTCTCTTGCTATTCCCACCACATCTGCAGTTCCTTCCTCCGCTGAAGTCTTGAACCCCTCCAAGTCATCCCTGCGGGTTGGAATCAACTTCTTCCAAACTCCTGTTAGTATTGATATTTTGACCTCCTCCCATGAATCGCGAATGTTCTTAATGGCATCTAGGATGGTGAATCCTTTCCAGGAGGTTTTCAATTTGCTTTGCCCAGATCCATCAGAGGAATCACTATCTATGGCAGCTCTAGCCTTACGAAATGTATTTCTTAAATAATAAGACTTGAAAGTTGAAATTAGTCCTTGATCCATGGGCTGCAGAATGGATGTTGTGTTAGCAGGCATGAAAACAACATGAATCTCGTTGTACATCTCCATCGGAGCTCTTGGGTGACCAGGTGCATTGTCAATGGGCAGTAATATTTTGAAAGGAATCTTTTTTTTCCTGAGCTGTAGAGCTCAACAGTGGGCTTAAAATATTCAGTAAACTGTGTTGTAAACAGATGTGCTGTCATCCAGGCTTTGTTGTTCCATTTATAGAGCACAGGCAGAGTAGATTTTACGTAATTCTTGAGGGCCCTAGGATTTTCGGAATGGTAAATGAGCATTGGCTTCAACTTAAAGTCACCAGCTGCATTAGCCCCTAACGAGAGAGTCAGCCTGTCCTTTGAAGCTTTGAAGCCAGGCATTGACTTCTCCTCTCGAGCTATGGAAGTCCTAGATGGCATCTTCTTCCAATAGAAGGCTGTTCTGTCTACATTGAAAATCTGTTGTTCAGTGTAGCCACCTTCCTCAATTCTCTTAGCTAGATCTTCCGGATAACTTGCTGCAGCTTCTACATCAGCCCTTGCTGCTTCACCTTGTGCTTTTATGTTATGGAGACGGCTTCTTTCCTTAAACCTCATGAACCAGCCTCTGCTAGCTTCAGAGTTTTCTTCTGCAGCTTCCTCACCTCTCTCAGCCTTCATAGAATTGAAGAGAGTTAGAGCCTTGCTCTGGATTAGGCTTTGGCTTAAGGGAATGTTGTGGCTGGGCTGATCTTCTGTCCAGACCACTCAAACTTTCTCTGTATCAGCAATAAGGCTGTTTTGCTTTCTTATCATTTGTGTGTTCACTGGAGTAGCGCTTTGAATTTCCTTCAAGACCTTTTCCTTTGCATTCGCAACTTGGCTAACTGTTTGGCGCAAGAGACCGAGCTTTCAGCCTCTCTCGGCTTTTGCCATGCCTTCCTCACTAAGCTTCATCATTTCTAGCTCTTGATTTCAAGTGAGAGACGTGCAACTCTTCCTTTCACTTGAACACTTAGAGGCCACTGTAAGGTTGTTAATTGGCCTAATTTCAATGTTGTTGTGTCTCAGGGAATAGGGAGGCCTGAGGAGAGGGAGAGAGATGGGGGAACGGCCGGTCGGTGGAGCAGTCAGAACCCACACAACATTTATCAATTAAGTTTGCCATCTTATATGGGCGTGGTTCGTGGTGCCCCAAAACAATTCCAATAGTAACATCAGAGATCACTGATCACAGGTCACCATAACAGATACAATAATAATGAAAAAGTTTGAAATATTGCGAGAATTACCAAAATGTGACACGGAGACACGAAGTGAGCACGTGCTGTTGGAAAAATGGTGTCGATAGCCTTGCTCGATGCAGGCTTGCCACAAACCTTCAATCTGTTAAAAAAAAACAAACAAGCAAACAAAAAAAACCCCCAATATCTGCAAAGCTCAATAAAGTGAAGTGCAATAAGACAAGGTATGCCTGTACTAGCTTTGTGGTTCACCCTTTGGTTCAGAGCTACTGTATTTTATCTATTCTTTTCCTAGTTTTTAAATTTTTCTCTCAGAATTTCTGTTACTTCTCTTGGAAAGATAGTATCTGCAGCTAATGCTGCTTTTTTCCCCCCTCTTCCCTTACATTTTGACATCACACACCACATGCCACTGTGAGTAGGGAGCGCTCACTGTTTCCTTCCCACTGCCTTCCTGTTCCTCTCTACCTAGTGGCTTCCAGTTCTGGATCCCGTACCATCAGTGAGGACAGGCGCCTTTGGACAGCTGAGGTGAATTTGCTGTGACAAATTCTTTCTTTTTTCTATTCACATGTATATGCGTGCACACACTTCATGTTTTGGAGGTGCTCACACGCCCGTGCATGCACATACTTCCCATCTTTATGGGTGCTACTTACGTGAGAAATACTGGAATAGCATGAGACTGAGCGCAGAGCTGTATGCAGAAGCAGAATTTGGTGAGGAAAGCAAAGATGATTTAGGCATACAGAGGTCTCAGCTCACTGTTCCTTTTTCCAGACCATGGACTTCAGGGAATGTTACGGCTAGCAGCATCCCTTTAGAAAGACTAACTTTGAATCCTTGCTGTTTCAGTAATTTAAAAATTGCACATCTAGCAAACGTTTTCCCTCCAAACTCCAAGCTTAACCATGTTTTTCTTTGGATGTGTTAAGATTCTGTTCTGCAGTTCTGTAGTTTAACACTTTGTTATTATAGGAAAATATATTTTAGTAAAGTCTTGCATGCTCACTGCAAATAAATCATTTTTTCCTCTCTCTTTTTACAGTAACACACAAATTTAAATTACCAAAGGGGAAAACAAATTGCTAAGTCATCCTGTTACTGGAATCTATGCAGTTTTATTTAATTTTTAGCCAAAAGGCTTCAGTTTTAGGTGTTTGCTAATGCAAAATCAGCCATCAAAGGACCAGTGTACCAGTAATAAACTCGATAAGCCTAAATTGTGTGGCATGTCCTTTCTGTTTCATATTCAGTTAAGTTTGAGGTCCTCAAAGTTTTTTAGAAAACCCTTCCAGGCAACTGACTAAATGAAAGAGGGAAATTATTCGCAGACTTAGAAGACAAGCAGGGCTATCAGCAATGAAGGAAAAGTGTTAAGCTGCCTCTCTCTACATAATAATTTTATTGCCTGGCTTGATGTATCATAATGTTGGAGATATATTACCCAAAGTAAGTAATACAATGCACCATTAAACACATAATGTGGTAAATAATTAAGATGTGTAATGTTAAAACTTTGGGTAGAATGTAATTACTGTACTCCATGGAAAATCAATGACTGTTCCAGCAGCGTAAATAAACATTAAAAGCTCTTTCATGAACATACAAAGTTCGAGACTGTTTTATGAATGTGTTATATGGACTGTTTTTGGTTTTGGTCAGTGAATGAGATGAGATGGAGAGGCTCACATACAGAAATTCATTTTCCAAAATTGTCTGCCCTGAAGATTGGTTCTTCATTTGAGTAATGAGGGATGCTGCCTGCTTCAGTGAGCAGCTGCTACAGCAAAATGCAGAGACTCGCTGTAGAGTTGAACAAATGCTTTGGGGCTTGTCAGCCCAGAGCCTGGTCTGTAGCCTGCACCCAGTTATGCACTGACTGAGGCTCTGTCTTGCCAGTTTCAGGACTAGTTAGTTTAGACTGTAAAGTATGCTTATTCTTGCAATTAAAATGTAGATGTATTCAAGGCTTACACTGGTGGTAAGGTATGAACTCAGCTGGGGAATGAATCCCTTATACTTTTTATTCTGGTCTGAAGAACTGGGAGCTCAAGAAATGAAATCTATAGAAAGCTGTTAAGATCATTCAGTTGAACCAAACAAGTTGTTTGAATTGGAATGTGAATTTACATATAGGCCCTGTTTAGCAATATTTACTGGAAGTCGTCTTATATCCATGTGTCAAGCAATAGATTTATGAAAGATGAAATTCTGGCTTTCTAGTTATTTTTGCTGAGACAAATGTTGCACTCAGTTTCTCACTCATCAGTGGGTTTGTAAGATATACCTTTCAAAGAGTTAATAAAAGGGGGAGAGAAAAAAAAAAGGGGGGGGGGTGAGGGGCAAGTAAAGCCAATATACTGGCCTGTACCTTAGCTCAGCATTTGCTTGCAGTCACTACTTGGGTCCCAAGGAAGGGTTCAGTGGAAGCAGAGGGTAGTGCAAATAGCTCAGCCATGAACACTGGCATGTGATGCTGCCTGTTTGGATGAAGCTGTGCAGGCAGCTGATGGGCATGTTGCCGAGGCTGAAGAATTTCTTTAGAGTTCCATAAAACTTTGAATGCTCCATCAACACCTTGTAGCATTTTAACATGCAATGTTTCATTGCCTTCAGAGGAGTTATTCTAGATCCTGTGCTGCTGTCAGATCAGAACCGATCCCCTTACATGACTAGCAACAGGATGTCCTCATTTCAAGGCTTCCTACTTGGGGAATTGCCTTGCCTAGGCAGCCTGTCAGTGCTTGGACATCAGAGACTTTCAGGGCATGCTGGAAGGCTTGTTTCATCCACTTGCCGTTTGATTCACTTGTTTTGCTTTGTTTTTAATTATGTTTTTTCCAGTATTGTGTTTGCTGATTTACATTACTGTCTCTAATAGAAAGCCCTGGCAACAGGTGTTGCAGAGATTAGTCAGATAAATAAGTAATACATTTAGTGTTCATTCTTATGCACAATTCTATTAAAATGAATAACACTAATAAGCACCTGGCAGGTATGTTTCAGTATCTGGGTAATATGCCAGAAGTACAATGTTCTGGTGGAGGATGGCTTATTTCAAGCCTAGCTGATGAATTTTTTTGTTTGTTTTAACTCTTTGAAAGAATTAACTCTTGCCATGCTATTTTGTCATTCAGAAGCTTCTGAAAAACAGCCTTAAATGTGGTTTTGCATAAGTTCTAAAGCCTTTAGCGCAGTAGTTTGAGCACTTTGCAGTCATCCATTAAAGAGATGTGATGCAGAGCTGTCATGGGACATTCAGCCTCTGTTTTATCCCATTCACTTCAGGAGAAGCAAGTGCACAGTGTGGCATTTTGCCTGGGTCTAGATGGTTAACTGTGTTTTTTGATGGAAGATATTTGCACAAGGATGTCTGTTTGTGTTGCCAAAGGCATGGTGGAAGTGGTAGTCTGCCCCCAGGTTGTTAGGGGGTGAGTGTATGATCAGATGGTTGCACCAGATGGCTTCTTTGAATGGTCCCATTGAAGGTGAGCTGCAGGCACTCCTGGTCTGTGATGGCACACTGCACGTACAGAATTTTTAGTTTTAAAAGCTTCAGGAATAAGTCCTTTAATTTTTTTTCTATCTGTGAGTAGATGATTAACATAGACCTCTACTTTGGTTGATAAATATTTTATTGAAAACAGAATTTATAATATAATTTCAAACATCCCTGCAATAATGAAATGTTTTTGTAGTCTCTCTTCTCTGTTTTGTGTGTGCACTACCTTGAGTGATTGTCCCCTTCTCCCCTTGATACTCATTTTATTTCACATGGCTAAAGAAATGAAGATTGACATTGATGGTTCGTCATTTAATTATTCTGTGATTACTGAAACTCTGAAGGAGGGATGGCAGCTCATGTCAATGTATTTTATAGCTTTATTTTATAGCACATAATACGATATCCTTGATGTTAATATTCAGCTGATGCTTTGTAGCACCCAACCTTCCTTTTAATGTTGCTCACAACAGAATTACTTTGATTTCATTTAACAAAGAAAAATGTATCTTTCATTATTTCATTTTAGCCTTTGAGGTGCGTTTTTTGTGCACTGTGTTTTTCTTAAATCATTGAATTTTGTGACTTTCTTGTCCTTTTATCCTTCATTTTTTAAATTTTTGTTGACATGAATATTGAGTTTATTAAGAGAAGTTAATGCCTGCGAGACCTACACTTACTCTAGAGCAAGGGGAAAAATAGCTTTTTTGACTTTCTGAGGTAATTTGTGTGGTGTTTGATTCAGGGTGTGCGTGTGTGTCTCAGTAGTCAGTTTTAAGGGAAATCCTCAATATATCCTGAAATTAGAAACAAGGTTTTGAAAGCTACAGATCTTTCTCAAAGGTGGTGTTGTGTTTGGGCATGGACTTATATAGACACATATCTCTCATACTGGGTTTCTGGTATTGGTCTGATGATCTAAATCTAGGATTCCCAAGGAAGAGAGAGAAAATATGATGAACAAAGAAGGGAGAGTGTGTTATATTTGACAGGGATATGAAAATATTAATGGTATATTTCTTTTAGTACAGTTAATTTTGATCAGATGTTTTATATAGGTATTTCTGATGATGTTAGCAATTTGTACAAGTTAACAAAAGTCCTACTTTCACCCTAAGCCCTGAAGCCTGGCAGACTGTTTGGGATATCTCTTCCTCTGTCCACCTTTGAAGGGGGAATGGGCAATATGGTCACTGGAGAGAGAAAGGCAACAATATGTGTATCTGTGAGGAGGAAATACTCCTAAATGGATATCCTCATTTTTCTTTCCATCTCTTGCCTTTCTTCCCTCTTTAGAGTGAGAACTCTGAGTCTCTTTGACTGCTGCTTGTCATATGTGTGGGTGTCACCTTGTGCGGCAAGGGGCTCATCCCTCAGGACTCCCGGGCATGAATCTTATTACATCAAAAGCTCACTGAGATTTTTTTTGAAGTGTTTGGCCAAAATGGGATGATATCAAAAGAGACAGTTCAGTTCAGTGCTCACAGCAGATGTCCTGTCTGGAACCATTAAAAAAAAAAAAAAAAAAAGTCTGTTTCAGATGCTCAAGTTGTTCTATGAGGTGGTTAAAGAATTTGTATTTCAGTGGGGAAGGTAACTAAGCACTGGAACAATTTGTCATGGGAAATGAAGTCTTTAAATCAAGACGATATTTGAGTAGATTATGTATTTCATTTCAGGAAAAAAAACTATGATGTTGGTTCAGAAATTAGGTAAGAAAATGTGGCCAGAAGAAGTGGAAGGTCAGGCATGGGCACTCAGAATGACACCTTTGCTACACAGGATAAAATTGTTGATTGTTGGTGGAGAAGGCTTATTTGAGATTTCCACTGCTTGGACTTTCCACCACACTTCAGCCATAAATCCAAAACCCTCAAATGAAACTCAGAGGTTGCAGGAGGCTTGTGACAGCCATATAATGAAGCAGTACTCCTTTAGTTCTTTTTGTTCAAGTGCAACCCATAGTGCAGCACTTTGTTATGAACAGGTCCCAATGAAAAGTTAGCTCTCTGTAACACTGTGAATTTGGGATGGCCTTGGGGTTGTTTTTGTTTCATTTAGTTATTACAGCTGGCAGGGGTGAAGGCTATTCCTGTAGCTCTTCCCAGTCCATAACGTAAAGTATAGCCAGTTGATAATATAAGTGTTTGGAGAATCCAGCCATAGGAGGTTGTTGGATATATAAAACTTTGAGTTTCAGCCCTCTAGGATAACTTGACCTTTAATACAGAGGGCCAAAGATCTATGGGTATGCTTAACTGAGAGGGGAGTTACATGTTTCTGGCAGTTCACTTGCTTCTCTTCATGTATGCTGAAGGGGCTTTCAGTATGTCTCAACTGTGTAACTGGATATATTTGTAAAGAAGCATGCTGTTGGAATGACTGGCTAATGAGGTGAAAATAAATTCTGAGCAAATTGCCATGTATTAATATATTTTCTGCTTGCAGCTAAATGCCCTACATCTATTCCTTATTATTTATATGACCTACCCAGGTCTTAAGCAGCTCAATGAAAAGTAAAGTGCTGTAGAGGCACAGGCTATCAAACTGATAATATAAATTGGTAGAGGATATAACATGCCATGACATGCTCATTATGGGTTATGGGGCTTGACTTAAATCATACAAAAGTCATATCCGGTACCTATTAAATATCCAGGAGTTTGCTGAAGGCTAGGGTTAGGGGCTGCAATGTGTTTTAGAACTGTGGGGATTTGCAAGCTTTTTAGAAGTGTTAAGAAACCACATCTCTTGGGGGAGAGCATCTGAATAGAGTGGGATGCTTTCCTTAACGGTGGCAATTTCGAGTATTACAAGATGTGGAAAGCACCCTGTTTTTTCAAAGTAAACTGCAAAAGCCATTCTTGTTAAAAGCATCTCTTATTGTTAAGGATAACATATTGCGGAAATGGAAATCTGTGTGTGGATTAAATAGCTGATTGGTGTGATGGAATGAATCCATTGGAGAATTTAGAGAGGACTTCATGCTGTTCACAGAACATGACGGATATTTGATGGATTTTGGCTCTGATTTCTAAAGCTTGTACAATTATTAGTATGTTAAGCACAGTGCTCTTTAGTGCAGTATAATCTGTTGGGGTTTTTTTAATGTTCAGTTGCATATGTTTTGTATCTCTTGCACAGCATTTCCACTCCTTTCTTGCCTAGCAAAATTAATGTATTTAAACTAGAGCAAATATACTGTCAGATTATTCTTCTAGTACCTGATTCACTCTATTTTAAAAGGAAACATAATTTTCCTCATACCCTTATGAAAATTTTTCCAAATAGAAAACTAATGACAGAAAGCACCTCTCAGCCAAGCAGTTACAAACATTGATTCATTTAGTTTTATACAACCTCTGTAAGTAGTATCTGGGTACTATTAATGCTATTTCATAACTATATCTGAGGTGAGCTTGGTACTCTGTCTTCCTATAACATGTATTAATTGCAAAGCCTTTCTTCCTACCAGATACTGTTTTGCCTAAATCTGAGCCAACCAGACATCTTGGCATTTTTTGATATACCAGGCTTTTGAGAGTGGCCACATCCTGCATCTACTGTGGTTTGGTGGCATGCCCTTTACAATAAATGTTTGCCAACATTTAAGGGGTTAATAGTTTCTAGAGCCCTTGCTTGAGGCAGTGACTAGGCCTCTGAGAAATTAGTTTTTATTGATAACTGAGGAAGGCAGAACAAATGTATTTAGGGAAGAAGAGAGAATTAATTTGTGATCTAAATCTGCAGTCAGAAATATGCATTACAGTGAAGCTCTGGTCAGAGGCATATCGATGGCTCAAGTGCATGTTAAGGTTTGAAATACGCACATTTTCAAATGACATGGCCCTTCCCCCAGCAAATATTAGGAGTCTGGAGGTAAGTAGATAAAGAAGCTATTCTGCATTTATTTTTCTGAAAAAAAAAAAAAAAAAAAATTGCTAGAAGTCTTTCCTTCCAGATCAGGAAAGATTTAGGAGTAGAATCAATCTGAAAACCTCATCTATCACCTCCCAAAGCCCCAGTGATTGTCCATATCTTCATTCCAGTCATTTTATTTTTAAAATTTTTTCACTTCTTCCATAATATCCTAATCACTCAGTCTTAGATGCAGTAACTATTTAAAAGCCTTAGCCATGATAAATTCTCAGTGTCTCACAAATCTGAGACTTCCAGGGATTTTAGAGTGAAACAACCTTGTTTTCCGTATTATCTGTAGTTACAGCTGAATTGTTTCGATCAGAATGGAGTTATGGACAATAGGATTGCAGATAAACTACTTGCTGAATCACCCTGTAGTCTTATAAAGGAGATGTGGAAAGCATGCTCTAACAGCTAATAAAAATTGCTGTCAGAATATTACATGCACAGAATGAATGACTTTATAAGTAGGTTTATAGTGTAACTGGAGCTTCCAGGCTCCATAATCAACACTTAGCAAACCTTTTCTGAACTTGTGAAATGTCTTTGTGTGCAAACACCTTGGCTAGAGTACCATGGCATAAAATTATACTTTTTTCTGAAGCACCTCATCCTACGAATCATTTTACTTTGAAAATGAGCAATTTCCATCAGTCTTGCTATCCTTTTTCACAGCATAATTCACTTTCACTGTTCACTTTTTCTTTACAGATTTCCAGAGCTGCTCAGTTCCTCTGACTTGGATTGTGTTGATGAGATGCACCGCAAGGGAAAAGGTAGAAATGATTTTGTGAAAACTGAATTAAAAAAAAATGTACTGCATAGCATAAGAAAATGCAGGTAATTTGGCAGTATGATTGCCTTATTTTTGTCTTACAAGAGCATCTAGGATGCCATCAGCCAGTGATACAACTTACAGAATCATCTCAGCAGCAGTGGTGTCAGTAATAGAACTCATGGGGAAGTATAAATCTTTTTGTAGAGCTTTTGTTCTGTCTCCCTTTTTCACAGAAGGAACTAGAGACAAGGAAAAAATGATCAGTTTGTAATTCTGTGAGTTTGAGCACTGCAGCACTGCTAGAATTGGTAAGTCAATAAAGGTATTTGGGATGGAGTAGAGGATGTAAAGTAGTAGAAGATAACTAGCAATATTTTGATAACTAGTAGTATTTTGAGGGATGGTCAAAGTGGATGGGTGTACTTTTGGTTCTTTCAAAAATCCCAGCAAGGGCATATAGAGAACTGAGCAGAGAAATTTGAAATAGGAATGTGGCAAGACTTTGGGGATTTTGGTGCTTGGCCACAGAATTCAAAGAACAGGTTTGAGTAACATCAGATAGTGAGAAATAATCGTAGCTGGAGCACAGGGAGAACAAGCAAGAAACCTGAGGAGGGAGGGCCATGGAGCAGGTAGTGCACAGTAGGTTGAGTTATTGGCACAGGGGGGAATGGTGCGAAGTTCTTTTCTGAGTCTGAGCTGGTCGGGGCTTTGGGGGAGCACGGGTAGGTGGGAAGAGAAAGATGGAACATGAGGCTGCAGGTTGACAGTTGAGGCAAGGTTTGTTAAAGGAGGCACAAAAGGCACAAGCAGTGCAAGGCAGAGAAAACAGATGGTTTGGGAGAGAGAGATGATGATAAGTGGAAAAGGGCAGAGAGTTGTAGCTGCTGAAAGAAGTTATGTACTGGTGTTTTCCCTGGCTTTGAGCGCATTTGGCTCTAAAATAGTAGAACTGCTGCCAGCCACGCTTTTTCAAATCTTCCTCTCTGTAGGAAACAGTGCAAAAGTTTGTGACTGATCTGTAGCTTTTGTATTATTACTTGAAAGTCAATAAATTAAAAAAAAAAAAAAAAGAGGCAAAACCCAAGCTTTTAGATGAAAGTCAGTGACCTTCCTTTCTTAAGGCAGAGGCATCAAATCCAGCATTGTCCTCTCAGAGAAAAAATTACCTTTTATGAATTATCATTATTTGCAGAGAAGAATCTTAGCTTATTATGAAAAAAGCTGAGTTTTGGTGATTGTTGTTGGTTTTGGATTTTTTAAACTTTCTGACCCATAAAAATAGTGTGTGTTGAAGTTCAAGCAGAATCCTGGAAATTAAGTGTCGCTCTGTGGGTGACCTGTTACAAACACATACAGTATGCTATCTGGAAATTTGTGGAATTTTTAATCCCCTTTATCTAACAGAGGTTCATCTTTCTTGCTTTCCCCAAATAAGGGTTGGATCATACAGGGAAGGGATGTCCAACTGAATGAAGGAAAATTTATTCATGTTATTAAATATCAGTGAAAGCTGAAATGCTTTCGTTCAGTTAAGCAACTATCACAGAATTTTCTCGGATTCATCTGTTTTATATGGTCTTCCAAATTGCTAATGTTAGCTATCTAAATGTCTTCCTGTGTTTCCTGATGCAGTTAACCTCCCCCTTTAGTAGAGATGCTTTATTTGGGGTGCAGGAGCAAAATGTTTTGTTCACTTCTAATTCTTTCACCATTACAGTGCATGTATATAACATATTTTCATAGTTTTCTGGTGAATTCTCTCTCATCTTCCTGGTGCCATCACTATAAAGCTAATTGTAGTAAATAACAGTGAATCGTTAAATTTGGATAGCCATATCATCATTTGCAGTGGATCATGGTAATGTTTTTATATGTTAGGTCTGTTTTCACATCATTGCTTCACCAATTCTTTGTCACAGTATCAGAGGCAGTAGTTTTCAACAGCACTGCCAAAGAACTGAAGAGAGAGGAATCATCTCTAGATCTCAATGACTTGAAAAAGGCTTAATTGCTAGCCCCAATAGTAACCAAAGTTTCAGTCTCTTTCATTCATCTTCAGAATCTCTTCACAAATCCCAATTTACAGTGTATATGGAAGAGGAAGTCCTAGTGAGTATTTTCTCAATGATGGCTAGACATCTGATCATTTTAAAATTAAGTTTAAATGTTTAAGCCAATATATTAGGTCAGTAAGGATTCCTAAATTATTGTTCGAGTATCTCACTTCTAAATCGTTAATTTTGACAGGAATATTATTAGATAAAACATATGAACTTCACTGCATTTTAAAAAATTTTTACACTTAGTATGAATCAGTGAAATAAACTCCTATTTCTTGCCATATCCCATCTCTGTTCCTGGCTTCCAAATAAAGAGATCTGAGAGCATTCTTAAGAGTTCCTGGCAATGTATCATTCAATGTATCAATAGTGTATCAATAGAAGGTTTAACCCATATTCTTTTTATTTTAACCTAAGTTACTGTTGGTAAAACACAGACATTTGTTACACACCCTGTAGAATTTTAACTGTAGCATAGGTTAATACAATTTAAATTCTAAAAGGTATGTAGCAAATGCCAATGTTTATCAATCTAAGCAGAAGTTACTGTTAGGGCTTCTGCTATGTCAACTGACCTTACAAAAATTCCCTTTTATATGGTGCTTGGGGAAGCCCTCTAGTAGAAATATTGTCCATCAGGATATTGATAGGAAGATATGTTGTAACAAAAATTATATGTTGTAACATATAATATAACTGTAAACAGTTATATTAGCTATTTTGCTATTGCTATTTAAAACTTAATTAAAACAGTCATCCCAGTTTCGTCATGTATTTAAGTTGTTTTCAAGGTAATGATGAATTCCTCCAACACCATGTGATGAATCAACACTAGTTGAATACTTTCAAATTTTGCTTTTAGCGTAATGTACATTTGAAGCAGAAGTACCCTTCTTGACGCCGTCAGAGAAGGACAGTTAACAGTAACAAAAACACCACTGTGAAGACTCATAAGAAGACTTTGAGATTGATGAAGATGCACTTACATAGGTCACATCATAAGCCTGTCCCTACACATAAAATTACAGAATCACAGAATGGTTGAGGTTGGAAGGGACCTCTGGAGATCATCTAGTCCAACCCCCCTGCTCAAGCAGGGTCACCTAGAGCACGTTGCACAGGATTGCGTCCAGGTGGGTTTTGAATATCTCCAGAGAAGGAGACTCCACCACCTCTCTGGGCAACCTGTTCCAGTGCTCTGTCACCCTCACAGTGCAAAAATATTTCCTCATGTTCAGATGGAATTGTCTGTGTTTCAGTTTGTGCCTGTTGCCTCGCGTCCTGTCGCTGGGCACCACTGAAAAGAGTCTGGCTCCATCCTCTCGACACCCTCCCTTCAGATACTTGTACATGTTAATAAGATCTCCTCTCAGCCTCCTCTTCTCGAGGCTAAACAGGCCCAGCTCTCTCAGCCTTTCCTCATAGGAGGATGCTCCAGTCCCCTAATCATCTTCGTAGCCCTACACTGCACTCTCTCCAGTAGTGCCATGTCTCTCTTGTACTGGGGAGCCCAGAACCGGACACAGTACTCCAGATGTGGCCTCACGAGGGCTGAGTAGAGGGGGAGAATCACCTCCCTCGACCTACTGGCAACATTCTTCCTCATGCACCCCAGGTCACCATTGGCCTTCTTGGCCACAAGGGCACATTGCTGCCTCATGCTTAACTTGGTGTCCACCAGCACTCCCAGGTCCTTCTCTGCAGAGCTGCTTTCTCTACTACTGCTACTGTCTCTTTGGCTTCTATACTCGCCCACTATCTGGGATCCCTAAAGATTGTTTCCTCAGAGAAAAAGTCAAGCCTATGAGGCAGGTGTCTTTAGACATTCCTTTTTGTTTTCTTAAAAGGTGCTTGTTCTTCTCCACCTGGTCGCAAAGGAAGAGAACAACAGCAGGCGGTCTGAAAGGTCCATAAATCTTACATTTCTACGGTGAGTCTCTGTTTTGTCTGAAAATTATGATGTTTTTTCTCCTAGTTGCCCAAATATATAAAATTATCACAATTTTTTGTTCTTGTTTAGTTTAACTCCTTGAGGATGAGAATTATTTCATCTAACTACATCTGAGCTGGTCACTGGGACTGCCTTTTGTAATCTGCAGAGAGGAATGCCTGTTTCCCTCCATTAACCGCAAAGAGAGGTTACGCAGTCATGTCAGTAGTTGCCTGCCATGTAAACCTCTAAAGTCAGGTCTTACAACTTCATCCCTACAATGTTCGAAAGATCTGTGGTTATCTTTGGTCTAGAGTCACTAGGGGGCAGGCATTGCCACCTTCCAATGTAACTGTAATGGGTAAAATCATGCTGTTCTACTGTCTCTTTCCTCCTTGCTGCTTTTCAGTATGAGGGTTGTGAGATTTCAGCACTGTCCCTATATCACAGAGCGCTCTGCCTCTAGCAATGGGTAGGACTTCATGCCAGCCAGCTTCAGTCCGTTCTGTTACTGGGTTCTAGCAGTGTCTAAATGATTCTGCCCTCTTGCTTGCCTCTCTTGAGCTCTGGCAACCTCTTTTTTTTACATCTTCTGTGTTCAGTGTGATATCTGGAGAATGACATGTGACAGCAGCATTCAAACCTGGCCATGGCCAACATTAGTCACTTGTCCCACCAGCACTCTGCCTGTTGCCTCACTTTCTCCTCAGCAGAGAAACTCATGAAGAATTGAAGCAAATGCTGACACCTGCCTGTCATCTCACTGTTTTCAACCCCTTGACCCCTTCACCAATGAATGCCAGTCATTTCCCCAGGATGCTTTTTAAAATTAGGGTCAGTGGAGCAGAGTGCTAGTTACACTACCCCTATGCATTATCTCCTCTTTTTTTTTTTTTTTTTTTAATCTTTTCCGCTTTGTAAATTGATGCGTCTAGGTCAAAACCATGCAAAGCACCAAATGGCATCTGTTTCTAGCTACATATGCCAATAACTGTTAATGTAAAGCTAAGACTTGCAGATCTGGCCACATCTATGTTGCAGCCTAGTATTCAGCATTTAATAATGCATTCTTCGTACACCCAGCCAGTCTCATGGCTGTGTCTGTATTGCTGTACCTCTACTTTTTAGCAAATCCATCTAACATAGTGATGTTTCAGTAAGTCTTCATTTTGGCATGTTGTTGACTCACCATGGCATTTGACAGGTTAGCTACTGAAAAAAATAATTTATCATGTATCGTTGGACTGGAGCTGATGCCAGATGGGGTACCATTTTCTCAAACCAGAGTAAAGCAGACTTGGCTGCTGATTGAAATACTGTCATAAAAAATAATTTGATTTCTATACAAACTTGATCATCTCAGAGATCTGTATTTCTTTTAAACAGTGTTCTTAAAGAGACAGAAATGTTCAATGTCTATCTATATATTTTTTTAGTTCAGTCTTTTCTTATTAATATTTCCTTCGATGTTTAGTGTACACCACTGAAAATAGTGAACACACCGTGTTGCTTAAAGCTGAGTGCTGTGATTGGGCTTTCAGCATATAAATGCAACATCTACTTGAAGGTCTCTCTTTGGACTTGTGGGGTGGGAATGAGCAAACCGCATGAAGCTGCAGTTTTACTACTGTGGAGACAGGGATCACACAAGAACCGTAGCAGCAAAATACATAAATTTGCATGTGACATGATGCTGACCATTTCCTGGACAGCTTGCCTATATTAGTCCTTTCTAATGTTTGGTTCAGATAGGAAAAATGCTAGACTGGCAAAAATTGCAGCCATATCACCCTCCAAGGTAACCTCAAAACACTTAATTCAAGGCCTGCTCTATTACTCACTGAAGTCAAATCATTAGTTTATATTTAGATTTATTTATGTTGTCTATTAGAAGAGGTCTTAAAATCTTACAGCACTGTTCCTTTTCCCCCTTTTCTTTTCTCCCCTCCCTTTTCTTTTCTCCCCTCCCTTTTCTTTTCTCCCCTCCCTTTTCTTTTCTTCCCCCCTCTTTTCTTTTCTTCCCTCCCCTTCCTCCCTGACAAAAGTGTGCTGCTCCCAATGTTTTAATTCAATTTGGATAAATTCATTGCAAAGGGGATGCTTAAGATGATTACAACACCAAGCATGTGGTTGAATGCATCTTATCTAGTGGGCTGCAGAATGATGCTGCCTGTGCTGCTGTCTTTGCTTCATCCATGTGGGAAGAGGAAGAGGGACATGGAGGTGTCCCTCATCTGTACTTTGCAGTTGCCACTGCTGCTGCTTCCTTGTGTCCTATGAGATGGGGTTCCTAAAACTACTGGTCTGTTGCCATTAACATGACTAATGCACCTTAAATTCTCATCCATTTCCTTAATCTGTAACCTGATAGAATGACTAAGCGAAAAGTAGTTTGACTTTTTCTTTTCTTACATCAGTACTGTAATTTCAGCGGGGGGGCAATGCATTTCTGTGCCAGAAAGGATGGAGGATCTCAAATCTCTGTAGAAATAGTATAGGCCATGTGGTTTGAAAAACAGCTGTGTCTAATATCTCTGTTGTTTGTATATGACCTACACATGTAACAAGAGACTCTGTCACAGAATAGACAAAAGACAGGAGAAGAAACGGGCACAGAGAAGTGCACTGACTTGACTAATATTTTGCAATCTCTGTGAGAGCCAGGCCATCTAGTTTTCAGGTTAGTAATCTCTCCATGAAATTCTCCTGTAGTTGCAGAAAAATCTTTGAAAAAAAAATCCGTGCAAGTCTCAGCTGCAACTTCCCTGACAAATTGCAGCTCTGGTTCTGACTGTCACAGAAAAGATGCAGTGACTTGAATTCACAAAGAGCTTTGTTGCCACTGTGCTTCCTGGATTAACCTGAGATGGGTGTGATGTTATTGTGACCTACTAAGTGGGGGCTCTGTGTGTGAAAGAACTAAGTGATCTCTGTTTTGTATATTGCTTTGTAAAGCCTTCGTGACCTGTCAGAGGGAAAACAGAAAAGTGATAGAAATGGTAAGGTGTCTCTAGATAAATATAATGCTCCTGTAGCACAATAAAACTATAAAGGAAAGGTGTTAAAATAGATGGAATCTCCTGAGGTTCTTTCATCCTTATGTTTGAAGAAGTCTTTGCTATATCATTTCCCTAATTGCTTCTTTTAACAAAAGATGACAGCCTCTATGTATTCTAGTTCAAGGAGATTTTCTGTCCTCAGTATGGGTCTATGTTTTATTTCTTTAAACTCAGCAGAGATTTCCCAAAGGAAGATGAGATTGGACAGGATTTTTGTTAGCAGCCCTTCATTATTGTCAAAGAGAAGGAATTGTATGTTCCAGCACATTATGATTGGCTGAAGACTGGAAAGGTGAGTAGGGTTTCTCTAGCAGAAATAAAAAAAAGCTCTGTGCCTGGTGTGTTTATGATCCCAGCAGTAAATGCTGAATGTGCAAAGATTGGTTGTTTCATTGCCAAGTGTAACCTAATTATCAAGATGAGAAAGAATTGGGTGGTCTGGACCTTCTTTCAGCAAATGATTTTGCAGTTTAATTTGATCCCCTATTTCGGAATTCCTGCTTTTAAACATTTATCACAGTTTTCTGCAATTAAGATTCCTTCCAGAGCAAGAAGCTACTGTCTTTGAGAGGATAACATCTTTAACATCTTAATAACCAGTCCAGTTTTGGGCCCTCCAGTACAAGTAAGACATTGTCAAACTGGAGTGAACTCAGCAGAGGGCCGTCAGGATGGTCAGAGGGCTGGAGGACCTGCCCTGGGAGGAGAGGATCAGGGAGCTGGGTATGTTTAGCCTGAAGGAGAGAGGGCTTTGGGGCAGCCTAATAGCAGCCTTCCTCAATATTGACAAGGAGCTTTTTGAGAAGATGGAGCTAGGCTCTTCTCAGTGTTGTATGGTGGGAGGTTTAGAGATAACAAAGTGAAGCAAGAGAGGGTCTTACTGGATAGAAGAAAGTGTTCTTTGATTGTGAGGGCACTAAAACACTGGACCAGGTTGCTCAAAGAGGTTCTTCGGTCTCCATCCTTGGAGGTCGTCAAGACCTAACTGGATAAAGCTCTGAGCAGCGTAGTCTAATCTCATAGACAGCCCTGCTTTGAGCAGAAGGTTGGACTGGATGACCTCCTGAGGTCCCTTCCAACCTAAATTATTCTATGATTCTATGATGTATTTCAGCATTGAGCTTATCGGAAAAAACTCTTCCATGTACCTGAAACATCCTCAGCTTGAAATGAGGTCAAGGATTTTAGCATCAACAAGTGGGACATTACTTTGAAGAAAGTAATGTGTAGTGCCTTCTGCAGTTGGTTCTCTGAACGTGAATCTTGGTGTATGCTTTTCGCTTGCATCTGATCCACAGAGGTGAAATATTGTTTGTCATTTTTATTTATTAGGCTTGCCAAGTTTTTAAAATCCCGTTGAGAGAAAACAAACTTATCACTTAATATCAGGTCATTATCGCTAATTTTAAGAAATGAAAAGCTTTTGAGAGAGTCAATGCAAGTCCCATGACAATGATTGTTAAAACTGAAAAAGAACCTGAGGGGAGAATTAATAGCAAAACTCCCTCAAGCCTGAGAGATGATAGAATTTAACAGAGAAGGTCCAAGTGAGTACTGTAGGTGATAAGACATAATCAGGAAGTGGACGCTGATACCACCAGACATGACTAGAGCACATGACAAATTCACATCTGGCTGGAGGATGGGGAAGAAAATGTAGGGGAGGCTCGTATTCCAATCAAATGAACCTTAGATTTCATGACCTGCAAAGGTTTCCTCCACTATGGGAAGCTTCTTTCCAGAGATTTCCTTCAGACAGCTGTTAGTCTGTGAGGAGAGACAGCTGTGCTGAGAGAAACACGATCTGCATTTTTTCATTTTAGGGCTGAATTTTGGTACTGAGAGGAATGGTGTGCAATTTAGGGGAAGGTCAAGAAGTAGGACAAGTGAAAGGAGAAATATGCAACACTGATGTAATTAAATGAATATTCATAGCTCTTTTATATCTTTAAGAATTATTATCTTAAAATAACTTAAGCAATTATATATGCAATGACTAAAGTATTCTTAGTCCTAACTGATTTTTATATAGGGGAAACTAAGTTTCAAAACATGTTAGATAGTTTTCCATGTAAGAGCAGTACATCCTCTTTTTTAGCAAGAAATTACATGGCTGTTGGGCAAATGCTTAATTTAAATGTATTTGCATGACTTCAGTTGTTAGACTCTCTTTATTTGCATTAAAAGTGGAAAAAATTGTTTCTTGGAATCCAGGAAGACATAAGGTAGCTAGAGCTGCATTTCTCAATCCTTTAGTCAAGTGCTAAATTTCAATTGTATCTGGGTACAATTGTACTTGTATTTGCTTTAGAATGACTCGGCTTTCTCTTGATGTTATCTGACTTAATATATTTAAATCATCCATTTTTGTTTATATCTACAGAAACCTAGCTTAACATGGCAAAAGAGCTTTTCCCAACGTGTTCCCTTCCAAGCTAGATGAAAATGTTTCATAAATGGTAGCATAGACTACAGTTATGTGCAGTCTCAGATTTTTCTTATCAGTGGGCTCTCTCTCTTACTGGGGAGAAAATTAGGAAAGAGTACAACAGCTGTTACACATTTGAAGTTCTTCTCTAAAGCTCATTGACGGCAATGGTGGACTTTGCACTAATTTAAATGGCTATATATCAGACCAATATTTGTATGTCTCAGAATGAAGTGTCATAATCACATTAAGATAGCTGCATGAAACAGTTGTTTGTTGTGTTGAGGAGTTTAATCAAAATTTTACTGTCTTAAGTGAAGAACAGAGCTGAGTGGGAAGCCAAAGGCTTTCCCCACAAGAAGTTTTGAATGAGTAAGCTGTTTTTCAGGTTTCCCAAGGAAAGCGTTAAACTGTTTCAGCATGAAAACAGTTAGTCTCATCTTAAGCTGTGGATTTAAACTTGAAGAGAAAGATTAAAAAAAACAGAATGCAGTGAAAATGTTGTCATAATTGTGGGAAAACTTTTTTGTGCAGAAGTGGACAAGTCCTAACTGAGTGGCAAATGCATGCTTTTCTCACTTATCTTTTATTTAAAAAGAACAAGTTAACTAGTAAAAGAAAACGTTGATGGTTTAAAATATTTTGTGGCATATTCTGGAACTACCCATTTGCCATAGATCTGCAGGATACTTCCATTGTTCCAAACTGTTCTCCTTGTGGCATATAGTTCCAGGGAAGGTATGCTACAAACTGAAACTTGGAGGGAAGTTGGAGGAAGAACCCCCAAATCCTAACAGATAGGTCAATGTGTCTCTAACAAGCTATAAACAAGAACCAAATCTGCAATGCAATCTTTGGAATCAACTTGGGTTCAGAAATACTTCTACAAATATTAATGTATATTCATTTATGTTCACATTGTCTGACATGTTTTAGGCAGTGCAATGCCATGGATGTAGGCACCAGTGAAGCAGAGTATACATACTATTAGTGTATACACTAATGAGACTTAAGAGTATGGAGAGGGGTATATCAAAGAATTTTCTTGTCTGTGATCCTGTTCTCTCTCAAACGTGACTGCTGACTAAGAGCTGAATGCTGAGGTCAAATCCTCTCATTTCATACCCCTATTCATCTGCTTTTAATGAAGATTACACTGGGATTTATCATCTCAGAGTGGGAAGAGTATGGGGGAATTTGTTGCATTGTGTTACTGTGCGACAATGCTGTTCAAATAGTGTTGACTTTTTTTTTTCAATACCCCTTTCACCCTCCAACAGCAGTGAAATTAAGGGTGGCAAAAATCACTGTAGGAGAATAGTTAACATTTATAACTTTGTAAAGAGAAAAGTAGGAAGAGACAAAATGAGTCTTCAGAAATTGATTAAAGAGATTGTTTACCAGTGGCTTCTCTCTTTATTTCTTTTTCTATATTATGCCTTTTTTTGGATCAGATTTTTAATCTGATCAAGTTAAATGATTGGGAAAATTTGAAAATTTATACCTCATATTTCTCCTGAAAAGTACCAGTAATTCAAGAATCTTCTGTCTGTGGCCACTGTTAGATTCTCTAGCTGCCAGATGATTCTTTGGATGCAAGGAAAATACCTGACCTGGTTCTGCAAGTGAGAAATCACCTTGAAAATGCAAGTAGCATAACAAAGTGTGTAAGAGATGTGGTTGAAAACATGTTGTTAGCCTGTTATAAATGTTCACGGGTACTGAAAATTTAACCACAGATTTAATTTTGGAGGGAAGTAGTAAGTGTGGATTTTGTATGGGGTTATTATAATGGATTCCTGTTTGTTCACAAACCCTGAGCCTTGTCCAGTGTTGGATTACATCAGAGAAAATACAGAGCAACTCCAAGAAAGCTGAAACAATGCATTGATTTCAGATATGCACCCATGTAGCTTGGAAGAAAAGTTGGGATGCCAGGGCCTGATTTGAACTGGTACAAAGCTGAGTGTGTTGAGAAGTGGCTTGCATAGGCCTGGATTTCTGAAGTCCCTATGTGACCTATTGTAGTTGCAAAAGAGAAACTTTCTGCTGTACTTCCTCCTCCTAAATCACCGCTTTCATCCTCATCTTGCCCGCAGTCTGTGCTGTCGGATTCTGTGAAGTGTGAAGTGGTCTGCACCTGAGAATATGCCTCTGGAAATGTGGTTTATGGCCCAAGAGGACTTGAGCACATCCACTGAGCATTGGTGCAAACATCAGAAGTTTAAGAATCAGGCTATTTGGTTACTCCACCTCCTCATGTTCCTCTGATGATGGGCAGTTCAGCTGTTGTAGTAAGAATGAATGTAATAGTTTGGAATCGTTGCCATAAGTAGTAGAGGAGGTGTTGGTTACCTGTTCTGTTATGGCTTTAGGCAGAATCAGACATTTACCTGGCTAGGCACCGAGAGAGTCGCAGCCTGGACTCCAAAGAGCTTAGGAAAATTTCTAATTTTTTTTTTCTTTGCTGAATACATAATGGTCCCTCAATCCCCCATCAACTGTCTCAAGTTGCTTTTTACTCTTTAGGTCTTAGCAGTGTGATCCTTAGAAAATGAGATTCTTGTCTACTGGAGATGAGGAGTCAGCAGGCTGTGCTATTAGATGACTTTAGCATAGAACTGTGCCAGGCATGGTAATGAAGAAAAGACGAAGACTCAGGAGTACAGTGCTTTGTATGTGGTGTCTCTTCCAGGGAAATTTTTCTTTCTGTGTCCTTTTTCCTTCGTAAAAATGAATTGGGTGGATATAGAACAGCATAACCACGTTTCAGGCTTTTTCAACTCCATGAATTCTGGGAGGGGGAAAAGGGGAGCACAACTCTTCTTAATCATGCTGAATACTGTTTGGTCTGTTTGTTGTGTTCTGTATAGGAGTGAAGTCCCTCTCTTCCAACTGTGAATAAAAAGGTAACAGTAGTAAGTGGAGTCACTCTGTGGAGTGAAGTGGGAAATCACCCTAGGGTGAGCAGAGCAGGGGTGGATGTGCCATCTGCCTGACAAAGCATGAAGGCTTTTGCAAGATAGAGTCTAAAGAGGGTGGGATGGAAACAGTCCCATGTGACATTAGTCGGCGACCTAGTGTAGAGTTCCAACCTTGTGTACTCTAATAATTAGGGACTAACTTGTCATAGATTTCAGAGAACATGTTGGTCACATTGAATATGTTTAAACTGGGAACACTTTCCAAGTGCAGCTGCTCACCTGAAACAGGCATGACTGTTAGGACAAGAGCTGTGAACATGACATCTTCCTGTGTGCTGGGCTCTTTCAGGGCTCTCGGACAGGCAGAGGACTAAAACTGTGGGACACACCGCAAGACCTCAGCCACTTAGACATGGCCAGAGTAGCTATCTGTGCCTCAGCAAGAGGGGATAACATCCCTTTACTTCGGAGGACCATTATGAATATAACACTTTGATGATTCCTAAGCTTCTAGATGGCTTGATAATAGGAACAGTGTATTCTCTATCCCACTATGTACCTTCCTTGACCTCCCATGAGTTGAATAACTAACCATATCACTACAACCACAACATGGTTACTGACAAAAGGCTGGGAAAGCAGATTCTGTAGAGGGATTGGATAGTCTGTAAAGGAAAAAGCATTGGTATGGGGAGGGATGAAGATTACTTCTGGAGAAGGAGAATAGAATTTGGGGTCCTTATCAGGGAAAGGCTGTGAATGTGTCAGTCACCCTGTGAGTTGCAGTGAGTCTCTATAGCTGTGAAGTGTACTTCAGTAGGACACTCTCCAAGAGACCTTTTCTTAGGTTATTTAATCAAACTCAGGAAACACTAATAAACTAGATGAAAGGAGACATTCTGCCCTGAGAGGCAGATGTATTAGCTCATCTTAGAAACGCTTGCTAACTTGAATCATTCTACTTAGATGACAGAAGTAGAAGCTTAGGCATCTAGTCAGTGGAGCTGGAGTGTCTGTGTGGTCCAGGAAATCCAAATATTAACTGATGAACCATTTTCCTAAAAGCGGATCATGACTGACAGAACTACCTCTGTGACAGGGTGCATTCCCCATCTTTACAACGTTCCCCTTTGTTCCTCCCAAAGATGCTTTAAGGTCCTAGACCTCACTCGAACACCCAGGAAGATGAGTCCTGGGGACTCTATCAAAATGCACGGGGAGACTGAAGAGGGATTGAAAAGGGATCAGCTGGTTGGAGTGGTAGGCAGAGACGGAAGGAACAGTGGGTCTGAAGGAAGGCGGTGAGAATGAAACTGGGAGCCAGAGCTAATGTGGAATAGGATAGGTATTGGGGTGTTACGTGTGTGGAGGTTAAAGCTTTACACTGATGAGAAGTTGTCACTAGTACCTTTCATGTGTAGGACTGTTGACTTGTGTAGTGCTGTTACCCATTTACTTGAAAAACTGTTCCCTTTCAGTCAAATGGTCTTTCTAAAGAATTATTAGAGTATGGAATATATATAACACTTTACCAGGTTTGAGCTGTGCAGGAATATTAAACCCATTCTTGCAAAATATCTCAGCTTTTGTTTAAAGGAGAGAATGTGCTGAATTGGTTCTAGGAGCAATACTTGGTGCTTAGCTACTCCTGATCTCAAGGTGAATTGATTTAAACATGAAGGATATTTGCAAAGCAGGTAATGCATCCCTTGTTGTAGATGGATGTGTTGTTTTGCCTGGGTGCAATGACTTACGTGCTTTAAACTCCTGTGCAGCAACTGAACTGCTGATTGGTTCAGAATTCAACAGTCTCTGATCTTAGTTCCTGGCCCCCCTGACCACTAGATGACTTGATTTACTAATATGTTAGTGTGACAAATTAGGAGTTGCTCAGAATAATTTATAAATAGTATGTGCTGAATGAGTTTTTGTTTACTAGCTTTTGTTTACTACACATAATATTAATTAGCTAACAGTTTAGCCAAGAATTTAGTTCAGAACAGCATGTAGTCACCCTGATTATGAACATTTCCTGACAAACAACAAAGAGAACATCTGCAGTGGACTGCAGATGGCAAGTATTCCTCAGGATGGTTTGGTCCCTCTGGATGTGCCTGAAGGAAATAAATATGTCTTGGAGAGTTTTAAAGACACAACACTCTTTGGAAAAGGCTAGATAAGGGGAAAACTGTGGCAGAAGCTTCCAGGGAGCAGTCTGACCCCCAAATTCCAGTGGCTGGATGGGAAATGGTGCAGGGAAGGATGAGCCTAACTGAGCCTCTGGGTAATACAGATAAAAAGAATGCTCTTCCATGGATTCAAAACTCCTCTTGCTCTGCTGATTCTTATTGTTACGCTGAGCTGTTGTGTTTCATGTAGTATAGTTCATATCAGACATAGGATACTATGCCATGAGAGGCCAGACCAATCTAATAGCTTTTAGTCACCGGAAGGGATGGCCCTAATACCCTCTCTTCCAAAGTGGTAGAAAACTACTCACTTTTCTTCTGCTGTTAGTTTTCCATTTGTTCACTGAACTCTTTTAACCCCTTGGTGATTCTGTGCCAGACCTCATCTGAGGGTGGTGGGGACACATGGCTGGGAATGGGCTTGGCCCTTTCTATAGTAGCAAGCTATCAGATCCCCACAGCAGTCCCATGAAACCCACTCTGATCCCCAGGACCTATTCACTGGCTGAGGCTCAGGTCAGGCACTTACTCCCAGGCCCTACCTTCAGGTGTTTCTGTCCAGGTGAGCCTGTGCACTTCTCAGACAGGTAGAGCCATTCTAACTGAACTGGGTTCTGCAAGGTGGTGCTAGCATCTCTGAGAAGGAAATAACATTTACTTGGAGGAAGAGAAGGTGAGGAGGGATGGGTGGTGAACAGCAGCTGAGTACCACCTGGGTTTGCTGATATTTCGATCTGAGCTGCAGCTGAAGGACCGCACTTGAGCACAGCCAGCTTCAAGGTGGCTGGTTTTACCTATAGTGAAGTACAAATTACTCTCATGATTCCTTCTGTTGGCTTAGTAGTGATGATGGGAGTCTGGTGTAGGTAATGATGAAGAGCTGAAAAGGAGGGATGCAATTTGTTTTCAGTCATCACAGTTTGCTCTGGCTTCACTAGCACTGCAGGCTTTTAACTTAAGGATGAGATTTTAAAATTTTGTGGTGGAATAATTAATGAAAATGGAGAATACTTTCTATAACCCCTTGTGCTGTAATTTGTAGCTGTCCTGTGGAAAAAGAACAAAAAAATTATTACTGTAACATTAACCACTAAATGGGTGCCTGTGTGGAGCCATTTATTCATATTGTGTGAATAATTATACTGGTCCACACCCATGTTTTCCAGCCAGCCTTCTTACTCATTCCGTGTGGGACTGATGGAGTACCACTTGCAATGTGGAATTCATACTTGGCACTGTTTTTCCTCTTACACTGGAAAAAAATAAATGAATGAATATTTCTAAATCAGTCCATGTTTTTATTACTCTGGCTGCTATCTGATGGCTGCTTACTTAGGTACACTAACAGTTATCTTTTTTTTTTGTCAAGAAACTATATCCTACTTTCTAGTGTGATATAAAAATAAATTCAGATTTGAATCCATGCTGTCTAGGCTTCTCATGACAGGCAGTATTAAAAAACCTCAGCCTTTGTCTGTTGCTGAACTTCCCAGCTAATTTCCTGAGCAGATTTTAATGTTATGGCTGTGCCTGGATCTAGAGAGGCCAGGAACAGAAAAGTGCAAAACTAAGAGCTAAGAACTTCGGGGCTATACTGATGACTGTAGTACTGATCCCTTCTGTGGGCTTGAAAAGAAATCATATTTTTTTTCTTTGCCTCAGTTTGTTCTCTGTTACAGAGAGAATACTCTCATGGAGGCAAGACTTAATTTCTGTGTATTTCTTGAAGACTGGTTAGCCATGTTTTCACAAGGCATTTAAGAGTATGATGAAATTTCGTTGTAATTTTTTTTTTCTTCTTCAGGAGGAGCTGGCAGGCAGATCTGGCCTAAGACTTCTCAGAAGCATTGGCAAAATTGTAGGAAACAGTCTAGATTTTCAGGCTCTGAAGTACACAGGTGGACTACAGCTTTCTTGCCGCTAGCGGCAGTTTGCCTAGTTGTGAATCTAGGTTGTTGCTAGTGTTTTTTCAATAAGAAATTTGTTTATTTTGTGTTTTTTGTTGCCAGCTTCAACAATCACAAGTCATCCTCCGCCAAAAAAATCATGACTTTTGGTTTAGAATCATTAATTTTTTATTAAAAAGCTCAGAATATTCCCCCTCTTCTTCCAAGTTTAGCCAAATTCTCCACAAGTGTAAGAACTAAAAAATCACTGTTTTATTTTTAAATGAAAGCTACTGTTCTCACTTGATCCTGGTTTCTAGAAGCTGAGACTTCAAGAAAACCACCAAACTTATTAAGGCTTGAAACAAAAATTATAACCCCCTGGCAGTATAGTTTAACAAAATATGGAATAACCATGAACTTCCGTGTCTTATGAGTCATTTCAGAACCCCTATTGTGTCCATCTTATACCACCACTACTGCTGTCTGGGTAGGAGACAGCATTTATATCCTACTGGCAGGTTAAATGGGGTGACAAAATAAATCTGAGTGCCTAGTCTGAAATGCAGCATGCAATTAAGAAACTGTTAGTTTGGGCTCTTGAAAAATAGCATTTGATAAAGTGACATGGTGCTGCAAGGTCTGCTGGGAGATTTTTGCTGAGTGGGAAAGGGAGGAGGAATTTCCCTGGCTTGAAACAAATCTTTCCCTCTTACCTGTTAATGTCTATGTGAATGCAATTTCCTGGTGCTCCAACACTGACATACACTAGAGAAAGTTTAAATATAGGCTATTCTATATGTATCTCTGCTGGGGGACAGATGGAGTAAAAGAGCAACCTTAAAGCAGAATAAATATTACAAAACTTCATATGAGATTTTTAAAAAACAGTTAAGATTTTCCAAATGCTTGATCTAGGCAGACTTTGTTCAGGAAACACAAGAGATACTTGGACATGATCCTTAACACAATGTCTTTCTGTATGGCTCAGATTAGTTCAGACATGGCCTTTCTTTAGGGATTAATTAAAGCCTTCATACAGAGGTTTGTCTGTACTTTTAGTTTTCCACTCTTCAGAATGAACTGAATTTTCTGTGTGAAACATTTGAAAGTCTCTTTATTCTGTTATGGTACAGAAATCTAGATCAAACCTGAATTCCTTTCTTAGGAGGAAAGAGTGTGTATTTGGTTCTCTCAATCCTGTTCTTGGAAAAATGCCTATCTGAAAAGAGGACATAATGTTTTATTTGTTGAAGGTGGACAGATATTGCAGTTCTTAGGCAGTGCAGGGTTATCTGGCCATTTAATGGAGCTA